>NC_142862.1:10227500-10852500 GCF_061612785.1 Hesperophylax consimilis | reverse complement strand
ATTTGAGACGTAACGGTGTGTTCTTTAGGACGTCAGCACTTCTCAGCAGCGGGAGAACTCTGTTTATTTTTCCCTAAGAGTATTAAAATGGTTTTTCCACAGCAGTCGCCAAGAACTAGCACAACTATGGATATTCGACGGACGTATATCCAAACTAAACTCTAGAAGACTCGAGGACGGTGATATTATAAAGGTTTAAATTTAGACACGAAATAAATGCTGGTGGCTGGAGCCAGTGGATCTATTTCGCCTCTAAATTTAATGTATCAAGAGCATATCCTATACCCATCCCATCTTCCACTGTACCTATTTATTTATTTATTACACGCCCTACTGGGATTTTCTTTAAAAAAAAATACAAGCATTTTATATCAGAGTAAACACTTAAAAATTAATACAATAAAGAAGAATGTAAACATAATGGCAAAAATGAATCCTCACGCATATAATTGAATTTAAAAGATTCAACAAAACAAAATAGTAGAAGGGGAGAAGTTATATGGGTACATAGGTCTATTTGTGTTTAGAAGAATAAAAGTGATAGAATATACAACATTCATACTGATTAGTTTTCAAATGAAATATATCACCCATATCAGAATATTTGTTCGGAGAATTTTGGTAAGCTATTGAAGTAAAAAGCTAAGAAATGTCGGCATGATTTTTTTGGAACAAGGATATTGATACATTGAAGTAATTCGGGACAGACAATTTTAAAATGTAGTATTCTTTGTAACAGTATTAAATCTGTGCTTATTCTTCTTTCTGAAAGTTTCAATAGAGACATTTTATCCAAGAGGTAATTGTAATTTATGTTTTGTATAGGAATATGCAATTTATAATTTATAAACCTTAGAAACTTCCGTTGAATCTTTTCAATGTTATCTGAATGAATATTGAAAAATGGAGACCATAACGTAGAATTATACTCATGTTGGCATCTGACAAGGGTTTTATATAACATAATAAATTCTCCATGTTATTCTATATTCTACTAAGAGCCGCTTTTAGAATAATGAAAATCTGGCATATTTCACGGCCTGTACTTCAAAATTAAATAAATTATCAAAACTCTTTCAAAAGGACATACATGATATTAGATATTATATCCACTATTCAAAATGATTTCAGATTTTTTAAACATGTTATGTATTTCAGTCATATCCAAAAAAAACTCCGATTCCTCTTTAAAAAAATGGAATGACATGCCCAAACAGAAACAATAATACAAACCAGTTTAGTAATAAAAACGGAACCACCCCAATATCTTACAGTATATACTTTTTAAAACCCAAACTTTACTGTACAATAGTTACAAGTACCATCCCTGTCATCTGATTGGCTGCTCTATTTAAAGCAGACAATGCTTCTGTTATTTCGTAAAATCAACAACTTGTGGAACTCTTCGGCCACCGTCTGAACCCACTGCTGTAGTAGTGTGTAGAGATTGCAATCCGGATAATTCGGATGTCGAAAAATACGGATTTTTGGATTATTCGGACACTGCAATAAGATTCTGGATTGTAAAATATCAAAATTTAAATTTAAAAAAAAAGCATTTTGCAAAATTGAATAAAAACAAACACGTTCAACAGACGTGAAATCCTTGATGTGTAGACATTAAGGGACTTACTAATAAATTACGTGTTTTAATTTTTATAAAACTGATAAAAAACCACGTGTATGGTAAACGGTTGTCTATTAGTTGAGTACAATTTAATACACGATTGTTAGTAAGGGGGATGCTATGACATAACCAAATGTTCACATCACTTAGAAATACAAGACTAGGTATAAAGAAGTGTGATTATTATTTAGACAGAAAATAACATAAGAGAGAAACAAAATTATATCACATTCCTCATTATCAAAAGGAAGAACTTCAGTGGGGCACCCTCTATATTATGTTTTAACAAATTCGAAAAAACGTTCCGTTTAAATTTATTTTTTCATTAAATTTTAATAAGTTTTGTGTGAAAAATCCGGTTTTTTAGTTTCAAGAAATCTGTAAATCCGGATTTTCCAAAACGTTCCAAATTTGCAATCCCTAGTGTGTAGTGGTAGTATTAGTTCTTTGGATGCGTGGTACTCGTAACCATTGGCATTTACCAGAAATAGACGAAGAGTACAGTCGGGGACAGAATCCTCGCGACACTTATCACGTTGCCGGTCCAGATACACCAGGGGCAAGAAACAGTTGACTTATCTGACTTTGTTATTCAAAAACACTTAATTATTCTCGCTTTGACAAAAAACAAACCAAAGAAACACTAATATGATTTAAGATTTTCACGGCCAAAAGTATTTTTGTTATTTGTTTTTGGGGTGTTATGCCGTGTTGCGTGTTATCCCGTAAATATTAATAGAGACGATGGAGCTAAGCTCAATAGTTCTCGGTATCCGGTAATTGACGGATACACCAGAGCTAAACGAAGAAAACCACTTTAAATATAAAAAAAATATACGTTAATGTTAGCTCAGAGGGTTGGAGCCCATATTTCACATTTCACCACAACCTCAAATAACACATCTGCCCTGATGATGGACACTGCAATGCTGTCCGAAACGTTGGCTAAAGAAGGAGTTAGCGCAACACGGCATAATACCCCAAAAACAAAAAAGAAACACTAGTTCATTTGGTGTCTTTCGCATGTAAAAACGATAGTTGCTAATAATGTACTTACTTAAACTTACATAAACTTTAGAAAAAATGACGTTGACTTGAACAAATTAAAAAACTAATATAAAGAAAGGGAAACATAGGTGGTGTGGGCATGTAGAGCGAATGAGCGAAGAAAGGAGTGTTATGAGAATATAGGATGCGAATGTGAATGTTAGCAGAAGTCGGGGACGCCCTAGGAAGACATGTCAGGACCAAGTTGACCAAACAGTTGGACCAAAAAAACAATTGCTACTTATATTTTTATTATATATAAAAAAATAATTCTTCATGCATCCAAATTGTAACAACTGATAAGTATGTATAGTACTGTCAATTTGATAGTGCTCCCTCCCTAAACACGAGAATTTCTCAATTAGGGAGGTATTGTTACCACTAATATTATATATTATATATATTGTTTAATTATGTATTATATGTATATTGGTTAATAAATAAAAAAAATAAAAAATAAAAAAAAGTGAATCAGATAATTAAGTCGGGCCATTTCAAGAGTCAGAATAATAGAAGAGTTTGCATGAGACGATGTCTAAATGTGAATGAGGCAAGGAGTATGTGCTAAGACCGAGTTGTTTTGCGGTCCGTCTTCTCTGCCTTCCCCTGGTTTTGATGGTTAGTTAGTAAGCTAATGAATAATTCAAACATCCGTGGCTATCTATTGGAAGACGTATCAAACAGAAAATACTTGTGTTGAAGAGGGAATTTCTGTTTTTTTTTTTAAAAGAAAGACAAACATTCCCGGGTTACGAATAACCTGACAATATTTGATTATCTCCTACTACCATCACAGTAAGACGAAAATTTTGCTTGTCTTGTGATGGAGGACTTAGCCAGCCGAGGAATTGAACACACTACGCCTGGGTCACCCAAACGCGATGTCAACTCGGCCACCGACCGGTCGAATTGCAGATAGCTTTACAAATTTCACGGTATTATCATTGCCATTCGAGATTTTTTTGTTGAGACAAACAGATGGATTTATAGATATTTTTTCGTTTTTGGTTAAAGTGATGGGGATATTATTTTTGAACTAGAAAAGTGATTGGTTCTAAAAACGTATTCAAAAATAATTTTCGAGAAAAAAATTATGTGGATTTATGGTTGTTGGGTAGAAGTAAAGTTCTCGTGAAAACAATTTCAGATATTCCTAGCATAAGCTCGAGAGCAATTGTTGCCGATCTCTGGCAGACTGAAGAGATCCCGTCGGTCTGAGTGCCCGCATTTTATGGGCGCGTCTGTCTAGCGACAGGGGTAGCCAAAATAGGTATTTACATAAATAGGTGCATGTAAATCAGGTACGAATATATTGAAAAGTTCTGGAGACCGTGAAGATTTGAAGTTTTTGGCTTTGAGATTTTATATGATTTAGAATCTCTTGTAAAATAAAAATGAAATACACAATTTCAATAAATGAGATCGAACATCTTTTGTGTACACTATTATATATTTTTATTTTTAAATAGTAACTAATTTGTGTTGTAGTGCAGGATGGTAAAAGGGCAAATAATATGCTAAAATAATTCGAATTACCGAGAGAAGTAATTTTTTCGTTTATTTCTTAAGGCTTCGTAATAAACGTTAAAAAATAAGAAGAATATTGTTTGAAAGAGAGATATGTCGATACAAATGTTAAAGGGAGCGCGCTAATATTAAAAACAAGAAAATAATTGAGGTAAATTAAATGATAAAAACAGAAAAAAAAAGTGAAAATATTTAATAAAACACGAATCGTTTAAAATGGAGCTAAAATCTGTCGACAGATGCCTAAATTGCATTTAAAGATAAACTGTGAATATTTTCATACCTATGACGTGTTAAATAACATAACAAAATGTGTTTTTAATAATTTTCGGAGCATACTTAGCAATTTTTTTCTAACGAAGGAATTTCATATAATTACCGTTTCGGCTCTACAAATGTACAGATATTATCTTTAACAACATATATACTTTTGTAGGTACTTAGGTGTTCAAGGGAATGATCATATGTTATAAATAGGTAGAAATTCGAAATGCGGGGGCTGGAAATAACCTGTTATAAGATCAACACATTTCAACCAATTGTGACGGGTTAAGTGCGTTTTCCCAAACTCTTAGACGTGCCCATCATCAACAATATTAAGATCGGTTGTCTGGGCCTCGATTCTTGACAGAGTCATTCCACTCGAACAACGAGTGGTAAGACCCACTCGTTGTTCGAATGGAATGACTTTGGACGTTTGTCGTATGGAAGTATGTACCTTCCACGAGACTCAAGAATAAGAACATCGACCAATTCAAATTTGTTTGGTATTTAAGGGTAATTTTCAAAATTCGATCTGCTTTTGTAAAGAATTCAGACAAGCGATAAAGTAAGTACTTATCTATAATATTTTAACACATTTTCAAAAATTGAAACTGTTTTGCCAAGATTACAGAGTACCTATCCCCCGATTTCTCACGCTAGATAGCTTCGCTAGTTACAGAATATTAAGATGAATAGCTAGGCGGCCTTTTTCATATGAAACTTCAATTTGGATTTTAGGCCAAAATACCCAACCAAACTGAATGTATGTAGGTACGGATGTGTGCTACTATATTAAGTAGAGGACATTAAAGGATACGATTTTAATGTTTTTAGAGGCAAATTTAGCAATCATTTGTGAATAAATGGTAATTATTTAAAAAAAATCTTTTTGTTCTATTTACTACAAAAATAAATATTTAAAAAATGATTTTGATGGGCGTAAACTTAAATTATTTAAGCTCTAATGAAACTTTTGGCCCAAATAATACACGGTCGGCATCGTTAAACTAATAAATAATCTTGTGAAGGAAGAGTTATTAGTATGTTGGTTAAATTAAGATATATTTGTGGCAACCCTGGTTAGACTGAGCAGTCTCCATGGCATTATCTGTCACCATGTCTGCGGCAGATTAATGTCGTCGCCGACAATTTTTATCTCCTGCAACCCCACCCTTGCCCCTCTCCTATCCGGGGCGATACAACAATACTAGGAACAGATGCCCTGACACTAGCGGAGACAGGGCTAGATGGATGGCGCCGTAAGATCCAAATCGGAGATTTGTGTATTTTTATACCTACTTAAGTTTGAGACAAATTAAAACGACTGAGGAATTTGACGATCACTGGTGAAAGAGCGGAAAGTTTCTTGACTCAGGAACCAGAGGTCTTGGGTTCAATCCCTGCGATTGTCAATGCAATTTGTTTTATTCTAAAATAAAACAAACTGCCAAAGCAGTTTATCAGCAGGTCATGTTCACAATATTAATTATATAACGAGAAGACACAATCAAATAGATACAGAAGAATGATATTTTAAGGGACTAAAATACAAAGATATACAATACATAGACAGATAGATATAATACAGTCAACATACTCATAAACATACACACACTCAAAGGCACACGGTATACTTAAATCACTCTCATAGGCATATTTATACAACTACATGCATATAATCAATGGATGCTAGTGTATTTGTAAAAAATATCAATATAGAAAATCTTAATCCATTAAAAAGTAAAATTTCAATTTGATAAACTCACATGTCAATAATTTTTTACTAT
Organism: Hesperophylax consimilis; assembly: GCF_061612785.1. Lineage (NCBI taxonomy): Eukaryota > Metazoa > Arthropoda > Insecta > Trichoptera > Limnephilidae > Hesperophylax > Hesperophylax consimilis. The sequence continues at coordinate 10,846,248 of NC_142862.1, read as the reverse complement.
ATTGCTATTTTTGAATTATCATATTTGAATATTCTTTTAGTCTATTCTCTACGTTTATATTATTTAAAATATATAGTTAGCAACTTCTTATATCAAACAAAAAAACAAAGAAAACTTTTCAAATTATTTATAAAGTGCAATAATTAAATAAAAGTCAATACACTAGACGAAACAAGAATCGCATTTAATAAATCTGCCTATTTCTGACTGTCCTAAAACAGGTAATCTCCTAGTTGGACAGCCAATACACTGTAATATGTAATGTGACATGTTTTTAAAAAAAATTAATAAATAAATAAATAAAAATTAACCATAAAAAAAGATTAAAGAGGATAGTTATTTTACAGTTAAATGGCAATTTAACAAACGTTTGAAAAGTGATGGAAATTGATTATATGATTCGTCCGAGGCGTCGAGCGTTCTATTCCTCGGCTGAAATTCCTCCACCACGATACAAGAAACATTTTCCGCTTACTGTGGTGGTAGTAGCAGATTTAAAAATATTTTTCAGGTTTTTCGTAACCATGGAATGTTTGTCTTTCTTTAAAAAAAAGTCTTTAAAGTGATGAAAAAACTGTCATATAAACCTAACCTAACCTAATGTAACGTAACGTAACCTAACCTAACCTAACCTAATCTAACCTAATGAAACCTGACCTAACATAATGTAACGTAGACTAACCTAACCTAACCTAACCTTACATAACCTAACCTAACCCAACCTAACCTTACCTAACCCAACCTAAAGCTACCTTTTTTTCATTACTTTTTCACGATTTTATATAACTTTTCAAAAGTTTGTTGAATTGCCACTGTTGCACATTCTCCGATGGAGTATGTTCACAACCAATTGATACCATTAAAAGTGATTGGAAGATTTAAAGTTTATTTTTCTGGTTCTGATCATCGAACTACAAATGTGTAATTTTAATATAATAATTCATAATTATTGATTTAAACGATTTAAAACCGAACATTCTAATTATCCTAACCTAACCACGATGACGGATGCCATATTCCCACTGTCTAGAGACACTCATAGTAGTTGAGACTTTTGTGTTGTGTTTACATTAAAAAAAGGAAAGGTTAAATACTTCCTAAACATTTTTTATTCATAAGCCTTTACCAATTGAGGATTCAAAGTTCAGCTTGATCAGGGCAGTTGGGACTCTTGTGCAGAACCTACTCACATAAAAAAAATTACGGTCTCCATGGTCAAGGGGAAAGGCTCTCAACTAGCAAGCCGAAGTCGCGGGTTCAAATCCAGGCTTGAGCAAGTAAATTTTATGTGATTAATTTGTGTTATTTCACAATGTATTAATTTAAAACTGTCTGAGGCAGTCAACTCTTAGATCAGCAACATCATCAGCTGTAGGCAGACTGATAGAACCTAAGCGCAAGCCAAATACTAAGTTTGGTGATCGCGCCTTCGATGTATCTGGGCCGAAGGCTTGGAATAAACTCCCTCCGGAACTAAGATCCATAACAAGTCAAACAGAATTCAGGTCTAAACTAAAAACTTACCTTTTTAAGCTGTCGTACGCTTAGATTAAATATACCATTCCTTAGAGAAAGTCTAGTTATATTCAATTTTTCAATTAAGTCCTAAATCCTGTATCTAAATTTCGCCAATAAACAATTAGATAATGTTAATTAAGTGTTAATCTCAAGTGACCTAACAGGTAAGTATTGGACTGTATATTTTCTCCATAAATAGTTAAGTAATAACATAGATCACTGTAGAAATGTATTATAAGTTTGTACAGCGCCCTTGAGGTGATTTTGCACAAAAACGGCGCTATACAAGTCATCCAATTATTTTTATTATTATTAAAACAATATATAGTGTGTTTGCGGCACGTTCCAGAGTGGAAAATACGATCAGTAACGCCCTGGTGTAAGAGCACCATTCAGAATTGAAACATTGGTTTAATTGGCTTTATCCGTATTTCGTGACCAGATCTGATACTCCCCCACCTTCCTCTCCTCATTTCCTTCCCCTTCCTAATATCTTGAGCCTCGCAACATACCCCAATTGGGGATGCCATAGTCTCATTGGCTCCATACATAAAACAAAAAACAACAAATAAACACAACCTCAAATAACACATCTGCCCTGATGATGGACACTGCAATGCTGTCCGAAACGTTGGCTAAAGAAGGAGTTAGCGCAACACGGCATAATACCCCAAAAACAAATAACAAAAATACTTTTGGCCGTGAAAATCTTTAATCATATTTAACAAATAAACAGTTAAAACGAGGACAAAGAAACACAAAGAAGTAGTGATAAAATATTGCGTGTTTCGGTAGAGTTTTATATATATAAATTTCATGTAAGTTTTCATTGCCTATTCCAACGGTGACACAGCATACTAAACGTACGAATGTGACAGTTAACGCTATTGGCAAAATAAACCGAAGCCTTCCTTACAAATGCCTTTAAAAAAACAACCCGCCGATACATAAATCTATCACTTAATCTCTCGAACAATCCCATCCAACCTTATCTTGTTCAAATAATGGACCATTGAATTTCAGACGCTGCGGGCCAAGCAATCTCTCTAAAAGTGCCGGGCATGCACTATGCAGTACTAGAGTAATACTAGAAACCGTGAAAGTACACGGTGCGGATAGGATGTATTACTGGAGAAAAACAACTAAGCTGTATTGAGAAAACAATAGAATGGCGTAGGCGATTGGTGCGGTGACCAGGGAATAGTGTTTAGCGGGACCCCAAAATAAAAATGATTAACCCCTCGGTTATTGCGTTCCTTTGAGTACACAGTACATCGATAGCACCCATCGCTATTGATAATTTCGCATTTAAACTTAAGTAGAATTTCTGAGCTTTTTGGTTGACCTAAAAATGACCAACAAAAATATATTCAAAATAAATATGAACTCTCCTTTTGCTACAAATCTTCTAATAAATTTAATATAAACAGTATTAGCTGGTAAAATAGTATCTTCTAAAAGCTTAAACCTTCTAATTAAAGTGTGTTTATCGGAAGTGACCTTCCAGGTAATTTTATAAACCATGATTGTACAGCGCTCTTTGGGTGTTTCTTCACAAAAAATCGCGCTATACAAACTATCCAATTGTTAGTATGTGCCCTTTAGGGAACAAACTCGGAAACATAAAAGTAGTAAATAAGTCACACCGAGCTTTGCATTTTCATTTAAAAGTTTACAATAGACCCTTCAAAACCATTTTTATATATTCCAAAAAGCCATCCACAGGAAAACACTGAAAACTTAAACAGATAGATCGGTTGTGTTCGCGAAGATCATAAAAATAGTGATTATTATCTCATTTTGTATAACATTGCGATATATGATTAAAGCAGTTTTCGAAAAAGGTCATACCACGCTTTGCATTTGCATTTAAAAGTTTACAATAGACCCTTCAAAATACTTTAAATATGTTCGAAAAGGCCATCGCCAGTAAAACACTGAAAACTTAAACGCATAGACCGTCTGTGTACGCAAAGATACGTCAATTCTTTCTTACTTCGGGTAAAAATTTCCAAAATTTTAAATTCTTTCTTGATAATCAATATCGTTCGTTTGACTGGCGCCTGGGATAAGAGTGTGGCTATCTTGTTGCTAAGATGAAAAATGATCCATATATCGAGAAAAGGTACATTTCCACCGTAGCTCAAAAAGAAAACAGTTGCTAAGGCGATGCACTACGTCGTGTAATATTTTGAATCGAGCCGTCATCAATAACACTCCTTTCTAGATAGCGATAAAGCTTAAATTCCCGCTCAACACCATCCAGCTGTTTTGATTTAGGCAAGAAAAAAACATGGCCAAAAAGTGCCTTTTATTTTATTTTGTGGATGTTCAGGCATAAATATTTAAATGTTTATAAATAAATAACTTAATTTGCCACATTATACAATAAAACTATAACCGAAAATGGGTTTATAAGTAGGAAATTTTGAACATTAAAGCAGTTTTCATAGGCCTTATAAATTATTTTTTTCTGGGCTTATAAAAAAATACTCCATTATTTCAAAGGCCAAGATATATTATACTCGCGGTATTTATTCAAAGCATCTGAAACATTTACAGGCCACCAAATTTTCAAACCAAAAACACATGATTTTGCATTACTATTTTTGACACATGATTTTTGCCAAAATTATTACACGTTTCATGGTCACCGCAAGCTATCCGGTGTGCTCTAAAAGCGGCCAGTGGATAGTTCCACCTCCATTGAAATGGGACCTTACTACATAATGCTACTAGCTACTTGCTACATACCCATTACCACATTCTACACCGGGGACCGCCGGCTGTTTACTTAGCAACCGGTAGCGAATGGCATAAGAACTACACTGAGACGTTTGATTGGTTTCGAAAAGCAAAAAAAAAAAGTAAGCGTAGTGAATAAGATCAAGAATGGGACGCTTAGATGGTTTGGGCATGTAGAGCGAATGAGCGAAGAAAGCAGTGTAAGGAGAGTATACGATGCAAATGTGAATGGTAGCAGAGATCGAGGACGCCCGAGGAAGACATGGCACGAAAAAGTGAATCGGATACTTGATTCGGGCCGTGTCATGAGTCAGAAAAAAGTGGGTGTGTCAAGCCTACGCAAGACAGAAGTGAAACTTCTAGTTTCAGCTGATGCTTGGCGTGGCGCAGTTCGCTGGTGTCTGAGAGAGAGGAAAGAAGAGAAGAGAGAGAACGTTCGTGAGCGGCTCCCCCACCTCAACAAGGTTTCACTTCAAAAATGCCACAGCCGAGAATCGAACCTCGCTTAACTGATTGAAAGCCAACCACGCTGAGCACCAACTGTAAGCAAAGCCGCATAAATTGATTATATTATGTAGGTTCTGAAAATATGAGAGCTTGTTATGTTTTATAATGTTACCTACATCACACACAAAATATAATATATTTTTAAAAATAATGTACAATGTACAGAAATAGAATCCCACACAAGATCGCGTAGTGCGCTCTAGCGAACGGATATTTTATCAGAGGGAGATAGTTTTAATTTTTTTTTCTGTAAATTATTACATATTATCAAAATAAATAAATTAATTAAATAAATGTAATACAATTATCATAATATACGGATTAGATAATAATTTTAATCCAACACAATAACGCAAAGCGCGCTCTAGCGGAGTAATGTTTTATCACAGTGAGATAAGTGTTTTTATTATTTTGCAATATTATTTTCTTTTAAAAAATGTTCTGACCTACTAAAAAATAAGATATTGAATGAAAAAGGCGTTAAAAACAAAAAAATAATGTGCGATGGCCGAGAATCGAACTCGGATCAACTGCTTGGAAGGCAACTATGCTGACCATTACACCACCAACGCCAGTTGTCGGGATGAGCTAAGAAGCATTTATATGTTACTTCAAAACTTTGACTAGATCAAATGAACTTTAATCGGTGGTGGGGGTACCCGCATTTTCGTTTCGGTCATGAGTCGGTTTTACTCCGGTCCTCGAAATTGCATGACGCGCGTAAAGAAGTTTCACTTCAATAAAAGAAAATTATTTATGAGACGATGTATGAATGTGAATGAGGCAAGGAGTGTGTGTGAATACCGAGTTGTTTGGCGATGCGTCCTCTCTGCCTACTCCTGCGGGGAAACGGCGTGATGGTTAGTTATTTAGTTAGTAAGAAAAAATATTGCTGCATTTTTGTTAAAATAACTAATAATCGATGATGGGTTGTATCACCCTGGTGTAAGAACACCATTCAGAATTGAAACGTTGCTTGAAATGGCACTGACTGTTTGGTGACCACATCTGAATATCCAGGTACTTCCCCACCTTTCCTTCCCCACTACCTTCAGCCTAACAACATACCGCAATTGGGGATGCCATAGTCTCACTGGCTCCAGACGGTTGGGAGCAGTTGGGACTCTTGTGCGGTTTCACATAAAAAAATGAACTAAATCCACAAAGGAGGCTTTGAGGAAAATAATTTCCTGCAGGGTTGGTTTACGTCATCTTTGGGGATGCTGTGTGAAAAGGCTTTTTGAGAAGAGGAAGGAATGAACAGGAGGGAGGGAGGAAACACAGAGGCCGGCAAATCGTTCCACAGCCAAGCTGTTAAACTCACGAAAGAGTCATAGAAACGACTCGTAAATAAAGAATGCAATGGATTATATTATAATTTAAGTACCTATTTTGGTTTTGATTTATAAAATAAGATAAAATTGAAAAATATTTTTTAAGATTCGAGGTCTACTAAAAGTTCATAGAACTACTAGTATGTTCATATTGTACACTGTTTAGTATACACCTCAATACAATACATAATAATCTTCACATGTTTAATTCGTCAGACCACTCAGTACCCGGTGCACATTACAAACAGTAAGGCGGGTTGCGGGCTGCGGGCTGATAGCAGCCGGCAACCCAAAGACCAGAGACCAGAGACAATGGACCGTAGGAGTAGGCAGTTAGGCAGGTAGTAGGTAGGTTGCTGATCGGCACTGGTATCGCTGGTAGGGTGTACCCAGCGTGTCCTGCCCACGCGACTCCCGAATAAGTAGCGCCCTTTTCTTCATGTTACGCGCAGGGCAGATCAAACGTTTCATTTTATGATTAATTTATCTATATTTCTTACAAAATCTATGCGAAGGGGATTTAAGCCTTTTACACCGTGTTTATACATTAAAAATACAATTTTTTGAAGTGAAACTTCTTTACGCGCGTCATGCAATTTCGAGGACCGGAGTAAAACCGACTCATGACCGAAACGAAAATGCGGGTACCCCCACCACCGATTAAAGTTCATTTGATCTAGTCAAAGTTTTGAAGTAACATATAAATGCTTCTTAGCTCATCCCGACAACTGGCGTTGGTGGTGTAATGGTCAGCATAGTTGCCTTCCAAGCAGTTGATCCGAGTTCGATTCTCGGCCATCGCACATTATTTTTTTGTTTTTAACGCCTTTTTCATTCAATATCTTATTTTTTAGTAGGTCAGAACATTTTTTAAAAGAAAATAATATTGCAAAATAATAAAAACACTTATCTCACTGTGATAAAACATTACTCCGCTAGAGCGCGCTTTGCGTTATTGTGTTGGATTAAAATTATTATCTAATCCGTATATTATGATAATTGTATTACATTTATTTAATTAATTTATTTATTTTGATAATATGTAATAATTTACAGAAAAAAAAATTAAAACTATCTCCCTCTGATAAAATATCCGTTCGCTAGAGCGCACTACGCGATCTTGTGTGGGATTCTATTTCTGTACATTGTACATTATTTTTAAAAATATATTATATTTTGGGTGTGATGTAGGTAACATTATAAAACATAACAAGCTCTCATATTTTCAGAACCTACATAATATAATCAATTTATGCGGCTTTGCTTACAGTTGGTGCTCAGCGTGGTTGGCTTTCAATCAGTTAAGCGAGGTTCGATTCTCGGCTGTGGCATTTTTGAAGTGAAACCTTGTTGAGGTGGGGGAGCCGCTCACGAACGTTCTCTCTCTTCTCTTCTTTCCTCTCTCTCAGACACCAGCGAACTGCGCCACGCCAAGCATCAGCTGAAACTAGAAGTTTCACTTCTGTCTTGCGTAGGCTTGACACACCCACTTTTTTTCTTCATCATTTAGTGCTAATAAAAAATGATGGTTTCCGTTTTCTAACTAACTAACCATCACGCCATTTACACGCAGAGGTACGCAGAGAGGACAGACCGCCAACAACTCGGTCTTAGCACACACTTCTTGCCTCATTCACATTCCTACATCGTCTCATAGTTGATAGTATAATAGTTACTGGCTTTGCGCGCAATTTTTTCAATGGATTTAAGCTACTAGTTAAGACGGTAACCATTTTTAGATTTTGAAAGGTGATTTTTTGTGTTTAATCTCGAGCGATTTTTTTTCCATTTATTTTTTCCAGTCAGTGGATTTAAAGAATCTGGCAACCCCAATAAAATAGGGAAATGGTGTGAGGCTGTGAAGATGGCGAACTGGTCACTAAAAATGGCTAGTCGTTTCAATCAAAAGTCCCACTGACCATTGCCAGTGGGTATACGGTATTCCCAATTGGAGTATAATGTAATGCTGACGTATCGGTGGGAAGTACCTAACAATTAAGATTTGGTCGTAGAGCATTTTTCAGAAGCGTTTCGATTCATAATGGTGGTCTTTCACCAGAGCGAAACTGGGAGAATCTTCCACGCAACACTCTTATAATAAACTGGAATTGCAATGAACACATAGGCGAGAATACAATGTAAAAATGTGTCGAAAAGTAGAAAATAATGTACTCGTAATTTGAGAGTTTAACACTATGCTACTAAACTACATATTGCATCAGCACAAAGACAATTTACCTAAACTACCTATTCCATCAGCACAAAGACAATGTACCTAAACTACACATTGCATTAGCACAAAGATAATGTATGTAAACTACATAGTGCATCAGCACAAAAACAATGTATATGAACTACATATTTCATCAGCACAAAGACATTATACCTAAATTACATATTTCATCAGCACAAAGACATTATACCTAAATTGCATATTGAATCAGCACAAAGACAACGTATCTAAACTGAATATAGCATCAGCCCAAAGACAATGTACCTAAACTACATATTACATCAGCACAAAGACAATTCATCTACTTAGCTTCTAAAATCTTCAACCTTCTCCCCGACAACTTAAAACAGAAACCCAATTCCATACTTTCAAAACACAAATCCTTCCACTTGCATTAAATTTCAATCATAACGCACATACATTCTACAATCTAACCACCTCGTCTCCCTTTATACATCTCTCACATTCCTTATCCAATTTTGTTAATTAAATTATCACATAAAATATTCATAACTTAAACTGAATTGTATAATTTAATAAAAATTATTAAATGCATATTATGAAAAACTTTTATTTGGGTATTATACAGGGACAAAAAAATGATCTAGTTCACAATATTTTTTGCATGAAATAAATAAAAGTTTTCGAAGCGTTCGACTTGCCCAACTGAGAAAGCACTACAAAACGTCGCAATTTTACATACTATAATTGTTTGTTGATATTAAATGACTGCAAGACTTGATATCCCCTGCGTTCAGTGTTCCGCCACAGCGCAGCGGCCGGACCCGTTTTCAAGCCTTGTAGAGATCAAAGCGCTATTGTTTAGCTATCAGCTGTTTACCCATTAGTGAATGCGTATTTGTTAGTCTCTCGGCGCTAACAAAAGGTAGTTAAGATCGTTTCTTTCGGATGCTGTGGGCTTCTTACCGTACTTTTAACTACTTGGGTACTTCGTATCCTGTTTTTATTTGTAATGCATTCATTTTTATGTAAATATTATTGAATCATAACTTGTGTTTGTTTCCTGGTTGGGGTGTGTATATAGTGTGTGGTGTTTTTGAATTTTCGTAATTAAAAAAATTCTTTTAAACAACAAACAGCACATAATTGATATGTTTAGTATGGTTCCATGATAACTCAACACAGTGACAATTCAACACACATTTAAAAAGTGATATAAAGTCATTAGAAACGATGAAAAAAAAATTTAAACCTAACCTAACTTAACCTACATAAACCAGTTAATAAATTTTTTGTTTCATCACTTTCCACGACTTTATATAACTTTTTAAAGATGTGATGAATTATCATTTTGATGATTTATCCGATCACCGTTTAGTATACAGTTTGTTATACCTAATGTCCGCTATCCCTTCTAAAAACTTCATCCACATCATCAACTTCATTAACTTACGTCTGAGGAATACAATTTGGAAGGCGGGAACCATTTATTGGATAACCAACACCTCTGCCATAGGTCACCCGCAGTGGTTAGCTACGTTGGTGACTTAGCAGGGGTGCCCGGATTCATGAGGGTGAGGTTTACCTACTGGGTGGCTGGCCGGATCAAGAGAGACCTTTTCACGGTGAGGATGGCCTATTCACCTCTCCAGCAGGATCTTGCGACCCTCCTGGTACCCGCGTTCGTCACTCCTGGACACACAGACCCCCAGATTCCTACACATCCTTGATACTTTTTTTCCGTCGCAGAACCACTTTCCTTCATTTCCTTAAAACATACTCTCCACACAGCATCCCCTTAGACGACATAGGAGACATTCCCAAGGCTTCCTGTGTGAAGCAAATGTACAAAAAAAACAGAAGCAAAAAATGTGTATATCCTGAATCTTATATCGACACATGAATATTTGTAATGGGCATAAAAATCGCTTGGCAAACGGTGTCTAGAAACGTTCGATTTTAGCACAAAATTTGTTCTTATTTATTTTGTAATAATTTTATAATAAAGAAAAGTAAACTTTCATTAAAAATTTTAAACATAAAATTGTATTTTTAAAAGTTGTGTATTATATCACGCGTTCATACATTTCCAATGATTTTTTTGTAGTTTACGCTTATATTTTTCTGTGCAGTAATTAATAATTTTATTTTAATTCTACTCAAGCGAATCGATAGGTAAAGCTTCAATTTATCCAAAGCATTTTTCATGTATTCATGATATAAACCGTAATGTAATAAAAATTAATCGAAATATAGTCATTACACATTAAGTTTCGTCTCAATGTTACCTTTTCTTATATTGAGCCCAAGAACGTAATAATGACAATATTAAATCTTACAATACGAGCTTAAGTTGAATGTCCGTTGGTGACATTTTTTCATAGAAACTAGTACACCTAAAGGGGAACAAGTACTATCTACATAGCTACTAGTCCTTCCCGTATAGGCTGCTAGTAAACGCAGTCCGACCAAACGAGTCCCTACCGATATAGGACGAAATACCCTACAAGGATAGAACGCTGTGCCTATGTTTAGACTGGGAAACTGAAGCCAACGTACTTTGCGCCTTATCGGGGTAAAAACGACGTTGCTGTAGATCAAATAGTACTTTTTTTACAATGTTGCTATTGTGAAAACGTTGGTAGACTAGATAGAAAACATTGAGATAAGTTGAAATGATGCATTGGTGAAAACAAACAAATTATTTACTTGTCATTTATATATCATTGAAGAAGAAGATAATACTGAAAATCTAAACTAAATATGAAACAGAACGAGACACAGAAAATAAATAGGTAACGGTCTCAACTGGGAATCGAACCCAGGATCTCTGTATTAATGAGGCAACGCATCAACCAACTCCAGGCCATTGGGACCTAATTATTTTATATATTTTTTGTCGATCTCGTATTTCAAATTCAGAATGAACAATATTAGCTTCAACTAATTTTTCTCATATTTTTGGCTACTGTTTTTTTTAATTATTACAAAGTTCCAACGAATTTTATTATAACCTAGATACTGTCTGGGATTATTTTCTGTGCCTTCTTTCGTTTAGATATAGCAGTATTATGTACATTGATTATATGCATTGATAGGTTTACACAACAAAGGATATAAAAAAGTTATTCCGATAAAATTAAATTATAATTTTAGTTTATTTGACAGAGTTCAAACATTGTAATGAAACGATATTTTTAATAAAATGTGCACGGATTTACCTGCTTCCTTATAGCAGCTTTTAATTTTAGTTGTCATATTAAGCTTTGACGTTAAACATACCTGAAACAAAGAAAAATATAGAAATTAGCTAAAAAACTTAACTAATTAATTAACAAATAAAAAAATGTAATAAGGAGCAAATAAAAATTTGTCACATAAAAATTAAAAATAGTATACATGGTGTCCAGAAACTCGCAGTACAAGAGGGAAACTGGTGAATCTACATCACATAGAATTCAAAAAACATATTTTTTCGATCTGAGAATTCTCTTCTTTTTCGACAACTAAAGGGACAAAAAAAACTTTCGTAGTCGGTTCTACGCTGCGACGCAATAGATAGTATATTAAATAGCTGGTATTCGATCGAAATAATTTCAACTTCGGACTCGATTTACTCGAAAACGAAACTCGAAACAAAAAAGTTGTACGACAAAATTTACTCCAAATGTGATGTAGAATCTTCAGTTTCCAGCTTGTGTTGCGAGTGCCAGGACATTCACAATTATTATTCTATCACTAATGGTGGTGACATAAATAGGTCAAACTGGCAGTAATAAGTGTTAAAATATGCGATGTTAACCTAACGCAACCTGACCTTACCTAACCTAACCCAACTCAACCTTAACGTGACTGAACCTGAGAATCGAGACATTGATTGCATTGGCTTTAGCCGTGTTTGCTGACGTGAATACTAACAGCTCATATACCCTTGTCTCTTTAACATCTCCTTCCCCTCCCAACTACCTTTTCTTCTCCTGCGGTATTTTATTCACTTAAATAACTACAAACATAATTTGGAATCAAAATAAAATAATCAAGCTAAAATCCAAGATCTAGGTATAGTAATAATAATAAATGTTTTACTATCTTCATTTTTTGTAACAAATAGAGATAATGATACCCTGGGATCTTCCGTGCTGAGGTTTTTATTTACACATTATTAAAATTTAGTAGTGTCGATAATATGAAGGAATTATAATATTTAAGGCGATGCACTACGTCGTGGAATATTTTAAATTGAGCCGCTATCAATAAAAACCCTTACGTAGATGGCGATAAGGTTTAAATTCCTGCTTAACACCATCCGCCTGTTTTGATTTATGCAAGAAAAAAACAGGGCCAAAAAGTGCCTTTTATTTTATTTTGTGGATGTTCAGGCATAAATATTAATTTTTTTTTGATCATTTTATAAATAACTTAATTTGCCACATTATGCAATAAAATCATAACCGAAAATGGGTTCGTAAGTAGGAGATTTTGAACTTTAAAGTAGTTTTCATAGGCCTTATACATTATTTTTTTCTGGGCTTATAAAAAGACTTATCTAAAAAATACTCGTATTTAATTTAAGCATCTGAAACATTTCTAGGTGACCAAATTTTGAAACCAAAAACACATGATTTTGCATTACTACGAATGGCATCAGCTTAAATAGTGTTTTTTCTTAAATAATCATAAATATATTGCATGGTGTTTTTAGTGCTGAGTTGTTTCAGTCTGTATTTGTTGTCAGTATTTTATCTTTATATTTCTAATCTCCCTGTGTTTTGTATCTAGCTTTTTATTTGAGATTACACATTCTGATATACGAAACCTTTCATTTTTATCAACTTATTATTATTACAACTGGTACATCAAGATGTGACTTTTGCAAATACCTAGCTGCCTTTTTCTCTGAAAATCGGAGAGGCCAATCTTTTACCACTCTCCCACATAGCTCGTTTGATCTGGGTATGTGTGGATGTAATTTTGATAAATATCGCAAAGTTTCGATTCTTTTACACTAACGCATCGTCCAACACAAACCTGATTTCATCGAAGTTTTTATTAAATAATGGCGTCTCAAACATTCTCCGAATTGCTTCCCATTACCTAAATCGAACGATTCAGAAACGACCGCGATTTTTAACATCATCCACACCCGTGCATTTTTTACTATTACGCCGCTGCATTGTTAGTCCAACCCGTTCCATACTGTTTTACCAAAGCCGAGTGGTAGCGATCTGGCTGGGCAAAAACTAGGCCTTGGTTCGAACCATGTTAAGGTATGCGCTCGTGGTGCGAATCTATAACTATACATTTTTCTCTGGGCGGTATTTAGTTCGAACATAATGCGCTGTGACTGAAAACGAGCATTGAGCATTATAATGTTGTAAAAATTATTTTATCTAGGGATAAGCAGAAAGGAAGTGGCGTCACACATATAACCTTGTAGGTTCTGCTTACACCATGCTCAATCAAACATCTTCTGTTTCGAATGTTTTACACGATGTGTTGTTGTTTTTTTTTTCATTTTCCAGTGCTGGGGCCCCCATTTTATATAAATATATATTTTTTTTTTCATTGTACAACAGAACATTCATTCCAGTTACAGTACAATTTTACATATAGTACAATTTTACATCATATCAGCATTTGGGTAAGTGACTCTTCAATAATTGTTTTAGGTCATTTAGACTTTTAGAGAACAGTGACTTACATCCAAATTCTAAGCTAGTTCGTTCAACAGCACCACTCCCCTCGTCATGCTATGCTTTGCCAGGACGTCGGTTTTGCCTTTTGGTACTCTGAATAAGTCATGGTATCGACTTCGGCTGTAGTGGTCTGGTACGTATAAATCATAGCATCCCAAGAGGTATGGGATGTTTAATAAAAAAATAATATGAAATAAAATAAAATAAAATAAGAGAATTAAAATAAAATACAATAATAAAGGCGGTAATGAAAAAAAAACACAACAAAAAATAGGCAATTATAGTATCTTCTATGAGGTACGGATGAATATAATCATGTGTGTATTGTAATGGTGTTGTGTATTATTAGAAATATTATTATATATTTGTACAGCGCCCTTGAGGTGATTTTGCACAAAAACGGCGCCACAAAAATCATCCAAATATTATTATTAATGTTAAAGTTTTATTCTTTTACGCTATAATTGTTTTGTAATTTTGCCTTTTTTGTTCTTTAATCCATATTTTAATTTTGTCTCTGAAATGTTTTTTGTGTCACTCGCTTTTGATATCGAGTCATATTGTTTAATGCTTTTATTGCCCGGTATTAATTTGTCCAAAGCTTGTGTTTACCGTCGGAGTTCTTATGTTTTTTTTAATCAACGATTCAGTTCTTATTGGACCGATGTAGGTCAACTAGCGTGTTTTAATATGCAATTCTGTAGGGATTTTGATACTTTGCCGTGTTGCTCATCAAGACCAAGAGGTCCTTTCTGGTGTAACTTCTTGTAATATATTTTTAACGTCAACTTTATTAAGACATCTAGGTTTTTATGTACGTGGATGATAACCATTTTATGTAATTTTGATGAACATAAAGGACATTATTTTTTTTAAGAGTTCACCGCTAGAGATTCTATAAGTTAACGCACAATAACTCTAATTATGGATTTCTGTGCCTTCACAAACGAATCGAAAATTGTTCTACCTAATGCTCCCCAGCCAATACAACCTTATTATGTTAACAGTAGTCACCTTATTATTGCAACAATACTGGAACTAACGCAGAACAAAATTCAATAATACATCGCTTGCACAGATTAGGCAATGAATATTCCAACATCGATCACGCTGATTGTCTATTATCATATAAAAGATGCATAAAACAAAAATTGTCGAATAATACCATACCATCATAATGTTTATGTACCTACTTCAGATTAAAAACTACTAGTACTCGATAGGTAGAAGCTGATATCAGTGCATTATACAGGGTGTCCGGAAACTCGTAGTACAAGCGGGAAACTGGTGAATCTACATCACATTTGGAGTCGATTTTGTAGTATATTTTTTTTTATTTGAGCTTTCGTTATCGAGTAAATCGACTTTGAAGTTGATTTTTTTTTTTTTTTTTTTTAATCAAATTCTTATAAATTATTACTGAAGATCAAAGTACCCAACTAATTAAAACTATTTGAAAGTAAAACAAATGAAGAAACTCGGATTTGAAGCATTATTTTGAAATCACCCTTCATTTAACCCGGTGTAATCATAAAATATTTCTGCTCTGCAGGGTTAAAACATCTGTTATTCAACCCTAAACACCAGAAAAAACTTTAACCCTAAAATAGCCGAAAAATATTTTTTTTTGGTTTTTTTTTTTTTTTTTTGAAAATGTTCAAAAAAAAAAAACTTTATGTTTTTTTGGGTTCCCCATGTGGTGTAGATTCTCCAGTTTCCCGCTTGTACTACGAGTTTCCGGACACCGTGTATATTATCATAGTCATCATAGGTACTATGTAAAACTTTATCGGACTGTCAAGCAGTGTCGCACATTATTATTATACACGCGATTCTCCCATTTATTACTTTTGTTTCCTTTTCATATTATAATAGTATATATTTTATTCTTTTCATTTTCTAATAGTTTATACCTCTCTAAAATTTTTTATTTTTATTTTTTACAAACTCTTATTGCCTTTCAGACATTTTATAAGCACTTCATTCTTGCTTATACTACTTTATTGTAGATTATTACATATAATGTCTTACTTTGACTTAATACTATACTACAGATTGCTACTTATATTTTATTTATGTCTCTTTTTTTCATACTTTTAACCTTACTACTATTTACTGATTATACCGTTATACTTACATTTATATTGTTGCATTCCTTATGTTGCTGTACTATTCTCTGTAATTTAGTATGTGAATGGCACATGTTGTGCCGTATATGTGAAAATAAATAAATAAACAGGGAGTTGCCCAATCTGAAATATACTTTTAAGATCTTATTGTCTAGTTGTGTAATTACACGAAGAAAAATAAGTATCGCTAATTAAATGAAAACCTCTTGAATGAAAATAATGATCATGTAAATCAATTTTTTGTTCATAATTCAACACACTTTTAAAAATTGATATAAAGTCATTAGAAACGATGAATTTTTTTTTTAACCTAACCTAACATAACCCAGTTAATAAAGTTTTTGTTTCATCACTTTCCATGACTTTATATAACTTTTTAAATATGTGATGACGTATCATTGCTATTATTTATCCGGTCAACAAATTTGATGAATTCCACAACCTCCAAATGAGCTTATCGAGTTTAAAACCAATTTTACATAGCAGACCAAAGTTTAAAAAAAAACGAACGAATACATTCTTATCATTAGCAAAACGTATTTTTATCCTTTAAAATCAATACGGGCCTTATTCTAAACTAGCCAATACACACTGACCGACTGGAGTTAATAATTATTCAAAAATTTCTCCCTTTTTCCTACATTTACTAATATATTCCTAAACTAAATTCAATCACGTCCCAAGCGACACAGAATGGTGCAGACATCAGACTAAGCCTCCAGACGGCTTCTTACATATTCAGATCACCGCCGGACCATAAAGACAGAGGACCAAGTGACCGCTGACCGACTAAAAAACCCGGTTCGATCTCCCAAGCGATAAAAGCTAACCAATTTATATGACGGCAATCGGATGTCTCAGGTAAGTGTCAGTAGGGTGGCAAAACAGTATGGAATACAAAGGAGAGTTCGGAAAAATCGTTGGGGTGTAATTAAAGCATAAAATAATAATTGCATGACTTGTATAGCGCCGTTTTTGTGAAAAATCACCTCTAGGGCGCTGTACAAACTTATAATACATTTCTACAGTGATCTATGTTATTACTAACTATATATGGAGATAATATACAGTACAATACTGACCTGGTAGGTAACTTGAGATTAACACTTAATTAACATTATCTAATTGTTTATTAGCGAAATTTAGATACAGGATTTAGGACATAATTGGAAAATTGGATATAACTGGACTTTCTCTCGGGAATGGTATATTTAATTTAAGGGTATGACAGCTTAAAAAGGTAAGTTTTTAGTTGAGACCTGAATAGATATATTTGAATTTTACTTTGGTTTTCTTGAACGAATGAATAAATAAATAAATTAATGAAGTGGAATCTTGGAAGTGGAAATTAATTTACTTTCCGATATCCGATCGAGCTCAAACTCGACACATAGACTCGTTGTCGGTGACAATGCAGTCTATCAACATTATAATATTCTATTTTGAAGACATCCACACAAACATAAACATGCATTTCTATGATATTGGATGATATTATTAAAATTTACAGCAGTTAATATACGAAATAAATCTCGTTACCATCCAATTAGGATTTGGCTTATGTGATAGCGCGGTTGACTCCAGCCTCTGGGGATAGATGTTATAATAATTATAAAATAATTTAACAAAATAGATGCATTAAAGAAAAAAATGGAAATACAATTAATAAAAATTATGTATTATTGTGCATTGTGATTCAAGTGCATAAACTACGGGAGGTGATTTTAAATGACAGTAGATGTACAAAATGAAAAAAAAAATTTCGTTGTTTTTTTCCCGTACAAAAATATTTTTGCACAAAAGAATATTATTTTCTCTAAACAAACAATTAAACATTTATTACTAAAAATTACCTTAAAACGTTGAAATTTGTAAAAAAAATTTACAAAACCTACCGAAATTTGTGCACTGTACCCTTGGACACCTGTATAAATAAGTAAAATAAAATAAAAACGCGCAACAATATTACTTAAAAACGGTCTTGCCACCATAATTTATTTAGGAAATGTGTGTCAAACGTGAGTATTTTCCATACCAACGCTCTCAACTTTTCCATCAGAGTAGAGGATAGAGTTTCCTCCGAGATCCAACTATCTTCTAGAAGAGTAAAGTAGTTCTGAGAGCCAGCATTAACCCCCCTCTGCGAATCACTTTAGCCCCGTATCCGGTTTCGCAGCCCAGGCATCTTCAGACATATACGAGTATTATCGATATAAAGTATTAGATAGGTTCCTCCAGTTCGAATTTCTGGACGTGACGCCAGTGGGTTATGTTTTAAGTGCGTATATTTGATAAAAATTGGAAAAATACTTAGACATTATTAAGAAGATAAAACTTGGCGATCATGGATACGTGCGTATTTTAGATATTTATCACATTTGCTCTGATGGATACTGAAAGGCTCTCTGAAACCTTTGTTCGAACACATACAGATAATTTTATCACGACAATTCATAGTATAATATATTATGTTATTTTTGGAATTAACTCCTTACAGTACATCGCATTTACGCATTACCTAGTAAACTAAAACTTCCAGTAACAAACAAAAAAAGCTTTGGCAAAAGCTCTTAAAGGCTATTGTCTCATCAGCTTTAAACAGCAACACAATCTTTCTTTGGAACTCTCTAACTTATGTATATCTTTCTTAAGGCGACATAAGACTCCAACGGGTGTTTGTTCGACGCTCACATTTTAATTATTTCTGATAAACGTATTACTAAAATTTCAAATGTTTCTAGAGGGATCCCTACGTATGTAAGTTATTTATATTTAATATAAATAAAAATAAAACCTTACCATTAAAATATTTGATGTAATATGGTTTGAAAATTTTATAAAACGTTTTTCAACTATAAAATTGGCTATAGGCACCAAATTTTTTAATTCTAGACGATGAATTTGTAACTTCTTGAGGGATCCCTCTAGAAACATTTTAGATTTTATTAACACGTTCATAAGAAATAATTAAAATAAACCCGACGGAAAAATCGATTTTCTAGGCCTGCTCGAGGAAAGTCGACCGTAGGTTAATCTTTTACGCCGGGTCGCGCGCCGAATATTGTTTTTACACGAGTTCATCACTTATGTCGTTAAGATTTTCACGTTATTTTAGAGATTTGATGAGGCAAATTCAACCGCAGGTCTGTCCAATAAACAGGGCCACGCATCGCATATTTTTGTGCGTGGCTGCTTCACTTACATCGTTAAGATTCTGGGTTTATTTTAGGGTATTGCAAAATCAGGTGTTTTTAATTTGATTGCTTAAAAATATTTTAGATCCTTTAACTAAATACTGCGAGTAGATTACATCTTGGCCTTTGAAATAATCTACTGTTTTTATAAGCCCAGAAAATAAATAAAGTATCATAAAAACTCCTTTAAAGTTAATAATCTCATACTTACGAATCCCTTTTCGTTTATGCTTTTATTAAATAATGTGGCAAATTAAGTTCCTTAGAAAATGATCGCGAAACATTTAAATATTTGTTCCTGAAAACCAAACTTCAAAGAGTCAATGTTACTAAACGTTTCCTCTATTTAAAGTAGTGGGGAAGATGGGGATTATGACGGTTGGGAAGTTTGGTGTCATCTGTTAACTGAAAGCTTTCTTTATACCTGGCTTATTAGGTCTGACCACCAAACACGGCTAAAGCTTTTTCAAAAAACGTTTCAATTCTGAACGCTGGTCTTAAACCATGATGATACTATGGACGGGTTGTTTCCGAGAATCTGAACAATTCTTCAAATTTCAAAGATAATTTACAAGTTCAAAAACAGAACTTGAAAAAATCTTTCACAGAACTTGAAAATAAACATTAAAATTTGAAGAATTGTTCAAATTCCCAGAAACAACCCGTCCTAAGAGTATCTACCCAAAGAATAATTTTTAAGTAGATACATAATTAACTGTGTCCTCACATAATTCGTATCCATATCATATTTAAAAAAAAAAAAAAAAAAATTAATTACATATTTTCTCAATTTAAATTTTAATTTATTCATATTTTCTTCCAATTTTATTTTCTCTGGTAATTCGCCAAATATCTTCAACACACATTGCTCCGTACATTAACGACTTTTGATTCAGGTTTTTTTAAAGTGTAATCTTTTTTATTTCTTTTCTGTCTCATGTGTGTGTTTGTGCTGCAGGTTTTCATTTTTTTAGAAATTCAATTAATTTATGGCCAATCATATATTATAAGTAGATTAACTCCTCCAAAATTTACTTGTCTTTTGTTTTTGTTTTCTTCAGTATAATTCAAATATCTACCTTTGGAACACCAGGCCTTTTCCGAGGGGCTAGATGCGTGATATCAAAAATTTACTTTAAAGTATTTCAAAGGCAAAAATTCTGTAAAAAAATTTTTCGCTTTCTCAAAGCATACAGGTTTAAATTATATATCAAAAATTCCAGCTAGGTCGAAATTACAATACCAGCAACGAATGATAGATTTTATAGTCACTGGTGAACGAAAGGTTTTCCAGAGGTTGAAAAACAATAATATCAATTCGAAATAAACAACAAAAGAGACAGTGAGAATTGCTTTTAATGTTATTTCTTTTCTATCTTCATCCTATTGTTTCAACAATAATTGCTCCATTCTCGTATACGTACAATGCCACATAAGCTATCATCCCCAATTCTCCAAATATGTTATAAGCCATTATTCCACGTTATTATTCCACATTGGTTAGGAAGATCATCTCTATGTGGAAATGATGATTTTATCCCGAGAAAATGGTCCATTCATTACGGAAGCTGGGCGGGGGGCAATAAAAAGTATTAGGGAGATAATACGTTTATCGAATAGGACATCGGAGTTTCGTGAGAGAAAGAATTGGAATTAATAGATAGTTTGATACAAACTGACGAGAAGATGGGATCATCAATGTTTCTTATTATATTTTTCTGTGAAGATGGTGTTATTATGGTGGTACAGTACGTTTTTTGTTATGTTACTGATTTATAATTTTTTGTAGTCAATCATTGTGTACTTCATTGATGGAGGGTTAAGGCTCTCCACTAACAAGCCGAAGGTCGCGGATTCAAATCCAGGCGTGCGCAAGTAAATTTCATTTGATTAATTTGTGTTATTTCACAACTTATTAATTAAAAATAATATAAAGTATACTTGCAGCACGCTCAATTGTGGAAGGTTCTGTCCGTATCGCCCTGGTGTAAAACCACCATTCAGAATTGAAACATTACTTTAGTCGTGTTTGGTGACTAGATGTGAATAGCCAGGTACGTCTCCACCTTCCTCCTCTCCATCTCTTTCCGCTCCCTACTGCATTCAGCCTCACAACATACCCCAATTGGGGATGCCACGGTCTCACTGGTTCACGGTTGGGAGCAGTTGGAACTCTAGTGCGGTATTCACAAATAAAAAATTAAATGAAAATTGTATGATGCTGACAAGTTGTGAGAAATGGTGTGGATGCAGACAAAATAGTTCTGTTGATATTATATTTTAATGTTTTTCACTGATTGTATCTACGATTTCTCCTCAATCGATCTATATTCCGTGTTCCACGCTCATACGGGTTGGGGTTACCCCCCCCGATAACTTCATGAGAGCTAGGCTGCACAGACAACCAACCTACCAATTATCATGATAAATATTTTTTAGTCAAACCTCAGTAAATTCAAAATTACAATAAGTATTTTCTTAAAATGAGGCTGCATTACAACTGATATAATAAATTTATGTAATTGACTAACGTACTATTGTTTATATATTATTAACTGTACACGTTAATAATAATAAACAAAAGATAAATAAATAAAAAATAAATTGTAATAAAAATTGTCCAGTGTAATCGTAGCTTTACTTTTGCGAGTAATTCACTTGTTCGGATAACAAAATGGCCAACCACACATTTCAAATCTTAAATAGAACAGCTTACCGAGTGCGAAGAAATAATAATTATAAAGGTGGGTTCATACGAACGCTTTGTAAACCAGACAATAATCAGAAATTTACTATAACTTTTTTATTTGGGTACTACCAAAGATTTGCAGTTTGAGAATGGAATACGGCGTATAATATATTTACATAACGAAGAGTGTCTGTACCGTGGATTTGATGTTTATACAAATCGACAGTTTTATTCCGAGATTGAAGAAATTGCGCACTTGACCTTCAAAACAAGAGAAAGGTATCTGTGTACTTTTGATTTATAATAACTACCCACATCCCCTTTCCCCACCTCTTAAAGCAGAATTTCAATACTTCTTAAAGGAATTTTGCACATATGAAGTTCAAAATAAGAGGAAAATGACTGTCTGTATGTAATGACTGTCTTCGAAAAACCGTGCGTAAAGCCCGGGCAACGAAGGGGAATTTAGCTAGATTAAAAAAGGAAGAACTAATCGAAAAGAACTGCTCTTACGTGGAATAATAATAAGTCAACAATGTACAGATGTCGGGCACGCGTTCGGCTTTGCACCGATGGGGAATCAATCAAGCTAGATTTATTGCTTTCCTGATTACGATAATTATGAATAAGCGATGTAAAAAAAATGTGTTAAATTTTAATCGTTCTAAAAAGAGTGGTGAACTGATCAAGTTCAACTAAAAACATGTCGTCTTTACATAAAACAGAACAATCCCATTAAAAAGATCGATCATTAAATGGTAACGTCGAGTTAATGGCTTTTTGCTCATTAAATGCTCCCGGCATCAAATAGCGCGACGCGCGACGGTGGTGTCATTAAAACATAAAACACGGAAAGAAAAATAAAACAAACATTAAAACAACATTAAAGAAACAAAAGTTTGTTTTTGGGATTGTTTTTTTTATTGAGTTTGGCCGACTTCACATTCCACTGCGGTTGTAATTATTATTATTTATTAGTTTTCTGTAAAGGAATTAAGTTTGTTATTTTTTGTTTTGTAGCGTACTTTATCAGTTGGTACTTTGAAGATTGTATTATTCATCTTTGTTGTAATGCTAAATTAATAAAAAAATAGGTTTCTTAAATAATACAGAGTTTTCCAATAAGAGGTGTTATTTTGATATTCAATCGTAAAATATCAATGGTTTCGTTGCTTGTGTGGCACGTAGCGCCGTCTTGTTGAAAATAAACGTTGTCCAGATCAATACCCTCCAATTCCGGCCATAAAAAATCATTAATCATCTCTCGATAGCGATCCATTCACCTTAACTGTTGCTCCAACCTCATTTTCGAAAAAGTAAGGTCCAATGACTCCGCCAGACCATAAACCGCTCCAAACAGTCACACGTTGAAGATAGAGAGGCTTTTCAACAATAATTCTTGGGTTTTCCGAGCCCCAGATGCGACAATTTTGCTTGTTGATGAAGCCACCGAGGTGGAAATGGGCCTCATCACTCAAAATTATTTGCATTTGATTCACTCAAGTGAATTTTAATAATTTCAATACGTTGTTGAAGCGTGTATCGTTCCATTTGTATTAATTGCGTAGTTTCTACTTGTCAAATGTCAAAAAATGACAGCTTTAAAAGTAGCATCTACCGAAATAGAGGGCTATTCAAAATAACACCTCTTATTGGAAAACCCTGTATATTTGCGGCACGTTTCAGAGCCGTAAAGCTCTGGGCTAGCAAGCCAGAGGTCGTGTGTTATAATTAATTTATGTTATTTCACAATTTATTCATTAAGAATAATGTATATCATATTTGCAACACGTTCCAGAGTGGAAGATATTCTCAGTATCGCCCTGGTGTAAGACTACCATTCAGAATTGAAACGTTGCTTGAAATGACTTTTGCCGTGTTTGGTGGATCTGAATATCCAGATACTTCCCCACCTTCCTCTTTCACATCTCCTTCCACACCCCATTACCTTTAGCCTCACAACATACCCCAATTGGGGTTGCAATAGTTTCCCTGGCTCCAGACAGGTTGGGAGCAGTTGGGACTTGTGCGGTTTCGCATTAAAAAAAGAGTGGTAAGCACTGTCAGTACGCCCAGGTGAAAGACCATCTTTCAGAATCGTCGCTTGAAATGGCATTAGCCGTGTTTGGTGATCAGATCTGAATATCCAAGTGTTTCCTTACCTTGCTGCTGACCTAATTACTTCACCTTTAAACACCATACAGCCTCATAAACTCCCAATATCAATAAACACACCGGAATCATTGGGGAATGCCATAGTCCCACTGGCTATGGACGGGTGAGAGCATTTGGGTTTCTTTTACGCTATAAACACAAAAAACAGCAAAAATATATTATACATTTTATATGAAATTGTACAAGTCTCTCAACTGCTCCCAACCGTACTGAGCCAGTGAGACTAAAGCATCCCCAATTGGTGTATGTTGTGAAGCTGAAGGAAGAGATGTGGTAGAGAAAGGTGGGGAGGTATGGAATGGTACAGAACCCACAATTAATAAGTAATAGTTGTTTTGAAAGCAATTTAGAAATGTTTGATAAATCTAAAAAGAATCTTCAGTACCAAAAATAAAAATTAAACTTCATAATAAACCTTGTCAGCAAGTCCACGAACCTCTATAATTAAAGGGTCAATTTACTTACATTAAACTAGAAAGAAAATGACCCATAAATTAATTTGTAAAAAAGACATTAATTCTGACCCGAATCGCCTGGGGCTATTAACTTTTCAAGCAATTATTTTTTTGGTTATTTAACGAGGCGTTCCAATTACAAAACCTAACTACCCTTAACCTAGCCCGTAATATTTCTCAACCGTTAAAACTACCCGTGAATCATTTGTTTTTTCCGCGCCGTCGTTGCGGTACCTACCTGCTTCTTACACGCTGGTACAGTTTGACAATAAAGTGTACAAATTAAAGACACTTTATTTTTTTATAACTATGACAACACCTTGGAGTAATAATACATATTTGTATATATAATCTTCCAAGGGCAACATCGTGTACCGTCGATAAGGGAAAATTTAGCTCATCGTCTCATGGGTCGGTAAGACATTGCGCAGAAGTTGGCGTAAGGTTCAGTGTGGAACGCGTGCGTAGCCGTTTGGCGCTTAGGAATGTCAATCAATACACAGATCCGCCAGTGTTAACATTGTATCACGATTTTTTATTTATTTCGTGACAATATCGGTTCGGCTATCGACAGCGCAACGGTGCTAGGGATATCCATATAAAGATGAGCCTATCGATTCAATATTATTAAGTTATCAATTTGATGGTGCTAGACCCCCAGATTGGGGACATTAGTTTGCTTTCAAATCAGGTTAGATCACAATTCTAGGAATTTCTTGATCAGTGTAAATACGTGTATTCATAACACATCTCTCAAGGTAACTAAAAAAAACAATTCTTTGATTAATTTTTCTACGTAAGGTCTTTAGGGGACACATTATAGGAAAAAATCCTGCTGTATCATAATGCTATTTTAAAGATACAATCTTTTACATCCTATTATTGCCATGTAGAGAACTTTCCTTTTTTTCCTCATTCATTTTCCAGACTGTACTTGCTTCCACCGGTACTTGTTTACGTATAACGAATAACGGATAACGGGCGTATGTAAGAAAGTACGTATTGTTTGAGAGGGTTGAGGTTCGGCACGCCATGGTAACGGATTCCCCGTTATGGGTAACGGATCATAAGGATCGCGTGCAATTGGAACCCCAACGAATACAGAGGGATGGCGTGGAAAAAAAAGCTATCGAGACGTTTGTATTTATAGAATAAGAGCTCAACAAAATATTAATGCACGATATTAACAAAAGTATAATCCTGTACCACTGCAAGATTCGATCTCGACGCAGAACAAAACTTTAAGGTAGTGAGAATATTACAAAATTAATGAAAAAATAATGAAAAAAATTAATGAAACTATAAAACAGACAATCTGTGTTTTTTGTCGCATGAAAAACGATCGAGTGGTGAGTTATGGGGTCACGAAATTTATGTAGCTCTATCTGTCTGGAATGTCTGGGTTCGGGATCAACGCAACTATGAGTTCTTAAAATACACATTTTTAACTATGAAAAAGTAAGACCAAATTTGATCTGTAACACTGTTGTTTCATATTTTTTAATTAAAAATCGTGAGCGAAGCCGGGAAGCAAACTAATAAATTTAATTTTCAGTCAACATAAAACCTCATCGAGGTAAAGTTACAAAATTACAATATCAATTAATCTTTTTTACCACAAACAGATTACCTAGAGAAAACTGATGTAGCCGGTTTACATAACACCTTACGATTGCCCATTGATATACATTAAACAACAAACAACAACAAAATATTTTAGCGACTCTCAAACGAAAATTTGAAACAGAAAAATCAGAAAAAGATTTGGTCGCATCTAGGATATGAACCCAGCACCTCAGCCTTGCCGGGGCTTTGTTCTACCGCTGAGCTAATCTGACCCTATCTCCTTCGGACGTATTTAACAGAATCATACATCGACTACAAACTACCAACATCTTGACTTGACTGCTATCTTTATGTATGATTGCAAGACTCCCGAATTAAATTCTTCCCGAATTAAATTCAATCTAGATAGTGTCTTAGATAAATAAATACGTTTTTGTTTTGATGTGCGACATCTATTGAAAATAGATGTCAAGAAATTATTTCCATTTTTTAAATTTTTATCAGAAGTACGAAAATTTTAGGTTATTTTAGGCACACTGACACCGCGGTAACGGTATTATCTGATAATACGAAAAATTCGTGCGCTGAGTAAAAAAAATAAAAAAATAAACATGTCGAAAGTCTGCTACATCCCTATTCGTTAGTGTTGCCGAAGGGTAGAGAAAGGAATAAGGAATAATAATTCCTAGGAAAATCCTCCGCTTCGTTTAATGACTGGATTTTATTTATTTATAAGTCCGTGGCTTTGTGTTTCTCCTTTTAGCTGGGCCACTGGGAATTTAAATGATTGGATACTTTTAAAATAAGGTTTTTTCAAACTCAAACGTGCTTTAAAACAGGTCGATGGCAGTAGGGTTATTTTTAAACAAGTGTTTATTCTATACAAAGTAAGTAATGATCGGAAAACAACCCGTAATTTTTTTTTTAATTACTTTAATACATCGATTTTCCAATTTTCGACCTACTTGGGCAATCTCTTGAGCCGGATTGATCGGTTTGACCGAGGATTGAACCTTTATCCTCTGGGAATAAAGAGAACATCGCTAACTCCGAAGCCAAATACTAATTGGGTAGTACCGACATTTATATCTTATTTTTTATATATATTTCAGAAAAACACGCGTGTGCGGACGTTTGTTTACATGAGTTCCACCAAAAGTATAACAGTAATATTAAATACTGTAATGTCATCCGATTTCAGAGAAATGCGTATGTGTCCTCGTGTGTTTGTAATTGACACCAACAACGTCATCGTCATCGATAACGAGTCTATTCCCGAGTTTTCGCTCGATCGGATGTCAGGAAGTGGGTTAATTTCGATTTTCAAGATTCCATTGCATTCATTCATTCATTTAATCAATAAAAAGGGGCCTCAGCACGGGTAAAGCAGCCAGTGAGGCCCAAATTATCAAATGATGTTTAACATATGTAAAGTTACTGAATCAAACAAAAAATAATATAAGAAAATAAATCGAAAGTTTTTCAGATTTAGGTTAAAAATTGTACTGAGATTCTGAAAAAAATCATCATTTCAATTAGTTTTGTTAAAATTGCTAAGGTATGTAGTATTACAAGTTCTTGTGGTCCAGAATTCTATCTAAGTTGTGTAGTATTGCAAGTTCTTTTAGTCCAGATTCTATCTAAGGTATGCAGTATTGCAAGTTCTCGTAGTTACGAATTATATCTAACTAAGGTATGCAATATTGCAAGTTTTTGTAGTACAGATTCTATCTAAGGTATGTAATATTGCAAGTTCATGTAATCCAGATTCTATCCAAGGTATGTATTTATTTATTGGACAATTTGTATAGCGCCGCTTTTGTGAGATATCACCTCAGGGGCGCTTTACAATTGATGCAGGTATTACCAAAAATATAAATATTACAAAAATAAAGTGAAGTTAAGTTAAGTAAAATGATGTACAGGAACAGGTGACACGAAGATAGAAGATGGAGACTCTGCAGCAAGAATCCTAGGTGGTGAAGAACTGGACTAGCAGATGCAGCGAGAGAGTCCACCGCGTTCACCAACAGTTCCAGTACGAGGTTCGTCATCCATCCAGGTATGTGTCTGCTGCTAATAAAGCGCTGACACCTTACATAGACGTCTCACGTGTAGTATTGCAAGTTCTTGTAGTCCAAATTATATCTAAGGTGTGTAGTATTGTAAGTTCTTGTAATCCAGATTCTATCTAGGGTATGTAGGATTGCAAGTTGTTGTAGTCCAGAATTCTATCTAGAATATGTTATATATTAGAAGTACCAAATGCTAAAGTCACTAACATGATATTGACAAAGGAAGTGAGGCCCACAATAGTCTTGATACGAACCCTGATGTATGGCAGTGAGAAAAATGATAAACGAAGGTGTCAAGTAGACTTATTGGCTGTTAAAAGGTAGGAAGAGAAAATCTTGGTGTAGACAGAAAGAAATGCGAAATATGATTTTATTGTAAGACCACCAATCAGAATTGAAAATTTCCTTGTAAAGGGATTCCAATTGGGGAAGCCACAGTTTCACTAGCTCAATGCGGTTGCGACTCTTCTGCAGTATTCACATAAAATAAGGTAATTTACCTTCCAATCTATCCAATCTTCTACTTGTCTATGCCTCTGTCTTTTAACGTCCTCTCTGGTCGAGGGGTAAGGCTAGCGATCCGGAGGTCGCGGGTTCAAATCCAATAATTCATTAAAAAAATACATAGCATATTTGCGGCACGTCCCAGAGTGGAAAATACTCTCAGTATCGCTCTGGTAAAAGACCAGCATCAGAATTGTAACGTTGCTTTAAATGGTTTTAGCCGTGTCCATATGTCCAGATCTGAATAGCCATATACTTACCGACCTTCCACTTATCGTCTTTTTCTTTTCCTCTTTAAGAATAGCAAATACTTCGACTAGCTCACTCTAACTCGCCAACTAGGAATGGATTCTGTTTTAGGCCAGTCAAATTGACAAATTTAGTTCATATCATAATTTCATATTACATTGGTTAATTAAAGAACATATTATTTTATAGGAGGAAAAAAGTGTTAAGATTGAATTTCTGTTAGAAGTTTTAGTTAAATATACAATTTTGTTCTTAAAAGAAAAAGCGAAAGGACAAAATAATTTCTTAAAATACAAAATTAGTATCGAATGTTTATGTTTAACAATAGATATATGTTTAGCTATTTAAATCGCTTGCAAAAATCGAGAATCAAAACATTCTTTAAGCGTGATTACAAAATATAATAATTAAAGTGAATGACTAATATATTTGGATAAATTTTCCGAGACGTGTTATTAATAACAAGGGTCACAGTTGTCCGGAGTTACTGAGACTTTGGCATCTCAAATTGAAGTATGTTTTGACGCTAAAGGGAGTGGGGATGGGAATAAGGTGGGGAAAACGAAGATGAGAAAATATCTAGCTTATCAGATCTTGTCACAAAACACGGCTAAAAGCATTTCAAGCAACGCTCAAAGTATGGATTCTGAATATTGATCTTACACAAGGACGATACTGAGAGTGTCTACAGCTCTGATAAAATATCACTTTCCATAAGCGATTTATCACGTTACTTGTTTAAAAACGCATAGAGCCCCTAAAAACTTTCACCCCGTGTCAAAGATAAAATATTAGCAGAAGATTTTAAAAATGACTCGGCTGAACAAGTTTTTCATTAGTTTTACCCCCTCCCGTAATTATTTCCAGCCCTCCTTCCGCTTCCGAAAAAAGAATAGCTATTACGTTTAAGGTATTTTACTAAATCATCCCTTAGATATATTACCTACAGTGTGCTCACCATGAAACGGAAAGAAAAGAAAAAGTATAGTCATTGAAATTGGGAAGAAATTAAGCGAAAAATCTTACCAATGAACCTGTGCTAGTTTTTCATTTTAAGGGTATATTTAAATGAATTCATAATCTGCTATTTCATAGATGACACTAATTGAATTATTTTAAGAAGAAAACAATACTTCCTACAAGCTATGTTTCAAAGATTAAGATGAATTGTTTGTTTTCGCCCGTACATACAACATAATATTAATAATAAATAGTTTTGTCCGCATACGAACTCAATTCTTTCAAGAAAGGCATACAATCACCGATGCGATCAATACTCCACATATTATGGATACCATTCACAATTGTACAGAATTCTCAGACCTGCCAACTCAAGTAAAGACATTCAATTTGTTGGTGTAAGTCTTAATGATTTTTGTCAATCATTACGCAAGTAATATTTTGTCGTGAATTCCATTAAAACTTTGTTGCTGTCTTCACTCGACATTATCAATACTGTATTTGTGCCTTTTTTGAAAGAATCAAGTTATTACACGGATTAAAGTATTTATTCATTATCATGTACTGTGTGTAAACGCGCAAAAAAATAATTCGTCTTAATATTTTATTTATCTATTAAAGAGCTATATCTATTTATCTATTATAGATTTAGGAAATAAAGAATTTGGCATTTTCAGACAAACCATTTGTTATTTTGACTACTGGCATTATACTTTATTAACTGGACAATTTGTATAGCGCCGCTTTTGTGAGATATCACCTCAGGGGCGCTTAACTAGCTCTCTCATTCAAAATTTAGGCGTATTAGATCTGTCAAAGAATGTATATATAAAAATGCAAATATCAATCATTTTAAATACATGTAGGATTTCGAAAGATTTTTTAAATATTTATACTGAGGGATCAGTAGGATTTATAGTTCCAATTAGAAGTTCTACCGAGCTGAACCCTCTGATATAAAAATATCTGGAGTCGGTGAATTATTTTCCCATTTGATCTCTGGTGATTTGACGTGTTGTTCTTGTATTATTTTGTATTTATTATGCTTATATAATGCACTTGCATAATGTGGATTGACTAGATGATCATTTGTGGAATAGTGTGTGGAAGGGTTTAGTTTTTCCCGTGGGGAAGATTTAACCCGGACATAAAGTCGAAAAGTGTAAAAATAATTCACACCTTATATACTCAAAGTGAAGGCCGTTACCAAAAAGGTTACCACTGCGATTGATTAACCGTAAAATTAGAATTGTCGCATTTAACAGCGATGCGTATGTAAAATCCACCCTATTTTTTTTCTTTTTTTTCCATCGCCGCAAGCGCCAATTAGGAAAATAATTTATGCGTGGAAATTTGGAAAACTTATAATTGTATGCAGGTTTCGGGAAATGCTTTAAGGCCGACCCCTCACTCGGTTGAGGTCCACCACGGTATATTTAAAATTCACGTTCCCTGCAATCTGCAATCACGCCGGGGTTCACCGCAGGGGTAGGCAGTTAATCGAGTTAGCAATTATACGTCCCTTTCCCTTTTTTGTGGCGCGAGTACAGTGGAAATCCGGGCTTAATTGGACGGAATAATTGGTTTATTTTAGTGGAATGAATGTAGTTTTATAATGCGTTTAAGTACGAACTTGATTTATGGATTTTCAATTTAACAAATTAAAAATTGGACATGTACATTGTACAGGTTGTCATGTTTCCAATGCCCATTGGTTTAATGGTTATTAATTGTACCTTTGTTTATAATTTAGACCGTCATTTTTTCAAATAAAAAAGGACATAAATAGGTAGTATCCGAAAATTATTGGGTGAACTAGCTAACAATGAAAAACAAAATAATGAAATCCGCGCTCACTCGATCATAACATTGACTGCAGGGATATTCAGGATTCTTTCTAAAATACCAGGATGGAACGCCATATATCAAACATACTAATTTCGATTGTCTGTGCCACGTGAAGTGATGTGAAATATTAATGTGTAATAATAATAATAATAATTGGATGACTTTATAGCGCCGTTTTTGTGCAAAATCACCTCAAGGGCGCTGTCCAAATTTATAATACATTTCTACAGTGATCTATGTTATTACTAACTATTTATTGAAATAATATACAGTACAATAACTTGATATTAACACTTAATTAAAATTATCTAATTGTTTATTAGCGGAATTTAGATACAGGATTTAGGACATAATTAGAAAATTGGATATAACTGGATTTTCTCTCAGGAATGGTATATTTATTTTATGACAGCTTAAAAAGGTAAGTTTTTAGTTTAGACCTGAATTCTGTCGGACTTGTTATGGATCTTACTTCCGGAGGGAGTTTATTCCGAGCCTTCGGCATAGATACTCCGAAAGCGCGATCAGCAAACGTAGTATTTGGTTTGTGCTTAGGTTCTATCAGTCTGCCTACAGCTGTGTAATGCGTAAAATTATTCACTTTCAACGATAATATATGTGATGTAAATCACATCAGACAAGCGATATAGTATGTACCAATATTATAATATTTTAATAAAAAATCAACATTTAAAAAAGTATTTCTTTTATAAAAATTTTTGACAGATATCGTAATTTTTAACAAGTTTACGACTGTCTTATTTGTCAACAAGGACAAAAAATTGTTTTTGAGACAAGTATATTATAAATACCTACCTTACTGCATCACAAATCCTACAGTTATAATATCCCGTGATTCTCTCTAATTCTTAAGAAACCCATTGATTTTCATCAGTATAAAAGGTCACAAATAAAAATTTAAATTAAACCTACAGCCTGCACCAAGACATAGCGTGTCACCATCTACGAATCTAATAAATATGCGTCAACCGTGAAAAACGCGATCAAGACGAATGCGGCTCACTTCACCGGGACTTGCTCCCCCGATACACCTATCGGTCTATACTACTTCAGAGCGTAATTATTGCGATACAGTATCAAAGAACTAGGCAGTATTATTAGATTTGGTTGTGGCGTGTTACTACGTTCGTTAGTTCGTTCCGCCGACTTTGTCAGAAACCAGAGATCAAATCTTTAATTTTATTTTTCATTTTGTACTAGTAATATTGTAATAAGCTGGGAAATTAATGACTTGGTAATTGAACGTAAATTAGATTGTATATATTTTACGAAAGGTGGAAATGAGTCCACCACGCAAAGAATCACTGAAAGAGCAAAGTTTAACATTTGGTTGCTTCCAGTTATATAGATATAAGTTTCTTATAAGCAGTGGCCATTGGTGGCCTTTATCATTGAGAGTTCAATCGGAGAGCAAAAAGTTTGCTCAGATGTATGAAAAAATCTGTAGCTAGAATAATACGAGTCAAGACTTTTAGTATGGGCAGCGCGCATTACACATGGAATCTCGCAGCGCGCATTACATTTGGAAGTGACCCATGCTACGTGTAACTTCTAGAACTTTCCCGGCTCTACAAGGCACCGCGCGCCTATATAAAGCGCGTCGCGTCACGTCACAGTTTTAGTTTACAGTCACCCTCAAATTCATATGTTGATCTTTTCAATGTTATATTTATTTTCACCCTAGATCCAAAGGAATCTCATCACATTAATGAACTAGAGATTAACGACCCAGCAGCAAGAATCATTAAATTACCCATATGTTGTCTAAATAATATAATTTTCAATGTAACAAAAACTTTAATTATTATTGAAGACAATATTAGCGATTTCTAAACGAAAATCTGAAACAGAAAAATCAGAAAAGGATACGGTCACATCTAGGACTCGAACCCAGGACCCTTGTCTTGCCGGGACACCGCTCTACCAACTGAGCTAATGGGACCCTATCCCCCTCGGTCACTTTTAACTATATCTATCATACTTCGAATAAGAACTAACGATATTGCCTTAATTTTTCTCGAAGTATGATACAGTTAAATATGAGCGAGGTAGATATTTTATTGGCAAATATCTTTTTTATGTATGATCGCAAGATTCAACCCGAACTAAATGCAATCTAGACAGCGTCTTTTTTAGATAAACCTATCTTATTTTTTTTATTTTTAATGTGCGACATCTATTGACATTTCTGCAAGTCTAGAATGAATATTAATTTTTCGGAATAACTTTATTGAGTAAAACCTCAAATTGTAATATTTAATTATTGTTTTAATATGTAATATGGGTTCGAGTCCTAGATGTGACCGTATCCTTTTCTGATTTTTTTCAGATTTTCGTTTAGAAATCGCTAATATTGTCTTCAATAATTAAATATTACAATTTGAGGTTTTACTCAATAAAGTTATTCCGAAAAATAAATAAAAAAAGTAACAAAAACTAGTTTTAAATAAGAGAATCAAAATTTACACAAGAAGCTGTTAATTTTTATATGAAAAGGCTACAAATAATTATTGTATTTTAATAACTATATAAAGCAGTTGATTCTTGAAATCTGTTGATTCTTGCAAAACCTAGAATCGCTGCGCATATAGTGTACCTAGTCAAAACCCAAGGTTTGCACGTCTACCGCTCTGGCGCCACTAGTATGATTTGTACGAACTATTTCGCTGACATTCATCGCACAAATGAGATTTATTCCGAACTCACTCGTAGGCAGTATAATTCGGACGGGTGGACTTTTCATTCAGTTTAGAGTGTGGTAAAATCATAATACAGGTTTATTTTCTTATCTATTTTACGGGAGATCATCCTAGACAATACCGCCACTGCTAGCAAGTATACTCGTGGGAGATCTTTTGCATGTTCTATGCTCCGAAAGCAAGAACTTTTGTATATCAGAACAAGCCAATCAACAGAACAATGCTGTATTCGCATTGACCGATCACATTTTGAACGTCAGTTTACAGACAGTTTTGCAAAACCTATCAACATAACGTAACACAATAATGTGACCTATTGCATCATTGCATGTATATTTGATATTGTTGTCTTAGCATCAATGTCAATGTTGTCTATAGTATTATTTTAAATCTTTAATATGCATACCATTTTTTATACTGTACCTACTTTTATGTGTTCTACAAATGTAATTATGTAAAATATGATGTACAACTGTTATGGAGACAATGAAAAATAAACAAATAATAAGTGGCCCATATTATCACAAGTGGAACTACGCGCACTCTCATATGGCACGGCTTACAAACGACCGTTGGAATCACAGTATCATCGGATGACGTCCTGGGATTGGAAAGAGAAGCAGAAGTCAGAATAAACAAAAGACGAGATGCACTGCCGACACAGAATGGGCGAGAACCGCCAATAATTGTCAAATCTGGCGAAATTTAAGGGACACCTACTTAAAACTGGACGCCTGAAATTTCGTGAAGAAGAAGAAATATAGGCGGGTGTCCTATATTTCTTCATTGGATAACCAACAGTTCCGCCATAGGTTACCCCAAGTGGCCCGGGTTCATCGGGTGAGGTGTGTTCAGGATACTCCTACCCACAAGCTGCGTGGCGTGTCAGATAGGGGGAGGCTGATTTCATAAGACCCTTGGAAGGGATATATTCATATGTCCGTCACTCCTGGACAAACTGATCCCTAGATTCCTGGTCAATTCTCATAATTTTTACATTCCTAGAAATTCCTCTCATCCCTTTCCTTAAAAAAGACCCTCCACACAGCATCCCAAAAGATGAAATAAGCCCTAGGGGAAATTATTTGCCTCAGGGCCTCCTGTGAAGGGTAAAAAAACTACCATGAAACACATTTTTTAATACCCACAGATATAGAGGTATAACGAAATAAATTAAAACTATTTATATTTTTTAAATATGACACTGACGTAGGTACATAAGTTCGAATTTGTGACAAGTATCTAAGAAGAGAAAGAACATGCTAAATCGCATATCTCTGTAATTTTTTTATTAACAGATTGTACCGCTAAGGCAAAGAATTTAAAATAAGGATTTTAACTTTCCTGATATTATTTTGTTATCCGTGTTATATCTCTAAGGCTCTGTAAATTTCTATATTCAATTTTCTCCTTTACTGATTTTTTGTTATAAAATTCTTAGGTAGGTAGTAGGCCGACTTGGAATGGTATAATTATTATAAGCCGTGCCTTGTTTCCTTGTTTTCAGTTGCTTTAATAATTTTATAATAAAATCTTGGTGTGTAAAGCAATCCCGATGAGTTGTTAGAACTCATTTTGCGAAACGATTCTTGTTATTTTTTACTTTGTTCGACTTTCAATGCTTTGTACGTTTAATGAAGGAAGAATTTCTTCAAATACTTTACAATGTTTGCAATACTGTTTAAAGTACCAATATTTAAATTTCATGCATACTTCTGTATTACATTTCTTAGGTTTGTAATTTTTGGATCGTTAAGTTAGATGAATATTACAAAGTATAAACATATAAATTTGTTAATAATTATTTATATAAATATGTTAATCTGGTTAATATTTGTATAAATTTGTTAGTAAGGTTAATATTTATATAAATATGTTAGTAAGGTTCATTGTTTTGTTTCGTTACATTGTATTTTTTACGTTAGAATTTTTATCCTCACTAGGACAAGCCTGTGTTGGGGTTAATAATTATACAAAATAATAAAAATAAAAATAAATTGCACAAAGATTATATTTTAAGAGAACAAAATATAAATTAATATTTGTATAAATATGTTAAAAGATGTTAATATTTGTATAAATATGATAGTAAAGTTAATTTTTTTTAGGTTAATATTTATATAAATATGTTAATAAGGTTCATTGTTTTGTTTCGTTACATTGTATTTTTTACGTTAGAATTTTTATCCTCACTAGGACAAGCCTGTGTTGGGGTTAATAATTATTGAAAATAATAAAAATAAAAAAAATTGCACAAAGATTATATTTTAATAGAACAAAATATAAATTAATATTTGTATAAATATGATAGTAAAGTTAATATATTTTTAGGTTAATATTTATATAAATATGTTAATAATAGATTTGTATAAATACGTTAATAAGGTTAATATTCATATAAATATGTTGATAATAGATTGATATAAATATGTTAATAATAGATTTATATAAATATGTAAATAAGGTTTATATTTATTTCAATATATTTAAATGAAAATTTTAGCAGGACTTTATTGTACCTATGCATTAATCCTACACGGAAAGCTCTGAAGAAAATAATTTCCCTCAGGTTCCATGTCATCTTTGGGGATGCTGTGTGGAGGGTCTTTTTAAGAAAATGAAGGAGAGGAAATTCTAAGAAGGAAAAGGGTATTTAAGGCTGCAAATAGGCGGTCGACCGACGACGTAGCGCTGACGAGCTTGACATCTGGCGCTGGAATCGTGCGGCACTACAGATTTTCATTGATTGATCTCATAATATTTATAGTTCAGTAAAGATGCGTTTTTTTCATTTTAAGTATGAAATCTTCGCATTTATTTGTACATTTTTAAATATTACGGTAGATGCCTGCTGAAAGTTTGAAATAATAATTTACATTGAAATTTGAAAAAAATGTTACATAAAATATATTATGTTTTTTAATGTTTATAGGTACCTACTTACAATTTTTAAGATTTCAGAGGAAATGTTGGTTTTTGATTTATAAAATAGGAGAAAATTATGAACTTACTTATTAGGAAGCTGGGTCTACAGTTCACAAAACTATTAGTCAACAGGTACTTAATATTCGTAATAACACCTTAAATAGTATTACACATACACGCCTCAGGAATTCTAAATTTTTACTATTCATAATTTTGCAGAAAAATAGTTTTCAAAAATAGCTCTAATCACGGAGAAAACTTACTGATATAAAATATTGTTAATTTATTAAAAATCTTTTCAAATTATTCGTAATCTGGTTAAAAACCGGACTGCAGGCCCTTAACAAATGAATTGATAGGTTTCCTAAGGATGCGAATGTATAATCACGATATCGGAACACGTGTTCATAAAAATCGTAATATGGTCCATTTTGTCGTAGTTTATTTAGGCAAATGCAGATGCATAAACAAGTGTTACGATAGCCTGCAATCCCGTTTTTAACAGGATTTTAATAAATCAGCAATACTCCTTTTTCTACGTTCTGGTAGGGAGAGCCTTACCGGATAGTAGAGGAATCCGGTTTACATTTCTGGATCTGCAATGTTTTTCCGTGTAAACGAATAATTAATATCATTCAACAATGATTTTCAAAAAAATATTCCATAATGACCGTTTGTAACATCGTGTCGTTTTGAAAGGTTGTTTCCCTATAATGAATGTATATTTATGTATAATGCTGTGAGTAGCCCCCTGGTGGCCGTGGCGTGTTTACGAGAAAGCGCGATCCACAATCACACAATATACGTAAAGAGTAATGTTCAAACATTTACAGACAGCTTCATTAGTTCCAAACCGCAACAAAACAGCTGCCAAATACTCGAAGCAACTATCCATCAGGTCATTTGTCCTCGAGGAAGAGACAGACACACAGTCATTGTGTAGATACTCGTATAACAGACTACGTCCATTTACTATACCTACACACGAACAGTTTCAAAAATACATTACATACAAAAATACGGTGTAATAAGATATGTATAGTATTTGCATGATATCTCTTGAAACATTCAAGGTTTCTGTTGAACTTATCAAGAGCGATGTTATTGAGCAGAACCATACCATATTATGCTGCGCTGAGCCATGTGGTACGCGTAGAAGATCGTGGTGCCGCACCCGGCATTAGTTGTTTGGTGCAAACTACTTACAACATCAAACTTATAGCACAAGGTCCTCCGTGGTCGTGGTCAAAGGGTGGGGCTCTCGAATAGCAATCGAGAGGTCGCGGGTTTAAATCTCTGCGTGCGCAAGATGATTTATTTTGATTCGTGTTATTTCACAATTTATCGTTTTAAAATAATGTTAAATTTATTTGCGACACGGTCCAGAGATGTAGATACTTTCAGTGTCGCCCTGGTTTAAGACCACCATTCAGAATTGAAGCGTTGCTTAAATTGGCTCGAGTTGTGTTTGGTGACTAGATATGAAGAGCCAGATACTACTTCCCCACCTTCCTCTTCCTCGTTAAGTTCCCCTATCCACTACCTTCAGCTTCACAACATACCCCAAATGGGGATGCCATAGACTCACTGGCTCCAGATGGTTGGGAGCAGTTGTGCAATTCACATAAAAATAGAAGAGTATTCATGAGTAGTTGGTGAACTAAGCAAAGAGTGAACAAAGAAACATAACGCACTAGTGTCCCAACTGCCCGGAGCCAGTGAGGAAGAGATTGGAAAGTATCTGGCTATTCTGATCTGGTCACTATCTACGGTTGAAACTATAGAAAGCAACGTTTTGTTTCTGAATGGTGGTTTTCACCACGGCGGGTCGGTGCAATAGTAAGTTACTTAGTTTAATTCTTGTGTAGTTTATGGCGTTCATAAATTTATGCAGCAACCTGTTCAGGTACATTGTACTGGATCACGTGTTCGTTGATATGCAATTAGTCACCATTAGAATCTCAGAATCTACAGAATAATGTTTGTTGGAAAATCATTTACTTCACGCAGTCCTTGTCCCGTATGGCTATGCAGATAACTTTGTACACTATAACATGCGAGGGTTATCTTAAAGACGTGGTTCTTTTGTGCTTTGATAAACACTAATATTTGCATGTAATCAGTGATTTTTGTTTATAAAAAAAAATTAAACGTGCGGTTCGCACTCAGGCATTGCAAGTTCGATCATTCTATCAATGCACAAGCAAAAATATCAGTTTTTTCTTCGCCTTCACTCTTGTTTATCCTTCTTTATTCTTCTTGTTTCTGCTTGTTTCTTCTTTTTTCCTTCTTTCGCCTTCATCATTCTTCTTTATC
Source organism: Hesperophylax consimilis (assembly GCF_061612785.1). Taxonomy (NCBI): domain Eukaryota; kingdom Metazoa; phylum Arthropoda; class Insecta; order Trichoptera; family Limnephilidae; genus Hesperophylax; species Hesperophylax consimilis. Next base: position 10,806,449 of record NC_142862.1, on the reverse strand, counting down.
CTTCTTTCTTCTTCTCGCTTATTTTTGGTTCTACTTGCTTCTTCTTTATCTTTCTTTCTCTTTTGCTTATTTTTATTTCTCTTTGCTTCTGCTTGCTCTACTCGCTTCTTCTTCATGCTTCTTTTTCCTTCTTGAATCTTTTTGCTTCTGATTGCTTTTTATTTATTTCACTTGCCTAATTTTACTTCTACTTACTTCTTCTTTGTCCTTATTTATTCTTCATGCTTATTTTTCCTTCGTGAATCTTTTTGCTTCTGCTTGCTTTTTATTTATTTCTCTTGCTTAATTTTACTTTTGCTTACTTCTTCTTTGTCCTTATTTATTCTTCATGCTTATTTTTAATTTTATTTATTCGTATTGCATCTACTTTACAGTATTTCTTCTTCTTTATGCTTCTTGCTAATTTTTGGTTCTGCTTGATTCTTATTTTTCATTTTTTCTTATGCATCTTCTGATTTACTTAAACCTTTTGAGCTTATTCTACTTGTTTAACATATTTAATAAAGAATAAATAGATTGATCAGTCCGCCAAAACGCCAAGTCTTGGCGAAGCATGAATCGGGTAAAGGCATTCGCCGCCATGATTTTTCGTTCCATTATTCCCATGTTAAAACTAAAATTACCTTTTAAATACTGCGTGTAAAAAACAAGGGAAAACTAGAAAAAACCAACACGCGAGATTTTTATAGCGAGCCTTACTGCTATTATTATTTCCAGGATGTTAGAAGGAGGTGTACTGCACCAGTGAAAAAGCAAATCACCGATAAAGTAGCTTGAAATTGTAGCAATTACTTTGAAATAGTAATTCTACTTCAATTCAGTTGTTATCTAAAGCTCGATTTTTTGTATATGTCACATTGACTCCGTTATTTATTTTTAATACATATCACTTCAGAGTCTCTTTTCTGATATTACAATGGAGCTTTCTCAAACGAACTATTAATATCACCAAGGTTGTGTTGGATAAGAGGAAAATAACTTTACGCAATTGATATTGTCATCATCGTAACGAGTTATCTGTTATCCTTTATAAACCTCTTCCTTAACCCACGTCGAAACATGACCCAATCTGGAAATTGGATTGATTCATTCAGAGATTACATATAAAACAAAATAAATATTTTGGAAATAATTCACCGGAATAATTTAAGATTAAGTTTATTACCTTATTGATTAAATGCAGAGATGTGCTTTGTTTCAAATAAATCCATTTAAAATGGAAATGCAAAATGCAAAATGGGTATTTTCCATTTTGCATTTTAAATGCTTTTCTCAATGCATTTTTCATTTTAAATGCTTTTTTGCAACATTCTTCCTACTATCTCCACTCATCTTTTTTTCATAATCCCCAAATATCAGTCGGTCCTCAACCTCGCTATGAGAGATAATTTACATTTGTCAAGTTGCTCCCTGGTAGGAGCCCTGACAATTGAGTGATACCATTACAAAAAATACTGATTCATATAATGAACATGGGGCCATGAAGCTGTAATATTAAATGTTAGATAGCAGTTTCTATGTTTTTACGTCGGCAACATTTGTCCCGCGCAAATTTTTTGTGGTTTCATAATCTATAGTCGTGGTGTTTTTGGATTTACCATCATGTAATATGTTTGTTCTACATTGATATCCATTATTAAATGACAAAATTGTTTAAAATTTCAATAATTATTTTAATTGTTTGACCTGAGAAACCATTTTGCATTTTCAATGCATTTTGAAAATAGGTATTTTGCATTTCGCATTTGAAATGCTTTTCTAAAACCCATTTTGCATTTTGCATTTTCAAATGGAAAAGTTTTGACCCATTTCCATTTTCCATTTCAAATGGTTTTAGGTACCCATTTTGCACATCTCTGATTAAATGTGGAGATCCGTAAAGAGTGCCAGGCTTATGTAAGCGTAATGAGTAATATTAAGAAAGGGACACATAGATGATTTGGGCATGTAGAGCGAATGGGCGAAGAAAGGAGTGTAAGAAGAATATATGATGCGAATGCGAATGGTAGCAGAAGTCGAGGACGCCCGAGGAAGACATGGTACGACCAAGTGAATCAGATACTCGAGTCAGAATAATAGAATAGTATGTATGAGGCGATGTACGAATGTGAATGAGGCAAGAAGTGTGTGTCAAGACCGAGTTGTTTGGCGGTCCGTCCTCTCTGCCTACCCGTGTGGAGAAACGGCGTGGTGGTTACTAGTAGTAGTAGTAAGTTTATTAACGTAAAAGTTTAGATCTGCTCCGTCGAAGACACGAGTTTAACGAAACTGGTTGGCAAGTGCCTAATTTAATACAGTTATTTTAAAGAAGGCAATGAGTGTTTCATAAACTTGAGTGGCAAACGGCCAACGTAAAAAATGCCCATCTCATACAGGACCCCACCGAGAGACAGCCTGGGTTCTCATTGCCTCGCAAAACCTGGTCCGCCATCAACAGGTTAAGGTGCTCCCATAGCCGCTGTGTCCACATGATGCACAGATGGGGCCTTAAAGAGTCAGCGATGTGTGAATGTGGTGCGGTGCAGACCACTGAACATGTGGTCAACGAATGCCCGCTACATTCATTCCCTGGCGGGATTGATGAGGTCCACGTGGCAACGCCTGAGGCCCTAGACTGGCTCGCAGACCTAGAAGTGCCCCCTCTGACCCCCCCACGAGACATACGAAAGAAGAAGAAGTGTTTCGTAGAAAAAAAAATAGTAAAAAAAGTTTCATGGCACTTAATCCTGACGTCCTCCATAAAATCAATAGTATTTATAAGCACCAAGAACGGAGCAAGTAAATGCCGTACCTACGTAGAAAGCGGTATATTATACCCATAGTTAATTTAAAGCAAGGAATAATGTTGACGGAGGCTAATCACAGCATGAGATCAACTCTATGACTCCAAGTCATATTTTATAAGTGGATTAAGGGATTTAAATTGTTAAAATTTCAACACTCGAAGTTATGAGTATGAAAAATTCAAAGTTTTCGTAATATTTTCACTTTTGGTAAGTAAGAAGGAAAACGAGGGTATCTTAACGTAAAATTATTCATAAACTGCTCATTCATAGATGGCGTTAATTTAATTATTTTAAGAAAGAAACTATTTTGCAAGTAATGCTTTAAAACATTAAAGGAGTATTTCACCAACCTCTAGGTATCTGATCCATAGGATAACGAATATTTTCTATTAATTTACGATTTATTTATTTATGAAATCCGAGTTTACTATTAGGGTTTTGAAATTATAAGAGGAAAAATGACCCTGTTAAAACAGTGACATTCAGAATATATCGAGAGCACGTGTCCATTTCCGATTAGATATCATGACAGGATGCTACAATATGAGTATGTCAGTACCATCAATACTAGCATTCGTCCGCATAAAACATTTGCTTTTGACTGATAATTTGTCACGAACTCTTTCAATTCATTCTTTATATACCCACAGTCCTATTTTTGAAAGGAAAACGAATAATTTGACCAGATTTTTAATAAATGAACAATATTTATTATCAGTAAGTTTTCTCCATGTATGAATAGCGGCTATATAACGGATAGATAAGTTAGCCGGGTTTACCTCATATTGCGAATGTTTATTCGTTTATTTATTAATTTACCTTGTCCTATGGATAAGCTATCAAGAGGACAGTGAAATACCCTTTAAGATGAATTATTTGATTGCGCCCGTTGTACGATATTCGCATAGACTTTCGACAGTATCGACATATGAGTTAGATTATAATGGTTATAATCTAGGCAAGTATGTGCCAATGTAAAGTAACTCTCTGTTCACTGATCTAAAAATATAGGTTTTCGCTAATGTGACTTACGGAAGAGTTGGTTGTGATGTTCGATGATATGGTTCTTTTGGTAGCGCTCGTATGGTGGAGGAATTCACAGGCACACGTCTAAGATTGAGCTAATTATAACTCCGGATAAAATTCTAATTGACACATCGGTTGTTTTATCGTTACGGTGTTTTTGTTAACTGTCATGTTTTCGCTACGGCGCCGGCGCGGGCGGTTAGATTCAACTCAAAGCAACGCTGCGTAGATTCAAACCAGTAAAATTTGAATCCTAGCCTCCTTATTGGTTCGAGCGGAAAAAGCGTTAAAACAATTCAGCGTCACGAAACACCCGTACTATTTTTCAAGTAATATATTGTATTGATGTGGCAGAAGTCTCGAACTCCCATCAAAACCTTGTTCGTGTCTTGACTCGATATTATCATTATTGTTTGTGTCCTCCATTTTTGTAATAGCTGAGTTTTTTTTTGATTACCATGTTTGTAAAGTTTTTCCTCTTATTAACTTTGTGAAGTATGTAATGTGTTATAATTGGACATGATTTTTTTAATGTTTATAAGGCAAAGTTTTTTATGCATGGCAAAACGGATAACAAATTGTTATAAGCATTAATTGTTCGCCTGAAATATCCATAAAATTGAAAATATGATAAAAAAAATTGTCTTATAAAACTAAAAAAACATTTTAAAAAAAATACATGTCAAAACATTTCACCAACAAATGTGGATATAATATGTCTCGACACCATCTAGTGGGAAATTCAGCACTAACAAAACTTTTCCTAAAATAATAAAGTTAGTTGTTTACAGATGAAACAATATAATAAAAGCAATAATTTTTGAACGTAGCTTAGTGGTTCAGAGCACTTGACCGGACATCAGAAGGTGCGGGTTCAATTCCCGTCGGCGGCATTTATTTTTACTTGTGAGATATTTTCAATTTGTATGGATATTTCAGGCGAATAATTATTGCTTATAATAATTTGTTAAATAATAATCGGTAAAAAGCAAATAAGTGTCATTCACTTACCACGTTTTTTTTTTGTAAAGATGAGAGTTGTGGAAAAACAGGATAAAAACTGAAGAATTATTCTTACCTGGAAAGAAAAAGAAAATTAACTATAAGATAAAGATGTTATTTGTATTTTTTTAAGTAGTGGCGGATGTTGTCAATGCCTTCTGTAAACCGTTTGTACTTCAAATGATTTTTTATATGTTATTCCAGCTACTCCATAGAGTGTAATGTAAAAATATGAGGAAAAAATGCGATATTCTAGAAAAATAAAAAATAATATTTTTTTGTAAAGCAGTAAATATAGGTTATATTGTGCGGTAGTCACATAAAAAAGTAGGTTACCTTTACTATACTGATTTCTTTTTGGATTACGTAGGTACCTAAATACGAGATAGATACAAGTTTAGTATGTAATACAGCAGTCAAATAGATCCATAGAACAAGTCTCATTTTTCCATGATGCATTTCTAGTATAATAATTAATCTAAATATAAGTAGGTATAATAACTTTATGACATGCGCACTGCATATGGATAATGTATGTAGCCCATGCACTCAACCACTTGTGCGCAGTCGGCAGTTTATGATGTAGGATTAATGTTTATTGGTGGTCATTGTTTCACAGAGGGCAGGACGCAGAGGTCGCAAACTGACGGTTATATTTTCAAGAATAAAATTATATTTAAGTTTAAATAAGACAGTTCAACATTAACATTGTGTAGCTTTATCTTTTATTTGAAAACGAAACAAAAATCATTAATATCACCGGTTAAAATTCATGATTATATTCAGTTAATATTCTTCGTTCTAGGTATCTACATCGTCTTAGATAATAATATTTTTTTTAAATGAAAAGATGTCAAACCAATAATAGATTCATAAAAGTACAAATTTTTACTATAGGTGCGCTAAAATAACTTCATCACTAGTTTAAATATTTATCAATATCGTTTTCAGAAATAAATAAAATTTTCAGAAGAAATCAACCTTTCGGTTATCAAAATAAAATGAACAACGTTTCCCTCACCTCAGTCAAATAAATTAACGAATAATAATAAGAAATATTTGGATGATTTGTATACCGCCGTTTTGGTATCACATCAAGGGCACTGTAAAAATTTATAATACATTTCTACAATGATCTATGTTATTACTAACAATAGATGAAGATAATAAATAAACAGTACAATACTTACCTGGTAGGTCACTTGAGATTAACACTTAATTAACATTAACTAATTGTTTATTAGCGAAATTTAGATACAGGATTTAGGACATAATTGGAAAATTGGATAAAACTGGACTTCCTCTCAGTATATTTAATTTAAGGGTATGACAGCTTAAAAGAGTAAGTTTTTAGTTTAGACCTGTATTCTGTGAATCAAAGATATCATTATCTTTTGTTCAAAATTTAATTTTGTTTCTCACATTAACACAACACAGTAACAAATAAAGGAGAAACTAAAAAAAACATATCAACTTTAAAAAATTTGTATTCTTATTTAGTTCGAAGTCAAGTCGAATATAGTCTTCTGTCTGGTCTTCCTACTATAAAATCCACTACCATTTCATTGAAAAAAATTCAGCATAAATTTCTAAGATATATTAACTATAAACTCGGTCTACCAATAGAAACTATAAATTACAACCAGTTGATAAATATCTCATTCATTTGGATTTTATTGAGAAACGAAAATACGCACAAATTTTCTATTTGCTGGCAGCATCTTAAGAGGTGTAACGGTCAGTATGCCTGAAGGGACACATTTTTTTAAACTTTTAATTTCACAAAAAATATTCAGTCTAAATTCTCCAGTCGTTTAAAATAAATAAAAGCTCTAGTCACTAATCTTCTAATGATTGTTTTCTCAATAGTACCTCAAATAGCAAACGTAAAAACATGTAAGTAACGTTAAGTCATGTATGTAACTGCTCCCTACCTCAAACACGAGAGTGGCATTCTCAAGTTAGATGGGTATCACTATCAAAAACTATGTATATATACATGATTTACATTTGCTATTTTACCCGTCATTACATAATATGTTTTCTGCATCAGTTTGTAAATAATAAAATTAGATAGAGCCAGAGAACGCATAATAAATCGTACAGGGCCCTTGAGGTGATTTTTCACAAAAATATTGCTTTACAAATTATCCTAGTATTATTATTATTATTACGCTCGTTAAGTTGCTATCGGGTAGGAATCCAGAAAACCCAATCCGATTCATAAAAATTCAGGAGTATTCTGAATTTAGTTGTAAAATAGATTGTCTGATTTACACAACAAATAAAAGGTTGACCACGCCACCAAACGGTCGGTCAGCAGAGAGTAGGTGATGTCTTGCCATGTGGGTGATTTATTCGTTGGTAGCTATTAAATTACAAGCGATCACTGTCAATTGACGCTTCCTGACTGATGCTTATCTCATAGTCATCCCACAGCTTGATGCTTCATGCCATGCTTGATTATTGGTGTTCAGTGTACACTGTACACTTCTAGTGGACGGTACCAACTAATCGGTGCCCAGTGCCAAGAGAACCACTCACCTAGGAAACTAAACTAAGAATACAGTTTTATTCATGAATATGCAAATAAAGTAATGTTTGTTGCACAAGTTGGTAAACTGAGAATAAGGCTGATTTATTGAAATCCTGTTAAAAACGTGATAGCAATCTATTTCCTGATAAAATCCATTTAGAATATATCGGAACACGTGTTCATGCAAGAGTGCTTTTCCTGGTAAATATAATGACGAAATGCGACAATATTAGTATTCTTATGAACACGAGTTCCGCCGTCCTCACATTCGCGTTTTACTCATACTTTGTTAGGAAAACTTTCAATTCATTCGTTAAAGGCCTGCAATCCTCTTTTTAACAGGAGTACGAATAATTTGATTTAACTACTCAATAAATTTGCAACATTTTTTATCAGCAAGTTTTCTCGGTGTAAAGTTTTGATTTTCAAATTTGCAAGGTTAGAATTTCGGAAAAATTGATCTTTAACCGCCTTTAAAGATGATGGCATATGGTGTTCTTGTTTAAAGTGATATTTTATTGCTGTAGTCCTGTTTTAATTGAAACATCAAAAGCTATTTTTAAGTATTAACTGTTTCTAAAATCACAAAAATTCGCGAGTTGCTCTTTTTATAGCCTGCACAGATAAATGTGTTGATTTTTAAATTATTTAGTTCAACATTTCACACAACAGCTGTAAAAACAACCATCACAACTCCCAGGCTGATATTGAAAAAGTAAACAATCGTGACATAGCCAACAAACTCCCAAATCAAAGTTAAATAAGTCCACCAATACGTTATTAAAAATACTAAATTGTGTCTCCGTCTGTCTGTAACTCCGGTACAATGCACATATAAGTGTCATTTTAAAAATTGTAAGAGTTTGTTTGGAGAATTCTGAAAACCGATATGTTTATCTACAATATATGTATGTACCTCTAATAGATATTACTTTGTTATTGCCATTTTAAAAATTGATTTTGTGAAAATTCAGAATACCCACGATTTATCACAGTGCTATAGTCTGTCTCTAGGTATAAATAAAAAAACGTCAAAAAGGGAACCTGTCGACTAGAAAAAAAACCAAGAGCACAGAAATATCACAGGGTAATTTGGGCTAATTTCCGCAGTGTTGCCAGGGTCACATAAAATAATAATAAACTTCAAAACATACCTGCCGACAAGAATAAAATATCAGGAGTGCAGAAGCAACAGTTTAACAACTGTTGTTATAAATCACATAAAGAGGAAACAATTTACCTAAATAACTACTGTCTCTACAACTGTTGTTAAAAATCTCATAAAGAAGAAACAATTTATATATAACTACAGAAACTGTAATTAAAAATCACATAAAGAAGAAACAATTTATATATCTCTACAGAAACTGTTGTTAAAATCACATAAGGAGGAAACGATTTATATATAACTACTCTCTCTACAACAACTGTTGTTTAAAATCATATAAAGAAGAAACAATTTATATATAACTACTGTCTCTACAGAAACTGTTGTTAAAATCATATAAGGAGGAAACGATTTATGTATAGCTACTCTCTCTACTACAACTGTTGTTTAAAATCATATAAAGAAGAAACAATTTATATATAACTACTGTCTCTACAGAAACTGTTGTTAAAATCATATAAGGAGGAAACGATTTATGTATAGCTACTCTCTCTACAACAACTGTTGTTTAAAATCATATAAAGAAGAAACAATTTATATATAACTACTGTCTCTACAGAAACTGTTGTTAAAATCATATAAGGAGGAAACGATTTATGTATAGCTACTCTCTCTACAACAACTGTTGTTTAAAATCATATAAAGAAGAAACAATTTATATATAACTACTGTCTCTACAGAAACTGTTGTTAAAATCATATAAGGAGGAAACGATTTATGTATAGCTACTCTCTCTACAACAACTGTTGTTTAAAATCATATAAAGAAGAAACAATTTATATATAACTACTGTCTCTACAGAAACTGTTGTTAAAATCACATAAGAAGGAAACTATTTATATATAACTACAGTCTCTACAGAAACTGTTGTTAAAACATATATAGAGCAACTAACTGTCTCTGCAACATCTGTTGTTAAAAATCACATAAAGGGGAAACCATTCATACATTTTTGTCATGATTTTTCACGGTTTGTCTGCTCTAATAAAATTATAAAATAGGTACCTACTCGTACATGTGTGGGTGTATGTAAATCTTAAAAAAAATATTCCAATTGCTTTAACCTTTGCAACAAAAAATCCAAAACTAAATAAAACTGTGATTCATTCAAACAAATATACATTGTTACGTACAGTCTGTGTGTTATTCAGATATATCTACTGCAGTCAATATCGTCTGATATATTACTTTATTCAGTTGATTAATTGACACATTTCACTAGTGTAATGGACACGCCAGACTTCCAATGATGCTACCCATCTGTGTGATATATTGGAGGGCAATACAAATTAATAGGAGATCGACAATTTCATTTTTTATTATATATTGGTCGGGTGTCATTGATATAGACCGAGTCAATATTGATATAAATTTTTTTTTTGAAAGGGAGAAAAATAATTAATAACCAACATTAAAAAATACATCTATACATTTTACATTCAAAAGATTTAATAGAAGTAACACAAATAAAAGTGTGCTACAGTGTGCAGTAAGAATAATCGGTTACCTTATTGCTAATTTATTAAGAATATCTTCAAATTATTTGTAATCAGGTTAAAAACAGGATTTCACGCCATTTCCTGATACATTCGTAATAATATCGAAACTGACGTTATGATAATATATATCGGCAAAATGCGAAAATTTTAGGATTTATTTGTTAGGAATACGTGTCCAACGTCGTAACAATACATTGGTATTTTACTAAAAGTTTATCAGAATTCTATCAATTCATTCATTGGGTGTACAATACAGTTTGTAACCGGATTACGTAGAGATTATTAATAAATTTGCAATACTTTTTATCAGTCATTTTGCACGCTCAACACCGATTTTATGCTTGTAAGATGGGTGATGTTAGGTAGGTGATATTAAAAAAAAAATAACAATAAGTGCAAAAATAAGAAGTTACAAGAAAAACAAAATTATTGTGTAAATGAATATAAAACAGAGAAAACAGTTAGGGTAACAAGGGTAACAGAAAGTAGTGTACATGGTGTCTAAAATGCGTCGAAATAGTTTTTGAAGATCGAGTTTTTTAGGGTTCTCTGTGTGACGTAGATTCTACAGATTCCCGCTTATACCACTAGTTGCCGGACACCGTATATAAAGAAGATAAAATAAGTGTTTGTTTTAGTAACAGTAACAACCTGATGCAAGATATGTATGTCAATATTCGAAGCGATTCAATTCAACAACGGGATTGTTCTGTGGGAAATCTGCCTTGCAGACCGGTAGATAAAAAAGTGTATATATTGTAGATAAAAATGTATCTTTATCGCTTACGCACACATTTTTTGTCATTAATTCCACATAGAAAACCCTCAGTGCCTATGTCATCTTTGGATATGCTATGTGGCGGGTCTTTTGGGAAGAGGAAGGAGCGAACATGTGTCTTGTTGTAGGAGGAAGGAAACGCGGAGGCCGGCAAATCGTTCCACAGCCGAGCTGTTGAACTCAAGAAAAAATCGTAGAAGCGTCCCGTTCTCATGTGACAAATGTCAACCGCGTACATAACTTGGGTGCACGTTTGGAGTTTTTCGTGACTATGCACTGATGCCGAAGAGATCAATGACGCTATTTCCTTCGAGCATCTTCCAGTGTAATATCGATAGAACAGGGACGGCATACCTAATAATAAATAATAATAATTGGATGACTTGTATAGCGCCGTTTTTGTGCAAAATCACCTCAAGAGCGCTGTACAAACTTAAAATAAATTTCTACAGTGATCTCTGTTATTTATTTATTTATTTATTTTATTTATTGAAACATATAAACAAGGTTACAATTTTTTTAACAATATAAACACCAATATATCAATCACTCTCCTAATAAAGCAGCTGCTTTATTACTAACTATTTATGGAGATAATATACAGTACAATACTTACCTGGTAGGTTACTTGAGATTAACACTTAATTAACATTATTTAATTGTTTATTAGTGAAATTTAGATACAGGATTGAGGACATACTTGGAAAATTGCATATAACTGGACTTTCTCTTAGAAATGGTATATTTAATTTAAGAGTATGACAGCTTAAAAAGGTAAGTTTCCTGATGCATGTGCTCTAAAGATTGCGATCCGTCTGTTAAAATATGGGAAACTATCAAACGGACCGCCCGTTTCTGCACAGGGAGTTTATACAAAAAAAATTGGGGCTCCAGACCAGAGGTGGCTTCCAAATTCAACGATGGGACGCACTTGCTATTTGTACAGGGTCAGAAGTTGTGTATTATTAATATTTCATTCACATTTTTATTTCGTTCACGTTAACATATTTCGTCAAGAGCGAAGAAAAAATCCGAAAAAATGGTTTCGAGTCTGTCTAGGAAAAAATAGGTAATCAAATACCATCTAACTTCACTCCATGCCTCTTTGGGGATATAGATTTGAGTACCCAATATATTTACATAACCCCACTTTAAATAATACAAATCCTTGACAAATATCTCAATAAAAAAAATATGCATTAACCTTAACTGTCGCATCAAACTGAAAACCTTAAAAATAAATTTGGATTTCATCTTATATACCAATTTCGATTTAGATTTTCTCCAATAAAGGTATATCGCTGATAGCTCCGTTGAAACATCTCCATCTTTCTCATAAAGGACGCGTGTAACAGAAAGAGAAGTAAAGACGGAGCTCTCGGCGGCAAGGCTACACCGTTGAGAACCATCCGCCGTGATGGGAGGAGGATGTGATTTATAATGGGGGTACCCACCCTTCCGGGACTTATTGGGACTCTATAGAAATTCAATAGGGTGCCCGCACAGAGCAGGCCGAGACGGGACTATTAAAGTAGAAGGAAATGCAATTTAAACTGATTCACGATGTAAAAAGAGGTTCTCAAAAGTGGAATTGAGATCCCTAAAAGGTTTAATTAAACTCATCTACCATGAGTATATATAGGGATGTAGTAGAAGTGCAGATATAATTATCTAGTTATATCACTTAGATATTTGGAAGCTCTGTACCAAAATATCGGATCGATAGGCTCGACTTACGACGATTTTATATCAATATTCCGAGCACAGTTGCGCTGTCAATAGCCAAACCAATATCGCCTTTATTAAATAAATAATAAATCGTTTCATGATGGCAACACCAGTGATTCTGTGGATTGACATTCCTAAACGTCAAAAAACTACGTAAAAATAATAAATCACAATGTCGAATTGAAATACTAACTATAATATGCATTGACACTCTGCATTTACTTTTTGATATTAAAAGAACAGTTAATTAGTTAATGAGGTATTTAGCCACAACTTGTTGTACTTGAACAACTTTCTCTTGTCCAAGCCCGAAAAAATTCAATTGATCGCGTATATGCCTTTTTTTAATTCTAAGAGCTTCGTTACTTCACCTCCGTTCATAAATAGGTCAGTAATGTTGCATAAAAAACGACAATATTCAAAAAGATGATACTTGTTGCGGGCTCCAAAATTTATCTATCTGCCGTCAGAACATTTCTTATCAACTGTTGGCTACTTTAGTCAATATCGTATTGATATAAGGTTTTATCGATCGACCGTGCTAGAAGTGGCAACCAAACTCTAAATTTAGGCCAGCAGTTGCGTATTGTTATGAGAATCTGCTGGCTTTGCACAATACGCCCAGCTTCTGAAGCTTGCTTAACTCTGGCTTCGATGGAGTCCTCGTGCCTGAGCTGGTCACTTAAGTTACACCGAGAATTTGGGAAGTTTGCCTCCATTGAAGGAGATAAGATTACAATTTCAAGCCTTTATATTACGGGGGATAAAGAAGTGATCCCAGCTTAGATTCTAGATCAACCAAGAGGTCTAACACGAACGCCTTAAGACGAGACAATTCCGTAAAATAAATCCAGAATCTTAACGACGTAAGTGAAGCAGCCGTGCTCAAAAATAAACGACGCGCGGCCCTTGTGTTTGGACAGACCTATGGTCGACTTTGCCCTAGCAGGTCTAGAAAATTGATCTTTCCGTGGGATTTGTTTTATTATTTCTGATAAAAATCTGAAATGTTTCTAGAGGAATCTACTAATACACAGTCTAAAAATTATGAAATCTGGTGCTTACTGCTAATGTTATAGTTTTACATAAAATATTTGAATGTTAAGATCCTGTTTTTATCAATCTTAAATATAAATAACTTACATCCGTAAGAATCCCTCTAGAAAAAAATGAGATTTTAGTATTACGTTAATAAGAAATAATTAAAAAGTGAGCGTTGGGCAAGCCCCCGTTATTAGAGTCTAATGTCGCCTTAAAATTGTCGATGATTAGTCGATCTTCGCTAGCATGCCCGTAAATCGCCAATGGCGTTTAGTCGTCGACTGAAAGCTAGTTTATCGATCCCGTCCGCTCCCAACTTAAAATGGTTTATAATATGTCAATAAAAATAGTTTTTAAAAAAAGAGCATAAACCAAAAATATTGACACGTTTTAAATTGACGGAGACAGATTAGAACATGAAAATCCTGTAGCTTAGTCTAGAAGCAACACCATTAATTCTAGAAAAACGAGGAAATGTGTTTCACTCCAGTTCATTTTCACAATAAAACATTCTACGGTAAGTCCAAAAATAAATAAACAGGAAAAGGGAAATCTCTTCCGCCAGCCATAGAGTAGTGTAGAGGAAAGTGCACATTTTAAAACTCGCCATATATTATTAAGTCGCCGCGGAACAGTTCCGCATTCTACTTCCCCTTTCGGCTCTCAGGGTTAACTCAGAATCCTGCATTCAGTACCTCCCTCTAACTTCCTGAGATTGTATAACTGTTGAGGGTGGAATTGGATGCAATTTAACCGACAGCGGCTATCTAATCCGCGGTAAAACAGTCAAAAATGGTCTTTCAGTTGTTCGTCATCGAGAATTATGACCGCCAGCAACTTAAATATTGTAAATTTGTTTATAATATTAAAGCGGTAAAAATAGGAGGTTTTAAATGTTTTTAGCATGGATTAATTAACCGATATTACTAAAGATACACAGCAAAATAGTGTTTCAATACGGCTTCTAATTAATTTCAGTGTAGCTACGGTGAAGGAGCTATCCTATTTGATTTATTCTAGTGTAGCTACGGTGAAGTGGCTATTCTATTTGATTTATTTTAGTTTAGCTACGGTGAAGGGGCTATCCTGTTTGATTTCTTCTAGTGTAGCTACGGTGAAGTGGCTATTCTATTTGATTTATTTTAGTTCAGCTACTGTGAAGGGGCTATTCCATTTGATTTATTTTAGTTTAGCTACGGTGAAGGGGCTATTCTATTTGACTTATTTTAGGGTAGCTACGGTGAAGGGGCTATTCTATTTGAATTATTTTAGTGTAGCTACGGTGAAGGAGCTATTCTATTTGAATTATTTTAGTATAGCTACGGTGAAGGGGCTATTCTATTTGATTTATTTTAGTTTAGCTACGGTGAAGAGGCTATTCTATTTGATTTATTTTAGTTTAGCTACGGTGAAGGGGCTATTCTAATTTTATTTATTTAAGTGTAGCTACGGTGAAGGGGCTATTCTATTTGAATTATTTTAGTGTAGCTACGGTGAAGGGGCTATTCTATTTATTTTTTTTTTATTTAAAGAAAAAACGTAAGTACTCAAAAAATTAACTACATTAGGTTTCTAAATATTATGAGATTTGAATACTACTCTTCCATGGAAGCGTTAGCTTGTTCTTGTAGTTGGAAGAGGAGTGTAAAGTACATTATTATAGAAATTTATCAGTTATTAATAAAAATATCTATCAGGCTAGGTATAAAGAGTACAACTACAAGAAAAAAAAAACTGGGACAATGTCTTCACGTGGTATCAAAATAAAGTAATTTCAATTAATATGGGTTAAAATAAGCATTTGTTACTCAATCTCCAATAGCTCAGCTTGGGAAAAGAACACGTATTCTCCACATATTCTGAATGACTAATATTTTAACAAGATATTGCCACACTCTCACTTTTTTAACATTATCATTTTTCTCCGTGAGCAATGTCAAGAGACAATCCAAACTCGTGCCTAAAATAAGGTACACAGTTGAAATTTGGCAGCCACGAAAATGGGTCGTTTTTAAAACTCTTTTCAAAGCTCAAACAGAATTGCCGACTTCCGTGTCTCCTCCATACAACATCTGTACTTTCCAAGCATTCACCTTAAGCGCAATTCATAACCAGAAATCATCACTTTAGTAAAATACCTACCTATAATGAAAAATAGCTACGCTATTAAAAAAACAAATAAATATTGAACACAACACGTTCTTGATGCATCTCTTGCATCCTTGTATTCTGTGTGCTAGAAGCTTGGTACAGCGGGCCCTACAGCGGGTCTGGCAGTAAATCCTAGTAAGCCACCTATCGGAAAACGGTTCGGGATAAAAATCCCGAATGGAATCCGCTTTTTATCGGCAATTCTATCAGCATTTCCCAAAGTTTTCATTATTTACTCGCGTAGAGGGGATTTGCTTTATTTGTTCGTGTCTATTATTTCAGATACGATCAAACAGTGTCACTGAAGTTTTGACCAGGAGATAAAATTATCTGGAATGCTTTATAATGAATTGACACTGCTTATTTTGGGTGGTACCTAACTCCTGATACTGTTACAATTTTCGGAATTCAGAAGTTTGGCTTATCATTTTAGGACACGTGTTGTAAAGCTGAAGAAAGCGGACTGAGAAAATATACGGAGAAGAGGAAGTTTGATTAGTATTTACCTAATTATTGCGATCTTGTAACTGAACTTACCTGTAATGCCAATTCAAGTAACTTCGAGTCTCAATTATGGTAAATTTGCGTAAATAATTTCTGTAAATATTTCTATCGTGATAAAGTCAAAACTTTTTGATGTTGAACAAGACGGCTTGTTTCGGAGAATTTAAACAATTCTTAAAATTTCAAAGTTAATTTTCAAGTTTTTTGAAAGATTTTTTCAACTTATGTTATTATTTCAGTTCTGTCAAGTAGCTGGCATATAATATAATATAATAACAGAACTTGAAAATGAACGTTGAAATTTAAGGAATTGTTCAAATTCTCCGAAACAACCCGTCCTAAGACTTCTTCAATAATACCAAAATCACTGTGTGGCGTCATTGTAATTGAAATAAAATAAATAATTTTGTTTGCACCACTATTTCATAAAAATATATCAATAAGATTCGAAACCAATGATGCCTTCAACAGGATACAAAGAATACTAAGAACGGATATATATAACATTTACAATATAAATATGGTAACATATGAAACTGCTAAATGTGGTTTAAAGCCAATGAATTCACATAGATTTCACCGTTTATTCCACATTTTTAGGTTCTATATATTTGGCACATTACGGTCAAAACGTTTTTGCAAACTTGGCATAATATGCCATAAATCGCTCGAGTGGATAAACAGTACATCTTCATTTGCACACATGTAAAACCAACATTAGACATTCTGAACAATAACCTTCAGAAATATCGAACAGAAGTAACGCGTACGATTGTAAATTAATACGTGAGAAATTTACTGAATCGATAGCATCTCCTATCCTTTTCCTATACTCCTTTTCCTCTCTCCCTTATCTAAAATAAGTTTAAAAAAAACACAATAAAATTGCATATTTAAGCAACTTTAACATTAAAAACTTTTTGGCTTAACGTCAACTAACATGTACATTTGTATCATTTAAGAAAGGGATAATACTAACAAATCTAAACGAAACATGAAACAGAACAAGACACACAAAATAAAATAAAAGATAACGCTCACAACTAAATATATATATACTCATACATGTATTAAAAATTAAAAATGTTTATATATATTATTTGTAGAACCTACAGACAAGCCGTCATGTGTGACAGCTTTGTGGGACTGCATAAAACTTGTATCTTTAAAAATTTATAATAAATAAATAAAAATAAAATAAAAAACTAGGAATCGAACCCAAGATCTCTTGTCTTACCGGGAGAGTGTATTAACCACTCGCCCATTGGGACGCAGTTATTAAACGACATATTTGTCGATCTCATATTTCAAATTTAGAATCAACAATAACATCTTGCAACTAATTTTTCCCATATTTTTGCAGCTACGTTTTTAATGTATATTAATCTTTCTAAAATATGTAAACTGATTGTTTCTTACAAATAAATAACGTTTAAAATAATGCTACCACCTAATAGTAGTCGACTATCATCTCTCTTGATATCTTCACCGCTGCCTAAATTTTTTGAAATTTTATATTCGAAAATATATATTTTTTTTAAATATTTTACTATTTTTCTATGTATAGAATTAAAATTCGGAATGACTTAGAAATTTTATCAAAAATATATTATTATTAACTATTTCTGTTCGCAAAATCTCAGCCTGGTTCTTGAACAAAAAAATTTGGTGTCTACGAGTATATCGATCTCGTTCGGTATAATATAGTTATAGAAATTAAGCTCTTAAATCAAGAAACGTTACAACGCAATGTTCTAGGAAGTTCCTGCCGAAGTCCTGTGAACCTAAAAATAAATACACCATAATACTACGCTTTGGCTACCCACTGTTAGTGTACAGTCTACACAGTCTACAGTGTCCCAGAACTTAGAACCCGCAGGTGGTAAGCCAGCAGGATTATGTAACTAAATGTAAACAACCCAGTATCTTCTATAAACACAAACTGTTAACGTCTTCAGCAAACGGATTGAAATTTGGAATTTCTTGAACGAGGTTACGAAAATGGATCGATTTGACAGTATGCCAAGACAAATAATTGAAATATTCTATATCACGATGCCAAATCCAACAAATGGGTGATTTAAAAACATTACAATATGTTTCAATCTTAGTTTAACTGGATCGTATTGAAACTACAAATTTAGATTAAAAACTGGATTGAATCTTGTATCAAATTACTTTATTTACGACTGCCCGTTAAAAGACAATTTGGGAAGAAAAAAGAAAAAAAAAACGATGCCCAATTTAGCATTTAACCTAGTTAAAAAACTTTATTTGGATTGCAAGGTGACACGCCAGCATATCGTCTTAGTACTATTTAAATATTTCTCTGTGTAAAAGTTTTGATGAGTTTAATTATTTTAATATACATTCAATGTAAAACATAAATAAAACCAGAACGATATGCATTTACATCTGAAAAGGGATTAAAAATGTTTTAACACCCTAAAATGAATTCAATGTAAAACATAAATACAACCAAAATGATGTGCATTTATCCGAAAAGGGGTTAAAAATGTTTTAACACCTTAAAATGAATTCAATGTAAAACATAAATACAACCAGAATGAAATGCATTAAAATCCGAAAAGGGATTAAAAATTTTTTAACCCCTTAAAATGAATTCAATGTAAAACATAAATATAACCAGAATGATATGCATTTAAATTCGAAAAGGGATTAAAAAATTTTTTACACCTTAAAATGAATTAAATGTAAAACATAAATACAACCAGAATGATATGCATTTAAATCCGAAAAGGGATTAAAAATGTTAAAATGAATTCAATGTAAAACATAAATACAACCAGAATGATATGCATTTAAATCCGAAAAGAGATTAAAAATGTTTTAACACCTTAAAATAAATTCAATATAAAACATAAATACAAGCAGAATTATGTGCATTTAAACTGGAAAGGTGATAAAAAATTTAAAATTTTAAAATACATTCATTGTAAAACATAAATACAACCAGAATCATATAAATTAAACATGTAAAGGGATGAAAAATTGTTAAACCGATGTAACCTGTTTTTGTCAAGAGAGAAAATAACAATTTCAAATATTTCTTGGTATTTTATCAAAAAATGAGATGTTGCAAAACTATTTTATTCGGTAATACGTAAAAATTGAAGTTGTTAATTTAAAAGTGTTACGGATATTACAGGTGTAAGAAGGTAACCCAAATGTGGTTTGGTTAATATTCGTCAAGAGCAATGAAGAACAAAATAATACGGGAAGAGTACCTATTAAAAAATCCCAAGTAAAGTGAAATGACAGAAATCACACTCAAATCACAATCAAGGGCTGGATTTGGCAGAATTTAATAAGCCCCCAGCACTGGCTTTAAAACTAGTCTTGGATTCATTAAAAAAAAACTGTAATGTGAAAAGTTGTCCACTTTATCGCGGCCTCTCAGGCGGATAAAATATCTCCAGTTAGTTCCGGAGAAGTAAATTAAAAGTTATCCGCCCACAAATTATTTTTAATGTTCTGCTCTGTGTGAACAAAGGATATTAGACATTATACTTCTTAACACAAAGGGACTAGAGGGTATTCATAAAGTGAATAATAGTTTAATAATGATCAAAATGTTAATGTTTGGCCATTCTGTCCTAATAAGATCTTTAATAGAATTTAGCTCAATAACAGACAATTTCTCTTCATTTATAACAAGTTTCTCGTTAACTCTTTAAGTTAAAAAATTAAGTTATTTTTTTAAAGATAATATCTGTACATTTGTTATGCTGCAACGTTAACTATATGAAATTCCCTCGAAAGTAAGCTCCGAAAATTATTAAAAACATGTTTTTTTTCTGCTATTTAATATGTTATAGGCATGAAAAGATTCACAGTGAATTTTTAAATGCAACTAATGCATTTGTCGAGAGATTTTTGCTCTATTTGAAACGAGTCGTGTTTTATTAAATATTTTCAACATTTTCGCTTAATTATTATCGTTTTTTTTAATATTAGCGCGCTCCCTCTCACATCTCACTTTCAAAACATCTTTAAACGCTTACTACATGGCCTTTACACGATAAAATTTATTGAAGTTACGAAACAACGTCTGCACATTTATATGATATGGATATTATAGTTCTATGCTAAACACAATTCAAAATTTGCACAATAAGACATATTACAAGATTTTAGGAGACCCAATTACTCCCAATCTTCTGGAGCCAGTGAGACTATGACATCCCCGATTGGGGTATATTGAAAAAATATAGGTAGGGAAGTACCATATTCAGATATAGTATTTAGATCTGTTCAGAAATACGGCTAAAGGAATTCAAGAATCGTTTTCACCAGGGCGGTAATAAGATACATTGTATAGTATTTTAAATGAATTTACTTGTGCACGTCGGTATTAAAGATACAAATCTTAAATCGGGCGTTAGGTTTTTTTTTTTAAAACATACAACAAACGATGTTGCACTCCCATGAGTTATCAAACTCATTAAGGGATCGCCAATTGGTAGTTTTGAAATAGAAGAGTAAAAAAATAAAAAAAGAGTTTTGTACAGAAAAATTAGACCCAACCCAACCCAATGTGCAGACACAATGTATGAAGAAAACATTTACAAAACATTTCACAGAAGCAACATACAGACACAACATATGAAGAATCATTTTACAGATATGTCACAAAAAAAATTGTCTTATAAGACTTTATGAATTATTATAATCACTCATTTGATTTATGTACTGTTGGTGTCAAAAAGTTAAAAAAAGTATCCTCAATGATGGACTATAGAAGTGCATAAAAACAAAATCAGGAAAATACATTAAAAAGTACGGGCTCAAAAATAAACAGACCTAATACAAGATGTTTTCCATTCAAAATACATAAAAAGATTTAAAAAGGCCATCATCTCTGGATGTACAAAGTTTGGTATTTGGAGATAATTAGGACGGCTATCAGAACAGAGTTTGTACGTACTTATGACTCGTTTTCCAAATAACATTTGAAAAAATAGGATTTCAATATATCGTTTCGAGATTTGTTAGAGGCATATATACCTGTCTTAATTCTTCAGGTTAGTCGACTGTAATAGATTTAGCTATGTTTACTGAAACATATTCAATCGCCATGAACTTCCTGTCCTTTATTATTCATTATTCAGAGGGAAAAAATTAATTCAGAAAAATATATCATTCATAAATCAAGAAATATTCCTCTTCTTTTCTTGGACGTTACACAGATTTAGGTAAAGCCTTACTTGTCTGAACTTGTCTGAATTTTAATCCTACATTTATCACTACAACTTCATTGATGAGGAATATCCAGATCGCAGCACCACCATAAATAACTACAAATAGAAAACGAGAGGATAAAATGGTTGAGATTACAAACAATTTCAAGTTTTAAAAAAAATCCGTCACAGACTTCTGAAACATTCTACATTTTCTCATTTCCATGCACAATGAAGCGGCTCGCTCCGCAGATAGTTAATCCGAGTTTATGTGGGAACTAGCTGCCGGCAGTTACACTTAAGGCACTGAGGTAACTGCCCACTAAATCTAAGGTTAATCCGCAACGGAGGATTAACCGTCGGATTTATAGTTGTTTAACTCGGAATTTCTGCAATATTATTTGGAGAAATTAGCTTTTGAAGAAGGTTTATGGAAGAACAACAGATTTTTTTGGGAAGAAAGGAAGAAAACTTTATTGAAGGTGTTAAATAGCAACAACTAACTAACCACCACGCTATTTCACTCATTGCTTCATCCAGGGGCGTAGCTATAACACTCACATGGAGGGGTAGAAACCTTTTTTAGACAGGTTTTTCGGACCTCTACTCACCATAAGTTATTTTTTTTCAATTTTGGAGGCGGGTATGGGTACCGCCGCCCCGGTGACCATTTATTGGATAACCAACGCCTCCGCCATAAGTCGCCCCAAGTGGTTCGCTAGTTTGGTAACTTAGCAGGGGTGCCCGGGTATATGGGGTGAGATTTGTTCAAGACTTGACGATTTATGCATTTGGTTGAGGGAGACCCTTTGAACTTTGTCCTCGCCAGCTGGACCCACTCGACCCATCCACCGCCATGTGTCTCCCACTCCGATAGATTCATACTTACTCCTAGACACCCTGATCCCTAGATTCCTACCCACCCTTTATACCATTTTTTCATTCCCAGAACGTACTCTCCTTCATTTCATTATAAAGACCCTCCATAAAACATGCCCAATGACGACATAGGCCCTGAGGAAAACGATTTTTCTCAAGATGTCCTGTGTTGATTTGATGTAAATAATAATCACATGACTAAAAGAGACAGGTGTTAGATTAGATATATTATATTAGATATGTCAAAGAATTTATAGTCATTTTAAATACATGTACGATAACGAAAGATTTTTTAAATATTTATATACAGGGATTAGTAGGATTTATAGGTCCAATTAGAAGTTCTACCGAGCTGAACCCTCTGATATGAAAATATCTGGAGTCGGTGAATTATTTTCCCATTTGATCTTTGGTGATTTGACGTGTTGTTTTTGTATTATTTTGTATTTATTGTGCTTATATAATGAACTTGCATAATGTGGATTGACTAAATGATAATTTGTGGAAAAGTGTGTGGAAGGGTTTAGTTTTTCCTGTGGTGAAGATTTAACCCGGACATAAGTCGGAAGTAATTTAAAAAAAAATAATAAAAAGAGACAGGTGTAAATAATATTTTTGTATTTTCCAGGAATGTAATCTATGAATTGTATTTTTTCAAACAAAATACTGAGGCTTATGGCGGGGGGGATGGTTTCGTTCAACTACTCTACGTTTACCCCAAAAATACGCAAATTTGCGTTGATTGTAAGTTTGAATCATTTTTAACTCGAGTTAGATTGGCGAAAGCGGCCGCAAGTCTTCCAAAATGAGGTTTTTTCAAAAATGTATTCAACCCCAACAGACAGAATGCGAGGCAATGACAAAATCCATCCAACAACCGAAATGAGGCCATTAAATTTAAATAACATTTCACCTGTAGACCGAACCAAAACAAAAGGGGACAATATTCCAAATAGGAGGTAAATTTCAAATTTCTACCC
Source organism: Hesperophylax consimilis (assembly GCF_061612785.1). Lineage (NCBI taxonomy): Eukaryota > Metazoa > Arthropoda > Insecta > Trichoptera > Limnephilidae > Hesperophylax > Hesperophylax consimilis. Next base: position 10,783,170 of record NC_142862.1, on the reverse strand, counting down.
TCTACTGTTGAAATTCGCGCAATCACTCCGCGCCCCGGGGGTGGGTTGCATTTCACCCCCAGTGCTTTATTATTATTATTTGTGCCTAGAATAAAGGAAATAAATAAAATCAGGGAGCTTAAAATATCAAACGCTCTTAAACAATATTTATGGGGTTTTATTGGGCTTTCGCCTATTAATTTTTAACCCTGCCCGGCTTCTGCGTGAATTATTGGATACTTTGTCGTTCTTTACAACGCGCCCCCAGGAGAAGGGTTGCTTTTACCCCAGACTTATATTTTAGCGTTTTTTATTGCGACGATTGTACCGGTGTTTATGAAGGAATTGGCTGTAAAAGTGTATTAACATTTTGGTGCAGATTTTACCTGAGTGAACTGTGGTGATACCCGATTGTTCCTATGGTAAGTATACGATTGTACCGGTGTTTATGAAGGAATTGGCTGTAAAAGTGTATTAACATTTTGGTGCAGATTTTACCTGAGTGAACTGTGGTGATACCCGATTGTTCCTGATTATTGTAGTGGAAAAAATCCATAGTCACGTGGAAAAAAATCATTTTTTTTCCGTCCGAACATTATTCATAACCTTTAATCATTAATTATTTTATATATTTATTTTAAATGTGAAACCGCACAAGAGTCCCAACTGCTCCCAACTGACGGTGGCCAGTGATACTATTGCATTCCTAATTGGGGTATGTTATGAGGGTGAAGATAGTGGGGTGGAGATGAGGAAGGTTGAGAAGTACCTGGCTATTTAGATCTGGTCACCAAACACAAGCCATTTCAAACAACGTTTTTATTTTGAAAAGTCTTACAACAGGGCGATACTGAGAGAATCTTCCACTCTGGAACCTGTCGCAAATTTACTATATATTATTTTTAATGAGTAAATTGTGAAAATAACACAAATTAATCAAATAAAAATTACTCTCGCACGCCGGGATTTGAACCCGCATCCTCCATCTTGCTAGTCGAGAGCGTTACCCTCTATCACGGAGGCCTTTAAATTTAAATTGTGAATTTCTCCAATTAAGAAATCCCATAAAAAATAAAATGCTAATTTCATGACGCCAGACCTCACCCTTCTAGAGCTTTTAATACGTTGGCGTTCGATCCTCCCTACCTACCCCTGCTGAGAAATTGAATGGCACTGTTGTTAGTTGTTAAGTGAAGAATTAAGAAAAAAATAATGAATTTTTAATTTCATAAATTTCTTTATAATTACAAAAAACCAATTTGAACGAACTAAAAATAAATAAAAAAAAATAATGTTCAAGTTTACGGGAAAAATCTAACTTCTAATTTAATGAAAGAAAAACTTTAAGTAAGGATACCAATTTATATCACCGCAAAAGTTTTTAGAGTAATTTCGGTTCCACAAACCCCATATAATTTTATTACAGGTGTAATAAAGAAGAAGAGAAAGAACTAACCCATTTGAACACAGGTAAAATCAAATGAGTCCGCTTAATGCGTTTCTAACTCAAAATCAATAATTATTGTAGTAAGTTTATCGGGGCTAAATGTGTATTTTGACAATGCTTCGTTATTTTTACGTTAATTATTCAAAAATCAACAGTTTAAATAGGAAACTTATTGACTAGAAAGTATTTTTTTGTTTATTACATAACTGATAAAATTAATTTCATATTTACCTCTTTAATTGATGTACTATTGTAGAGTAGAACAAACATTTTAATATACATCTAACCTAACCTTTGACTAAATAATAAAATATAATAACATCTTAAATCTAAATGGAAAGGACACATAAAATAGTACCAGCATCTATTAGGGTTGCAAGATATTATATATTAAGATCAAGAAATATACGGTTAAAGGAAAGGAATTGTTACGTATGGACGATTGGTACTGGACGAACGGACTGTATTTTTAAAGCGAAAGAAATAATCAAACGATAATGTTCATTTATCACAAGGAAAATTAAGAGTGAGGAAAAGGAGGCTTCTACCTTGTAAATGATATATGTTTACTTTGGAAGTTCTGGTGCATAAATAAACCACTCACTAGATCGACTTCTTCGGGGTTTTTGAATGCAACAAATTGCACCTAGAAAACTATAGATATGATAATATATAGACAGTAAAATTCTCATTCGGAGCCTACTTATTATACTATACACCAATGAAAAACTGTGGAGTTTATTACACACACTTTCAGAGTTTTTCATTGGTGGATTTAGTTAGGCAATCATATGGCGAATATATTTCGGTTCTAATTTTCTATCGGAGTTATTCCCCCTGTTCTGGTGGTTTCGGAAAGATTTCATGGGCACTATTAATAGTTCGTAGACGTACATCTAATGTTACGTATACATTTGCGAACCGAGCCACGAACTACGGGAAATGAACAAAGCAACTGCAAGCGGCGTTTCGCGCCATTTGCTGTTGCTTCATTTCTTGCTCATAAGTTGAGGTTCAGTTCGGCAGTTCGGCTCCCGTATTTATACGTAGCATTATAAGCTCCGTTGTTTCCACAACACGAACTGTTTTGCAATCACCAAACCACACTGTTTAATTTAATTCTGGCATTCAATATTTTCACATACAAATATTGTACGTGATATTCACGCCTGCGTAATTTTGTCAAGTAATCATTTGGACCATATTTTGTCTATTTTGATCATGGACCTAAAAAGCCCTTTAGAGGATTTTAAGTCCATGATATTTAGATATATTATATCAGTAAGAGATTCAATGTATTATGTAACGCGTGGCAATTTTCCACCTTTTACACAACATATAAAAATACAATTAGAACCCTTCATGTAAAACAATACTGCAGACAATTAGGGGCAGTACGATCGCTTTACTTGAAGCGTGTGTGTGCTAAGGACTCGATTCGGGAACTCTATACTATACCTTCATTATTGACGCGCGTGGGGGAGTCATAACTGTGCACATTCCCAGTAGAGTCGTTGGCAGGGCCGCCTGAAGGGATAACTTCCAAATGCCCAATTATTTCAATCACTTTCCCCTAGTGGCAGCTAAGTAATGCATAATATGTCATCCGATGTCAAAGATCTTAATCTGAAAAAGACTCAGCCCGATATGTTTTCGCTGTGGATATAATAAAATGGCGTCAAAGCTTAACTTTTCAATGTATAATCAGATAAACGAACTATTGGAATTATTATAATTATGTCACTATTTTAAAACAAAATTTATTGGAATGTAATTATCGTATTTAATGTATGGATTATTATATCGTGTTGCGTTTCGTTTTGTTTTAGCCAATCTTTCGGACAGCGTTACAATGTTCATCATCAGGCTAGACGTGAAAATCTGGGCAGTGAACATCCCAAAACATACCCATCGGAATGCTCTGTTTCGAAGTCATGTTATTTTTTTTAAAGAAAAGTTTCTGGGTTAAGTTAGGTTAGGTAAACGGAAAATATTGCGTGTGTCTAAATGGCGGACAAAATTGGCCAGACAAAGAATTGAACTCGCGACACGAGACGCGATGTTAATTCAGCCACTGATCTTTATTGTTAGAACAATTCTGAGGCAGGCTCTTTCTAAATGTTTACCGATATTATTGATTATTTGAAAGGCCCATTTTTATATCAAGTATTTTTTTATAATTCCTACATCCATATTTAATTATCCGTGATAATTTTAACTACTTCTTACAAAATACGAATAAAACGTCACGTGAGTTTGGCAGTTAAAACTTCCATAGATGAGTTGAGTTTAATAAATAAATGATTTGTCTACCTTAAGTGTACCGATCATCGTAAATTTGGACACTTCGTAATGTCAGGGCACCAGGAGAAGAAGAATGATGGGAAAGATTAAGCTAATTTAAAAAGCCGCCCTTGTGCACAGCATATAATATAAATAACGAAATGCCGCCCCTGGTCTAAGTATTACAGTATCGCAAGCGTTGGTATCGGCAACCCGATACCTGCTATCCGATACCTAAAGCCCGCTATCTACACCGGTAGGCAGAGCACCCCGCGCTCGTGGAGATCGCACTGGATATACACAAGATAAGAGAGGGGTGATTTACACCGGGTGGAGTTATGCGGGACTCGTGTCTCCGATAGTGCGGTATCTAGGAGTATTGTATTGTTGAGAATTTGTAGTTATATAATTAAAGTCACAAATGAATGTGGAAGCTTTTCTGTACAGGTGCTAACTTTGTGTTGTATTTGCATCACATGTTTTTATTACGTTCATTTGAATTTTCAGAAATTGTTTCTCTTTGTTCCTGAATTCCTAAAAAACGAAATATTTTCCGGATTATGAAGAATATGCTGCGTATAAATTTGCGAGTGGAAACGCGAGCCGAGCCTCGAATTATGGGGAAGGAACTAAGAAATTTCCATAATTCGAAATTTGTACATGATTAAATAAGTGATGTACATAACTGTGCCTGTCTCGCTGGGAAATCCTGTGTTGATACAGCTAAATTTCTTATTACTTTCATCACTTTTGTTCAGTCTGCAATGTTTTCTATGTATTTCAAATAAAAAAGAATGTACATATTTTTAAATAATATTTAAATTTGAGGTAAAAACAAATACTGCAAGCATTTAAAATAAACATCACTATTTCTAAATGATACAATTTTAATATCAAACGTGGAAAATGTTGTGAAAAACGCTTACAACATTTTTACTTCATTTTACCCCAAACTTAGAAAAATTGAGACTACTCGACATTTCGAAAAGACATTTGTTTTGTTTAGGGAATTTGTAAAAAAACTGTCATTTCACTTTTATCTCATTCATATAGTAAAAAAAATTGAAAATTTAAACCGATTGTTACGATAGCGAAATATGAACTATTCATTTTGTATATTTTCAGGAATATATTAAAGGCGTCCAATATAAATATTAGAGGCAAACTGGAAATAATAATTATTTCTCTTTCTAACGTCAAAAAAATTAAGCATTTACGCATGATACAAAAAAATATAAAAATACTTTTGTAAAATATGGACGCATGGTCATATATGACCCTCTAACGCTGGAGGGGTTAATAAATATGGTCCAATGAAAGACCACTCCTTTTGCTGCAGGCATCGTTTATTTCAAAGAGGTAGATGAATCTCTCAGTGGAAGGACCATACCAAGCTTTTTAGTACGTATAAATGAATACCTGAGAAAAATTCTATACACATAAAGTCCATCAACGCGTCCCTGGTATCTTGGGCCTTCCAACAGGGGGAGTAGGGGGTAGTTTCCCGTGAGAGGGGGTGGAAATACTTCCGAATTATCATCCACAGTTGCCTTATCGATTCTAAGGGTGGAATTTCAGGCAGTTTGTGCGTGTACTCAGTTTTTACGGTTCCTTTGCGATGATACGCTCCCGGAAAAAAATACCAGTTAAAGATACATAACTTTCCAAAATCTACTTTAATATGCACCCAACGGTAGGGCAATGAAACCAACAAATTCAGTTAAGATCAGAATAGAGTTTCAGAGATATGCGGTAGGTCGGTCACATATTGATAAACAGACGAAAATATATATTTATTTTAAAAAAATATTTTATTGAATTGGTTACGTTTTATATGACAATCTCTGCGTCAGAGAAGTAAGACCATTTCCTCAAAAGATCGTGAGTTCATTACCAGATATGATTGCAATTCATACCACACTATCCATACAACAACCATAAAAGAGATCACCACATGGAAACATCATCTGACTGGAAATCTTTAATTGTGAATAGGGTGGTGTCTCATTGAATATATATTTTAATAAAAAAAATTTGTGTATTGGGGAAACAAACAGTTTGACAATTTTATGTAAATAATTACATTTAACATGTTGCATTAACCAGTGAAGTTTCCACATAAAATCCAATTAATCATTGCTTTTCCATTTATTCCTATTACAACTATGTTTAAAGACCAGATTTGAATAACATTTCACAACGAGTCCTACATCAATGCTTCCTCTCATCCCCTATTTTCTCAATTATCTCAAAATTTCCAAATCGGGGGTGCCACTAGCTTTGAACAACGGGACTTGATCCTATTGTCAAAATTAAAAGAAATAATCAATAAAACTATTTATTAAAATCAACTTTTGAAGACATCAACCACAGAGATGATGAAAAATTGAAAAACACGGTTACAGACGGTATTTCCCTCCCTTGCCTCAATCAGAAAATTTGATATAATGTGATATCCTGGATAGTAGTTTAAAAGGTTATCCATAGATGGCACATATTCGTCGATAATGCAAGGATTGAGACTTGGATAAATACGATTGCAAACCCAACGCCGAGGCTCAGAATCTTTCCTACCGCCTGCTAATAAATCCACCCGAGCTCATAGTAATTTATTATTAAATAAATGTGTTTTGTTGACCTCGGAGTTTTTATTAAAAGAGTTGCGAGATAAACTTGGAGGTACAACATATAATATATAAAGACAATATGGTACAGATTATACAGCGTGTTGGTCCCAAAATGGTGACATAAACATGATTTAGACAAAACTCCGCCTACAAAGTTACCTTTCGGTAATTAATCTATTTTATTTCGTACGTTGGCAATGTACGAAAATCTCAAAATAATTACATTCTACCTCGCACTGTGCCCGCACAAGCGTGGCGTACGTATCAAATTATAATAAATATGATAATTTCCAGGTTACAACAACACACCCCCAGCTAACGAATTCTGGCATACCTGGAAACTGTCTCCCTGGCATCCAGATAAGGGTTGGAATATTATTTATACTGCTAAGGGTGGGACCTGAAATAATACCGTAGAAATACAAATTACCAGAGGCGTGCGATCAAATCGATTATTTACAATTTTATTAGATATGTTATATTTTATTTATTTTCAAGTAATACACTAAAATAATATCAAAAACAAAAAAAAAGATCCTTGAAATGATTTTTCACAAAAACTACGCTCTAAAAACCAACCGAATATGATTATTATTGTCAGACTTTATCCAGCACTATTTCACCGCGTCATTTTATTAACTTGTGACTGAATGCTTCCTCATAATAGATAACCAAATGTTTATTGATATAATCTAAATATTCGTAAATAAAGTCGTATTCTTTACACTTAATAAACTTTAAAAAATATTATTATTTTTTTAATGATCGGGCGACTAATTATTTGTTATCCTTTATGCTATGCATAAAAGCTTGTCTTATAAACATTAGTTTATCATTAAAAAATAATAATATTTGAAAGTCAAAAATTTTTCTCCAATAAATGAAGATATTTGTCTCGACGCCATCTAGTGAGAAATTTAGCACTAACAAAGCCTTTTCTACAAAAATAAACTTGGTTGTTTGCAGGTGGAAAAAATATAATAAGCAGTAATTGTTGATTGAGGTACTAGTACATATTGAATCATTTGGCGGGTTGGAAATAAACCGACATAGCTCAGTAGTTTCAGAGCACCTGACCGGACATCAGAAGGTTTGGGTTCAATTCCCGTTGGCGGCATTTATTTTTACTCGGGAGATATTTTCAATTTGGATTGATTCAGGCGACTTATTGATTTGAATTATAAAATTGTTAAACAAATTTAACATAATTTCGCCAATTTCTCAAACTCAATTAAAATATTCAAATTTCTCCATGGAGGCTCGTTAGTCTTACAGTTAGATTACATTTAAACGGTAGTTATATGTGTAATTTGAAACAATTGTCCAACTGATACTAATTTCTGTAGAAAAGGCTTTGTTAGTGCTAAATTTCTCACTAGATGGCGTCGAGACAAATATCTTCATTTATTGGAGAAATATTTTTGATACTAATTACTATCGATGAAAACACAGACGATAAGATAAATTCTGATATATAAAGGAGACAATAATAGATGTAACACGTGGTTAGGTTAGTAATAAAATCTACCAGCATATTAGGATCTGAAAAAAAAAAATTTTTTTTCCACCCGTTACTATGGGCGGCACGTCACTGACTATAAGGTAGATTCCAAGCCCGTATACAAGTTGGGTGGTGTATTTTGTCACCAGTCTTATCGAAGAATTAATTGCACGATATTTACTTTTAATGTGTTATTTAAATGGATAGATAGAGGGAATTTAAGGTGTTCGGTTTTGAGAATAATCTCTCCCGATTCACGAGGAAATGGAAGGTATTGTTATGAGATTACAGAACAAACTTATCGTTCAGTAGTTGGATTGTGTTTTATTGAGCAAGGGTGTAAAATTAATGTATTTTTAGATAATAATTATGTAGTTTTGTATGTTGAAAATACAATATAATGATTGTACCACCCTAGTCAGGAGCACTCCTGTTCCGGTGCGACTGTAAAACTGGCGAGAACTGTATTTTAAGAACTTAAAACACTCTCTTAGGGTGGATAGAAGGTTGCAGTTTAATCATTATACAATATGCGTATGAATGTATTATGGACAGAAGTCAAGGAATCGATTAGGTATTGAGTGAAACTTATTAATCTTTTTCGTGAAGTTTTGTATGTAGACAATGCATATTTCTGTACAAACCAGATTAATAGTTACAATGTGTTGTCAATGAAAAACATGGAAAAAAAAGGTTAAGTAATTTAATGGATCTTCCAGCTGCAAGGAAAACCGCGATGATAGCAAAACTTCGATAGAAGAGGGCATTAGAAGCAGAAGAAGAATATTCTTACAATACAACTAAGTACCTACATATATGAGTATTACCCAATGACATTATAAAAATACTAGATACGTTATTTTCAAATAATGTAGCACAGATCATGAAAAGGATAGCCATTCAAATAATATGTAACTGTTTAGAGCCAGTGAGACTATGGCATCCACAATGGGGGTATGTTGTGCGGCTGGAAGAAATATGATGTAACCTATAAGCTAAACCCTTTGTACTCTGTATTTTTGTGCAATAAATGTTTTTTCTGAATTTGAAGAAAGTTGGGAGGAGGAAGGTGGGGTTATTCCAAAGCCTTTTCAAGCAACGTTTCAATTTTGAAATGGTGGCCTTACTGAGCGATACTGAGAGTATCTTCCATTCTGGAACGTGCCTCATGTATATTATATATTATTTTAATTGATTAAATTGTGAAACAAACAAAGTTTACTTGCGCACCACGGAATTTGAACCCGCGACCTCCAGCTTGCTAGTCGAGAGCCTTACCCCTCGAACACGGAGGCCGTCAAAACTCATCTTAAATTAATACTATACGTATTTTCACACTTTTAATTTTTCATTTAATTGAAGTGGAAGTCACGAATGAGCAATGAGGAACTAGTTAACAAGAATTAGTACTTTAATAGTTGTTTTTTTTTTCAAAATTAGAAAAAATCGTGATTCTCCTAAATTTAATTTTTTCTAGTCGTTTTGTTTAAAAAAATTAAATAAAAATAAAACAGGCATTTATAAGTGACACAGTAATTACTCTTAAAATAAATTACTTGCACAGCCGAAAGCAACCAATTATGTACATTGTTTCACACCTGAATAGATTTAATTGCCTTTTTTTATTTTTTCCAGCAACTTTTGTTATCTGTTTCCCCGGCCTCTGGGGTCGAATAAATTTTAATTATTTCACAGGCACCCATAAATAATTGCAGATAAAAAAATAAATAAAAAACTGGGGGTGTTTTCGCGCCCTTTTTCGCGCTCGGACCGGATGCGGTGGAATTTCCCGTAAATTCAAATCTTCGCCGGAAGGGTTGCCCACGGGAGGAAGTGGCGATTTACCGGAAGGGGGCCGGTTGGCGCCAAAAAGTATTTCCGGACGATTTTGACAGGAAACTACGCAGGTAGATTCATAGGTTTTTTAATGACTAACACTCGTGTTGTTTTTTTAGTAAATAAGGGTGGGTACCAACTTCAAGTATGAATGAATAATTCGTAGACGAGCTTGAAACTTTAATATTACTAACCCCGACCCACGAAAAATCACGGGAAATTATAATTATCTGATTCGTGAAGCTGGAAGTATTTATAAAATACTAGCTGACGTGTACCCGGTGTTGCTCGACTTTCCTCTACTTTCTGTAAATATAATATACATGTATTATATATAAATCTTCCGGAAAAAAATTTCCAAACTATTGTGAAAACCCAATCAAAATCCGTTGGGTAGGTTAAAAGAACTAAGCGCACAAACAGACAGATGAGAAAAGCGACTATTTGGAGATTTATCTTAAAAATTATTATGCAGATATCTGCCAAAAATTTCAACAAAAGAAACACAAATAATTAATATTAAAAATTAAAATAAAATCATTTTGGTACCTACTTTTTCGCTTGTCTGATATGATTTAAAACTTAAAAGATCCAATTTTGAAAATAAAAAGCTCATTGAACTTGAATAATTTTCCGCACTACGCAGGAATATTTCAAATCAACACGCATGCATGAACCGACAAACCAAAATTTTGATAAATAATACAATAATAACAAAAAAAAATAGTTTAATTAAGTATGCAATAAAAGCAGATCTTGATATCGATAGATGATAGTGGGTTTCTTTGACATATCCAATATCCGATGAATTATTTTGTTGGTTAAATAAAATGTTGTTTTAAACGTTGAGTTTTAACGCAATTTACAGCATATTTAAGATTTAAAATCCTAAATAAGCTGTAAATTTAAAGCTTATTTAGGATTTACATAGGATTTTAAATCCTAAATAAGCTGTAAATTACGTCCTAAATAAGCTGTAAATTTTAATAAAATTAATAAAATAAAGTATTTTATTACCTTTATAATCAATCAAAGGCAGAGTTAATAACCGGTTTAATATTTATTTAATGTATGATCAAAAAGCCGTAAGGTCGTATGTGGGATATCTATTTATTTTTGTAATTTTCGACTTCTATAACTTATTAACATAAAATAAATAAAAAAGTTTCACTTAAAGTCCATTCAAATGTATAAAAGAAAACAATTAACATTAAAATATATGCGCACAACTCATGCCGCTAGGAGGCGCTAGTGTAGCAGGTTTCCGAGAAAACGTATGGGAAACGTCATAAGCTGGAAGTAAGATATTGGGTACACGGTATAACAAAGGTATCTCAAATTCCAGATAGAAAAAACTGTGCGAGTTTCTTCAGAACGTCAGTTTTTCCTTAGGTGGGACATACCCACATTGTTTTATAGTTAAGATTATAACCGTAGTTAACTTACCTAGATGAAAGCTTATTTTATATAACTTATAATGAGACAATCAACCCTAAAACACCTTTATTAGGCGAAATCCAGTGAAGAAAATCGCGCGCGGGTTGTCATACGTTTTCATTGCCTTTGTTTGGTCCTATAAATTACCCTCGCCACGGGGGTAGTTTTAACCCAGCCGATGTAATAATTCCATGGGACGCGATGGGGTAGGAACTCACCCCCACCTCAAATAGAGTTTGGTCTAGGGCAAGCACTACCGGAAGATATGGTTAAATTCCATTACCGACAAACGGTAAAAATATATAAAATATTTCTAATAACTGGCATTTGATATGGCATAACATATGTAATCTAAATAGTATAAAATAAAGTCGCTATCCGCGTCTGTCTGTTTGTGCGCTTAGTTTTTCTAAACTACGTAACGGATTTTGATAGGATTTTCATTGTAATTAAGAGAATTTCTTCCGGAAGGCATACATATATAATACAAGAATATCATATTTATAGAAAGTTGAGAAAAGTCGATGTTTTATAATCAAAGTCGTAAAAATATGTTTGCGGGCACTACGGCATTGTCTATCTTAAAAAGGAAATCCTAGGTATAACCCCAACACCGCCGGGAACAATTAAGCTAGTTTAGAATAATTTGTGTTCTATCTAATAGCAAATGTAAGTGTATTGTATAGCTTTGAGGCAATTTATCTAAAATTTCTTTTGCTAATATTTGTTTTAGTGAAAGCGATTAGTAAGAGAATATGGTTCCATGATAACTCAACACAGTGACAATTCAACACACTTTTAAAAAGTGATATAAAGTCATTGGAAACAATGAAAAAATTATTTTTTTAACCTAACCTAACCTAACCTTACCTACTTAACCCAGTTTTTGTTTCATCACTTTCCATGATTTTATATACTTTTTAAAGATGTGATGAATTATAATTGTGATGATTTATCCGGTTACCCCATAACATGCCGTTTTAGTTCTCAAAATCTCCTAGTTCAAATCCATAAAAGACCGATCACACAGCATCTCCAAATATGATATAGGCCCTAAGGGAAATTATTTTTTCCTACGGCCTCCCTATATGGAGCTAATAAGTGATTCATGAAAAAAATGTTTTGGTTTTAAGACTAAAAAATCGAAAAAGTCTTTTAATAGCTTGGAGGCAGTTTTGACATTAGACAATTGGGTATTTCCACAGCTTTTTTGTTATTCTCGAAAAAAATTACGGTATTTTTATGCTGACAAATATATCTTCTAAAACGATTTAAAATGTGTAATTTACGATTTGCCGCAAAAACAACATGTTCGTTTTTATTCGTAAATTCGGCGGCGTTGACGTCACGCCGGGAAACGTTGGCGACAGCTGTTTTACCACCCATCGACGGTTTCTATGTCATAATGAAGTTGTAGCCAGTTGGAACCGTTTTGGAATGTGCGATTTTTCAAATCAATAATTAAGAACGAAAATAGTCAAATCATACTTTTTTTGTACAATGCTCAGAATCAGAAAAATAAACTTTAAATCACACACATTTTTAACGGTATTCCTAGTTTGTGAAAACACCCCATTATCGCATTAAGAATTAGGTAATGTTATATACATGTTATTTTGCACGCCCTGTATAGTTCCTGCAGAGAGTTATCAGCTCCGGGGTACAGTCTGGAGATTATGTAGAAAATTTATTGTAACCCTTGGGTAACTGTTTTTTTGGGATCTACCTCCTTAGGCTGGAGAGAAATGACGAAAACAAATTTAAAAGAGAATTCTAAACAAAACACATTTTGTTTCTTTCGGGCTGATCGTCCATGGGGAACTTGTCGATACGTAAAGGATAAAAGAAAGATATTATTACAAAGGGTATTCGGAGAGAAACCTTTTACGTGTGTTGAATATAATCTACGTAGGTATAACGTGATTACAATATTGTATCAGACTCTATGACAAACTGTTGTAATGTAACTGTAACTGATGTAATATTATAAAACATAACTTTTATTTGTGAATACACCCCGGAGTCAATGGTACTATGGCTCTATGGCATCACTTCTTGTACAATACATACACAACCAACTATCAGACACACTCACTAACCAATAGGATGCATGATCTAGGCAACAAGTTTGGGGGTACTATTGATATATTTACTGACACCATTTACAGAATTAAGCGTAATCTACACCAGAACTTTGTTGAATCCTACGAAAGGGTTGGTATGGTAGTTTTAGTGATTTGTCTTTATTTATTTATTTATTAGATACTAAAAAATACAATTACAGAAAAATTAATCTTTGACTATCAAACTGGGAAGGTTTCCTGTTTCAGGAAAATCAAATTAATATGTTTAGTTCATATGAAGTAGGTAATGTAAAACAAATACATAACAATAAATTCTTATCATTGTGGAAATTACTTTCATGTTAACAATATAAGAGATAAGTTCGGTAAGCGTCTTAATTTTTTTCATTGTTTCTATGATGTGTAATAGTATAACTGTAAGAAGTATATTAGTTTAACTGATTTAAGACGTTTTTATAGTATATATTGTTTGAGTCTGTGAAATGTGGTGAGAATTTTAAGTCTAGAGGCCAAAAATATTAAGCTAGGGAGTCCCCACCGTTTATTTTTAAATATGCCTTCAATGCGCCAGTTTTACGTGAATACCGCACAAGAGTCCCAACTGACCAAACTTCACCTAACCTTACCTAACTTGACATAACCTAACCTCACCTAACCTAACTTAACCTAACCTAACCTAACTTAACCTAACTTAACCTAACCTAACTTGAACTGACCTGACCTAACCTAACCTAACCTAACCTAACCTAACCTAATTTGACCTAACCTAACCTAACCTAACCTAACCTAACCTAACCTAACCTAACCTAACCTAACCTAACCTAACCTAACCTAACCTAACCTAACCTCACCTAACCTAATCTAACCTATTCCGACCGTCTGGAGAGACTATGATATTCCCACCTGGGGTATGTTGTGAGATTGAAGGTAAAGGAAAGAAGATGGGTAGAGGAAGGTGGGAATGCACCTGGACATTAACATTTGGTCACCAAACACGACTAAAGCCATTTCAAGCAATGTTTCAATTATGAATGGTTGTTCACACCAGGGCGATATTGAGAGTATCTTCAACTTTATTTTAATGCGAAATATATAACACCAATAACCAGCAACCTTGTATACCTAAAATCACTGTTGTATCATGAATATAATAATAACATTGAATTTGAGCAAAATAATTAATACAGCTTCCCATAAATTTGAAATTTCAAAATGTATTTGTTATTCGAGTTGGCTGTCTTATTGCTAAGGCTGATTATGACCGCGAGGGGAGGGGGGTACTAATGAAAACCTTATCTCCTTCGAAGCCTCCTACAGTATCTACCTACTCGCGGAAGGGGTGGGAAGAAGCCCTCAGATTTATCGTCTGAAAATTAAGTCACCCCTTGCTGGAATCAATAGTGGAAACTCGAGTAACGCGAAGGAAATTACTACATTTCTTGGAAAATAAACAGACCTATAAAGGTATCTGATTTTTCTTTGAATTCTCTAACGCTGCGATAATAATGCTTTTGATGTAACTGTGAAAAATAACTCTTGTGTTTAAAAACAATTTAACTGCGAACAAAGTAAATCTTTTAAAAATATTGTTTTTAAACATACATATGAGGCCTCTAGATTCAAAACCAGTCAAACATAAGTTGAATATGCAGTTCTTTAAAGAAAATTTCATTCTTTTTCGATAACATTATCGAGATTATTATAACTTAGTAACAAAAACGGAAGTGTCAACCTCCTTCCGAAACAAAAGCGGTAGTTTTTCAAGTAACCAATACATCTATTCATCATGGACGCCATACTTTAATTCATACAATCTAGTGCGAAAGTTTCAAGTGAATCATGCCCTAAGGCTGGCCGCATACATACGTTTTCCGTATTCGATTTCCGAATTCGTTTTCCGTATTCGGACATCCGAATGCACGGAATCAGTAGAAAATACATTAACTGCCGCACACGTTCGTTTTAGTTCCGAACGGAACAAATTCCTTACGCACGTTCCGAATGCGAGCCGGCGCGTTCGGAGAAACCGAATGGAAAAAACCTAATGACGTCATGTGGAACGCAGCTATTGCATACAGTTTGTTTGTGCCGACGCAAACGAACGGAAATTTCCGTTCAGGGGCTCTATTCCTGAATCGAGGGCGCTCGTAATCGCCGTCGAAAGTACGTACGTTGGTCGTCGTTGCTATTCCCGAAATTGGTCGAAGGTACATACTTTGACGCCAAACGTCAAAAGTCATTCCACACAACATCTACTGGGTGCAACCAGTAGAAACAGGGCAGCGAGTGGTAGGTTGTTGGCGTTTCTATGGAATTGGCTGTCAAAATCTAGTCTAGCTGTCAATTTTTGTTTTACCGCGCGGATTCCGCAAATGTAAAAGTGGGTGAAAATTTCCCACTTACTAAGTCTTTATCGGAGCTTACAAGCTTAATTAAGAGTTGCTTTTGGAAATTTGTAATATGTCCCGCAGCCATTTCTGTTTTGAATAACGAATAACTGTTGTCTGTTTGACAGTCACACCATAGAAATCCCAAAAACATCAGGAACATAGACAATATTCACAGGGGTGCCAATATAATCATCTCTTCTACCAACTTCGACCGTTCGACGCTCAAGAATACGTAAAATTGAAACATTCGAAAAAGTTAGTCGCGGCGACTAGTAGTTTTTCACTCGAAAACGGCGCATACGAAAACGATTGATCGTTTAACTCCAGAATCGCAGGCCTGTAATTCAGTGTTGCCAACGGATCTTGACCTAATATCGCCGTTTCTCATACATAAGGTAGCATAAAGTAGCCGAATTTGCTGTTAGGTGGGACATTGGGACATGTTTAAAATTGATGTTTTTACGTGAAAATACAAATTTCGTGGGGGGGTGGCTAGAGAATTTCAAAAAAATAAAATTTGTCCCCAGAAAATAAAAAAAATTCATGGGGCTAGAGAATTTCAAGAAAATATAAAATTTGTCCCCAGAAAAATAAATCTCATGGGGGGGGAGGTGGCTAGAGAATTTCGGGACATGTTTAAAATTGATGTTTTCTTTTAGATTTTTTCGGCGCCGATTCTCGCTCTGAGTAGCCTAAATGGCGATATATCGCCCTTGTTGGCAACACTGGTACTGACGTTTATACATTCCGAATGAAGAAAAACGAACGTTTGCGCTAGTCTCACGGAATTCCGAATACGGAAAACGAATTCGGAAATCGAATACGGAAAACGTATGTATGCGGCCAGCCTAAAGAGTGGAAACTTTTCCCGACATATATATTATATAACGTTTTTTGTAGTCTTTACAATTGTGGGTCTCTATGTAGCAGTGAAAAGTCAGAGTAAGACGTTTCTAATCACTAAATAGTAAAAATAAAGTCGCTATTAGCGTTTGTCTGTTTGTGCGTTTAGTTCTTCTTAACTATGGAACAGATTTTGATAAGGTTTTCACTATCATTTAGAATATTTTTTCCGGAAGGTTTGCATATATAATGCATACATATTATATTTATAAAAAGTTGAAGAAATTCGATGCTTTGTAATCAAGTCGCAAAAAATATTTTCTGGTACTTACATTGCTAACGCTGGCTAAACCTTGTGAGGGTGAACGTATAAATCATCACAATGATAATTCATTACATCTTTAAAAAGTTATATAAAGTCGTGGAAAGTGATGAAACAAAAACTTTATTAACTGGGTTAAGTAGGTTAGGTAAGGTCTAAATTATTTTTTTTCATCGTTTGTAATAACTTTATATCACTTTTTAAAAGTGTGTTGAATCGTCACTGTGTTGAGTTATCATGGAACCCCTTGTGAGATACATCAAAATTATGTACCACGGATTTATATATCTTAAAAAGGCCTACAAAAAAGTCCACGACAGTATAAGTCTATCTCCTAAGCGGGTCCATGATAACTCAACACAGTGACAATTCCACACACTTTTAAAAAGTGATATAAAGTCATTAGAAACATGAAATTTTTTTTTAAATCCTAACCTAACCTAATTAACCCAGTTAATAAAGTTTTTGTTTCATCGCTTTCCATGACTGTATATAACTTTTTAAAGATGTGATGAATTATCATTTTGATGATTTATCCGGTCACCCTCATAAGCATAACCCCCAGCAACGACAGGTACACGTCAGAAAGTTCTCCATAAATGATTATTTATGTTGAGGTCAAAGTGGTCTATAAACAACAACATGTTTGCAAGTTTGAGCGTTCCTTTATCGATCAGTTGTGACCACTAATCAGGTTTGTTCGGATTAATGTTGTTAAGCCGATTAAGCGGCTACGCTGATATCCGTAAACTCAAAACTGGCGTAGAAAACAGTAAGCCATGTTTTCTATAATGCCATTACCTTTTATCACTCGGCCAGACCAAGTTTATAAAATATTTACATAAGTTCTGATTCATTCGGTTCATTATGATTCGTTAAAAGATAAAACTTTGGAGTAAATCTTGATGCTGAAATTTTCTTTGAAATATTGTTTTAATTACGTTAACACACAATTGAATTTAGAAGGAACAGAAACGGCGCTTAGTGGGTTCAACAATAAATGCGACCACATTAACCGTTGAACACTGTACAAACGATTAAATTTGTATTCTTGTCCAAAATTCACAAACGGAGAAAAAACTTTAAAAAATGCAGTTGTAGCTAAGATTATCTGTGACAGTTTCACTTGATTAATTTTTTTGCTTTCTTATAAAATTATTTACAAAATAAATAAAAACAAGTTTTGTGCTTGAAATCGAACGTTTCTAGACTCCGTTAGTCAAGGGATTTTAATGCGTATTACCTACAATATAAGGTATACAAAGAATATACACATTTTTGGCTTGTAGCTTCCTCTTAATCGGTTCAACAATAAACACGATCACATTAACCGACGCACATCGTACGAAGCGCTCCAAGTTATGATAGTGATATAATCAAAAAGTTTGCAGTAGGTAAAACTGGATACTTGTGCGTTCCCTCCGCCCCTGCATCTCCCTACGGAGACACAACTTTCCGACAACTGGGTTGCCGGGGCCTGCGAACATCCCGCTGCACCACAATTATGAATGCATCAACAGTATACGACCTTTTACCGAGGATTATAACAACTATTTCAAAGTTGAAATTAGTTCCAACCCTTTGTGGGGGTGGATATATTAGTTCAGTTTAATTTAGGTTATAAGTTTTAGGTAGGTGATTACATAAGTAAATTTAGATAATATGATATGAAATATGTAGGTAGGTACTGCGTTAAAGTTGAATGTTTAAACATTAAGTTGGGGATTCAATCATTCTTAGATAAGTACTTTTAAAATAAGAAGGAGAAAAATTAGTATGGCTGTTTTTTTAACATCCTGTTAATCCAATCCATTTCGTAATAAAATATAACTTCATTAAGAATATATCGGAACACGTGTTCACGAAGCTACACTATAATTATTATTTCCTGGTAAATATAATGACGAAATGCGACAGTATTAGATTTTTTTATGAACACGTGTTCCGATAAGCTAGTAACATATTCGTGTTTTACCGACAGTTTGTTAGGAGAACTGTCAATGCATTCTTTAAAGGCCTTGTTTTTAACAGGAATACGAAAAATATGAACAGATTTTTAATAAATTGACAAAATTTTATATCATATATTATACGAATCAGAATATATGAATCAGAGGCATTGTTAAACAAACAAAAAAATCTTTGAAATTGACTAATGGCCGGCCGAAGAAATATCGCAACTAGTTCTAAAATTGAAAATATAAATATTATATTTGTAGTGGTAGTTAAGTTAGTTATTGCATTTTACGACAGATAGCGCTGGGGTGCGCGAGCGATAAGCGCGCACATCAGAATCCGAATGGTTCCGATCTATTTCCGAAACTAGCCGACCGTAGCCAGGAGGCTTCACTCGCCAGCCGCAGCTTTCAGAATAACTTGGACTCTCACTAGAACAGGATTTCAGTCCTACAACAGTACCTACTTTTGTATTTGCTATCGTAAACAAAATAACTTGTAATCTTAACTGTTATGTCATTAAGGACTCCCACGATTCACTACACAGTACACAAAGGAATCTGATTATTTAGTAGTAATTAAAGGACATTATAATAGTAAAAAATGGTTTTTACGGGTTGATTTTTATTTTATCCAATTTTACTGCTCATACTATCACCGAAAAATTCCCGCCTGTCTACTAACTAGTAACTCGCTAGTGCGGGTAATTTCCCGGATTAGTCTCGGCAATGACAATCCGGGACTCTATGCCGCTATCCCGCCATCCCCGCATCTGTTGTTGCTAATCCCTGATTTTGCTGAAGAGGGCATTAGCCGGGATCCGGGACGCGATACGGGAGAGCCCCAACCGCGATAATCCGGGACGATGCGGGATCCTAAAGCTAAAACGGTTCGGTTAGGGATTAAATCAACGTACTTGATAGGAAATGGTAGATGAAAATACATCGTAAACGACGTTAAACTTTTCTATTATCTTATTATTTAGTATTGGTACTATTGAGAGGTTCCACGATAACTCAACACAATGACAATTCAACACACCTTTAAAAATTATATAAAACATTAAAAGCGATGAAAAACACTAACCCATAAACCTTACCTACGTAGTATATCTATCACTTTTTAAATATCATAATTGACATTTTTTATTGCTAGCGCCTCGGCGTCTAAAAAGAAAATTATTCTGCGGCTTACCAAGGCTTGAGCGGCCGATTTAGCCCGCTTAAATTTGGAATGTCGCACATAGCCATTCATGTATTATATTTAGATAAGACATAAAGTCAAAAAATAGGTTCCACTTTTTTACCTATAAATGACCTCCAACGTTCCCAACGTTCTAACTAAAACTACCGAATACGGTCTACGCGCACCGCTTATCGCGTTCTAATAGTGGATTAAGTTTCGACGAGATATTAGTACGCAGTGGCGCCTCTAATAGTATAGCTATAGCGAGAATACGAACGAAGTGATATACCGGGCCACATTAGTTAGTTACTTTAAGGTATTTTCTAATTATGTACAGTGCATTCGAACCGTATCTAGATATCTGTACTCAGATAGAGGTGTATATATTGTTTATATGCGTGAGGATGCGTCATATGGGTGTATGTATACATGTGTTGTTATATGTATATAGGTATGTCTGCTGCTATATACACATGTGTGCTTGCATGCACACATATTAAAAATTATATATAGAATTATGTACATTTTTACAATCTAATGCTAATTTACTTCTTTCTCCTTTCTAATTTCTATCTTCTACTTTTTATTACAATTTTTCCAAAATTTTAGCTTCATCTATAGTTACTAATTTCATATGTTTACACTAGATTTCATATTTCATACAAAGTAATTACACTTAATCGGTCACCATGAAACAGGCAGCCGCCTAGTATGGTGATTCATTATATCTACTTTAAGTAAATTTCAAAATGATGTAACATGTATTAAATAAATAAATAAAAAATAAAAATCTCTAATAAACAATAAACAGTGTTAATCTCAACTGACCTACCAGGTAAGTATGGAACTGTATATTATTTGCCTGTACTAAATATAAATAAATAAAAATAATAACGTATGTACATTCTAGCATCACTTTCATCAATCAAATGCATTTTACATATAGCTTTGTACTAGTGATTGACGAACCGGTGGATGCAATCTGTTAAATTAGCCATAAATTGATGATAGTTTGACCAGTACGAGTATATAATATATAAACACGAGCTCCTGGAGCTCAACTTATGGAGTAGTAGAATAAAAAAAAACGAAAAAATTATAAATGCATATTGTTATCATTTATAATGTTAAATAATTTACAAGTTATTACTTGTAAATAAATAAAAAAAAAAAAAATATATATATAGTTGGTAATAAGATAGATAATTGTAGAAATGTATCATATATTTTTACAACGCCCTTGAGGAGATTTTGCACAAAAACGACGCTATACAAATCATGCAAATATTATTATTAAGGTTTTTGTATTTTTTAGACTTTAACCATGTTTCAATTTCCAGACATTTTGTTTGTTAAGCGTTTTATTTTACAATGCATAAAACTCTTCGAAAATAAAAAGGATTCAATAATTTTAAAAGCTATTTTCGGGTAATTACTTCATTTATCCGATCACTTAATAGCTTGCCATGGCTCATAACAATTTTTCTATGAAATGGTTCAATCTACAACATTATTATTTTTACGACATAAGGTTTCGAATCGAAACGATTTAATCAGGCTTTTCGTGCAACATTCTGCAGTTTATTGGACGCAATTGCCAGATATTTACGTCATTCAATAACCGATTTAATTGCCGGCTACTTGGCACAATAGCCCATAAAAATACAATCAGCTTCTGAACGGCAATCAAAACAAAAAAAAACCTTTAGTAGCGGATATGCAGGTTGCAAAAATAAACCCTGGTTTCTACACATACGAAAATAAAATTGAGTTATTGACAATGACATTACAATAAATATAGACTCGTTGTAGAGCTCTCAAAGTGGCAAGTAAAACAAACGCTAATTGTCGGACGTTTGATTTCGTAGTTTTAGCACTAATCGGCCAATGATTCTAAAAATTAGTTTTAATCCTTGATGTACCATACACAGTCAATTTCATAGAAGCTCACTGGATTTGCGTCAATTTTATGGTATTTATAGAACATACAAAAATGCTTCTAGAATAGTATTTTTTTATTCGCCTGGCAAGGAAAAAATGTATCTTAACATTATATTAGATTGTCGTTTGGTCACTTGCAAACATGTTTATTTTATCTGGCAAATAGTGAGTCGCAAAATTTCACGTTACATATCATAATTATTCATTTTTAATGTCATAGTACTTATTTACAGAAAAGCCTCATATGATTTAGCTTATCGTAAATAACGCATATTTAGATGGAAAATATACTAATTCGTACGCAATTTTAGTAAGTATTTTTCTGAAATAAGTAAAAGCTATCCTGGAGAGACTACAAAGCATAGATATATAATTTGTTTATAAATATATAAAAATATTATCTGGTCAGACGTTACAATTTACAAAAACTTCATTTTGCTAAAACCAAGTAAGTTATCGCGAAAATTGTGTCAGTGTGGCATTTTACCTTCAGCATACTAAGGGAGTCAAAGTTACAGAAGGATCAGTTGGTGACAAGGGCGTTACGAAAGGTACGAAGTCTGCAACCACGCCTCGAGTTCATCCCTCTACCTTTTTTGTGAAGTGTAAATGAAATAACAATATGTATATAATCAATTTTGCCTATTGTATAATTGTTTACTGTCATCCAATTGCTAACGTTGCCCAAAAAACCAATAGAATAATTAAAATTTGAACATTCCTTCGCAGAATCCGCAAAATGGCCAACGCCAGATTAAATTTTAAAAACCTCCCCTCACGCCCTTAATTAAAGTCCTCATCTGAGAGCAGAAGACGAAGGGAGGCGAAAGCAACGACGCTGGAGAGAAGTGAACTAGAAGAAGCAGGAAGGGAATAAGAAGGGACGGAAGTACAGGGAAGTATACAAGTATCTAGGGAGAGGAAACTCTCAGAAGAAAGTCGCACTTCATTAATTCAGTGGGGGTGGAGGGGGAATATGCAGATCTGAATTGCAAGTGTTTTTAGGGGTGAGGAAAGATATCACTGATTAGTCAAAGTAATTTAATATTTAGTTAGTTTGTTTCCTAACAATTCAGATTTCTATGGTAACTGAGAAATTAATCGGATAAGTTCCCAGTGCAATTTTCTAACTTTTTTTAACAAGCAATGGTGTTTTTTTTAGTTGAATTTATTGTTCCATAAGGTTTTGAAGAGACATTCATTTATCAGACATTTGAATATATATTCGAATATGGATATGGAATTGGTTTGTGTATGGATTTATTGTGTAAATACAACAATTACTAATTGGATCTAATCTATCTGGTGGCCCACATTTAACATAATGATTTAGTTTGAACTTTGAACATATACACGCTCACGGTTCTGAAAAACTCTCTGTGATTGGTCAAGCAACATAGTTCTCTCTGGCTGACCTAGATTATAATCCTATCCTGTCCTCATTTCAAGAACTAACTCAGAAACTGCAAAAAGTGAGTTAGTACACTTTGAATTAAGATGATCAAATTTTTGGCCAGAGTTGGATATATGAAGATTATGAAGTTTTGTTTGTATTTTTACAGCTAATAGATTTTTTAAAACGGTTCTAAATTTTTGTTTGAAAAAATCTCAGTTGAAAAGTACCTAATGAATAAAAATAATATTCGCACCAACTGAATGTTAAAATTTAACAAACTTATGAAGAATGATTAAATAGGTGTCTGTGTAATAAAATGAGAGATTTCTGACAATCAAACTAAAAACTCAGATGTTGTAAGTTTTCTGTGAAAACTAAGGATGTATCTGGCTATTCAGATCTGGCCATCAAACACAGCTGAAGCCATTTCAAGCAACAAATGATGGTCATTCTGTGGAAAGTGCCACAAATACACAATATATTATTTTTAATTAAAAAATTGTGAAACAACACAAATTCATCAAATAAAATTTACTTGGGCACCCCGGGATTTGAACCCTCCGGATTGCTATTCGAGAGCCTTACCCTCGACCACAGAGGTCATACAAAGGAACAAAATATTATTTTGATGCAACAATATCATTCGTTCTGGGCAAATGGGATTCTTGTGCGGAAAAAAAACAAAATAGAAAGAAAGTCTGAATTAAAAAAAAAAAACTGGTATATTAGCGGCAACCCTGGGATAGGCTAGCCGTTACTGCGACACGCTCTGCTGGGAGGAAAGTCAAAAAGGCAACTTAAAAATAAAATTAGATTGGCAAGTTAAGAGGGAAACATGAAAGGCTTCCAGTCCATTCTCACGCTGACACACATCGCCACCGCCATCGCCAACGCCTGCTTCTATAATACCAATTTATCTGTAGGAGGGTGAATTGCTTCACTTTAATGCAGTTATTCTATGAAATTAGACGCATATTGACTGCTAAGAAAGCACCAAATACTCGCAAGTAATTTTATTGAATGAAATCAAAATAATATATATTTTATATACGTAGTGGAATAAGTTATTGAGTTAAACTCTAATTGTAATATGTAATCTTCGAAGACAATATGAACATCACTAAAAATGTGAAACAGAAAAATCTGAAAAAGATTCGGTCGCATCTAATTATTGAAATCAGGAACTCAGCCTTGCCGGGGCTTTACTCTATCACTAAGCTAATCTGACCACTTCGGTCAAGTCTAACTAACGAATTTAATTGCGATCTGGATAGTGTCTTGGATAAATACACAG
This sequence comes from Hesperophylax consimilis, assembly GCF_061612785.1. Taxonomy (NCBI): domain Eukaryota; kingdom Metazoa; phylum Arthropoda; class Insecta; order Trichoptera; family Limnephilidae; genus Hesperophylax; species Hesperophylax consimilis. The sequence goes on along the minus strand of NC_142862.1, from coordinate 10,758,649 downwards.
AGTCAGTTTGCAAAAAGTGAGTTAGTACACTATGGTTTGGGACAATCCAATTTTTGTCATGAGTTGGACAGATGAAGAAGTTTTTTACATAGATATGTCACAAAATATAACATAGCGTGGTGTGTCACATGCTTCAATCATTCGTTCTGGTGTGGACAACGAAGGGTAACTAAATGCAATCCTTTCTAGTAGTTAAAGTGAATCTATGACAGTTTACAATTGTGTATAAGAATAACGCAATCAACGTATCTGTGTTTTTTCCACGTTTATGTGCATAGAGCTATGTGATTAAATTTATGATTACTAAAGCGATATAACAGATGTTTGTTTAATTTTTATATTTCAATACGATCAATAAAAGTTTGATATTGGGGATAATATAAGACTAAAATATATATAAAAAAAACAAATATACATATATATTAACATTAACTCCACACAGAAGGCCCCGAGGAAAATAATTTCCCTCATGACCTATGTCATCTTTGGGGATGATATGTGTAGGGTCTTTTTAAGGAGAGGAAGGAGTGAACTTAGGTTTGGAAGAGACCCATGTTGTAGGAGGGAGGAAACACAGAGGCCCGCAAAGCATTCCACAGCCGAGCTGTTGAACTCGTAGAAGCGATCCGTTCTCATGTGACAAATGTCAACCGTGTACAAATTGGTTGCACGTTTGGCGTGTTTCACGACTATGCACCGGTGCCGAAGGGATCAATGACGATAATTCCTCAAAGCATCTTCCATTTTAATACTGGTAGAACAGGTATATCATACTTACCTGACGCGTGTGCTCCAAGGATTTCAATCCGTTTGTTAAAAGATGGCAAACCGTTTCTGCAAAGAGTCAAGGTTTTTTATGTATTTTGGGGCTCCAGGACAGAGGTGGCTGCCGAATTCAACAGTGGGACGCACTTGCGATTTGTACAGGGTCAGCAGTTGTGTACTATTAAAGTATCTACGGGCCCTGAACAACTGTACAGTATGCCCAGATTTTCAGAGGCTAAATTGATTCTGGCTTCGATGCCGTAAAATAAAACATATATAAATAAACATACACAAGGAATACTGCATCAAAATATACGATCGTTTGAGATTCCTTTGTCATCAATGTTTAAATATTACAATTTGAGTTTTTACTCAATAAGTTATTCCACTATAAAAATGATGACTATTATTGTAGCTCCATATACTCGTAGCATAGGATACTCCTTTCAATGAGATGATTGGTCAGTTACAAATATTCTCCACAATTTTTTTTGGTGTTTCTTTCTTATTCAAATACATATTCATAACATAATAAAAGATGAATGGCTTAAAAATCTGTTGCAAGCGATTCAGTTCATAACAAATATTCTTAAACACAACGAAGTATTAAAACTTAACAGAAATATGATAAATTTGAGTCAGAAATCTGATAGACACGAGGCAAAGTCGTGTACCGAAATTGTGATTACCCCCCGAGGGGATGTTCTCGGTTCGGATCTACCCTCCCCCCCTGGTTCCTAGTTACCCACCTCTATCCCTTCACAACCTTCTTATTAACCGTAAAATTTAACAGCCTTAATTTTCTCGGATGAGCTTGTAAACAGACACCAGGCACCACCTTGCGGCGCTCCGGAGAAGCTTGCGAACTTTCAACCAATGTCTATATCCTTCGGTTTTAGTTTTGATTGCACACAGATCATAGAAATATCAAGACACAAAATAACATTATTAAGTATACTATTGAAGACTCAAAAACAATGTACTACTTTAACGGGCTGGTTTGGGTACCGTTGCACCGGGAACCATTTAGTGGATAACCAACACATCTATCAGGGGATTTAACAGGGGTGTCAGGGTTCATCGATTGAAGTGTGTTCAGAATGCACCTGCTCACCAGCTGCACGGCGTACCAGATCGGGAGAGGCTAGTTTTGGGAGACCCTTTGACCTCTCCAACTGGTCTTTCGAACTATCGCCTTGCGCCGCAGTGGGAGGGATATATTCAGATGTCCGTCACTCCTGAACACACTGTTTCCTAGATTCCTATCCAACCGTCATACATTTTACCTTCCTAGAACTTCCTCTCATTCATTTCCTTCAAAAGACCCCCACACAGCATCCCCAAAGATTGCCCTGAGAGAAATTATTTTCCTCAAGACCTCAAGACCAGTGTTGTAAAAAAAATAATAATAATTTTGAAGAAATAAATGAGGTGAAATTTGTTCATACGAAAGGTTGTAAATGAGAAAGGTTTTCACAGAAAAGCTTACGGATCGGTACTTCTAAGTATTTCTGTGATCTACGCTAAGGCTAATGATGAATTCTAAGCTTTAGTTTTCAAAATGGTATGGTAACAAAAGTAATAACTGATTCTTAGCCATGTAAAGCAAACATTTGCGCGTCTCGAGGGGACTAATGGGTAATTCAAATAAGTAGCTACTTGAGCGCATGTACACATGGGTCTTCGTAAGATTATGGTTGATGGGAGAATGTTATGAAAGGAGAGATGGATTTGCCTGATCTTGATGGACCTTCTTAGGTATTCTAGAGATCCCAACATAATAGCATAAAAACTAATGTAGATCCTTTGAGGGATACACTATACATTACTTCGATAAGAAACGAACTGTAATTTATAATAATAATCGCAATAGAGAATATAATACTGTCACTTTCAGGAATTAAACAATATGTATATAATTGATTGTTATATTGTGGTGAAATAAGAACATGATTATAATTGTGTTGAGTTTAATAAATAAACCATTCTTATTGACAATCGTTTAACAAGTGCTTGACAGTAAGAGGTTCCGAAGCAAAGACAATCTTAGGCATAGGTAATAGACAAAGATAATATGTGGGCATAGTGTTACTATATCCAAGAGTGCAATAAACTTGAACGTTGGAAGATACAATGAAATACATATGAAAATACAATGATTAAGATGGTATTTAGACGCGTTTTAGTAAAACTGCTTACTGCTGTAGTAAGATTGCTTTAACACCAAAAATATAATCGTTTTTAAAAACCACCCTTAAAATAGATACAAAATTGTTGATTTACTTATTTTTATGTTAATACCGCGCAAGAGTCCCAACTGCTCCCAACCGTCTGGAGCATCCCCACTTAGGGTATGTTATGAAGCTGAGATAAGTAGGAAAGGGAAAACGGGGAAATCCCTGGCTATTCATATCTAATCCTTTCCTGAATTTGAAAGATTGTTTTAGAATTCTGATGATAAAATATATATATAAAAATTCATACTATCCCATTTAGAAGAAGCCACAGAATTAAAGGTTTCAATATTTGAATTTTATTTATTTGTTCATATGAAGCAGATACTTTGATATTGGATACGAAACCAGCTTGCAAGCTGTCGTAATGATTTTTTTTAACTAACCAAACTATCTACAAGTGTGAAAATTTTTGTAAAATATTCGTAATCAGATGGCTAAAACATGACAAAATGTAAAGGACATTTAAAATACTATGATGATTTTGTTTTGAATTCTTGTTGAATGCTACTTACTAAAACGACTTTTCAGATGTCGAAATGATTTTTTTCCTAATTTTGAGGAAAGGTAAACGAAACTTTCTACAAGTGTGACAAATTCCCAGAAAGCAGATGGCTAAAACACTAAGAAAATGTAATAATTTTCAAAAAGCACCCTAAGCGACAAAGTTGCACCGTTACATAAACCCACCCCTTCTATCTGCCGGGGTAGTTAAGCCTTCCAGGCGCCTGGTACAACCCCGGGATAGGGGTGTCTGTTTCATCCCTTACCACGATCATCCTTTTACACGTTTCCGGGATGGCTAACTGAGTTTCAATTTAGTTTAAATTCAGCTAAAACTAACTAACTACCATCACAGGAAGGAACATCATTAACCTTTGTTCTGGCATTAACAAAATGTATTATATAATGTATGTAACATAGGGAGATCAGAAATAGATAATATACTCACACAAAATACAGAATGAAACCGAAATCACTCAACTGAACAAAAAAAAACACTTTGTAATTTATTTATAGTTACAATATTTAATCCATACCACGGAATTTTAATCATATGTAAATTAAATCCTCAGCACGGGAGATTCCAGTGAAAATATTTTTATATATATTTGTTAGGAAAAAAAAGAGGTAATAAAACACTTGTTATTATTTGTTTCATTCAATTATAAATACACATTTATCGCGATTTAATTCATCAAACTTTAAATTTCTATACGTCATAACCAATGACGTTAAAATATATGTAGACGCGCTGTATAAATCGCAAAGTAGCAAGCGAAAAGTACGTCAATCAGAGTACTTTCGATTTTCATAGTTTTAGTAATAAACTGTCGCGCCTCGCGTAAGGTCATGGGAATTGCAAGTAAATTGCCTTAAAATGTGACAAAATGCCCTCGTGTGTAATTAGAAAATGTTTTCATTACCCTGCAAACACTAGTAAAAGTAAAAAATAAGATTTCTTTCATAAATACTCGACACACAAATTATTTTATTGTTATAAAAAATACAATTATTTCTACTGTTTTCCGAAGATTTTCAGCGCTATTAGAGAAAGTGAGATAGCGAACGTAGCAATAAATAAGTATAAGGACATCCTACTAGCAGTGGGTCGTCTCATACAGTATTCCGTCTTCGTCTTAAACTGGCTCTACACTCGCGCGCGAAGTCGCGCCGTGAATTCACGCCGTGAATATACGCCGCGATCCGCGCATGAACTGTGTCCATCCACACTCGCAAAGCTTCAGTCTTGTTCGCCGCAAACCCTTTGTCGCGGGCCAAAAAACCGACAAAAAGCGGGGAATGGCGCGAAGCGCAAATGCAAAGATTGCGAAGGCGTGAACAAGATCCACACTCGTGTTTCGCGGCCTTCGCGGCCGTTCGCGCCGCGAGTGTAGAGCGCGCTTTATGTTGCGTTTAAGCAGGAGATATTTACCGCGAGCCGAGCAGATAGTGCAAGCGAGTAAGTGTATCTTGTTATCTCAGACACACCCGTGATTTAAAATGTAGTATTCGACGCAAATACGAAAACGCCACCTCTTATAGCTTATTTTTTCATACGCACGTATTTTGAACACGTATACTTTGTCATATATGGACAACGTTTGAAGTAAGAATTTACTGGAAACATACAAGTGTTTCTTACTTGCCACATTTTATCTTGAGTTTGTGAGACAATAACAAGGCTAGATATTATATTGTAACGTCATTTTTCTTTGCCGATTTGAAATAAAACTGATATATGATAATCTGCTAGACAAAAAAAAATATGACCTGAAAATAATGACGTCACAATGCTGAAAATGTTTTGATAAATTTCACCAGAAGCAATGAAAGTTCGAACCTACTTTGGGCATATCAGACCCATTTATATCCGTATAAATCTTCGGAGGTCTACACGAAAATAACTCACAATTCATTTTGTTTTTATCCAAATCATTAATCAAATGTATTAACATTATCATAAGTTAACCGAAACAATGAATAAAATTTCTTTTGTTCTTGTTTTGAAAATAATGACAAGCCAAAGTATTCGGAATTAGCGCTGCTTTTACGAGGGAGTACAAAATATGCCATAAAAAAACATCGCGTAAACAGGGGCAGTAAAAAAAACAATCAAATACAGATGATAATAATATTTATAATATAGAAATGATATTGAAAATATTTATTACGGATGACGTAATAAAAACTAGACCCTGGTTTTATTTCGATGGTCGGTTGCAAACGTTAAACATTTTAAACGTTAAACACGTTAGTTTTCGGTTTATAGGCCAGTTACTTGACAGAGCTGAAATAATAACAGAACCTGAAAAGGACTTTCATAGAAATTGTAAATTAACTTTGTAATTTGAAGATGAAGATTTGAAGAACTGTCATTTGTTGTATTTTTTAATAAGTATGGCCAAGATCACCCGTGTATCACCCATGGATCAGCCATTTAATGGGTGAAAGCAAAAATAAAGAATAATAATTTATTTATGTTTTAACTTTTAAATTTGAAGAATTGTTCAAATTCTCTGAAACAACCCGTCCTAAAGGTTCTGTTTTAATTTTATCATTGCGATACAATCCATCCATTTTATAAATTGCACATTAACAAAATCGAATCATTTAAAAACATTTTTTTAATGTTAAACCCGACGCTTTTATATTCTACGTGTTCATAGATGGCGTTATTTAATTTATTTTATTAAAATACGCTTTTGCAAGGTATTTCTTTACAATATTAGGAAGAATTATTTGTTTGCGCCCGTACATACGAAGTATGAATACGAATAAATGGTTTTGTCCGTAAAAAAACTGAATTCTTTCAAGAAAGATAAAATAAATTATTAGATTGAATCATCGGTACAGCAATAACTAGCAAAAAACGAATTTTATTAAAATAAATTAATTAACGCCATCTTTGAAAACGTAGAATATAACGAACGTCGCGTTTAACATTTAAAAAAATTGTTCCCATTTAACACCAGCCGCCAGATTTGATTTATGCAAGAAAAAAAATCGCCAAAAATTTATTTTTTCAAAAAGACTTAAAAAATGTTCGACTTTTTCAGAGGCCAGATGTGTTTTGGTATTTCAAATTAAAAATAGATCAATTTTTCAAACCAATAACACATGATTTTGCATTACTTCGTAATTGTGGAACTGAAACTTCCAATTTTAAAAATTAATAGTTTATCGAAATGAAACGATGAATAATTTTACGCACTATCCAGGAATACAATCATGCGCCCATGCACCGATAACTGAATCAATATGAACGCATGAGAAATAGTCACGTTAACCGTAGAACGTAAAAAATGAAGTAAAAAGATTAGGCTTTGAAATAAAGGTAAGATGAAGCTTAATAAAAGTTATGCGCGCCAAGTTTAATAAAAGCCATGTTGAAAAATGTTTAATAAAATCTGCCAGTAAAAAGTTTCATCAAGTTTCCCGGATGCAAAACTTTATTTCCGCGTATTAAAGCCCAAATTACCTTTGGAATATGCTAAGTTCCATCTCTCCCCATATCTCGTTCCATAATTGACAGCACCAAACCGTCTAGATATTACTACTTCTGTGGAATTTCACGCACCTCGGCTACTTGGATATTTTATTGTTGGAATTAAGCGGCAGAGAACCAGGCAGCAAAATCACAGATAAATTTCTGACACGGGACTTATTGAAATTATTCAAAATGAGAATTGATTAGACGCTTTCAGGTCTTCAGGATTCCGAATTTCGTGAATGAGGATTCATACAAACTACAGAACATATCCTAATAGAACGTGACGACTTGTTATTGTCTTCCTCGGGCATCTTCGACTTCTTCTACGATTCAAATCACTCTTCTCACACTTATGGCACTAATAAGAACAAAGTTTGAAATTTTCAGCAAAATCGGTCCAATAGTTTTTGAGTCTAACAGAAATGAACAATGCTTTTTATTTATTTTCACTCGAGCGATTTTTGGCATATTATGGCAAATTTGCAAAAACATTTTGTGATTGTGATTTTCAAACATTGTTAGGGTATTCGTAACCCGAGAATGTTTGACTGAATTAGGAAAAAAGTGTGCACTATACTTAGCGAATATAGTATTATCTATATGTATACAGAAATTAGAACGTTGGAAATATTTGGCAGAAAAATGCAACTAAATCATATATATATATATATATATATATATATATATATATATATATATTGCAGTCATTTTACGTGAATTTGAAGATCCTAAAAAACATTCAAAAATGTTCAAGTACCCACAGTGTTTGATCAAATCTCAAAATTCCAATAAAAAACGATATACATACTGCATACAGGTTCCCCACGCGCATCCCTTGCGGGGCCTACCCCTAAACAAAGCCCCTTCATATCTTCCCTTCGTGTCTCACATCTTATATAACTAGCAAAGCAATCCGTCCAGTCTCCCACGACCAGGAGTCTTTCACCAGTGGTCCATGGAGGGTCCAAAAATTGTAATAAAATTTTAATTGAATTTGTATCTAAGCTGCTGACCTAACCGAGACGTTTTTTTACTTTCGATACCGCACCCGCAAACATACTGCACAAACTAGATCAGGAATGTGATTATAATGCGTATAATGTTGATCTATTGTTGCTAAATTTGATTTTTGAAAATATACTGTGACGAGTGACAAAGAAGAGGCTCCGAGGAACACCACGTTATGAGTACCTAGAGGAACAACATTCTGACATGTATGGGTTCCCTGAGGAACAACATTCTGACCCATATGGGTTCCTCGAGGAACAGCATTCATTGACATGTGTGGGTATCTCGGGAAGCAACATTCTAACATGTTATGAGTACCATGAGGAACATATTCTGACATGGTCTTGGTATCTAACGTTTTCTTCGAAATAAGTTTTTCGAAGCTATAGAATCTTCCATTAAGTTTTACAAAGATCTCAATTCTTCGAATTTTGTTCATTGGTGCAAAAATGGCGATTAGTCGTAGTAGCATGTGAATTCGAAGAATTGCTATTCTGTGAATTGAGACTTCTAAAAATGTGTATTTCAAAGAACTGCCATTCGAAATATATATCCTTCAAACAATTGATTTCGAAGATTTGTTTTTTTGAATAATGTACCTATATTCGTCATGAGTACCAACAACAACATTCTGACATGTCATGAGCACATTTCTGTTGTTGTTTATATAATTCTGTAATGAATTTAATTTATTTTATGTACATCCTGGATTCTTATTATATTATAATATCATGGTTTTGTTTTCGTTGTATTTGTTTTTTTTGTTTTGTTACAAAGCTTTTATTATTTTACTGCACTACAACGAACGAAAGCTAAAAGAGTGCAACCAGTAATTAAGTAATTAATTAATTTGAGTTTAAAAAAACATACAAACATTAAAAAATTATTTTTTCCAACAAGTTCTACCACGCAGGTATTCGTAGAACATATAAAATAAAGGTTAAACTTCCCTTCCCTAGAGTTATCGAAATTTCCTCGAATTTCCCAACCCCCTCAAGTATACCTTATCTGCCGGATAAGATATTACTGGATTTATCGCTAGCAACACTTCTTGTCTCGTGCGATATTATATTGTATGAGGGATTTCCTACCGATATTATACAATATATTTTTGTTTTGAGAGTTCAGATTGCTTTTCGTGCAGACGCGTGGTAAAATATTGCTCAGGAAAAACTTATAAGCATTTAAAAAGTTTAAAACAAAGTGTTAGATAGATAGAACTGCAAATAGCATTGAAGAAGTTATATTGCTACTGTAGCTTATGTTATTGATAGCCAAATTTTGAAAGTTATTGGATTTTATCAAATACTAGTTGACGTGTACCCGGCGTTGTTCGGGGTTATTAATGGTTTGGAGTAAAGTTTTAAAGTTGTGAATTCTAGTGTTCCTGAAAACTGGGTGTAGTTTTAAGGACATTTTTTTATTAAATATACAAACACATTACAATAATTTACAAATGTAAATATTTCGAGGCTGATTGCGAAAAAATGATATTTTTTTATCGAAACTGCCCAATTCAATTGAGAAATTATTTCTCTTGTTTGAGTTGGGGAGTGGCGTCATTATGGTTTATAAAGTGTAAAATTTCATTTGTTTAGTATTGAAACAGTTTTTGGATAATATCTACCATTTTTCCCATCATATACTTACTGTCATACCTACTATCCATTTCCTTCCTTAAAAACAGCCTTACCCACACTTGAAAAAAAGAAGATTTTATGTTGCATTGTAAATCGTCGCAAGTCAACAGTCGAATTCGTGTCGTATAGCAAGAAGGTGCAATCGTAGTATCCTCGTTGCATTTTTGATATTTAGCACATGCTTTGTGCTAAATATCAAAATGACATCTCGTTTATCTCGTTGTGGAGGAAATTTCACCCGAACAGTGCAAGTGCATCGAGAGCCCTATTGCTCGGATTCATGGGAATTCAAGGTAGGCTGTTTCCTTCATTCCACTTTTATCGTGATTTATTCAAAACCAATTGAATTAGCTCATTACTGTCGTATTTTATTGTGGATGTGATTTACGGTTCATTTTACGTGTAATAGAACACGTTACATCATTAATTGTCATAAAAACATTATTCTAAAGAATTGAAAAGTATACTTTTTATAAGTTTTTGTTTTATTTGATCGTGACATGTCTTCCTCGGGCATCCCGACTTCCACCATTCACTACTGTATACCACATTCTTACTTTATCGACTTGCATTGGACTTCGTATTTCATTCCAGTGCAGAAAGAATGCGTTAAATCTTCCTCGGGCGTTCCCGACCTCTTTTACCATCCAAACCAATCTCTAAACAACCCTGACACTAATAAGAACAAACTATTAAATTTTCAGCGTAATCGGTCCAGTAGTTTTTTAGTCTATAAAGGACAAACAAATAAACATAATTTTTTACTAATATCAGGAGCCAGTGTGAATATTGCATCCCAAATTGTGTTACTATATTGTGCTTAAGTTGAAGGTCGTAAAGTAACTGGCTCAGAGCACTTAACACGGTTAAATCAGATAAATGACTCTAACTTATAAATGCGGTATAAGTTTGGAACATGACTTTATTTAAACCAGGCTTAAGGCTTAAAGCCAGCTTTATCATACCAAAGTCGAACAGGCGCATAAGAATCTAATTTATAAGACGTTCAATAAATACAGAGAAAGTCAGTTTATTTGTTCGCTTGACAGCATGTATCTCCCATCCCGCCTTGCATCAGATACATAATTCTAACATTTGAACCTCGACTCTCATAAATACGTAAATACGCCCAAACAAACATACAATATTTTCCACTTCGTGTAGTGCACGAGTATTTCTCTAGGCTTTCGTGGAAATCCCCGCCCGCGCTGGCAACCCTTATAAATATATTTCGGTGGAGCTGCCTCGTGAGGGGGGGAGCAGGGGGGGCTGCAATCTGCCCTGATGGATGGAGAGTCCCAGAGGCGTGTCGCGTGACGGGGATGCACTCTACGGCGCAGTATTACTGGAGTTGGGAGAGTGTTTATGTGTGTTACTCATCGTCCAATATATGAATGGTGTTACTCGACGCAACAGAATAAAGTTGGTCTGCAAAAGTAAACCATGGTGCCTAGGTTGAGAAAGTTCGAATGCTTTGCTGTTTTTTTTTACGAATAGTTTGAAAACCATTTTATAGTTTGTCAGTGGAGGGTTTTACGTAGATGCAACCTTTTATGCTGCTTACGCTTACTTACGTTTTACCTATACGTTGTTCGAATTTCAATATTGAAACATTCTTGCGTGCTTTCTTTGTACTAGGTATACAAACATTCTATTTCTCTCGAAATTTTCTTGCGTGCTTTCTTTGTACTAGGTATACAAACATTCTATTTCTCTCGAAATTCTTGCATGCTTTCTTTGTACTAGGTATACAAACATTCTATTTCTCTCAAAATTTTCTTGCATGCTTTCTTTGTACTAGGTGTACAAACATTCTATTTCTCTCGAAATTCTTGCATGCTTTCTTTGTACTAGGTATATGAACATTCTATTTCTCTCGAAATGTTCTGTTCTAAAGGCGAATATCAAATTAATTGATTTATTTTTCACAGTATCACCTCACCTGAATACATTAAAAAATAATATCGCCTATTTTAGCCCTATGACCTAAATGTGGACTAAATAATAAGATACTGTGCTAAAGTAGACATTTTTGTTGATAATTATGTGGAGCTAATTTAAATTATGCATTTTCTCTCTCTCGCTCTTTGTGTTTCATGTTTGTCTTGTGTCTCTTGCTTCGTTTTGTATCAATTGTCATTTGAGTGAACTCTTACATAATGTTGTACTTTTATGTAGATATTATGAGTCTTTTGACTGAGTGGGTTTTTGTAATTTTATGTAAGTCATAAAATTACGAACATTATCAAAACCTAGAATAAATAAATAAAATAAATAATCAACATAAAAAGTATTATATTATATTACACAGATACGGATTTATAACTAAGAGAGGTAGGTACTTACAAGAAATGATAGCATAAACTTTTTAATATAAGTGCGTTTGTCGGAAGTGACTTGCCAGGTAAGTATGTTTTGGTATCTTTTCTAAATAACAAATGTAGATCCTAGGAAATAAATTGTATAGCGCCCTTGAGGTGATTTTTCACAAAAACGGCGCTCTACAAATTATCCAATTATTTTTATTATTATTATTATTGATATTGGTGAAAACAAACAGTAGCAATAACAAATGACAGAAGTAATAACATATTATTCACGAATTTAAAAATAAAACTAAATATACTTATATGTATCAAACATGCAAGAAAAATGACATAATTGTGTTACATAACTAGAGAAGGTTAAGTTTGATGATTGCGCTTTTGGAGTATCTGGGCCGAAGGCTTGGAATAAACTCCCTCTGGAACTAAGATCCATAACAAGTTCAATAGAATTCAGGTGTAAACTAAAAACTTACCTTTTTAAGCTGTCATACCCTTAAATTAAATATACCATTCCTGAGAGAAAGTCCAGCTATATCCAATTTTCCAATTAAGTCCTAAATCCTGTATCTAAATTTCGCTAATCAACAATTAGATAATGTTAATTAAGTGTTAATCTAAAGTGACCTACCAGGTAAGTATTGTACTGTATATTATCTCCATAAATAGTTAAGTAATAACATAGATCACTGTAGAAATGTATTGTAAGTTTGTAAGGTGATTTTGCACAAAAACGGCGATATACAAGTCATAGAATTATTATTATTATTAACTGTTGTAGGTCTTCCTAGCTGTACACTGTACAGGGACTTCTGGGGATGCGCCTATCGCTTCACATTTTCCTTTAGTTCGTATTTTATAAAATATCAATATCTAATCTTAAAACGCAAATTTATATCAAATCGATATGCACCCTCTTTCATCTCTTATGTTTTATTCGTTATACCGGGGCACGTATTTCGCTCCCCTGTTTAAAACACTACAGACGTGGGATGGTACCTTTACATTCTATACAGGATGTTACAAGACGTATCTGTCTTACTTGCAGTGATTCTTCACATTATTTGAAGTAAAAAATATTAATTAAATTTTAGTCTCCTGTGAAATTTCTGATTTTTTTTCCAAAAAATTATTTTACAAAGGCAAGGAAAAAAAAATTTTACATTGCGCCATTGGTCACACTTACCTAATGTCCAATGATATTTTTAAAAAACATTTTGAAAAAAATCACCGGAGACTAAAATGCCATCTACATTGTTACTCCAAATAACTTAACTTAACTAATTAAATACGATTGATAGAGGTAGCGCGCTAATATAAAAAAATTTATAATCAACAGGCGTAAGCGAAAATTATTTAATAAAACATGAGTTATTGAAAAGCACTTGAAGTGAAATGACACTAAACTGCGCTATATAAATGCCATGTTATTATTATTATTATTAGAGAAAAAATCTTTGGACATCCGAGTTAAGTAGCATTTAAAGAAACACTGTGAATTTTTTCATACCTATAACATGTTAAATAATAGAATCAGATGCGTTTTTTTATAATTCGAGGGAATTTTAAATAATAACAGATATATTATAAAGAGATTATTTTGAAAAAAAAAGATTTGTGTTTAAGTATGTTAGTAGAAAAATTTGAATTAATAGTGTAAGTAATTCAGGTACGTCTCTTCACACCCTGTATATAGCCAGGTATATAGAGGAGGATAGAACGGTACCTCAGTCTGTTATAAGGCTTACAGGAATATCCATATTCAATATTGACTGCACAAGTCGCTGCGCCCTGCGAATATGTTTACATGAATAATAAACTGAAAGAAAGTTTAGACTTCTTGGGTGAACCTGAAAAGAGATTTAAATCTCTCTGTGTACATTTTTGACACACCACCCTGCTTGTGGGTTTCATACAAAGATAATAGTGGTTTCGTGTGCAGCATTCACAAAGACTTGACAAAAATACTGACAATTTTATGGAAATCCCGCTTAAGACAACCTCCGTGGTCGAGGGGTAAGGCTCTCGACTAATCAGGAGGTCACTGATTCGAATCCCGGCGTGTGTAAGTAAATTTTATCTGATTAATTTGTGTTATTTCACAATTGAATAAGACATTGTATATTTCTGGCCATTCAGAATTTAAACGTTGCTTGAAATCGATTTAGTCGTGTTCGGTGACCAGATATGAACCGCCAGATACTTCCCGACCTTCCTCTCCCCATCTCCCTCCCCTCCCCACTATCTTAAACCTCATAATGAACCCCAATTGGGAATTTCATAGTCTCACTGGCTCCAGACGATTGGGAGCAATTGGGACTATTGTGCGGTATTTATTCAAATAAAAAAGGGGGGAATGTAAAGTTTAAAAATGTTAGCGTACTTATCATTGAGTTATTTGTTGCTGTCGATTAATATTTATTTTATAAAAAATCCTTACTTAAGGTCACTTAAAAGAATTCATAATCTGCTCTTTCATACATGGTGTCATTTTAATTATGTTTAAAACAAAACATCTTTGCTAGTTATGCTTCAAAATATTAAGATTAAATATTTGTTTGCGCCCGTACACACGCAATATGAATATGAATAATAATTTTATCCGTATAAAAACTCTATTCTTTCAAGAGAGGCATACAAATACAATATGAAATAAATCACAGATATAATGTTGTATTTGCATGGCTGTCTTGAAAGAATTCAGTTTGTATATGGACAAAACTATTTATTCATATTCATATTAATAAATAAATAAATATGTTATAAATTTTCTACTCTAATCCTGCCTATTTTCAAAACGTTTATATATCTAGTTAATATGTTCACACTAGACCTCACATAACTATATTCCATTGGTCACCATGAAACAGGCAGTCGCCTAGTATGGTGATTTAATGTGTCATGTATAAATAAATGTTTTAATGTATTAACATGTATTTTATAAATAAATATTACGGAGGGCACGAAAATATAATTGAAGGATGTTGGGAAGTAAGAGCTTCACAGATGCACTCATAGAGGGCAGTGCATAGAGCTTGTTTGGAATTCCGCAAGATGGCAGCTAGTAGCCAGTAGTCGCCAGGACCAGTTAGAATGCTCCCAGACAAACTTGGTGTTTTCAGATCTCATTTAGCCAGCTTCTAGTTAGGAAGGCTATCGAGACACCATTGTAATAGCGAAGTATTAATAAATCCCTGATTTAACACAAATAACCTATTATTTAAAATCTCCTTCCACGAAGAGTTGGAGAACTATTTGTGGGAATACAACAAAGCATGACAAGTAATATGCAAAAAGTGTTTGTTTCCAAAAATAATCACATTGACGCTATCTATGAAGCAGCAGAATAAAATGCTTTTAAGAATACCCTTAAAGCAAAAGTTTATTTATCAGCACTGTTTACATTTCTTTATTTCATTCAAACATGCATCGCCAGAAGGGGTGTGCATATTCGCATAACATTACGAGTCATACTTTGCGAAATATGTGTTTGAAAACTTTTCTAGATATAGCATATTTACGCGGTCATAAAAAAGCGTACTGCGAAGAAACCGTTGAAATGGATTGGCATAAGTTTATTTTCGACGGTTTTTATTTTAACGATTTGGAGGAAGAGGGAATGTTTATATTTTATTGGCAAGAAGATTGAAAATGTTTCTCGAGTTTATTTTATTATCGAACGGATTGCAATATGTATGCAATGCATGCGTAATGAGATGGAATCTTTTTTATGATTTTTTTTATGTAACACAGCACAATATTCAGAATTCCACGAAGCCACTAGGACTAAGGCATTTCTAGTTGTGGTATGTTGTTTGCTGAACAGAATTAGGAGATGGGGAGGATGTTGGGAGGGGTTCTTAAAACGATCCTAATGTCGTGTTGAATGGAAGACAAATATCCATCCGTCAAGTAAGTGTAAATTTTTAATTAAGAATACTTACATTTAGACCAAGATTGTTCAGTTGTTGTGCGATTGAATCGAATGTTAGAAGGTCTTACCTGAAACAAAAAAAAACAACATTAGGGAAAATTAATGGTATAAACATGTGGATACAAATATACAGGGTTTTCCAATAAGAGGTGTTATTTTGAATAGCCCGCTATTTCGGTAGATGTTACTTTTGAAGCTGTCATTTTTTGACATTTGACAAGTAGAAACTACGCCATTGATAAAAATGGAACGATACATGCTTCAAAAACGCATTGAAATTATTAAAATGCACTTGAGTGAATCAAATGCAAATCATCTTGAGTGATGAGGCCCATTTCCACCTCGGTGGCTTCGTTAACAAGCAAAATTGTCGCATCTGGGGCTCGGAAAACCCAAGAGTTATTGTTGAAAAGCCTCTCTATCTTCAACGTGTGACTGTTTGGTGCGGTTTATGGTCCGGCGGAGTCATTGGACCTTACTTTTTCGAAAATGAGGCTGGAGCAACAGTTACGGTGAATGGATTGCGCTATCGAGAGATGATCAATGATTTTTTATGGCCGGAATTGGATGATATTGATCTGGACAACGTTTACTTTCAACAAAACGGCGCTACGTGCCACACAAGCAACGAAACCATTGATCTTTTACGATTGAATATCAAAATAACACCTCTTATTGGAAAATCCTGTAAATATTTTTTAAGATAAACTTATGTTTACAAGACAAGATTTTTATGCAAAGCACAAAGGACAACAATAATAAACAATTGAATTGAACCCGCAGTCTTCCAATAGCCGGTTACTAGCCACCATATAGCCGACGTAGCATAGTGGCTAGTGCACACAACCAGCAATCGGAAGGCTGGGGGTTCGATTCCCGTCGGCGGCATCTAATTTGTTTCTAGGAAGATTTTTTCAATTTATATGAGTGTTTCAGGCTGATAATTAATGATTATAATAATTTGTTAAATATTTATTTGTTTCAGCCAGCGCAAGAAAAGAGAGTTAAAGAGAAAAGATGATATAAAGATACATCCCGTTGGTAAAGATATTTGTAAATGTGAAAGGAGAAATATTTTTTGTTAAATAAAATTAGTATGTTTTTACTAAATAGCGTAAAATATGTAATTGGGTACTCGAAAGTAAGCTGCTTATTATTTTAAATCGCAGTATCCACCGCGAACGAAGCTAAGCTAATACTTAGTTATTTTAGCTTAGCTCGCATCGAAACGATTCTTTTTCATACTTTCATACACGCTCGTGGCGGAAACAAAAGTATGAAAAAGACTCGATAAAGTTAGTACTAGCTAAGCTTCGTTCGCGGTGGAAATAACGCTTTACGCTTAAGCCCCGCATACACAATTCCTACAGATTTATAACAAGTTTCTTGTTAACTCTATAAGTTTTTAATTTTTAAAAAATATGTAATTTTTGAAGATAGTATCATTTGTTATGCCGAAACGTTAAATATATGATAGAAAAAAAAATCGAAAATTAAACTCGGAAAATTATTAAAAACACGTTTTGTTCTGTTATTCAATAAGTTATAGGCATGAAAACATTCACTTTGTATCTTTAAATGCTACTAAAGAATTTGTCGAGAAATTTTTACGCTATCTGTCGTGTTTTATTAAATATTTTCAAACATTCGTATTTACATATCTTGTGGTGCTTTACGAAATCATTATTTTCTTAATAAATATGTCAGTATTTAGAAAAAATCTGATTTAATATCTTTTATAGATCCTGAGAGACTGACTTGATTATCTCTATAATATCCACACACAGTAATCAAACGTTTCTCAATCTTCACGATCGTTTCGCAAGTATTGTTGCAATGTCGCTATTACTGCGATACATAACCCGAGTAACCTGTAAGAGCAGAACATCCCTCAGCGACGGAATGGGGATGGATGTGCCGGGAAACAAAACCGCTGAAACACATTACATCCTCCGTCCTATATTTTATCATAATGTCTATCTAACATCCACGCTACAGCGGGACAGAATGAATAGCGCACACAGTGTTTTAGGCCACTACGAGGTGGTATCAAATACATTTATATTTTACGGTACCTACTCTAAATCAAAAAACTTTTTTTATCCCATTAATTATTCCCAACCGTCTGGAACCATAAAGACTATGTCCCCGATTGGGGTGTTTTGCGAGGCTGAAGGTAGTGGGGACGGTAAAGACATGAGAAAGAGGAAGGTAGAGAAGTACCTGGCTATTCCGATATGGTCACCAAACACGGCCAAAGCCATTTCAAGCAACGTTGCAATTCTAAAATATTGGTGTTACACCAGGGCGATACTGAGAGTATCTTCCACTCTGGAACGTGCCGCAAATATGCAATATATTATTTTATATGAGTACATTGTTAAATAACACAAATTATTCAAATAAAATTGACTTGCGCATGCCGGGATTTGAACCAGCGACATCCGATTTGCGAGTCTAGAGCATTACCACTCGACCACGGAGTGCGTCAAATTTTTGAGATGAATAGTATTATTATCTACTGACAGGACTTCATGAGCTTTTTCTGCCTTAATGCAGATTCGCCTGGTGAGGCAGGTTATGTCCAACTTAAACAAACTTGCTATTATTGTCTTTTATTACTGTGCCATTGTATATGTTTCTATTACCGTTCCTATATATATATGATATTACCTTGAGAAGCATGTATGTATAGTATTATGTTTTTGATGATAAATAAACAAATAAATACTTCACGACTCATTTTAGTTTTTTTTGTATGTAAAGTCCTAACAGTTGCCTGGAACCAGTGAG
The DNA here is from genome assembly GCF_061612785.1 of Hesperophylax consimilis. NCBI lineage: Eukaryota > Metazoa > Arthropoda > Insecta > Trichoptera > Limnephilidae > Hesperophylax > Hesperophylax consimilis. The sequence continues at coordinate 10,739,957 of NC_142862.1, read as the reverse complement.
TTGTAGGGTAACACAATAACAATTCAACACACATTTTAAAATTATTATAAAGTCATTAAAAGCGATGAAAAAACAACATATAAACCTAACCTACGTAACATAAATAATACAGTTTTTGTTTCAGCACTTTTGATGACTTTATATAACTTATTAAAGGTATTAAAGTGTCATTTTGATGAGTTATCCGGTCACCGAATTGAAGATACTTGACTCTTCTGGTCGCTAAAAATAATTAATTCTGCGTAAATCGGTTAACAATTGGCTTCTGGACTTGAGGGAGACTTGAGAGCGAACATATGCTAACTTACAGATAAACAACAAATGTTTAGTACGTTCATATGACCATTTAATATTTTTTACCTTTAGATCTAAAATTCCAACCACTTTCACAAACTCAAATAATATGTAATATAAACACGTCTTAAATCAGTTAAATTAAAACTTACTGTACAAACATTATTACACATCATAGAAACAATGAAACAAATAAGATGCTTACCTAACTTATCTTTTATATTGGAAACATGAAAGTAATTTCAACAATGTTGTTAATTTAACGTTATGTAAAAAGTAATTTCTCCAATGATATGAATTTATTGTTACTTCATATGAACTAAACCTATCAATTTGATTGTACTGAAACGGGAAACCTTCCCAGTTGGACAGTCAAAGTCATGCTGTAATTATTGTATTTTTTAGTATCTAATAAATAAAACCATCAATTTCCAGTACTGTTTCTATTCTGAATGGTAGTTTTCCACCAAGGCGATTCGAAGAATATATACAACTCAGCATATGTAATTTTTGGAGATGCTGTGCAGAAGATCTATTGAATGAGAGGAAGCGGCGAACTTTTGATTTTAATAGATTTACTTGTGGTGGGTGACGAGGTGGGAAATGCAAGAATCGTTAAGCACGAAAATAAATCGTGAAAGCGACCCATTAACAAACGGAAAATGTCAACCGCGCACGAATGTTGGCAACGTGTTTATTGAGTGCACCAAATGAATTAATGGTGACGGTTATTTAGAGCACCTTCCATTGAATAACAGTAAAACAAACAGCATTTCCAGCTGTCATTTACATCACAAAACTTGCAAGCCGTTACACAAGAATTAGAAATTTATTGGACAAAATTACAGTTTTTGGCTGTTTTAGTCTGTTTACTCCAACAACTGCTAACTTGTCATACTTCAGACCTTTACTTCACGTTATTTCTAGTATTGTTCATATTATATATTCTAGTATGTTTATATTCAATTTGGGTTTCGGGTTTGGGTACCGCCGCTCCGGGAACCATTTATTGGATAACCAAAACCTCTGCCATAGTGGTGCCCCAAGTGGTTCGCTACGTTTTATGATTTAGCAGGGATGCCCGGGTTCACCGGATGAGGTGTGTTCAGGATGCGCCTGCCCAATATATGTATGTGCCAGATAAGGAGAGGCTGGTTTGGGAAAACCCTTTGACCTCTCCCACTGGTGCCTCGACCCATCGCCTTGCGCCGCAGTAGGAGGGATATATTTATATGTCCGTCACCCCTGGACATACTGATCCCTAGATTATCTCGTGCTTTTTACCTTTCCAAAACTTCCTCTTCTTCTTTTCTTTAAAAAAGACCTTCCACACAGCATTTTTCTTTACATATCCTGTGTGGGGTAAATATAAAGAAAAAAAATGATCTAGGTTTAAAGTAATAGCTCAGTGTTGTGAGCTGTGAGCAGAAGCCCTTGCAGATACCTTCAAGGATTCACCACCTAGGATTCTTGCTGCAGAGTCTCCATATACTATCTTCGTGTCACCTGTTCCTGTACTTCATTTTACTTAAATTAACTTCATCTATGCAATTTTTGGAGTAGAATACAGTCAATATTTGAATACGACGTGTGCAACATTTCGCACACTTAGTTCGTGCTTTTGACACTTTATAGTAGAGCGTTCGGTAGGGCGCGCCCGGTGCTGCAATTCGAATTAATGCATAGTTTCGAAAGTGTAGGTTAATTTCTTGCAATCATTTTATAAATTTTTATATCGTTTATGTTTTTTAATTTATTTTTTAGTACAGTAGGTTAGTCAGTGCTTATATGTGAAAAGCACCCCTCAGAGGTACGAAGGAATCAAGGAATTCACTAGGGGATTGGTGGTGGAATTAAAACAAAGCTCCTTTGCATGTTTTAAAAGCTTTAATGTCTGAAAATGCACAGCGAATAAAATGCTAAAAGCGGGATTTCCATAAACCTCTGTACAAAATATACGCCATCCACTCCGCACAGAGTTTTCCATGTTCATGCAGAGGGCCTTTCAGGGAGTGCGAAACTAAAACAGTCCGAAATAACCTGAAATGAACTGAAACATCCTGAAACTAGCTACACTAGTTCCCATATAATTTCCTTGCAGGAGGGACTTGCTAGTGGTCGAGGCCCTTACACGCTATACACATTCCGGCCCTCTGTCCGCATAAATCCTAACGCGCCGGAAGTGTGAGAAGGAAGCGGCGGTCGGGGAGGTTGTGTGTTTGCAGGGACACCGGAAGTGGACGGAAAAGAACCTGCTACTTTGCCTTGAGCCGGGTAATGACGTTGCAAGAGTGACCGAAACTGAATGTTAACCATAAATAACCTTAACCTCTCTAGCAAGATTTGCTTTTCAACCTCGTATGGTTAAATAAAAAAATTTAACTTATAAAAAAAAATAACCAGATATCTGTACGTTCAGAAATTGTTTTCACCGGTAAAATAATTCAATCACCACAAATAATTTTTTCTTTGTTGATTTTATGACATCGGCGGCTATTTGTGTGTATCATAAGTTAGGTCAAACGAAATGACAAATTATATAATAACGCATAGGAAAAATAAATATTCTTGCAAGTATAGGCAACAAAAATTATGAATATTTGGATGCAGTTATAACTAGTTACAAAAAAGGAAGATAAAGCAACATTTATTATTATTATATTAAATGGATATCCATTTTATCAAAACATCGAATCCTTAATAACAATGATCAGTTTGCTATAGTAAAATCAGGCTAAATAATTTGTTTGTTATATAGATAGAGTCAGCTTTGGCGTTCGAAGTATGGGCCACGCATATCGGATCATTGTCCGATGTGAGATATCTTGGGCATCAGGCGGTTACAAGCGCTCGCTAGGCACAGGTCTCCGGCGCGGCGATAACTTCAAAATGCAGACATGCAAACTGAGATATTATACAAGTCGTACTGAAAAATATAGGGAAAGCAATGCCTTTCATCTGTAAGTAGGGTTTTACTATAATCAGAAGTCGTGTAAATTGACTTTTTAATGTTAAAAACTCTGAGGAAAATTTGTGTGGCGTTGCGCGGCCGCCGGTCACCTTCCACAAGTACGTTGAGTTCATTCGTGATTGGAAGGATTCGGTCGACATCGACAGCCGCCACACCCCTCTTCTTACTTCCAGCACGCGAACAATATTTTACATTTCATAGTTATCCAGTATTGTTGGCCTCACTGGGTGGCTTACCCGTGCTGAGGCCTCCATTTTATAATATAAAACAATATAAATATAATATATTTAGATAAAATATAGATTTAAAATTAAAGTAAAATAAAATGGTATAAAGTAAAAATCATTTTATGTTATGAAATTTTGTTATTATTGTCTTTTTTGTTCTTTAATCCATTTTGTGTCAATTTTTTTTTTTTTTCCTCAATTTTATTTTCAAGTGTTACGACTGTTGAATGCTTTTATAGCATGGTATTGATAGTGTATTTGTCCAAAGCTCGTATTTACCGTCGGATTTTTTATGTTTTCTTTGTACGGTTGTCTAATTGGTCTGTTATTGATATTTTGTGTATGTTGAAATGGTTTTTTGGTGAAAAATGTAGTTTAGTGGTGTTTTGTTTTTAACGTATAATTGGAGTATATCTAGTACGTCACAACTGTTGAATATTTGGTCCGTATCAGTCAGTCTATGTTTTTTTAATATTACCTGTAAGATCGTTTTCTATGCGATTTGCGATACTGCAACGAATGTAGACTCTATTTATATATAATTCAATGGTAAGTACACTCTTTCAAACTCAAAGTGATTCCACGGGGAAAACTAAAACAAATAATAATAATTCTTATTAAATTATTTCAAAATTCATAAATAAATTGAAATTAATTCGGATGGTATAAATATTCAAAAGCACCGCTTTAAATGGACCCACTGTAAAATTTTCAGGCCGCAAAAAAAGCCGTAAACAGCTCCAAATTAGATTTATGATTAGCTTCATACAACCTTCGTGCATTGCGTGAATTATGACAACATAATTTACATTATTTTGGCGGGAAAATGTAAAGCGACAAAGGAGAGGCATTTATATTTCGTTCGCACGTGTTGAAGGGAGAGGGACTGAATAGGGGCTGAAATATCCTGAAATACCCAGAAATACCCTAGAATATCCTGATACGTTGCTGAAAGTTGAAAGCACCGAATTTCAGGAGGTTTGTAGAGTTTGCTTTTATTGGGTGAAGATCAATGATATAGAAAACATATTTGGCATTATTTTGTATGCTGTAAATGGGGAAAAATATTGAATGTTTTCAGAAAAAGCAAACACTTTTATCGTGTGATTTTAAAAATGAAAAACAGTTACTTCGTCTTTATAAAAAGGCTTCTTATAACAAGAGAAAATCAAACAATTTTTTCAGTATAAGCAAAGTGGTGGAAAATTCATTAAAAATATTAATATCGGTAGCGCCTGTAACTCCGGTTCAATGAACTCTCAGGACGGGTTGTTAAAAAAAATGTGAACAATTCATCAAATTTCAAAGTTGATTTTCAAGTTCTGTGAAGTTTCTATTCAAGTTCTGTCATTATAGCAGCTTTGTGAAATAACTGGCCTATAATGACATAAAATAGAACTTGAAGGACTTGAACTCAGAATTTTTGTTATGAATTTATATTTAATTTTCAAAATTTAGTGGTTCTTTGGAGAATTCAGACGAACGATAAAGTATCTACCTATTTGTAATATAATTTTTTTAACAGAAAATAATTTTTATTGCCTTTTTAAAATTGGAACTGATTTGTCGAGAACTCCGACTATCCTCATTGATGTATGGAGCACTAAATATAGTTGGCAAATTATCAGAGGAAATTAAATAAGAAGAAAATATAAACAAATTTAAATTAAAATAACGAAAAGATGTAATCGATTTTTGCGAAAAAAATAAATACGTATTTTAAAATATATAATGTACAATGACTGTATACGACATAGGTAACTGTGTATCTATTGTAAACTATACATAAATATCTTTATGAGACACGAAGCAAAAAAATTGGCCAAACTTTTTTTACCTCCGATTAGTCCAATGTAACGCTCTATCCTAATACTCCCAATGCACTAACGACGGACGACTGGAAACTACGGAATACGGTTCCCGCCCACTGCTACTCGCGTGATAATAGTGGAACACATTTCGATGGGATATAAGTACGCAATAGCGCCTTTTTGAACGACTCGCGATTTTTCGCGGGTCTGACGCTAACAAAATAGATATTTCTAAAAATGAATTGAATTCCTGTTAAATTTAGAAAGAGAGCGCTACATTTATAATATATCGGAACACGTGTTCATAAAGCTGCGTTTATCCTAATAAATATAATGACGAAATGCGAAAATATTAGAATTTTTATGAAACGTGTTCCGACTTCTCCATAGCAAATTAGTGTTTTACCGACAGTTTGTTAGGTCAATTCATTAATCAAATGCCTGCAATTCCGTTTTTAACAGGACTACTAATAATTTTACCAATTTTTTTAATAAATTTGTATTATTTATATCAGTACTTTTTATGAATTTTAATAACCTTAAATATTGTAGTAGGAAGGTAACATTTATAAAACTCAAATATTTTGGAAAAAAAACGAATAGGAGTAACCTTTAGTAAAATGGCTCCTCTTCCTGCGGAGACATCAGGAGGATTTGTCAAGTTTCAAAACCATCGCAATTATTTCCACCTCACATTAACTGATACAATTGCAGTTTTCTCGTTGCTTTATTCTATTTACGGAGCCAACAAATAGCTGACGACAGACAGAATATTTCTTTACCACGAGCTTCTGTTGATCCGAAGTTTGGATAAGGGACAATGAAAGATACTAAGAAGCTTTTGTATATACAGGGTGATTCATAGATGATGTATGTATCAATTCTTAACCATTGCAGATACGGTAAATCGATAGGATGATCGAATTGGTGACCGATAACTCATCAAAATGACAATTCAACACTCCTATAAAAAGTGCTATGAGAAGTGATGAAATTAAAACTAGGTTAAATAGGTTACATATATGTAACTATTCAAACTAGTTTTTGTTTCATCACTTTTCATAACTTTATAGCAATAAAGACAATTCAACACACCTATAAAAAGTGCTATGAAAAGTGATGTAACAAAAACTATGTTAAATAGGTTACATATGTAAATATTTAAAGCAGTTTTTGTTTCATCTCTTTTCAAAACTTTAAAGCACTTTTTCACTTATGTTAAATATGATACATATATAACTATTTAAAGTAGTTTTTATTTCATCTCTTTTCATAACTTTATAGCACTTTTTTATAGGTGTGTTGAATTGTCATTTTGAGGAATTATCATGGAACCATTAATTCAGTGGAACGGTGCAGTTATTGTTGAGGTTATTTATTACCGATGAGGTATGTTATAATAGCTTTCTGGTAACTAAATTCCATGCAGTTAAACACATCTACAATGTCTGCGAAAGTATTGCCAAATGCATGCAATCAAGTACAAGCGAATATCTAAATGACTCAGTCCTGATATTGTTGTTGCAATTAAAAATAGTTATCGATCGAGTAGTTCTATTAGCATGTTGGGGGTGATTCAGTAAATCAGGGCTGTCTATAATAATAATATTATTATATTCATAATAAGTAGGTTTTCAAATAATTTGAAAAATAAAATAAAATTAAGTGTTCCCGATTATTATTACGCCACCGAATCTAGGTGTTGGTCTCTAATTCATTTTGTTTGAATATTGTTTAAATAAAAATAAACATAAAATCTAATTTAAAAGTGACAAGAAAGCACCCAACTAGCTCTACAAGTAGGTGACGTCGCGAGTCACGAGGCGCCACAGAGGGCCGTAGCGAAGTGGCGTAGCATATTTCTGTTTCAGATATCTCGATAAAAACAAACGTACCGCGTAGCGACAACAAAGCGCCGTAAAAACGCCGTAAACGTAACGTAAACTGGCCGTAACCGTGACGTAATGTGCCGTTACCGTAGCGGAGGACCAGCTTCATACCCGGGAAGTTTAAGACATTTACATTGTTCATTTGAGGCCCAAAACAAGGCTTTAAGTCAGACTTTAGAGGTAAATATGGCCGACATTAGAGTCAATTATGAGCAGATGTTCTTCGGTGAGGATATGCCTTGTAAAAATATCAATTTTGATGTTGGCGTCTGGATTTTTAAACGAAACCCCAGAGAAGGGATTCGGTTTGAAATCTGTTATTGTGTTCCTCTATAAAACTGTCAAACAATTAGTTTTACCGTCATGAAATTTGCAAAAAAAAATTTTTTCTAAAAAGAATGTCAAATATTCCCGGGTTACGAATAACCTGACAATATTTAAAAAATCTCTTACTACCACCACAGTAAGCGGAAAATCTTGCTTGTGTTATGATGGAGGACTAAACTAAAGGTCAACTACCCCACCGACCGGTCAGTTTCAATCATTAATTTTTAGATCTGCCAACAATTTTCTGCTCGTAACCTAACTTCTGTTATGCACGATGAAGCTTTCAAATATCCATTTAATACGATAAAATAAATAAAGGACAAAACGACATATTGTAATTCTGTTTCTTGTTCAAAGTCAGGTGGTGAAGCTAGGATTTAACCAATTTCTTTACATTTTTAACCTATGTAACGACGTATTTTTAAAATTTGATTCATAAAAGGGGTCAAATCTTCTATTTAATAAACAACAATCATAAATAAGTAGGTATGCAAATGCTATGAATTTATATATTAAACAACATCAATAAGCAATGTAACCTACCGTACAACGCACCTAAATGTACCATAAACTCGGCTTCGCATTTAGTGATCTTTATATATAACACGCACAATTATTTAAATAATAATAAAGTAGTTAAAACAAGTATGAATACCCTATACCCACATGGGTAAAACGCATTCCAAGTTGTATGAATAATAGACATTCACCGGGTGTTCCCGACACATCTATCCCTCCTTGTTCGCGAACAACTTATGACATTAGACGTCGCGCGCCGTGAGTTATTGCTCAACTTTTAGTTGATTCTTCCGATGCCATTTGCAAGCAACTACTCCTGCTATGTAGATATATGTTAGTCGCTGGAATTGTCGCTATTCTGCCTTCTGCCTGTGGAGAAGATGTAACGCTGATGAAGGGAAGCATTAATGAACCATTAATTAAATTTATAATTTAGGTGTCAGAGATACACTTACTTATAACACATTATATTACCGAAAGAAAATTATTATAGGGTGGAAGCATTAGGTCTTGCAGGGAATATCATAAGACGATTGCGGTATAGAGACCTACAATAAAATATTATGGTGTTTGGCGAATTTGAAATAATTATTAGAAAACGGTAAAACGTAAGATTTAATTTTTTCTTCAATAATTTAAAATAGTTGAGTGTATGTTTTTCATTTTATTTAAGGCCCCGTAGTAAGTGTTCAAAGGTGGTTTGAAAGGGAAATACGTAAATATTAATGTTAGAGGGAGCGCTATAATATAAAAAAAAACGATAACAATTAAGAGAAAATGGTAAAAATATTTTATAAAACACGACTCGTCTGAAATACAGCATAAATCTCACAACAAATAATTTAGTTTCATTTAAAGAGACACTGTGCATTTTTTCATGCCTATAACATATTAAATAACTGAACAAAACGTGTTTTTGCTTTGCTTCTTGCTTTGCAATTTGTTTCTATCGAGAAAATTACAAATAATTAACGTTTCGGCATAATAAATGTAAGGATATAACTAACTAACTAACGGACCGTTAAACAGCTCGGTCTTGACACACACTCCTTGCCTCCTTCACACTCATACATCGTATCATGGCCCGACCCCAGTATCTGACTCATTTGATCGTGCCATGTCTTACTAGGACGTCCCCGACTCCTGCTACCATTCGCAATCTCGTAATATATTTTCCTTTCTTCGCTCATTCGCTCTACATGCCCAAACCATTTAAGCGTCCCTTTCTTACTCATTACGCTTACATCAGCCTTGCACTCTTCACTCTTTATAAAAAAAGCCTGAAGAGCCGATGAGAGATCTAAAGGACGCTTAATCAGGCTAAAAGATAACTAAAAACCATTGTTACCAAAAAAATACTTAAAAATCCAATGGTCCATGTACGTAGCGCGTAGCACTACAGCTCTTCATTCAATCACTTACATATTAGCGCAAGCGACTGACGCTTGGTACTATTCCCAGCCTAAGACTTAAACAAGAAATTATTAAAATAACTATAAACTTGAGCTATAAAACGCTAGGCTAAAGCTATTTAAAAAAAATTATATCAAAGAGAGAGAGGTTAAAATAAAGATACGATTGAAAAATGTATTTATTTTCTAAACCATACCAAATACCTAAGTAATTTGGAACAAATGTTCTTACAGTAAAGTTATTACGATCAACCTACGCATTTGAAAAAGTTCCCCTGTTATTTACGACGCCTCTGTCCATATAAAAAGCTCAGAGCGCCGGCTATAAAAGACGCTCACGGAGATAATAGAACGGGCCGTGTTTACCTGTTAATGACGTCCCATTAAAGTTTAATTGTGCCGGTAAATCAGCTTTATTAATGCACTTGTTGAGACAATGCCGTACGATGCTGCTATCGTAAGTTTACGTATTACTTACTTACACTTGAAACTGTTAAATAAAATGAATGATTTAATTTATGTTGGGTCAAACTTACATTACTTGACTATTTGGATCAATTTTCATAAGCTTGCTGACTTTCAACTTTGGACAGGTAATGGGCATCCGCATCCCTTAAATATCTCCAGATCTTAGACCATGTTGTAAAGATTGTAACGGTAACTTGTTCATAAATAATTTTGACAGGTTTTTTATTTGGGTGGCAAAGCATAATGGCATTTGACGCTATTTGCAATAATTATCACTATCTTTGCTAGTGTGAGGTGTGTGTTATCGGTATATGCACGGTTTTATTTGATTAAGGCGATGCACTACGTCGTGTAATATTTTGAATCGAGCCGCTATAGATAACACACCTTACGTAGATGGCGATAAGGCTTAAATTCCCGCTTCACACCATCCGCCTGTTTTGATTTATGCAAGAAAAAAGCATGGCCAAAAGTGCCTTTTATTTTATTTTGTGGATATTCAGGCATAAATATTTAAATCTTTTTCGATCATTTTATAAATAACTTAATTTGCCACATTATACAATAAAACCATAACCGAAAATGGGTTCGTAAGTAGGAGATTTTGAACTTTAAAGCAGTTTTCATAAGCCTATACATTATTTTTTTCTGGGCTTATAAAAAGATTTATCTAAAAAATACTCGATTATTTCAAAGGCCAGGATGAATTCTACTCGCAATATTTAATTAAAGCATTTGAAACATTTCTAGGCGACCAAATTTTCAAACCAAAAACAAATGATTTTAAATTACTACGTAGTGCATCGTCTTAAGTTTCGGTTTTTATTACGGCTTGAGGTTGTGTCGGAATGTGGAGTTTGTCTTGGAAGAGTTGTAGCAGTACAAATTTGGCATATAGTTGTCTTATTATAACGACATAATCACCTAATATATTATAATACATTGTGATGATACCAAGCCATGTTTTGCATATGCTATAAAATTGTCAATTTTCTAGCCCAACGCCACAGCAGAAAGTTGAAGCATTTGAATTTTAGACTGCTCGTTACTCAACAATGTGGCGCCTACAAAAATATAATTGAGAGTCTTAAAATACCGCCGGTGCTTTCATCAATTACCGTAATAATAGCATTATGATCATGAATTATTAACTATTTACGTGTCATAACGTAAAAAATTCTAGAAAGGAGCGACAAATCGTTATTTTAGTACGTGTAAAGAGAGAAATACATGCTCGTTTATAGAAAGAATAATTGGCCTCCAGTGTGGAGGTAATTTCAATAAGATTTACGAGCTTTGTGGACGTTTAAATGTGTTTTGCATAAATTATTCAAATTGGTTAATTGGGTTAACTTAAATAACTGTAAGAACTATGCTTCTAGATTTTTGTAATTTTTTATGACAACTCACAAGAGCGCGCCCTGCCTATACAGTGTAAAGTGAGAGGAGCTATGTCGCCACCCGATTATGCAGCATTGTGAGGCGGGTTAAGGTAGGGGCTTGTAAGGGGCTGCTAGAGGCTGTAAGAAGGAGAAACTTGAAAGGGACGGATTATATAAAGGAAGAAAAACAAATGTCGGTAGTTCGTTCCAAACACATTCTCATGAAGCCAACATCAACTGTATACGGGATCAATGCTGCTAGCTCCTTGGAGCAGGCTCCATTAAAATACCTGTAGAACAGACTCAGCATGCTTACACCACGTCTGTGCATTAGAGATGGATGGAACAATGGATTATCAAAACATACGGACCGACCTCCTTTGCACAGAATCAAGTAAGCTTATCAAGGTTTGTGGGGCTCCAGCCCAGAGGTGGAAACTGGATTCTTTCAGGGCACTTGAGTGTTTAGTCTACATCCTTTACCGGCCCGTTCATATACATATTCTTTGAATTGCTATCCTTTTTATGAGCTGTGCTACACTTTTTGTTCGATTATTATGAATATAACGTGTCTTGTATTGTAGATGTAGAATTTTCCAAGTTTCCTGAGGATGGGTTGTTTTATAGAATTTGAACAATTCATCAAATTTCAACGTTCATTTGCGAGTTCTGTGAGTGTCCTATTCAAGTTCCGATATTGTAACATTATAGGCCAGTTACTTGACAAATCTGAAATAATAACAGAACCTTAAAATAACTTTGAAATTTGAAGAATTGTTCAAATTCTCGGAAACCCGTCCTAACATTAATAAAATTTCCTCTTTTGAAAAGCAATGATCCTGAGGTAATTTTTTTTATAATTACATACTTTCAGCTTCACAAATAATTAATATTGTCATGATTCATGATACGTTTTTGTAGCGTTCTTTTCCATTCTCTCTGCCTACCCAGGCTGTGAAAAGGTGTGTTATTTAATTAGTTTTACAGAGATACGAATATTCGAATACACAGGTCCAAAGTTTTTTTTTCCTCTTTAATTAAATATTTAAAACTATAAAATGTTAACATCCGTACCTACCGTTAATATTATTTAATGAATTTAAGCTGTATCAGATTAAAAACCCATTTCAACGAAATTGTGCTTAAAATTCAGTCGTTTCAGAATGTTGCCAGGATGCGAAAAGAAAATGGCTTATTTAAAGCGTTAATTAAGAAAACAGGGCATTAAATAGGGCAAGTTCATTACCAGTCAAATTTTTTATGTGATAATTAAGATGTAATTAATTTTGAACTGAATACAAACAGATCTTAAAGCGGGGTGTTTCTCAAACTTTTATCTCACCCTCCTCTTCAAAAACTGTGCGCTTTTCTAAATAGTAAAAAAGAAATAATAATAATAAATAAATAAATCATGGTTTTTATTCCATTAAGGCGATGCACTACGTAGTAATTCAAAATCATGTGTTTTTGGTTTGAAAATTTGGTCGCCTGGAAATTTTTCAGATGCTTTAATTAAATACTGCGAGTAGAATACATCTTGAACTTTGAAATAATCGAGTATTTTTTAGATAGTCTTTTAATAAGCCAAGAAAAAAATGTATAAGGCCTATGAAAACCGCTTTAAAGATCAAAATCTCTTACTTACGAACTCATTTTCGGTTATAATTTTATTGTCTAATGTGGCAAATTAAGTTATTTATAAAATGATCAGAAAAAAATTAAATATTTATGCCTGAACATCCACAAAATAAAATAAAAGGCACTTTTTGGCCATGTTTTTTTCTTGCTTAAATCAAAACAGGCGGATTTAAGCGGGAATTTAATCCTTATCGCCATCTACGTAAGGTTTGTTATTGATAGCGGCTCGATTTAAAATATTACACTACGTAGTGCATCGCCTTAAGTAACTCAATGTGAATAGTTGAGTTCTTTTCAAACATGCTCTTGCCCATCTCCTTCCCTTTCTCGTTTCAACCAGCCACACAGAATTCCCCTAATTGGTGATGCTATAGTCCCACTAGCAGTGGCAGTTAGAAATCTTAAAACCACTCGGGGCTAAGTGATTCTACGTTTGATTGATTATGACAACTATTTATTAACTTTTTTATGTATGATGGTACAAAATAAGGTAATACATGGATGCATATTTAATTCCTATGTCTGTGATGCATATGCACAGGCGCCAGGAAGGTATGCTGTCTTTGTTCTACCGGCGTTAAAATGAAAGATGCTCAGAGAACCTAGCGTCAATGATCCCTTCGACATCTGCACCATAATCGGGAAACACTCCAAACGCACGCCCATGGACACAGTTGACATTTGTCATATGAGAACGGATCGTTTCTACGACTCGTTATTGAGTTCAACAGCTTGGCTGTTGAGCGATTCACGATATTCAAGACCCATTTTCTCTCCTTAATAATAATAATAATTGGAAGTCATTTTAAATACATGTAGGATTACGAAAGATTTTTTAAAATATTTCTGCTGAGGGATCAGTAGGATTTATAGGTCCAATTAGAAGTTCTACCAAGCCGAACCCTCTGATATGAAAATATCTGGAGTCAATAAATTATTTTCCCATTTGATCTCTGGTGATTTGACGTGTTGTTTTTGTATTATTTTGTATTTACTATGCTTATATAATGCATTTGCATAATGTGGATTGACTAGATGATCATTTGTGGAAAAGTGTGTGGAAGGGTTTAGTTTATCCTGTGGGGAAGATATAACCCGGACATAAAGTCGGAAACATGTTAAAATAAAAGTGTTGCACCATTTTTGTGAAAAATTACCATAATGTGATGTCTTTCCTATCCTTAAAAATACCCTCCAAACGGCATACCCAAAGATGACATATCCTGTGTGGAAGTAATGTGAAAATATATATAATGGATGAAATAAATGGGTAAATTTGAAACAGAAACCAAAATTTAAAATAAATAATAATGACATAAAAAACTGTTTACTAAACATCGAATTTGTTCTGTTAAAAATATCGATATCATTTGTATTTTCATTTGCTATGTAGGCGAGGTATTGGCGAGTTTACTTCATAATTTGTCGACAATAAAATAAATCCTTATGCCTAGTGTGTTGAGTACGTACTCTTATATTGACTAGACTCAGGTTAAAGACAATCTGTGCAAATTTACGCCAAAGCGCACTGCTCGCTAGTTATTGCTTTGTCAGACTTCAAACAGATTTTCAAATATACAGCTTGGCCATACAAAAACACCAAACTATTAGTTCAATCATGTAAGGTTATGTCAGTGCGTTATCTGCCTACTCCTGTCTTTGTAAGTAGAACACGTTTTATGAGTATGAATCATTTTAATCATCTTCGAGTATAAAAAGCCTAAAAACCTGTCAAAAATCAAGCGATTATGCGTGGAATGTAGCCTAGCTTTAAGCCTACACAATAACAACTCAAATCATATCTAATAACTCATCTCCGAAATTCGCCTACGGCGCAATAATTCTGGTCTTTAATCCTTTCAATGATAGATGTGACACTAAATACCAAGAAAAATTGAGACCCGTCCGAAATTTGAAATTATATCTCGAACGCCGTAAAAGGAAGTAAGAAGTATGGTAATAATTTTGCCCGGGGAAAAATTGAATAATTTTGTTGAATTATCTGTTTACGAAGTAATTCTCGGCAGGTTATTTGAAAAATCTTAATTAGGCATCACGCCTTATTCCCGCAGGGTTAGATATATAGGATAGACCGCCACACGACTGTGTAGAATGGTAACTTTGTGGCTCGCCACATATTTAACAGATTTAATATTCCCCTGACGAAAGGAAGGGTGCTTCCGAAACCGATAGTGCAATTAAAATTAAAGTGGTCTAAAACAAATTTATATATTTTAATTGTCTTCCGATATAGTTGGTCATTCTTCTATTGATCGAAATTCGACTACACTTTTTAAAAATGTTTTTAAGTGAATACCGCACTAGATTCCCAACTGTCCAGAGTAAGTCAGACTATGTTGTGAGGTTTAAACTAGTTGGAAAGGTAAGGAGATGGGAAGAGGAAGAACATTAGCCGAAAAATTAGGTGAGGAGAAGCAGAAAAGTCAACGTCACCAAAACGATTGTAATTTCTACGTGCAACCCGTGTGCCGCACTCTCAACTAACATCACCATTGTTCAAGACAATGTAGAAACAATTAACAATACGAGACTCATTCGCTTAACCCGACCGGCGGTCGGTGACTGGAGACGGATAGCCCGGTCCGCCGCTCTAATGGCTGCCCATTTGTATCAGGAGAACAGAAAACTGCTAGGAGAGATCGGCAACCTGTTGGCATCACACGTTACAAGACGATGGGGCTCTTAGGAAATTATACAAATTGCGCTACCCTTTTTTAAAGTGTCACGTACTTAGGGTTCAGTGTTTAGTACGAGTGAGCCAATGTTTAACAACAACCTGTAGATCAGATAATGTTTCAACGTGAAATCTGTTTTTAAAAGGCTCCCATACTAACGTCCCGCCAGAGTCAACGATAAAACGCTTTTGTTGTCGCCAAATATTTAAATATATCTGGTGGCCCAAGGGTTGTGACGCCAAAAGGCGTGTATATTCTGAAAATTGACTACTGTCCGTAGTGCGCTTTCGTCCTCTTTTCGTGCGTTTATTTAATTTATCGTACGTCGTTGCGTAGTTCTCGAGGTGTTCCAAAAAGAAAGCTGAGCAGAAAAGGTTTTCAGTGTATAGATACAAACCACTTCATTTTTTTATGAATATTGGGAATAGACAACATGTGATGGATTAAGGTCGGGATTTTTAAAGTTTAGATTAGGTTAGGTAGGCTAATTTTTTTTTAAATATCACATCGAGGGCGCTACACTAATATGTATACATATTTTTTATTTGTTTTGGTTTTAAGCACAGCCGGGCTTTTCCATGGATTTTATGAACTATATACACCTTGTGAGCTATGGAAAATTAAAACAACATTGTAAAAGTTATAAAATGAGTTTAAATGTGGTTCAATAGTTGCTTACTACTCGGCACTTTTTGAAAATTTTTGTCATTATAGAACAATTTATTTAAAATAAGTAAAATTAAGCGCCGCGTCTAATTTTTGATGGATTATAGGAAAATTTGGATATTGTAAATCTTCTCATTACCTCTTTATGGACGTAAAATAGTTGTATTGACCTTCAAATTCCAAATGGAAAATGTTAATTTCATGACGCCAGGTCTCGTGTTTCAAGAGTTTTTGCTTCATACACCCCAGATCTAATAGTTTCGTAATAGTTGTTCGGATATATTTTTAAACAAAATCTAACTTTTTCCCATAGCTTTTAAAAAAGAAAAGTTATTTTTACATATACATAATTATATAAACTGGGACACGTTTTTCAACTTATCGGCCTGAAGAAAAGGTGAGCCCCATTGAAATGGCTTAAGCTATGTTCAAAGAACCGAACTAATCCCGAATTACAGGGTTATTACAGAATATGCATAGCGTCAAGTGCAAAATTTGCTCGATGAGAAAAAGATTTTTTTATTTCGATGCAACTATATTTTTAAAGGCATTTCCCTTCTGGTCTGATAATGTAATGAGCGAATTTCTCTGCATTTAAAAAGGTTGTGTATCCACCGTGTAAAGAGGCTCGCGATTAATAGACTGGCTTTGTTAACGAGACGCGAGTATTAATCGAAACGCCGGCATAAACAATGGAAGCTGTGCTTTGCCGGATCGTTCAGTTCGATGCTTTGTGGAACATGTCGTGAATCATCATTAATAAAGGAAATTAATTATTAATATTACAGGTTTTGCTGCGGACTAATTAGTACAATGCTGAGAGGAAGCCTACAATGGGCGAAATCTATATAATTAAAAATTTAAATGTTCGTTTGTTCAAAATCGTAAATCTATTAATAAAAGTTCTTCACCGATTGTTTAAAATCTCAAATCTATTAATAAAAGTTCTTCACCGATTGTTTAAAATCTCAAATCTATTAATAAAAGTTCTTCACCGATTGTTTAAAATCTTAAATCATCGAAAGTTCTTCACCGATTGTTCAAAATCTTAAATCTTCGAAAGTTCCCCGCCGATTGTTCAAAATCTTAAATCTTAGAAAGTTCTCCGCCGATTGTTCAAAATCTTAAATCTTCGAAAGTTCTCCGCCGATTGTTAAAAATCTTAAATCTTAGAAAGTTCTCCGCCGATTGTTCAAAATCTTAAATCTTCGAAAGTTCCCCGCCGATTGTTCAAAATCTTAAATCTTAGAAAGTTCTCCGCCGATTGTTCAAAATCTTAAATCTTAGAAAGTTCTCCGTCGATTGTTCAAAATCTTAAATCTTCGAAAGTTCTCCGCCGATTGTTAAAAATCTTAAATCTTAGAAAGTTCTCCGCCGATTGTTCAAAATCTTAAATCTTCGAAAGTTCTCCGCCGATTGTTAAAAATCTTAAATCTTAGAAAGTTCTCCGCCGATTGTTAAAAATCTTAAATCTTAGAAAGTTCTCCGCCGATTGTTCAAAATCTTAAATCTTCGAAAGATCTTCAGATTGTTCAAAATCTTAAATCTTCGAAAGTACTTCACCGATTACACAACGTTGCATTCGAATACGCGAGTGTTTACATGTAACTATATTATATAGATTTCACCTGCGACAGGTAAAATCATGTTTTTTTAACAGTGCCATCTGTTGGATGTAAAAGCAAAACGCGCTATTGTTTCTCTATCTGCACAGACAGACTGAGCCACAGCAATATAGCTAGTGGGAAATAAACGAAGAAGCCAATGATGAACGAATACCTGAAATAAAACAAATTTTAGTAATATAACACCTATTTTTGTTGTATTAATTTTTCATGTGAATATAATTAAATTTTCGAACCCTCTGAAGCCAGTGGGTAAATGGCATGCCTACTTGGTGTATGTTATAAGACCAAAGGGTCTATCACCGGAGTGATGCTGAGAGTACCTACCACTATTTATTGTAATTCTGTGATATACATATATATATATATACTCCCGGATGAATATTTCCGGATGAAAAGTAGATCACGTCTAACTAGTCCTAAAACTAATACTAAAAACTAAATCCAACTAGTACTAAAACTAACCCTATCCAAAAAATCAAGTCGTTGCTATGTGAAAGAAGGACGAACAAACAAACACGCTTTTGCATTTATGATATTAGTTAGGGTTAGCACTACCAGCTTTTACGCGCGGCTTCGCACCCGTACTACTAGAGAGAAATTAGTGTACAAAGAATTCTTATTATTCTAATTGAATGAAATGTTTTTCCGGGATGAAAAGTAGCCTATGTAAATTTCCAGTCCTTCAACTATCACTATGCAAAATCACGTAGATCGGTGGCTCCGTTGCGACGTGAAAGAAGGACATTCACATAAATGCAATCATTCTTCCTTCATTAGTCAAAAGATCTGAGCACACTTTTATAATTATCTTTGAACAAGAAAATTCAGCCACGTAACACAACTCAAATACAAATATTAGGTACTGTGTACCTCGTACCTGTGCAGCAAACAAGCGTGCGTTTAACGAAGCGAAACCCTTGCGATGAAACAAATTAATATTACTTCGCGTGTTTATTTACATGAATAATACAAGTTTTAGTAAACACTAAATACATAAATGGATTAGCATTACTCGAATATGCAGGAGGGTCGCAGGAAAAATACCCTTAAATATTTTCCCACCCCCGTACCTTGCAAGATGCAATTAACGGAAGAATCGATACAGAACGGATATACGAAGGGACAAGAGGGTGTAAGAAGTTAGAATGAAGGAAGAAGGAAGTATCAAGGGGTGACGAAAGAGCGTGTGAGGAGTTGGGAGAAGAAGTGAGTGTTTGGGAGGTAGGAGGAAAAGTTTCCCCTAAAAGAAAGTGAGGGAAACGTGATGTGAGGCGTGTAATCTTTTCTCCGATAGTTTTCTGAGGGATTAGGGCCCCTACCACAATATCTTTGAATCGTGGATTTCACATTTTTACAAAATTAAATCATGTTCAATTGCAATGTTGTTTTTTGAGGCGTATTTTGCTTTGTTTTTTTGAGATACCCCACTACAGTTCCTAGAGCCCTGATCCAGTAGACTATGGCGCCCCAAATTAAGGGAATGTTGTTAGGATGAAAGATGTATGAGAGAGGAAGATACATAAAACTCCTTGGTATTCAAACTTGATACATCTGGACCTGTTCTTGGCACACGAAATTGAAAATAAAATATGGAAAGTAACAACATAAGTTTTATTTGTTTTTTTGCTGCTCCCAATCGTCTGGAGCCAGTGAGACTACGGCATCCCCAATTGGGGTATGTTGTTAGGCTTAAGGAAGTGGATAGGGGAAGGAGATGGGGAAAAATAAGGCAGGGAAGTACCTGGCTATTCAGATCTGGTCACCAAACACGGCCAAAGCCATATCAAACAACGTTTCAATTCTGAATGGTGGTCTTACACCAGGGCGATGCTGAGAGTACCTTCCACTCTGAAACGTAACGCAAGTGGACTGCAAGTCACTGCTTATTGGTCGGACATTAACAGAAACGCAACACATTCAGACCAAATGTGACACTTTCCGTTAAAAGCTACGTTTGTTACCGTGCACAGTGCTGCACAGACTCCTGGCTAAGTGAGACGTTCCATACGTATGTTTCAATTTAAATAAATTTTCAGTTTGTGACTTCAGCGCAGAGCAATTCCATTCGGGAGGTGAATTTTATGTGAGATTTTCAGCCAAGAGTAGAGGACTATTGCATCTGCAGTAAAATACTTAACTTAGAATGCAAGGGGTGTTTTGGAATATTACAATAAAATCTAAAAAAGAAAGGGGTTAAATCATCAGACACATACTCGTTGTTTCATTCACATGCATACATCGTCTCACATTTACCATTCTGTCTACCATGTTCTGTTTACCATTATTTGAATCTCACATTTATTTTCGATATTGGAAGAATGTAAATTTTTGAAACAGAAATTAACCCACTTCTCGGCATCCTATTTAGCTGAAACTCGTTGTCGATGACAATGCATTCTATCAATTTTGGTGGCAATTGTGTACACACACGCGGACATTTACGTATTTCTCTAAAATCATTACAGCAGTTAATATTCGGAGAATAATAGAAAAGTGAGTATGAAACGATGTATGAATGTAAATGAGGCAGGGAGTGTGTGCCAAGACCGAGTTGTTCGGCGGTCCGTCCTATCTGCCTACCCCTGCGGTGAAACGGCGTAATGGATGCTGTGAATCTGAAGTTAGTGGGGAGGGGAAGGAAATGGGGAAGAAGAAGATGAGGGAGTACCTGGCTTCAGATCTGGTCACCAAACACGGCTAAACCCATTTCAAGCAACGTTTCGATTCTGAATAGTAGTCTTACATCTGATATGCCGCAAGTATACTATATATTATTTTTAATGAATTAATACAAATTAAACAAATAAAATTTACTTGTGTTCGCCAAGATTTGAACCCACGACCTTCGGCTTGCTAGACCCTTAGACCCTATAGAGACCCTAGAGCCTTACCCCTCGACTACACACAACATTCATTTTTCAGAAGGACTTGCACAAAATACAATAATATATTTTCAGACACCGATATTTTCCATTTGTCCTTAGTTCAGTTTACTAAATTCATTGTGGAGAAAATTAAGTTATTTTCACAAAGTTATTTTTAGTTATCTGTATGTAACATGAATTTTGTGCGGAATCTTCACTAGTTAATGCAACATGTAATTATATATTTAAATTGTAAAACTGTTTGTTTCCCCAATAAAGTAAAATAATAATAACTAGCTATTCGATGTACCAGTTGCATCTTCTGGAAAAATCTAACGTAAGTTATCTAGAAGCTTATATAACAATATTCTTTAAAATAACGCTTTTTCACACCCCAAAACGTGAAACTCCAGATTTGTCATGTTCTTCAAGTAATTCTTCTTAGAACACTCCGTATACTAAAGACAAGCTTACGTTTGACTACATGCATATCCCTGAGAAAGGTGGGAGGCAAAAGTTAACAATAGTATAGGTAGCCACTACGAGATAGCGGGTTCTGCTTTGGACTCGGTGTGCGAGGCCTATTTGGTAGTAGAAATGGGAGAAGTAGTATGAGTGTAGTTCAGTCTGGGGGTGTAGGGTCGGTAGACTGCCCAATACTGCAGACAGTTTTAGGGTAGGTTGTACCTACTTGATATTTCTTACGAGTGCAGGGGTGCATTCCATAGATAGCAAAGCAGGTAAATAATATTCTGTGGGATTATTTCATGTTCGCATAAGGAAAAACGGAATAACATTTAAACTCGAGAGCTTTATTTTAAGTACTTAAAAGGTAGTCCCGTGGGTAGGACACTTGATTAGCAGTAACAGCGGGTGCCGATGTATTCCCTTTTCAGAAAAACGGAAGTAGATTGCCTCAATGTCGCAGGAATGAGATCACAGAAGAATACTATTAAATTAATCAAATACTAATCGAAAGTCAGTAAAACAGGAAATAGTTTCCCATAAACTAGTAGTTTTGAAAAGAGTAGAACTCACGTCCAAAAAAGTGTGATTCAAAACCGAAATTTCCTCTGAAATCATAAGATTTGTAAGTAGGTACTTAAATACCTATCTTCTTAACAATAATTGTAAGCCATCATTTTAAGTAACATTTTTTCTCATACAATTTGTGAACAGAAATTTAACAGACAATTCTATAACATAAGTCCTAATAAACACAACGATTTTGCATTTGAAAACAGAATCTATACTGAACCATTAGCCGTCGACTGTGGATGGAAAACATAAAAATTTTGAATTATTTTTAAGCGATTTTAACACGTATGTATAAAGGAGCTGTACGAAGAATAGGTTCAAAATATTTAGTACTGAAAACGTGAATAAAGATTTTGTTATATTTTTGTTTAATTTATTACGTCATCTTTCTATATTTTACTGGATAAAATAAAAAAATAATCAAAACCTAATTTTTGAATAAAGCTTTAAAATTGTTCGTCACAAAGTCGAATGGTTAGCGTATCGGGGTACAAAAACAATGTTACCTGTCCATGGTGAAAATAAAAATAAGAGTTATATGGTAAAGTCACGATTTCAAAGACAAAAATTCAACCCTGTTAAACGTCCCTAAATATCCGACGCCTTAGGATAGCGAGGGGGGTAGGTTATACGCAATTTTCTTCGTCCGCAGCGCCCCCAGTACCGAGCAAGTGTGCGTCATCATACGTTCATTACCAGTGTTCACACACACTGCTCCGCCTGTCCCTGCGGGTAGCGTGGGTGGAGGTGTAATATGTGTGTGTATCGCAGCGGGTAGCCCCAACATATGCCAAGAAATACGTCTTCTCCTGAATATAGTGCACCATTTATTACGGAGAAAAAATGAAATGAAATTGTGAATTATGTTACGCCCGACTATCTGGAAAGGGTGGGTAAATGCAATTTTAGTTCAGGTTTGTTGCACGTTTTATAGTTCATTGCAGCTTTAAAAGTTAAGATAATATGTCAGAATGGTATAAGTGATTTTAAAAGGTTTATTTTGAAAGTAAATCGTAAAAAAATGGGTAAAAACAGTATGGATTTTTAAGACTGAAAGTGAATCATAAAAAAATGGGTAAAAACAGTATGGATTTTTAAGACTGAAAGTGAATAAAAAAAATGGGTAAAAACAGTATGATTTTTTTAAGACTGAAAGTTAATAAAAAAATGGGTAAAAACAGTATGGATTTTTTAAGACTGAATGTGAATCATAAAAAATGGGTAAAAACAGTATGGATTTTTTGGATAATTTATTGAAAATAATTTGCTTTTTTAATCAAATACGGAGAAATATATGTTTATACATATTTATTGATACGTTAAAAGTGGTTTTTTTTTAAATATTCGTCGGTAATGTCAGTCTCACTGCGTGCTTTACTCGTGCTGAGGACCCCATTTTAAAATTATATGTAATCAATTATGTATTTAAATAAAATGGACTCTGTTGAAATAATGTTATTAAACGAATTTAACAAAATTTTTAAGAAATAAAGTAAAGTAATAAAAACAAAAAATATTTAAGGCAGTTTTAAAAAGAAGCAATAGTTTTTTCTAGAGTAGGGCAATCGCAGATGTTACCTTCTCTCCCACTTTGACTCTAATTGGGCGAATAATAATAATAATAATACTTGGATGACTTGTATAGCGCCGTTTTTGTGGGTTAGGTTAGGTTGAGAACCTAAATAGAAGTTACAGGAAGTTATGAGGCTAGCAAATTTGTGTTACAAAACGTTTTATTTAAACAAATTATTATTAATTATATTTAGAGTTTTGCGTTTCTAGCTTCCGATTGTGTTTCATGTTTCATTGTTCGGTTGGCAATGTCTACACTGCCAACAAACAAACGCGAATCATGCGCGAACTTCATATCGGTGTTCTCTCAAAATATTGCGTCGGTTGGCGAATTCTCGCGTAAATTATTATTTACGCAAACAATATAAAATTTCAATATTTTTCAAAATCATAAATGCAAGAAGTTGATGTTTATTGTAATTTAGTCGAATCATATGATTTTTTTAAATGCGTTTAAAAAACGGTAGTTGTAGGTAAGGTGTTACCGATTATTTTTTTCAAATGTGAAATCGTCGTGTTAATTTTGACTTTTATATTCGCCTTTTTTCAATATTATGATATATAATATAACTACCTAAAGAAACCTTGAAAAAATATTTGTCATAATTGCGATAAATTTGGACAAATTGCATAATTCTCTATTTGAAATTTAAAAATGTTACATAAAATGTACGATTATGATTAAGTACCTATTTTAAAAAATCTCAGGATTTGATAGGAAATTTTGGTTTTGATTTATTGAATAAGTGAAAATTATAAACAATCTTTGTTGGACGCAATTTTTACTGTTCACAGGCGTTCAAACATGGTTTGAAAGGGAGATATGTATAAACGAATATGTTAGAGGGAGCGCGCTAATATTAAATGATAATAATTAAACGAAAATGGTGAAAATATTTAATAAAACATGAATCGTTTGAAATAGAGAAAAAACCTCTCGACAAATGCTTTAGTTGCATTTAAAGATACACTGTGAATTTTCCATGCCTATAACATATTACATAACTGAACAAAACGTGTTTTAAATAATTTTCGAATTTTTTTTCTATCGAGAGAATTTCATATACTTAAAGTTGTTCTTCATGCCATTTGCAGGGGTAGGCAGGGAGAACGGATCGCAAAACTACTCAGTCTTGGTACACACTCCTTGCCTCATTCACATTCATCCACCGTCTCATACATACTATACTGTTATTCCGACTCAAGTATCTGGTATACTTTATCGTGCCATGTTTTGCTCGGGCGTCCCTGATTTATTCTACCATTCTCTTTCGCGTCTTATATTCTCTCTCTCTAAAAAACTCTCTTCCTAAATATGAAATATGTAGGTATAGAAATAATTATAAGCAATAATTAGTCGCCTGAAATATCAATACAAAATGAAAATATCTCCCGAGTAAAAATAAATGCCGCCAACGGGAATTGAACCCGTACCTTCTGATGTCTGGTCAGGTGCTCTGAAACCACTGAGGTATGTCGGTTTATTTCCAACCCGCCAAATGATTCAATATGTACTAGTACCTCAATCAAGAATTACTGCTTATTATATTTTTTCCACCTGTAAACAACCAACTTTATTTTTGTAGGAAAGGCTTTGTTAGTGCTAAATTTCTCACTAGATGGCGTCGAGACATATTATATCTTCATTTATTGGTGAAATATTTTTGACTTGTCAAATATTATTATTTGTTAATCCTTCATGCCATGCATAAAACTTTGTCTTATAAACATTATTTTATCATTAAAAAATAATGTAGGTATACGATTAACTTGATTGGAGTTTTTTTTTATATTCATGGTTTTGTGCTGGCGTGTTCATCGGTCATATAAGCTTATCCAGCGACCCTACCATATATATTAGACGATAAGACATAGCTTTTAAAGCCCTCCGCGTCACACAGAACTTAGACCACATTGCGGGATGCAATTTCTTAATATTCCCAGCGCACGTTTATCGGTGCTTTCCCCGTGGATTTATGCGGGGGCCGGGAAAGTGCAATATATATTACTTGCATTTTATTGCAATCGGGTACTGCAGCGTCCAGAGGTTAGCCTCTTTCACGTATAACTGCTCCCAGTCTTTACGACTCGTAAATATCGCCGTCACAAACATTAACGGTCATACCTTTCCTTAAAAAAAGGGGAGGGGATTGGGTTATAGTCATGGAAATGGGAATTCAAAGTAATGGAAATAATTTAGCTCGCAGTTTAAGTGTAGAATATTTATGTCTCTGAAATGATTGGAAAGCGGGATGTAATTTTGTGACATTGCGTGTGCACAGACCATGATTAAAGGTGTGTTTTCGGCGTCGATGGTCGAGGTATAAGGCTCTTGACTAGCAATCTGGATGTCGCTGGTTCAAATCCTGGCGTGCGCAAGTAAATTTTATTTTCTTTGAGGTACGTTCCAGAGTGGAAGATACTCTCAGTATCGTCCTGGTGTAAGACTAACATTCAGAATCGAAAGGGTTAAGTGCACTGATTCTATACGATGATAGTAGAAGTAAAAAAAAAATTTTTTTCTGAAAATCTATAAAGAATATTTTTTTTTTTAGTTTTTTTTTTTCATAAAAACAATTTTTTAACATTTCCACGGAGGAATCTTTCTACCATGGTGCGTACGAATGAAATAGCTACAAGAGCGGCCTATTAATACATGTCCACTAGGCCTAGTTTATAGAAACCACGTGCGTTGTCTCAGTAACGTATCTCCGCTACAATAATTCATATAAGCGAATGTCAAACATTTAAACAAAACAAATA
The DNA here is from genome assembly GCF_061612785.1 of Hesperophylax consimilis. Classification (NCBI taxonomy): domain Eukaryota; kingdom Metazoa; phylum Arthropoda; class Insecta; order Trichoptera; family Limnephilidae; genus Hesperophylax; species Hesperophylax consimilis. The sequence goes on along the minus strand of NC_142862.1, from coordinate 10,713,792 downwards.
AATTTTTCGAATAAAGAATATTCAATAATATAAAACACTTTATATTATAACTCATCATGACACCACGGGAACCTACAATACAGCGCGCACGCAAAACAATCGCTCCTGGCTAAAATTGTTTTGCGTGCGTCATGATGAGTTATAAACATTTTATATTATAACTCATCATGACATCACGGGAACCTACAATACAGTGCGCACGCAAAACAATCGCTCCTGGCTAAAATTGTTTTGCGTGCGTCATGATGAGTTATAAACATTTTATATTATAACTCATCATGACATCACGGGAACCTACAATACAGTGCGCACGCAAAACAATCGCTCCTGGCTAAAATTGTTTTGCGTGCGTCATGATGAGTTATAAACATTTTATATTATAACTCATCATGACATCACGGGAACCTACAATACAGTGCGCACGCAAAACAATCGCTCCTGGCTAAAATTGTTTTGCGTGCGTCATGATGAGTTATAAACATTTTATATTATAACTCATCATGACATCACGGGAACCTACAATACAGTGCGCACGCAAAACAATCGCTCCTGGCTAAAATTGTTTTGCGTGCGTCATGATGAGTTATAAACATTTTATATTATAACTCATCATGACATCACGGGAACCTACAATACAGTGCGCACGCAAAACAATCGCTCCTGGCTAAAATTGTTTTACGTGCGTTATGATGAGTTATAAACATTTTATATCATAACTCATCATGACATCACGGGAACCTACAATACAGTGCGCACGCAAAACAATCGCTTCTGACTAAAATCAACTGATTTCCTACTAAAATTCGGGTGGAGTGCACTCCATTTTGATAGATCAACAATTAAATGTGCTGTCATTTGATTTTTAACGAATTTTTATTTTTTTTTACTAGATGTACCCCTCGACGCATTGCTATGGCTCATAATGTCTGTGCAGATATAGAAACAATCGTGCGTGTTGCTTTTACGTCCAACAGATGGCGCTGTTTATAAAAACATGTTTGTCCAGCAGATAGCGCTTTTTTAAAAAAATAAAGCATATTTTTACCTGTCACAGGTGCAATACCAGATTGAATACCTTATCTTACATAAAACAATTCAAATCAAAATACGCCCAAAACTCTTTTCTCAGACGTACTGCAAAGGTTACAAGTCCCTAAGAGATATCGATATTTTCTACTAAACCCTTAAAAATTTTAAAATCAAATTAACCTTATAATTTACTTAAACCAAAACAATTATTTTTTTTACTGTTCGTCTAACCTTTTCATATTTTTTTCTTTCACTTACAACTTTAAATATCTACTTTCTTCCTAAACTGTAACCATAAAAATATTTTAAATGGAACTTAACTGGTTTATTTTATACTCAACATCTTAAATATAAAATAAATTCACATGTTTAACTTGTATGTTTTTCTAAATATATTTAAAAAAAAATAATAAAAAATACACCCACACGGGCTTTTACAAACATGTACATACATAATAAGTCAGTGGAACAGTAATCAAAAGATTTTTTTTCTTTCAAACTTATATACATATATAAGCCCCACAGAATAAAAGTATTATGCTAACCTTAATTATAATTATTACTGAGATATGTTATTTTAGCCTTCTTGTAACTATATTCCGTGCAGTTGAACACATCTACAATTTCTGCGAAAGGGTTGCCAACTGCAATCTTTGTAAAATCGAGTATTTAAATGACTGTGATTTTATTGTTGTAATTAAAAAGATTTTTCGATCGAGTAGTTTTAGTTCGTATGTTGAAGGTGATTAGACACAATAAATTAGGGCTGTCTATAATTCCATTAATAATTAAAAAAATAAAAGTCATGTCGAGAGTTTTAATAATTTAAGTGTTTTAGAGTTTTATAAAGTGACTATGATTGTGACCGACGCTGCAATGCATGCCAATATAGCAACTCATACCTCTACCTACCACGGCCAAATTATAAGCGATTAGGTAAACAGGGGTGTCGTTGTATGCGCATACTAAAAAAATTATAATTACTTGTTTTCAAAACATCAATAATTCAAATGGATTCACTGGCTTACGCAGAAAAGGCGAAGGTTGCGGTAGATTTACTCACAAAAATGGTATCCGATCAGTGAGCGCTCGTCACTTTTGGGTGTTCTAGAGTTCTAATATTTCAAAAATGGCATTATTGATGTTGTTGCAGCTGAAAACGTTTTTTTTTTTTTTTTTTTCGAAAATTCGTTTTTTTGTATTAAGACTTTCAGGAAATCCATGCGGCGCACGGCTAAACATAAATTTTCTGAAAATCTTCATACAAAAAATTATTTAAAAAAAAATCGTTTTCAGCTACAGCAACAATAGGAGTTCCAATTTTGAAAATTATAAGTTCATTAAACTTGAATAATGTTACGCGTTACGCAGGAATATTACACTTTACCCATGCACCAACAACCGAAATAAGAAAGACTTTAAAAATATCGAACCTGAAAGTCAAAGCTACAATAAATACATGACCGGTTTTAGAGTATCAAGATAAGTTTATTATACTCCCTACCACGAGAGGGCAGCACCATCACTCTACGGGTTCGGGCCTCGGGTTCTGATCCCAGGACAGGTTGTAATTCAACCCCTGGGAGCACTGCGCCGGAAGCTGGGAACTGGCACCTCAGCGCGGGGGTAGTTGGGACAGACGCTAAACAAGATTTGCCTACCCTCACATAGGGTTGCAAAAAATGATATATTTATGTTTTTTAAAAATTCAACTTGAGTCGGAAATATTTTCTATTTTATATATGGGATTTAAATTAAACTAAATTAAAAACTTTAGTTTTTACGTGAATACACATCTCCTGTTGGGTGTGTTGTGGAAGCAAATAGAGATGAGAAAGAGGAACGCAAAGCAAAGGTGGCCTTTAACTAGGGCGAAACTGATATCTACCACTCTGGGATCCTGTTGAAGACATTACAAATATATGAAGATAAAACGACTCGTATCGATATAAGATAAACTAACTAACTAACCATCACGCCGTTTCCCCGCAGGGGTAGGCAGAGAGGACGGACCGCCAAACAACTCGGTCTTGACACACTCTCCTTGCCTCATTCACATTCATACATCGTCTCATACATACTCTTCTATTATTTTGACGCTTGACATGGCCCGACTCATGTATCTGATTCACTTGGTCGTGCCATGTCTTCTTCGGGCGTCCCCGACTTCTGCTACCATTCACATTTGCATCGTATATTCTCCATACACTCCTTTATTCGCTCTACATACCCAAACCATCTAAGCGTCCCTTTCTTGATCTTACTCACTAAACTTACATCAGCCTTGCACTCTTTGCGGATCTCCACATTTCTCAAACGATCATACATTGGTTTTACCACATATACGCCTCAGAGATCTCATTTGCACAGCATTCAGTCTACTTTCATCCTTTATCTGCCAGTTCCACGCCTCACTTTGGTACATCAGGGTAGGTACCAGCACTCCATTGTGGACTGCTAGCTTTATATAAGCTTATCTCTCTCATTCCCTTCCTCACAACTCCAAAATCACGATGCCATAGCACCACTGGCTTCGAGCAGTAGATTATAGAAGCTTGTGCGATATTTTTAGTCATTTCTACGTCTCGTTCTTGAGTTCACCAGCTCGTCTGTGGAATTATTTCCCAGCCGGAGTTTCCTTCAAGACCGATTTTCACTCCCTTTTCTCCACAAAAATACCATCCACACCGCATCCCGAAAGATGAGAGGGAACTTTTTTTCTTCAGGGCCTCTTGTGTAGAATTAATATAAAAAAAATTTATAAAAAACGTAACTTTTACAATGGAAACCTTCACACATGGAAATTGCTGCACCCCTAAAAAGAAAATCCCCCAGGGGCAATCTTGGCCACCCCTGCAGCAGCCTAAGACACCCTGCTAGTTACGGCGAACGACTACATATATTTTTACGACCCCTGGCAAGACAGAACGACAATGGACAAATCTCACGCGGAATACAAAGGGATAATCATCTCCTGCTGACAGAACCGGGAATCTCCTAATATTATACTTGTTTTGTATACGGAAGATTCTGGGAATGAATAGGTACATTGATAATGGAAATTATTCTATCTCTTCTTTAGTAAATGACTTTTTCGTCGCATTTATAAGCAAAGCGGGATGAACATAACAATCTATGACACTTGATACTTGATTAAATAAATGGGTTTTTTCTTATTTTTTAAAAGATTTCAAAATAATTTGTTTTGCTTTTCAGGTCTACGGAAATGTAAAGCCTTATAATACAGATTTTTATGTTGTATTTTCGAGAAGAATCAGTTTGTGAAAGACTTGAATATACTCGTATATAAAAAGGTTGTCTTTAAAATACTCAGGTTTTCACTGAGATAAAACCAAAGCTAACTGGTATTTAGAGATGATGCTGGCCGTAAAAGGATTCAGAAACGAAGGATAGTGTGCCAAAAATGAAGAAACGAAATAATTATCAAAACCAGATAACTCATCAAAATGACAATTCTACCACAACCTTTAAAATGAGATATAAAGTCATGAAAAGTGATGAAACAAAAACTAGGTTAAATAGGTTACGTATGTTTGGTTAGTTTTTTTCATTACTCTCTATGACTTTATATCACTCTTTAAAGGTGTGCTGAATTGGTGTTGTGTTGAGTTATGATGGAACCATTCTCAGTTATTTCCTTTAAATCAATATATGGCGTCCTTTTAAGAAATTTCCAATTCCTTTCTATGGATACTTAACAGTCTTCTTGAGCTCGGAAAGCCTTAGAAAGACATGCAAGAGGGTCGGCACTTCCTCCCTTGCAGAAGAGGGGTGTTGCCACTTTTTTATTGTTTTTTCCCCACCATTCAATGGGGAAAACCTCAAGGGCTGGATTTCCCGCGGACAAAACGATCTTTTTTCTAATTTGGTTTTCGGAACGGCAAACGGCTACTAGAAACCGAAATATCATCGGTTTGCCATTAATTATTGTCGGGAAATGGAACTATAATGATTGTTTTTGGTTTTCGGTGTTCCGAAAGGTTCTGTTATCCCTGAGAATACAGTGAAAATTGTAAGGTAACTCAGACATATATTATGGTAAATAAATTTGTTTTAATTTCAAGAAATCGAGTGAATTTATCAGTTGATTGATTTTTATGCGCGAATTTCATTCCGTTTAGTTTAAATTATAGCTATAAAGTTTAAGTTTAAAAAATACTCCAAGAGTTTAGTCTGAAAAATCAAATGTTAAACTATAAAGAATTTTAATCATTCTGACGCATTAGCTACAGTTTGTAACACTTCACCAAACTGATAAAGTTATATTATTCAAAGGTAAAACGATTTAAAGAACTACAAATTTACTTTATGTCAACTACAGAATAACTTGCAAAAACTCCCAACACTGATTTAAAAACAAAACACATTACATTTAACTAGATATTTGAAAAGTTTCCAAATAAAATACACCGTTTTCTCAATCGACCTAGCATTCCAACCCCGAGGGTGAAAAATATAAAATATACCTTTCTCCCTCTCCTCAGCTGACCTCCCAAAGTTCTACATCCTTCGGTATACCTAGGAAACTAGTACGTCTACCCCAGAAGGCCTACCTACGTAAGTACCGCAGGCTCCATCGCCTATTCAGGTACCTGGAGTGGATAGAAGGTACACAGAACAGGAGGGCAGCACCCGTCAGGGGGTGAGTATAGGGTGACGTAATGTCATTCCGGGAGATGAAATAGGGAGGAATTTCTAGGGGTGTAATCAAGATTTTTATAATGTAATAAAAAACAGGAAGAAGTAACGTGAATCAATGGTATTGCATGAATTTTTATTTGGGTTAGAGAAGATGTTATATCATGGTGGGGTGGCCCTCTTTTATCGGGGGTTGGCTATCATCGGTGTAACTGCCAACATGCAGGCTGCCCTGAATTGAAGTTATAAATTATTTATTTATTGTTTTTGTGTTTAATTCGGCCTACAGTTTGAAAATGGCCTTGTAAGCCGAAACAGCTGTCACAATAATAAAAAACTAAAACACTTGCAGAACTTAATAATAATATTATCAAATTTAATCTAAATTAAATTTATAAAAAAAAAAAAAAAAAAAAAAAAAAAAAAAAAAAAAAAAAAAAAAAAAAAAAAAAAAATGAAGTTATAAAGTTCGGCGTCTTCATGTTCTGCGGATCCGTCAATTTTCCCCTGGATTATTAGTTTAGATGGATAAACTTTCAATATCGAAGGCACTATAAGATATTATAATTATTATAGCCTTGGGTATATATACATCAGTTGTTGTCACATAAAATTTTTGCATAAAACAGTATAAAAATTAACCAGTAAAAAAGTTTTTTAATACAACTCATTTATTTCAAAATCAATAAATTAATAAAAAGGGAATGGAGTCAACCGCGCTATTGGGTGGGACCGACATTTATTTCGAATATTTACAAACTAACTAACCAAACGCCGTTTCATAGAAGGGGTAGGCATAGAAGACGGACCGCCAAACACCTCGGTTTGGGCACACACTCCTTGCCTCATTCACATTCATACATCGTCTCATACCCGTATATTGACTGCTGTAATTTCATCCGATTTCAGATAAATGCGTATATCTCCGAGAGTGTGTACGTGATTGCCACCGAGTTGATAGAATGCATTGTCATCGACAACAAGCCTATCTGCCGAATTTCATCACGATCGAATGTCGGGAAGAGAATTAATTTCCGCTTCCGAGATTTGCATTCATTCATTAATCGTTCCCGCAAACAAATAAGTGAAATTAGAAGAGATATTTTAAATAACAGTGTAATAAACCAGCCCCTGGCGAAGTTAGGTTTTTTCCTACAGATAGACAGGAGGCTTGTTGAACTATAATTGAAGAAAATAACGTCTTCACAGAAAGCGCAAGTCATGAAAGAACTATTAATCGGGCCTTCTACTCGTAGCTCGTACTTACAGCTCACTTTACAAATTGGCAAAAGTGGCGGTCAAGCGCAATTTCTACAGAGCGCTCGGAAAATTGATCCACTTGGCAAAGAGTATCTGAATTGAAGTCTGAACTTCCCTAGTTATGGCATAAAATGATATATTTTAAAAAGACAAACACAATCGAAATGTTTATAATCAGTTGTAACGCGTGAAACTCGACGGACACGAGCGGAACACCCGTTCACAGTTGATATTGGCTTTGTGAGAACGGGTTGTTTCTTCGACTTGTTTTTGTGTAAGTCGGCTCGTATGTGGAACAAGCTACCAGCATCTGTTTTTCCTCCTTCGTATAATTCGAGCCTCTTCAAGACCTGCATTAATAAATCCTTCCTACAGCCGCTACCTAAAACTACAATAAAAGTAAAATTTGTCAAAAAAATTATAAAATAGAAAACTTGCAAAAGAATAATAATAGCTAACATTAATATTTATCTATAAGGTACGTTATTATAGCCTTCTTGTTACTAGATTCATATATTTTATAATAATAAGAAGGTTTGGTTTTTTGATCATATATGGTATGTTATTATTGCCTTCTTGTTACTAGATTCATATATTTTATAATAATAAGAAGGTTTTGCGTTTGAATCATGCAAGGTACGTTATTATAGAATTTTTGTAACTAGATTCATGTATTTTATAATGATAATAAGGTGTGGTGTTTTGATCATACAAGGTACGTTATTATAGCCTTCTTGTTACTACATTCATGTATTTTATAATAATAAGAAGGTTTAGTGTTTAAATCATATAAGGTACGTTATTATAGCGTTATTATTATTAGATTCATGTATTTTATAATAGTAAGAAGGTTTGGCGTTTGAATCATATAAGGTACGTTATTATAGCTTTCTTGTAACTAGATTAATGTATTTTATAATAATAAGAAGGTTTTGTGTTATCATATAAGTATACATTTGTTTTTCATCTATTTTACAGATTTCGTGTTTTCGTAGTGAGGCATGATTTTGATTTGTATAAAAATCTACAGTTCTATTCAAAGATAGATGAAAATTTTCACATTTGATCTTCAAAACAAGAAAAAGGTTACTGTACATATGAGATTTCTAAAAAAAACCACCCCATCTCGTTTTCCCACTACTTTAGGCAGAACTTTTACACTTTTTGATGAAATTTTGGACACTTGACGTTCAAAATAAGAGGACAATTATTACTGTCTTGGTCTGATTTCGAAAAACTTTGCATGAAGAATCAAGCACTTCAGCTGGTAAATAAATAAATATTGGATCCTGTCAAGAATGCTGAAATGCCGTATAAATGTGAATGAAGCAGAGTGCGTGCTAAAACGCTATCCTTAACATTTTTTTTTAGGTTAAAGCTATTAGCCATTAATTATATAAAATTAATAATTTTCAGGACACCCTGTGCCTGTGTAGTCCGAACAACATTACCTATATTATAATATTGGTTCGAATAATGTCTTAACCTCGACAGGTCTTTGAAAATAAATCAAACGCCACGATTTATCAACGTCCAATTTATGTGTTTATGGGAATGGACTTTTCAAACAGGGGGACCCTTTGCTGCCCCGGGCCAGGCCCCTGCGTCCATTTTCCGGGGTGTCCATCGCGGAGTAAATATTGATCTACAGTATACCAGATAAAGCAGGAGTCACGTTACTGGAAGCGATTTTTTTTTAAATTGAAGGCCCCGTAGTAAGCGTTCATAGATGCTTTGAAAGGGAGATATGTAAATACGAACGTTAGAGGCAGCGCGCTAACATTTAAAAATAGATAAAAGACCAGGTGATTTTGCACAAAAACGACGCTATACAAATCATCAAAATATTATTATTATCACCAAACACGGCAGAAGCTAATAAACGATGTTGAGACCAGCACTCCAAGGTGCAAACGTATACAAATATACATATTATTTAATTGTTACTAGCTGCCGTGTATTTTTAGGAGGGTTTCATGATAACTCAACACAGTGACAATTCAACACACTTTTAAAAAGTGATATAAAGTCATTAGAAACGATGAAAAAAAAATAATTTTAACCTAACCTAACCTTATCCCAGTTAATAAAGTTTTTGATTCATCACTTTCCATGACTTTATATAACTTTTTAGAGATGTGATAAATTATCATTGTGATGATTTATCCGGTCACTCTTTAGGAGATAGACATATACCGTCGCGGACTTTTCTGTGGGTCCCAGTTAATAAAGTTTTTGATTCATCACTTTCCATGACTTTATATAACTTTTTAAAGATGTGATAAATTATCATTGTGATGATTTATCCGGTCACTCTTTAGGAGATAGACATATACCGTCGCGGACTTTTCTGTAGGCCTTTTTAAGGGTTCCATGATAACTCTTCAAAATGACAAATCAACACACCTTAAATATAACCTCTACATGTTTCATGAACAAAGTTCACCTCATCAGGAGCAAGTATGTACTAAAGTCAAAAATTAAATATAGATTATATAGATTACAATTGAACAGTGGAAGGAGTGGGGAGGGGTAAGAGTGGGTGGACTTTTTCAGAATTAGGAATTAAACATGTAGAGGTGATTTAAACAAAGTTATTTGTGTTTTAATATAATAAATAATGACATCACAACGTGATAAGCTTTCAGAAGAAATTTTCTTCGAAAAATTAACACTTTTGTTTCATTACTTTTGATAACTTCATAACACTTTTTATAGGTTTGTTGAATTGTCATTTTGATGAGTTATCCGGTCACCCTTTTTAAGATATACAATTCCGTAGTACATTATGTTGATGTATCTCATAAGGTTTAGCCAGCGTTAGTAATGTAAGCGCCCGAAATATTTTTTTACGACTTGATTAAAAAACATCGACTACTCTCTACTTTCTAAAATATCATATGCATGTATATATATATAAACGTTTTGGAAGAAATTCTCTAAATGATAGGTGAACTAAGCGCACAAACAGGCAGATACGGATAGCAACTTCATTATATATTATTTAAATTCATTGTTATAAGACGTAAAAAACATTTCAAAATTCTTAAATTTTATTTATATTGCTTCGTCGGGTTTCTGTGTGAAATAAAAGAGACCGGAAAAGGATTTCTAGGAAAAGAGAGTCGCGAAACACTGAAAGCTTCTCGGAAAAAATGCAAAAACAAGAACATAAAATATCTATTGTAATCTTTAGAATTTTAAAAGTGGCTATCTCAAGCCTATTTCAAATACACAAGTTGGCTGAGCACGTACAGATCTTATAATTTAATAACGTCAAAACAAGAATGATGATCAAATATGGAAAATAACTCCGTTCGTGCGAAATAATAAAACGTCCGAATGTTCCGTTCTTTGCACAGGGGATCGCGCTAGGAATAATATTAGGTGGGGTGAAAGCGGGGGTTAAGGGGGGAGGGTTAAAGTGGGTGGTGTCATCACTCCCACCCCCCAATCCTGGTGATTGACCAGTCGAGACGGCGTCACGTGGCATACGAACTACGAGTATGTGCCGGATATAAATAATAACAATAATTTACCTTTTATAGGTTTTTTTTTTCGGTTTTTTTGTTTGTTTGTGAAATATCAGAAATTTTAAAGATGAGTTCGAAAACAGAGTGCAATATAGTTTGAATGATGAAAACTTGGAGCAGATGGATGAGTTTATGTATTTAGGAAGTATGTTTACAAGAGATGGGAAGGTTGCTAGAGATATGGAAAGATGAATAAATGCCAGTAACTCCATTAATTAAGGACTGAACGCGGTTGACGCTAGCAAAAAAACTGTCCAAAGAAGCGAAGCTAGCAGTCCATAATGGAGTGCTGGTACCTATCCTGATGCATGGCAGTGAGGCATGGAACTGGCAAAATAAGGATGAAAGTAGACTGATTGACATGTAGAAATGAGATCCCTGAGGCGTATGTGTGGTAAAACCTTCTATGATCTTGTGAGAAATGTGGAGATTCGCATAGAATGCAAAGCTGATGTAAGCGTAATGAGTAAGATTAAGAAAGGAACGCTCGGATGATTTGCGCATGTAGATCGAATGAATTAAGAAATGAGTGTAATGATAATATATAACGCGAATGAGAATGACAGAAGAAGTGGGGACGCCCGAGGAAGTCATGGCACGATCAACTGAACCAAATACTTAAGTGCGGCCATCTCAAGAGTCAGATTAACAGAAGGATATGTACGAGACGATGTATGGATGTGATGAAGCAGGGAGTATGTGTTTCAAAACCGAGTTGTTTTGCGGACCATCATTTCTGCCTACCCCTGCGGGGCTATGGGGTAACGGCTAGTTAGTTAAGAACTTGTTAGGACAGTTCCTTGAGAAAGTGTTTTCCCAACAATAAAACACTTGATCATAAAGCTCATAGAAGCCACACATTAATAATGAAATCAATTTGAAACCGACATAACCTGCAATTATTAAAAATTAAACCATCATTCCCGCCGGTCAGGCGCCATAACTGTTCCGTGATTATTATGATGTTCGAGTCGACGACGGCCGGATGTACGTGATAACAGGAAGTGCAACTAGGCACAATTAATAATAATTAGTGTATCATAGAGGGTAATGTTGGTAAACAGTTAATTCGTAATGGCTTCCGCGTGCTTATGGGTTTTAGTGCATATCGCATTCATAACCATTTGAATTAATGTGCCCAACTACGTGAATGATCGGAACGAAAATGGCTTAGCAAGAAAGGCTCTACATGATAAAAAAAATCACAAATTGAATGTAATAACATTATTGTAAAACAACCCTCTACACTGACGACCAAATTAAGGCGACACAAGACTAATAACAAGGGTTTGCTCGAGGCTCACATTTTAACTAATTTCGTCGAATTCGTAACTATAATACCATGTTTCCAGACCAGGATGTTAAGATTATTTATATTAAGGCGAAGCTTAGTGCCAAATCACTATTTTGATTAATCTTTATAACGAATTAACGAATTGGTGTACATTATGAAAACCAAAAAATATGCTTTAGTTAAATTCAAGGTTTTCCTATAGCTTCGCTTGAGTTGAATACAAATAAAAAAATAAATTACTCAATAAAAAATATAAATGGACACCACTACAAAAAATATTTTTTCAATAGAAATGTATGAACGCGTGAAAAAAACAACTTTTAAAAAATACAGTTTTATGGCTAAGATTATCTGTGACAGTTTCACTTGATTAACTTTTTTTGCTTTCTTATAAAATTATTTACAAATTAAGTAAAAACCAGTTTTTTGCTTGAAATCGAACGTTTCTAGACTCTCTTTTTCAAGCGATTTTAATGCCTATTACATACGATATAAGGAATACCAAGAATATACACATTTTTGGCTTGTAGCTTCCTCTTAAAGATTAATTAAAGCAGTACCTTACCTTTAAAATAAATTAAAGTGTGTGAAACGTTTTTGAACTATAAAATGAGCGGTAAGATTTTTTTTCTAGCCGATGAATTATTAACTTCTCAAGGTATCATTTAGAAATATCTGAGATTTTAGTAATTGATAAGTTTGTCAGAATTGATTAAAATAAACCCCGCGAATTGATAAAATTTAAAGGCCTGCTAGGGCGAATTCGACCGTAGGTCCTTCCATTTCGCCGGGCCGCGCGCCGAATTTCTTTTGACACGACTTCGTCACTTATTTCGTTAACATTCCCACTTTGTTTTAGAGATTTGCTAGAGCAAATTCAACCGCAGGTCTGTCCTATACACTAGGGTCGCGCGTCGTATATTTTTGTTCATGGCTTCTTCACTTTCGTCGTTAAGCCCCCGCATACCCAATTCCTACCGATTTATAACAAGTTTCTCGTCAAATCTTTCAACGGGGCCTTAAGATTCCGTCTTATTTTAGGGTATTGTCTCATCTTAATATCTCCGTATGCTTTTACAATGACAACTTCAAATTTTAGATATTCCTAACAACATATTTTGGCAACCGTTCATAATATTTTTTTATAACATATCAAGATATAATTGAAATAATTATATTCACACGCAACTCAAAAATTTCAAAAAAATATATTTAAACAGGTGTTGAATGTGTAAAATGTTAAATTAAATTCCTTTCAAAATATTTTTAAAACATAACTTTCTAAATAATAAAAATATGCAACATTTTTATTTATTTTTTCTTAAACTTAGCAAACAATTAGCCTGCGGAGCATTAAAAAATTATTTGGGGATATCGTAGGTTATGCTAACAGAAAAAATAAATTAACGAATCTCTTGCGTTATTACAACTGTCTTTCTTCCACATTGACATGTGTTCAAATTAGCTAATAAAGTGTTTGTGATGGAACTGGAGTTCCACTGATATCCAAGCAGTTTTTAAGGTCCGACAAAGTTTGAGAAACCGTGGATTTAGAATATGAGCATTTTATATTGGAAGCAGTTAAATAATTAATTAAATTATAAATGGTCGTGGCACAAATAAGGTTAAGAGACACTGATCTAAGATATGAATTTATTTTTATTTATTCATAAAATTAAATGCAAATAATATTATTATTAGTTTTGGAATACCTTGATGAGTGAAACCTCAAATTGTAATATATAATCATTGAAGACAATTTTAGCAAATCTCAAACGAAAATTAGAAACTGAAAAAATCAAGAAAAGGTTGCATCTAGGAGATGAACACAGGACCTCAGCATTACCAGGGCTTTACTCAAGATGCGACCTAGATTCGAAACCTATTCTGTTTAAAAAAAATCGTTTGAGAATCGCTAATATTGTCTTCAATGAAAAAAAATAATTTCATCGATTTTGGCAACCCTGGGAACTGACACAAGCCACGCCCAGTCCCAAGGAAGATTTAAGAAAGCCTTCAAGTTTTGCAATACGACTCGTAATAACTCGAAATTCAATAATAAAAAAGTCAATACAGAATAAAAGACGCCATTATTATTATTTATTTCCAATCATATCCATTGACAGACAAACCCTTGTTCTTCGTGCGTATTTCAATGATTTATTAAGAAAAGCGAGGGTTGAAAATCGGTCAAAATACGACATTATTATCTATGTAGTCAGGGGCGTTGTCAGTTGCCAGTTGTATATAAATAAAAATAATAACTAATATTTGTATGATTTGTTTAGCGCATCACCTCAAGGACGATGTACAAATATATAATATAATTCTACAATACTCTATCTTGACTAGACAAAATATTATCAGCAGATTGCTTCCACCGCGCACCGGTTCGTCGATCAATAATGCAAAACTATATGTATAATGCATTTGATTAATAAACGAGATGCTACATTCGAGAATCTACATATATTATTATTTATTTATATTCTGTATAGGCAGATAATATAAAGGACCATACTTACCCGAGAGGACACTTGAGATTAACACTGTTTATTTTTAATTAGAGAATAATAATAATTGTATGAATTGTATAGATCATTTCTACAATGATCTATGTTATTACTAACTATATATGGAGATAATATTCAGTACAATACTTACCTGGTAGGTCACTTGAGATTAACACTTAATTAACATTATCTAATTGTTTATTAGCGAAATTTAGATACAGGATTGAGGACATAATTGGATATAGCTGGACTTTCTCTCAGAAAGTGATGATTTTTATAGCGCCGTTTTTGTGCAAAATCACCTTAAGGGCGCTGTACAAAGATATAATACATTTCTACTATGATCTATGTTATTACGAGTATTTATCCATTTAATTAATTATTAAGCCCATTATTTATCTTAAAAGTAAAATCTTATTTATTTTATTTTATTTTTGTTTATTGCAGAAACAAACAGTACATAATTACATAGATGACAATAGTTACAAAGTTATAAAAGTTAGTATAATAATTGGTACCAATGACATGTCGCTGACATATATACATAGGAGGTATATTATACATTTACGGTTAAGTTACATTTTTAAGTTAAGTTAATTAGTGTGCTGGGGAAGGAGAGAGGTGTGTGTGAGTGTTTGTGTGTTTACGTGTGCGTGTGTGTCTGTGTGTGGTTGTATGTGTTATGTTGGCGAATTTAGTGTGCTAAAAAAGTTTTTCTTAAATAGAGGGAGAGAATCAAAAAAGTGGGTGTGTCAAGCCTACGCAAGACAGAAGTGAAACTTCTAGTTTCAGCTGATGCTTGGCGTGGCGCAGTTCGCTGGTGTCTGAGAGAGAGGAAAGAAGAGAAGAGAGAGAACGTTCGTGAGCGGCTCCCCCACCTCAACAAGGTTTCACTTCAAAAATGCCACAGCCGAGAATCGAACCTCGCTTAACTGATTGAAAGCCAACCACGCTGAGCACCAACTGTAAGCAAAGCCGCATAAATTGATTATATTATGTAGGTTCTGAAAATATGAGAGCTTGTTATGTTTTATAATGTTACCTACATCACACCCAAAATATAATATATTTTTAAAAATAATGTACAATGTACAGAAATAGAATCCCACACAAGATCGCGTAGTGCGCTCTAGCGAACGGATATTTTATCAGAGGGAGATAGTTTTAATTTTTTTTTCTGTAAATTATTACATATTATCAAAATAAATAAATTAATTAAATAAATGTAATACAATTATCATAATATACGGATTAGATAATAATTTTAATCCAACACAATAACGCAAAGCGCGCTCTAGCGGAGTAATGTTTTATCACAGTGAGATAAGTGTTTTTATTATTTTGCAATATTATTTTCTTTTAAAAAATGTTCTGACCTACTAAAAAATAAGATATTGAATGAAAAAGGCGTTAAAAACAAAAAAATAATGTGCGATGGCCGAGAATCGAACTCGGATCAACTGCTTGGAAGGCAACTATGCTGACCATTACACCACCAACGCCAGTTGTCGGGATGAGCTAAGAAGCATTTATATGTTACTTCAAAACTTTGACTAGATCAAATGAACTTTAATCGGTGGTGGGGGTACCCGCATTTTCGTTTCGGTCATGAGTCGGTTTTACTCCGGTCCTCGAAATTGCATGACGCGCGTAAAGAAGTTTCACTTCAAAAATATATCGGTACTTGTGCTTGTTTGAATTGAGTTGAATGTTTGAAGGATACGAGAAATAGGGGAATTGGCTGCAGCGTTTGTATTATTACTAGTTGTGTAAAAAAGGTTGGTGTGTCGAGTTCTTTTAGATGGGGTGTTAAAATTTATTTGAGATAGAAGTTCTGAGCAGTCTATTTCGTTGTGTATTATTTTATGGAGAAATGTCATGTCAGCTACCGTTCGCCTGGATTTCAGGGATTGGAGAGTGCAGATATAATTATTGTTGTATTTATAACCTAGGTACTTAATAAATTTATTTTGTATGCGCTCTATATTATTGACATAGTAAGTGTATTTGGGTTATCTTATCTTAGTTTAAATGTGATTTGTTCTCGGTACGATACAGATTGAGGTTTAAGGCTTCGGATAAGGCTGCTAACATTAAAAAATAAACTGAATTAAGGAAACAATCGGTTGTTCGTTAGCTGGTCTTTTGGTCGCCTATAGAGATTTTTATTTTGTATTTATTTAACGCCCAGGGGGCTTTTACATGTAGGTGGTACAATTTTATTGACAGACAGTTTTGGAACATGAAAAAGAAATAATAAAAATAAAATTATATTAAAAAATAATATATGCAAGAAACAAAATTAAAAACCACAAGAACATAAATTAAAAAATACAGCGATTTGACTGGTTTACAAAAATATAACTTTCATTTAGGAATAGTGTTGAAATAAGTCTTTTGCGTGATCCACAAAATTCGCAAAGTTAATATTAAATATATCGACATCACCTAAGTATTGGTTTCCCATAGTGTGAAACCGTTGCATTGGGGAGTTTGTGCTTATGTGTGCTGCAGTGGAATAGTGTATTTTGTCGTGTTGTTATTGTACGTATTCGTAAGTTTATGAGTTGCAGAAGTTCGCAACAGTATAAGTACATAATAATATTTCTCTTGTATTGTTTATTGCGAGTAGAATTTTACGATGAGGTCATTTATACAAAGCGCTCTACGTAGGTTGGTACCCATTCGAAAGGGGTGGACAACGATGATTGACGGAGGACAATGTTTCATCTCAGGTCATCCCGTGTTATCGTGTGACCTAGATCGTCATTTTATGTGATGGCCTCGCAATTGTGCCAACCGCCAGGAGCTCGTGAGATTAATGCAACGTCAATAATGTTATTTTGTCAAAATAATTGGAAGACAGAAATAAAAGATGGTTGAACACATGTCTGGAGTTTAAGATTTAATCACTAAATATAGGTAAATACCAACTACTGATAATTGGAAAATATTGTAAAAATAGGGTATTATATTAAGGCGATGCACTACGTCGTGTAATATTTTAAATTGACCCTCTATCAATAACAACCCTTACGTAGATGGCGATAAGGTTAAAATTCCCGCATAACACCATCCGACTGTTTTGATTTATGCAAGAAAAAAACATGGCCAAAAAGTGCCTCTTATTTTATTTTGTGGATGTTCAGGCATAAATATTTAAAAAATTTCCGCTCATTTTATAAATAACTTAATTTGCCACATTATACAATAAAATCATAACCGGAAATGGGTTCGTAAGTAGGAGATTTTTAACTATAAAGCAGTTTTCATATGTCTTATACATTATTTTTTTCTGGGCTTATAAAAAGACTTATCTAAAAAATACTCGATTATTTCAAAGGCCAAGATGTATTCTACTCGCATTATTTAATTAAAGCATCTAAAACATTTCTAGGCGACCAAATTTTCAAACCACAAACACATGATTTTGCATTACTACGTATGGCATCGCCTTAAATTTCGATAATCATTAAATAATCATGTATTTTCTCAATCGAGATGGCGCTGTGAACTGAATACAGTTACATGAAATAAAATATTATTTAAAATCTGTGCAAATTCATGACGCCAGAGCTCAGTTTAGATTGTTTTTCAGACCAACTTTTGACATGAACGGATTATCTTGTTTTATAGTACACATTTGATTTGCTCAAGATGAAAAGTACGTTTAAACGTTGAAGAACTGAAAATAGGTAACCGGATAACTCATCAAAATGACAATTCAACACACCTATAAAAAGTACTATAAAGTTATGAAAAGTGATGAAACGAAAACTAGGTTAAATCGGTTACATGTGTAATTATTTAACCTAATTTTTGTTTCATCACTTTTCATAACTTTACCGCACTTTTTATAGGTGTGTTGAATTGTCATTTTGAGGAGTTATCATGGAACCTAAAAATTTATATAAAGTCATTAATAGTGATGAAAAAAAACTAGGTTAAAAAGGGTAACGTAGGTTAGGTTCATAAGATAGTTTTTTTTCGTAGCTTTTTATGATTTTATATCACTTTTTAAAGGTGTGTTGAGTTATCATGGAACCTTGAAAATAGTTACGCCTATCTAGAAATTCAAAACAAATAAATCTTTACCAAATTTCGCGATACGAGAACTCAATATCCGAAAGACTTTCCGCTTAATGGTGATCAACAAAATTAGATCGATTAAAAATAATTACACCATTAGAAGAGAATTTTCATTAATCATATTTTTACTGTCCGGGGGCAGGTAATATTATATCTTGAAATTATCAAGTGGAAAGGGTACAATCATCCCTTAACGATATTAATAATTAGGGTCGTGGCATAATAACGGACATAAGGGTTGGTACCGTAATGCTGACCTATAGCGATAACCTTTATTCATGAAAATGGGGCAAAAATAATAAAGATTTTCTGGTGAAGTATTTTCCAAGAAAATACTTCATGCTCAAAAGTTCAAGTAATTGCTTTTTACATGAATGTTCATAATGATAGCTGGAGAGAAAAAAGAACATCAGTTATACAAAGACATACGATTACCATAGCTCAAAACCATGGTTTAATTTCAGGTATAAAGCTTTTTCGTAAATTGGAGATGAAGTTGACGAGTACTTCGCTATTCAGACCCGGTTACGAAAAACGGCAAAGCCATTTCAAGCAACTTTTGGATTTTGAATGGAGGTCTTACACAAGATCGATACTGAGAATATATATCACTCTGGAAAGTGCTGCAAACATACTAGGTACATATTATTTTATGTTTAATTAAGTGAGCGAGAAAAACCACATTTATTTATTTATTGCATCTCACTATACATAAAACACTTTTTTTTCACATAAAAACAACCTCACTAGGACTGAGCCTGTATCGAGGTTAACAATATACATTTGAGTGAAGCAAACATAAGAGTAATCACAAACATAAAGTAATTCTACATACAAACACAAAATATTTCAAAATTAAAGAAAAAATAAGTATTAGATGTGTTACCAGATGGGTAATTTGACAGTATATTGTAACAATATTTGAACCATAACTAATCATTAATCATTATTCAAAAGAAGAAGCAAAGTAGATAACAAAGACAGATAGGGTGACATTCAGTTTTTAGCAAATGGGACTTATAAAACCTTATTATTTAAGAAAGGACAAGGATGAAAAAATATTAAGACAATCGTCTGTCAATACAAAAACCTTAATTAACTTTTTAAATTTGGTAACATTTCGATCGCGCTGGCCTCGCTTATTATGAATATTTTTTAGATAAAACCTTTAGATTCACCTTAATTACTGTACGACACAACTTTTAACCTTCGGGGCGGTGGAAAATATTGCAATAAAAATTTCAATTACGTAAAATTAAAATTAGCTTTCGTTTTGTGAAACGAGACCGTCCATTTTCAAACTTTATTTGTTTATTGTCAAATGTCATTTTGTTTTGTTGGTGTTTCTGTTACTATAGGACGAAACGAACGGCTAGAAGTAGCTAGAGACAATCGCGCGGGCGTTTTTTTTTTAATGTTAAAAAATTCCGTCAAATTAGTATTTACCTAATATGCATGCATTGTGATTGAAATTTATTAGCTGGATTTTATTTTTTTACGTTCAAATTTTATTTAAGTAAACTATTTCTGCGATGTTGAGCGGCTACGCTAAATTTGTAATACAAAAGAAAGTGCCCCCTTTATAGCGCCTGCTCGCGTCAAGGCAAGAAAAACATCTCAGTTTTCAAGTAGTTTAGCGGCTACGCTAGGTTTGTGTAACATGGTTTGTGATTCAAAAGAAAGTGTCCCCTTAATACCGCCTGCTCGCGTCAGGGCAAGAAAAATATCCCAGTTTTCAATTAGTTTAGCGGCCTACTAGGTTTGTGTAACATGGTATATATATATATATCTCAAAAACCATGTTACACAAACCTAGCGTAGCCGCTAAACTATTTGAAAACTGGGATGTTTTTCTTGCCTTGACGCGAGCAGGCGCTATAAAGGGGGCACTTTCTTTTTTATTACAAATTTAGCGTAGCCGCTCAACATCGCAGAAATAGTTTACTTAAATAAAATTTGAACGTAAAAAAATAAAATCTAGCTAATAAAATTCAATCACAACGCACACAATGCATGCATATTAGGTAAATACTAATTTCACGGAATTTTTTAACATTAAAAAAAACGCCCGTGCAATTATGTTTCTAGCCACTTCTAGCCGTTCGTTTCGTCCTATAGTAACAGAAATACCAACAAAACAAAATTACATTTGACAATAAAGTTTGAAAATGGACGGCCTCGTTTCACAAAATGAAAGCTAATTTTAATTTTACGGAATTGAAATTTTTATTGCAATATTTTCCACCGCCCCGAAGGTTAAAAGTTGTGTCGTACAGTAATTAAGGTGAATCTAAAGGTTTTATCTAAAAAATATTCATAATAAGTGAGGCCAGCGCGATCGAAATTTTACCTAAATAATATATTTGACCAAAAGAAGTTTTAGTATGTACCGCCACAAAGTTCAATGTAGAGCTAATTCTAGTTGTCCGCATTTGTTGTGTTCTTTCAGCAAATTTAATATTGATAAAAAAATCGACAAAGTATTTTAGTGATATATAGCTGTTTTATGCACATAACAGTAAATTCCTTATAAAGTAGGTTGGGTGGATAACAGAACTGATATTTTAATTAAATATAATTTTATCCTCTATTCAAGAGATCGTAATATTACTGCTTACTAATTAACAGAAAAACAAACCAAAAATACACATCTTGTTTGTGTCCGTCATACGTAACACTGGGGCAACGAACTCAATTTCGTTTTTTAATACAAGTTTCATTTTCAAAATCGGAATTTCATTGTGTGAAGGATTCAGATAGGCGATAAAATTGGTACCTACCTAAATTATAATATTATGGTAAAACCATAAATGATCGTGTGAGAAATGTGGAAATCCGCAAAGAATGCAAGGCTGATGTAAACGTAATGAGTAAGATTAAGAAAGGGACGCTCAGATGCTTTGGGCATGTAGAACGAATGAATGAAGACAGTAGTGTAGGGAGAATATATGAGCCAAATGTGAATGGTAGAAGAAATCAGGGACGCCCGAGGAAGACATGGCACGATCAAGTGAATCAGATACTGAAGTCCGACCACGCCAAGAATCAGAATAATATAAGAGTGTGTTTGAGACGATGTATGAATGTAAATGAGCCAAGGAGTGTGTGCCAATACAAGGGTTGCTTGGCGGTCCGTCCTCTCTGCCTACCCCTGCGGGAAACGGCGTGATGGTTAGTTACTTAGTCAATTGTTATTTGTCAAGAAAGACCCTAATACTTATACAGAGGTATTCACGGAGAAAACCTACTGATGTGAAATATTGTTAATTAATTAAAAATCTGGTCAAATTATACGTTTTCCTGTTAAAAACGGGACTAGAGGCCTTTAACGAATGATTTGAGAAATTTCATAACAAACCATCAGTATTTTATTAATTTTTCTCCGTTTACATTTTGTGTATGATATTATGGTGGCGATTTAATAGATTTCGTGTATGATCTTTTGGTGGGTATTTAATACATTTTGTGTATGATCTTATGGTGTCTATTTAATACATTTTGTGTATGATCTTATGGTGGCTATTTAATACATTTTGTGTATGATCTTATGGTGTCTATTTAATACATTTTGTGTATGATCTTATGGTGTCTATTTAATACTTTTTGTGTATGATCTTATGGTGGCTATTTAATACATTTTGTGTATGATCTTACGGTGGCTATTTAATACTCGATGACTAAGATAATTCAAAAAGCAAAACAACAAAAGTCAGGGAATTGTTAACACATTGTATGCTGTCCTTTGGAGATATATATCATTTTTGCGAAAGGCAAATACTTGCACATCATGTGACTGATAACATGCTTCTCGGTTAAATGCAAACCATAATATTATTTAAAATAATCGAATTCTTATCAATATAGACGCTAATAATAAATAGATGATTCATATAATTATTCGCTCCCTGAATAAGAGAATAAACACATTGACATAATTGATAAGAATACGATACACATTTACATTATGATTGTGATGTCTACTTGTTAACTTAAAATGAAGAATATTTAACAAATTGTCTACTGATTGTGCACAAAACGCAAATGTGCACTAATATTGAGTTTAGCAGCCACCTCTAGTGTGTATCCATAATTTTTTTTATTAACTCCGCACAGGAGGTACTGAAGAAAATAATTTCAATGTCGTTGGGGATGCTGTGAGGGGGGTCGTTTTAATGGAAGGCAGGAGAGGAAGTTCTGGGAAAGAAAAGGCATGAGGGGATGGTAGGAATCTGGATGGGTACAAATCTGGAATGAGGGTCAATGTGTCCAGAAGTGATACTTGAAAGGTAAAATTTACCGAGCTCAGGCATACCAAACTAAATATATATATGCTGAAACAAATCGAGAAAAAAATCCACAGGTTTGCCTGTATGCGGACGCATGGAACTTATCCGAGATTCACGCAGCATATGGACATACTAGAGGCACAGAAAAGAAATAACCTAGAAATCAGATGTCCTGCAAATCTTTCATTACTTCTTTTTTGTGACATCCTAATGTTAGTTATAACGGTTAACCATAGATGGCGCATAGCTGTCGGTAATGCAGAATTTAATAAATACGATTGCAACCTCAAGGTCCAGAACCAATCGAATCCGAGCTAATTTTTATTTTATCACAAACAAATTCCAAATTGTAGTGGTGACCCTGGAGTTTTTGTGTTACAACAGTTATAATATAACTCATAACTCTATTGATAATATACATATTTTTTAAATTGCCAGCAACCCGGTCGTTTTTGAAATAACATTATCAAATACAAACAAGTAAGTAACCCGCTTCACTAGAAGATTTCTATTCTGAGGCGGGTACATATATATGCTTATACATACACATGCATACATACGTACGGATATATTTATACATCCGTATATATACCTATTAATCAATATATACACATACGTACACACATACCATCACATACGTATACTCATGCATGCATATAATCATAAAAACATAAGTACACAATACGACTTGTCCTTGCCTGTAAACTTCAGCGTTGTCGTCACCACGACTTGTTCAAGATACCACACGGCAGAACAGATTTTCTAGCACATCATAGCATAGAAAGAGGAATAGTAGGTACTGTTTAGTGAAATTTCTAAAACAGTGACGTTTTTAGGTTATTTAATTACTATTTAAATAACCTAAAAAGATTTTTTATATAACTATCTTCCCAAATGTCAAGAAAAATGTCAATATAAGAAATCTTGTCATGAAACTGGTTCGATCTGTCGTACAATAAAAAAAAATAGTGCACTTCTATCGGTGTATCTTTAATGATAATTTTTACTTTCTCATTGTAATGCACTTGAACGTAATACCTATCATATTATTAATTACTTATAAATAACTATAATAATGTACTGTGCACTCCTCTTAACAAACACAAGCTAACGCTTATATGGAAGAGTAGTATTCAAATCTCTTGATATGTAAAAACCAATGTTAATACGATTTTGTATGTAATTACTTTAAGTCTTCAATAAAAAATATTTAATAAAAAAAAAATTATAATTTACCGTTCATATTTTTTCCCCGTGCAAAGCCGGGTCGCCCCAGATAGCCCTGATTGCACGAATAAACAACTTATTATTCTGCTTTCTTCCATATTACAAATAATTAATTATATCTCGTCCGAATTACACAATGTTTATTATTTGTATCATAACGCTATGGGCAGAATATAAATTCTCTCTCGGCTTTATGAAGAAGGGAATTAAGAAGGAACGCTGCTAGAACGCAAGGTATGATTAGTGGAACACATGGAAGAATTCAAGGAAGAAACATCGAAGATGCGTTACAATGACCGTGGAAGAATTTTCTAACATTTTAATACGTCACAAGTGTCCCAACTGCAAGGAACCAGTGGGACAATGGTATCACTAATAATTGGTAACAACAGTTCCATGGCAACTCAAAACAGCAGCAACTAAGCATACTTTTGAAAAGTGATGTAAAAATGAACATAATGTGACCAATTTAACATTTTTTTTATTACTTTTCAAGAGTTTGTTAAATTGACACTATTCTGAATTGCAGTGTTACCGGTAACAACATACCTCAAAATTGAGATATATTGTTCAGACACACCTATAAAAAGTGCGATAAAGTTATGAAAAGTGATGAAACAAAGACTAGGTTAAATAGTAACCTATTTTTTTATCTAGTTTTTGTTTTATCACTTTTCATAATTTTATAGCACCTCTTATAGGTGTGTTGAACTGGCATTTTGATGAGTTATCCGGTCACCAACTTTTTATAGGTGTGTTGAATTGTCATTTTGTTGAGTTATCCGGTCACCAACTTTTTATAGGTGTGTTGAATTGTCGTTTTGTTGAGTTATCCGGTCACCAACTTTTTATAGGTGTGTTGACTTGTCATTTTGTTGAGTTATCCGGTCACCAACTTTTTAAAGATGTGTTGAATTGTCATTTTGATGAGTTATCCGTGAAATAACACAAACCTTTCTACAAACCCAGCTAAATAATTTTGTGGCAACATTTTCATATGAAAAAAAAATTACCCACTTTTATTGTATAGGTACAACCTATATGTTTCCTAAACAATGCTAACATCTTCGGAATTAACAAAAAAAAAAAATTTAAACTGTAACTAACTAACCATCACGCCGTTTCTCCGCAGGGGTAGGAAGTGAGAATGGACCGCCAAACAACTCGATCTTGGCACACACTCTTGCCTCATTCACACTCAAACTGTTATTCCGAATTTTGACATGACCCGACTCGAGTATCTGGTACACTTGATGAGTGTACGCTGACTTTTCCCCATCTCCTTCCTTTCCCTACTACCTTCAACCTCTCAACAAACCTCTAATTGGGGATGCTACAATCTAACTGGACCCGGGCAGTTAAAAAACTTTTAAAAATCGTTATAATGGCAAATATATTAATAAATTTGTGGTTTATACATGGAAGTTATTTCGTACATAATACTATAAAGGGATCGCTTTTTTATCAAAATATAATTTTATCATTAGACTGTTAAATAAAAAAATAATATGTTTATCTCGTCAGTTTTGTTATCTTGTTGCTGTATCGGGTGTGGTAGGAAGAGGGATAAATCCAGAAAAATATTATTTCCGGACGTGCCTTGACTTTTGATGCCCCCTGTAGAGGGTGGCCACTGGTTGGATGCGAACAGAAAGCAAAGACACGTTTTCTTTCAATTTATGAACGTAGCAACAATTTGTATCGCTGTCGAAGTATTTCACTTATTTTTAAGATTTATTTGTGAACACACAAATTTAAGCGCTACTTTCTTTTTGGTATTCGTTACTGTGAGGGAGAAATGTGAATTAGGTGCAATATAACACATACCTAGAAAGGTTTAAAAAACCTAATTTTAGAAGATATAAAGGTTTGCAAGGAAACCCTTTGTTGAGAGAATATCATAATTAAAATTAACATTGCCCCATTGGTAATAGAACTAATAACACATTATACTTAGTATTACTACTTATTAAGACGAGAAAATACCCTAAAAAATATATATGCGAGGCTCGGCCCTGGTGTATTGGACAGACTTGCAGTTGAATTGAGTGCTGAAGTCGTGTAAAAACAATATTCGGTGGACTGCCCTGCGTAATGGAACGACCCACAGTCGACTTTGCCCTAGCAGGTCTAGAAAATCGATCTTTCCACGGAGTTTATTTTAATTATTTCTGATAAATGTATTACTAAAATCTTAAATGTTTCCAGGAGTATCCCTCGGGAAGTTACTAATTCGTCACCTAGAAAAATAAAATCTGGTGCTTACCTCTAATTTTATAGTTAAAAAACGTTTTACATAAAATGTTCTAATAATTTGTTCCTGTTTTTATAAATCTTAAATATACACAATTTAAATCCGTGGGGATCCGTCTCTAAACATTTGAGATTTTAATAAAAAGTTCATCAGTAAGTAATTAGTTCATCATAATTAAAATGTGAGCGTCGAGCAAACCCTCGTTATTAAAGTCTTATGTCGCCTTATGAGTTTTATTATTCATCTTTCGTAGGGTGGAGGGGGTCATAGGGGACATCTAGGTCTGTTAGCCAGTCTAGAACGCCGCCCTGTGGACCTCATCAATCCCGCCGGGGAATTAATGAAGCGGGCATTCGTTGACCACATATTTTAAACTATTATATAATGGAAGGTTTATAACTGCAACATATAAATAATTTCAATTTAATGGTCACAACCAAAAGGTCGCATATCAATTTAAAGTGAATTTCATAAAAAAAACTGATGACGATTCAACCAAGACATCGTCAAGTAAATTTTGAAGAGAAGCTTTCGGTATAAAATTAGGTATCTCGGATATTGTTGAATAGAGACTGGAGAAGAAAAACCTTGAATAACCCCTTTTGTAGTGTTCTCCCCATAAGCTATACAAATGATTCTAGCGACCTTCGACTTTTTAAGTTCTCGGTTTGATTCTTTACAAAATGATTTGTCGAAAGTGTGTTTTTTTAGCAACACAACATACTTGAGTCAACGACCAAAACTAATATTCTAAAAATAGAAAAAATGTTTCATTCAAATGGCGTGACAAAATATTATAATAGGTGTGAATGCATTGCAAATAAAAAAGTTAAGATATTTTAAGATTTTCAATTAATTCATAACCTTACATATGGTTGCCAAATTTCGATGAGAATCGAACGAATATTGATAAGAGTTTAGAATACTGGTCCGGCTATTATTCCGCCCATATCTCTCTGTGGAGCAAATCTCAAAATCTACAGCGAAATTAAATATTTACGGCATGTCATCACTGATGACCTGAATGATAAAAATTACATAGTACTTCAAAGAAGAGTACTGAGCGTGCGAGCCAACAGGCTCGCCAGGAGATTCAACAGTATCAACAGGTACTCCGGCGAAGAAGTAACTATTCCAGACATACTGAACGAACTTTTACAATAGAGGACAAGGTACATACAAGGCGTCGGGAACACACTCAGAGTACAGTATAACCACGCATACAGGGCGCTGTTCGGCCTCCCTTGGCGATGCAGCGCCTCACAGATGCTCGCAGAGGGAAGAGTGCATGGGTTTGCTGCCTTGATGCATCACATAATAGCCGGGACGAGTCAGCGCTACCGGACATCGGAAACCACTCTTGTCCAGGCCATCGCCCATTTCCCAGGGGCACTAGACTATAGATGGAGAATTTCCCTCTAGCCAAGTGAAAAAAGTAAAATAAAATCGATACGCTCAGTTCGAAAACAAAAAAGGTTTTTTTTTAAATCCCCATACGATGCAGGTTGGCCGGTTTCCCACTTGTACAATTTGTTTCCGGACACCGTGTAAATCTGTCTTGTTTTTTTTTTTTTTCACAAAAAAATAAATAAAAGTCGCAGATGGGATGGTTTGCACACGTAGGTACTAAGTTGTAGATTGACTCCCTTATAAAATTCTGGCGGCTATTCAAGAGGGAATATGTCCAAACTAAAATGGGGAAAGCAACTGTGAAAGAACCTCGAACCCATTGGTGTCGAAGCAATGGGTTCGCGACCACCGTAGAACAGGGTGAGAAGCTAATGTTGGTGAAATTCATAACGTAATCAATCCATCAATACGGACAGACATGTAAGTTTTACTTATAAGATACAGGTATGCACGTGACCAAACAATTTTATAAGTATATATAAGCGTGCCAATAAAACAGACACGTTCCATCCCACTAAAATACTGTGCTAACCCTTTTATCGGCTACCTTTTGTCATGCCTACTAGCTGACCCTTTTCCCTTATAAATATTTCATGTTCCCCTTTATTCTACCAGGGCGGCATAGAACCGAGGAGGTGAGGTCCGCCCGAAAATGCAAAGAAAATTGGAAAATTACCCAAAGCGGTCTTTTTATGCGTGCGTTTGTATAAAATGAGCGTTTGGTGTTTTAATATAAATACGGTTTAACTTGAAGCAGGCATTTCGGTCTGGGCGTTAAATGATTATTTATGGCAAGTGTTAATCATATAAGAATGTATTGTTTTTGTAAAAGACCCATTTTGTATCGTGTTGCCTTTATACAGAAACATACATGCCATCTATATGAAATAATTTAAAAAATCACAATTTGGCGGCGGGCTTCGAAAGCACGATATCTAGGTTCAGAGACAGATCAGAATTAATCGAAATATACCCCGCGGGAAGAGCCTTTCTAGGCCTGTTAAGGCAAATTCGACTGTAGTTCCGTGGTACACACGCCAATATTTGTGTACACGTCTTCTTCACTTACGTCGTTGACTCCGACTTTATTTTAGAGTATTGTGTCCTCACCGTATTGTTAAAAGTGGTTAAATGCAAATAAGTTTTTTGAAAAGCTTACCAAAACACGTTTCTAGATGATGTTCAGTTATGTGTCGAAAAATGTTGCATTTTACCTAGAACAAGAGAAAATAAATATTTATGGATTTATTTATTCAATTCTATTAATTTACATATAGTATACACAATTAGTGAGAGTTAAAAGGGGATATTTGAAGTCAGTTTCTGTACGGGTTAGTAGGAGTACTTTGTGAACACCTCACTAGGAGAACCTGTGCTGAGGTGTTCGCATGTTTTACGAAAATATTATGATGCCGTCATAAGTAAAAACATATCATCCTCCTTGAGGTACTCGAGGAGGATATTGTGGTTCCACCCGCGGTGTCAGTATTTTATACATAATAGGTTAATAGTTAATAAATTATTATAAGCAATAATTAGTCGCCTGTAAAATCAATAAATAAATGCCGCCGCCGGGAATTGAACCCGCGCCTTCTGATATCCGGTCAGGTGCTCTGGACCACTGAGCCACGTCGGCTTATTTCCAACCCGTCAAATAATTCAATGTGTACTAGTACTTCAATCAACAATTACTGCTTATTATATTTGTTCCACCTGTAAACAACCAACTTTATTTTAAATAGGTTAATAGTTGTAACATCATAATATTACATATTATAGACATAATTTAATGAAAAGAAAAGGATACTACATGGAGTGTACTTAAAAATATAGGTAAGCTAAGTTACAGGATTGTAACGATTTATTTTATTTGTTACGTTACCTTTAATAAAATTCAAAGAGATACGTTATTTAGCAGCACCATACTCAATATCATGCTGTGCTGAGCAAACACGTCTGTTCTGCATAACAGATAGTAGTGCGGACCCTGGCATTAATTGTTATAAATTATTTCCATCAGGGCCTATGTAATCTTTGGGAATGAGGAAGTTCTGGGAAGGAATAAGGTATGAGGGGTGGGTAGGAATCTGTTGGTCAATGCGTCCAGGTACGACGGACGTTTGGATCCATCCCTCCCACTGTGGTGCAAAAAGATCAAAAGGAGAGGTCAAAAGGTCTCCGTCAAGCAGTCTCTACCGATCCGGCCCGCCACACAGTTGATGTGCAAATGCATCCGCCACTAAGACCTAGACAAACCTCAACCGTATCGTAAACGTATCGAAACATTTGGGGTGATGTATGGCAGGGGTGGTGGTTATCCAATAAATTGTTCCCGGGGCAGTGCTACCCATACCCGCCTTCAAAATTGCACTCCGAAAGTGTAACCACGATACCCTCGTTGCTTTGAACGTCTAAACTCTCCTGTGAAAGTAAAATAAGGCAGGTGTAAACATGTATTTACATCTTTCCCTGGCTACAAAGTCCCAGTGGAAACAGTGGCCTGCAGTCTACTATCTGTTCCGTGTGTTCTCTATCCTCGCATGGGACCTCAGGGAAATCTTCGGCCCCGTATTATCTGGCATATTGCCGCTAGCCCGGAGCCTAAATCAACCCCGTTTTTACAGATTGCAATAATAATTGCAGAACAGAACGGAACAAAAACAAATAAAAATCAGTGAGATTTTGTTTACTTGACGTTTTAAAGTGGATAATATAGAAATTTTATAGAGACACATCTTCTTTTAAATGTGACTACCGCATAAGAGTTTGAACAGCCCAGAGGTAATGGATCTATGACATCCTTATTCCTTCATTTGTGGTATTTTATGAGGCTGAAAGAAGTGGAATGGAAAGGAGATTGGGAAGATCAAGGTATAAATCAGTACGAAGCCACCTTGAAATAATTTCACATAAAAATATAATAAAGTGTGCTAAATATTATTCTAGTTATATGTATTTACGGAAACATAATTTGTTTGTAATGTATACTGTATATATTAAAATATACCGTGGAAATAATTTCAGACCAAATGGTCTAAATAAACCTTTTTCGGATTTCGTGGAATTTAAGAAAAAATCTTAGCTTTGAAAATATGCCACAATTATATAAAAGGAAGCAATTAGTTTTTCCCTTCTTTTAAGGCTAAGATGTAATGTCGCTTTTGAAGAGGTAGATTTCGTGGTACACGGAGAAAAAATACTATTATTGAATGTTGCTAATTAATCTCTTAAAATTATTCGTAATCCGGTGAAAAATAGGATTGCAAGCCCTTAACGAATGAATTTATAGGTTTCCTATTAAACTTTTAGTAAAATACGAATGCATTATCACGACGGCGATATATACGTGTTTATAAAAATTATCATATATTCTCATTTCGTCTGTGAAGACAAATGAATTTCATGAACACGTTTTCCGATATATTATAAATTAACTAAAAAATTATCAGGAAACGGTCTACAATACCTTTTATAACCAGATACCAATAATTTGAAGAGATTTTATAATAAATTAGGAACACTCATTTTTCTCCATATCATATATAAATATATAGTATCATAAAATTTCCCGACCTAAACCCGACAATTTCCAAACCGATCATATATGCATATACTCGTATATATGTATAATATGATAAAATTTCCCGACCTAAACCTGACAATTTCCCAACCGATCATATCATAAAATTCCCCACGGCCAAAGACTTTACAAGAAACGTGTCTATTCTGAATGTTGATCTGAGAATATGTACAACTCCACACAAAAGATACACCTGTATCCACGATTACAACACGTGGATTCTCCGTACCTACTTGTAAACAATTCCCAAAATTTATAATATATCCGTTTAAAATTAAACTGTGTAGGTACTGCCATTGTGGAGGGCCATTGTTCCGTAACAATCGGCCATTGACGTTTTGACTGACTATTTCCGGTAAATTTGAATGGTTCCGTCATCCCATTAAATTTTCAAATCTATAATAGTGGTTGGGTAAATCGTCCTGGTCCCATCGCAACGGAGATAATCGAATAATACCTGATTAAATCAGTTTAATTGTTACACTCCATTTTAAGTGTTTTTAAATGTACCTTTGTCATTAGTTACGGCTTTTAAAAATACGAGTAAAAATAGTTTTGTCTCATATTCACCGGCACTGAAACTTACAAAAATTACTCTACTGCTGTCGTGGGAACATTTACAAAGAAATAAATAAAATAAATAATTGTTAATTTAACTTACAAGTACAAGTAATTATTACTTATTGTACTCACAGTCGTTAAATCTCTTTGCACTTGTACTTAAGAACATGATGACTGATGACTTTTAAGAACAAGTAATTATTATTTATTGTACTCACAGCTATTAATCTCTATGCACTTGTACTCATAACCCTTAAGTCCATTAATCTTTTAAATTCGTAATCTGAAGATCAGAATTTCTCATTTTAAATGTCATAATCTGAACTCCACCCATTACAGAAATACTATTTGCGATTGACAAAACTTTACAATAATTTGACAAGATTGCAAGTCTTTTACAATTTTTGAGGCGGGTATGGTTACCGCCGCCCCGAGAACCATTTATCGGATAACCATCACCAATGCCATAGGTTACTCCAAGTGGTTCGCTACGTTTGGTGACTTAGAAGTGGTTCCCAAGATCATGGGGTGAGGTTTGTCTCGGTCTTGTCAGCGGATGTGTCTACGCACCTACTGCATCTGACCACCTATTGAGTGGCGGGTCGGATCGGAAGAGACTGATTGAGGAGCCTTTTTGACCTCTCGAGCCGGACTCTCGACCCATCGGCTCGCACCGCTGTGCGTGAAATGGACACTCCTGGACACATTGAGCCCAGATTCCTACCCACCCCTGATACAGAACTTACTCTTCTTCCTTTTCTTAAAAACACCATCCACACACCATCACAAAAGATGATAGAGGCCCTCAGGGATATTATTTTCCTCAAGGTCTCCTGTCTGGAGCTAGTGTAAAAAAATATCATTAATCTACAAATCACTCACATTGGACTACTAATAAATCCACCAACAATAGAATTTCCCAATGAAGTTTCCATAAATTCACCAATCAAAAAAATTCTCTTTGAACTTGAATTTATCAGTTCGTCAATTATAAAATAACTGTTTTAACAGTTGACCTCAAAGTTCACCAATCTTAAAATAAATGTTTAACGGTTGACCTCAAAGATCTCCAATCATAAAATAAATGTTTAAAGGTTGACCTCAAAGTTCACCTATCATAAAATAACTGTTTTAGCAGTTGACCTCAAAGTTCACCAATCTTAAAATAAATGTTTAACGGTTGACCTCAAACATCACCAATCATAAGATAAATAAATAAAGGTTTGCCTCAAAGTTCACCAATCATAAAATAACTGTTTTAACATTTGACCTCAATGTTGACCAATAATAAAATAACTGTTTTGACACTTGACCTCAAAGTTCACCAATCTTAAAATAAATGTTTAACGGTTGACCTCAAAGATCACCAATCATAAGATAAATGTTTAAAGGTTTACCTCAAAGTTCACCAATCATAAAATAACTGTTTTAACACTTGACCTCAAAGTTCACCAATCATACAATAACTGTTTTAACACTTGACCTCAAAGTTCGTCAATCATACAATAACTGTTTTAACACTTGACCTCAAAGTTCACCAATCATACAATAACTGTTTTAACACTTGACCTCAAAGTTCACCAATCATACAATAACTGTTATAACACTTGACCTCAAAGTTCGTCCATCATAAAATAACTGTTTTAACACTTGACCTCAAAGTTCACCAATCATAAACTTTATCTGTTTAATTATATCTCAACATTTAATTATTTTTTAATCCACACATCTTTGTACACGTATTGGTACATAAAGTCCTCCATGTAATTATTACAGTAAAGGCAAAAAATATACTGACAAGATTTTTTTCTATTTATACCTCTTAGTGTTGTGATATCGATTGCAAAGTTTGGTAACCCTGCTAAAAAAAACCTCATAGCTAAAACAAAACATTTCTAATTACCTCTCATAACAGTTACTACGGAGTTCAAAAGGCGAACAGGTTTTAATTCACCTGTTTAACACAGCTACGCCACTCACTAACATCAAATTGGGTAACAAAAAATGGCCATTAACTCGACAGTATCTAGTTTAATTGTCCGCAAAATAATGGCTGCTCAATCAACGTGAAAATACGATTAATTTGACGACCTTTACAGTGGAAAATTGTATAATAGGTAGCAAGTAGGTAGGGTCGCTTTGTTCGTGGAATACTATTAGACACGAGGGACGCTTGTAAAGTTTTGGAGATTTTTAAAATGACAATCGAATAACTAGGTTTTGGAAGCATTGGAGTAATATTCATAATAATGATTGGACTATTTGTACAACGCCGTTTTCGTGAGAAAATTACCTCAAGGGCGCTTATAATTAATTTATGCATTTAATCTATTCCTATCACTTAGACTTAAAACTTATTACTTATGGCTTATTAAATAAGTAACTAACTAACCATCATGCCGTTTCCCCGAAGGGATAGGCAGAGAGAACGGACCGCCAAACAACTCGGTCTTGACACACACTCCTTGCTTCATTCACATTCATACATCGTCTCATACATACTCTTCTATTATTCTGACTCTTGACGTGGCCCGACTCAAGTATCTTATCCACTTGATTGTGTCATGTCTTCCTCGGGCGTCCCCGACTTCTGTTACCATTCAAATTATGGGTTTACCACATATACGCCTCAGGGATCTCATTTCTACAGCATTCAGTCTACTTTCATCCGGTTTGTCATTGTGCCTTATAACATAACTAAGTTTTATAGCTAGTGACGACGTGTAAATTCCTGCCTTGGCTTTGTGCGTATGTGTATATCCTGTCTGTTTCCTTTTTTGTTTGTTCAACTTAACCTTCCATTGTTTTTTTTTGTTCTGTTTTGTATGTGAAACTTATAATTTTGATATGAAAATACCAATGTAAAATTGTACCGATTAACTCCCATCCTATGTACATTAAGTTCCTCCCGTCCTACAATGAGTTTTCTAGCTCATCGGGATTGCTCTAGCAAGAAATAAAAATAAAATAAGTGTTCTACACCGACGTAAGATTGTCGAACGTCACATAATTGTCACTCGGTTGATCACGCAATGAGTTTGACATATAAGCTTACAGCTTTCTCTCAATGAAAGAATAGATTAAAAATATATATTTTTTACTTATAAAATCTATCGCCTACACTACACAGCTGTCAAACGTAAAATTAAATGTAACTTGCAGAACAAGTACACAAGTCTTTTTCCTTGAATAGTATGATATAAATCCTTACAATATGTAAATATTTTTGAAAAATTGTGTGTTCACATGAATTTTTTTTATTCACAAAGCCACAGATTTGCCAACAATGGCCTATCAACTTTAAACGCATCAATAATAATGTTGCCCGCACTCCATTAAAACACACAATGTGTCGTTCGGCACGAGGGACGTTATTATTATTGTGTTTTGTTTTCCTGGCAACACTGTGTGAATTTAAAAAAAGCATGATGGAATCGACACTTCGATTATTCGATTTTACTGCGAGAAAATCGTAAAATATCGATAAAATAGCGATAAATCTGGGAATTGGAATGTCCAAAAGCCATTGGTACACGCGCTTCTAGATTGGTATTTTGGACAAAAAAATAACAATATGCCCAAAAATTGTAGCTTAAATACTCATTACAAATAAACTCTATTCGTTTTTATTTACACAGGTAGATATATATTTCAATGATTCTTTCACACATATGTATATATTTCAATCACACCTTTTCAGACAGTCATATACAGTCAGAAACCATTCATCTTCACAGTCAGCGACATTCTAAAAAATAAATACGATTACACCACCCCAGCCAGGAGCACTCCTGTCTCGGTAAGACCGGTACATTAGGGGGCAATGATTTGTTAGGACTTGGAACACGTGCTCTGACGATGGGAAGAAGGTTGGAGTTCGATCAACCGGTATACATGGCAACCTAATAAGCCAATATTGGAATTTAGGATGGGCAGGAAAAAAGGATCCGACTGAGCTTCGTTTTTTGAATCATATCTTTCTTCTTGTCTCTTCCTGGTTCTTCCCGGTCCTTGTCTGCTCTTGGTTCGTCTTTACTCTTCTTGGCTCTTCTGGTATCTTCGTAGCTCTCCTTCTAGGCTGTACGTGTCTCTTCTTAGCCCTTCTTGTCTGCTCTTGGTTCTTATCTACTCTTCTGGTCTCTTCTAGGCTCTTCACTAGGCTCTTCTGGTCTCTTCTTGACTCTGCTTGGCTCGTCTCATTATTAAATCTTCTCTACTTTTGTCACTAGCAAAAATAATAAATTTAATATCAATAGTGGGTAAAATAGCAACCCTAAAACCATGTCGTGTTTTTA
Source organism: Hesperophylax consimilis (assembly GCF_061612785.1). Lineage (NCBI taxonomy): Eukaryota > Metazoa > Arthropoda > Insecta > Trichoptera > Limnephilidae > Hesperophylax > Hesperophylax consimilis. The sequence goes on along the minus strand of NC_142862.1, from coordinate 10,677,802 downwards.
ATATATTGTCCTCTGCAAACAAAGTCGTACCTTATCCAAGCGTAAACTTTTCAATAAAAGTTAGGTTATCTGAAGTGACAGGAGAGGTAAGTATGTTTTCTGTAAAAATATGATAGGTCCTAGAAACTCGTAATAAATTGTACACCGTCCTTGAGGCGATTTTTAAAGAAAACGGGGCTAGATAAATTATCCAATTATTATTATTATTTTGGTAAGTTTATAAAGGAATCCGGTTAGGAATAACGTGGGTTTTATCTGATTTTCTGACAAATGACATATAAAATCATGAAAGAATATGACATGATTAGAAACCAAAATAATTTCACTAACCTAGAAAATTTCTGACACTACAACTACATAACTAACTAACTGACCTCCAAACAACTCGGTCTTGGTATACACTTCTTTCCTCATTCACATTCATACATACTCTTCTATTATTCAGACTTAAGTTTTGATTCACTTGATCGTGCCATGCCATCCTGGGGTGACCCGAATTCTGCTACCATTCCTATTTAATATTTGGCTAATTTATATAGCGCAGTTTTCGTGAGAAATCACCTCAAGGGCGCTGTATATATTTGCGTCATATATTCTCCTTACACTCCTTTCTTCGCTGATTCGCTCTACATGCCCAAACCATATAAGCGTCCCTTTCTTAATCTTACTCATTAAGCTTACATCATCATTCGCACTCACTGATGGATTTATATCTTTTAGTCGGGCAAGATAACGTTACTGAGCGTAGGGCCTATCTATTGAAATCTGTGTCGTTGCCACACTGGCGACACTTTTAAGAAATTATATGAGTACTCAAATCTAACACATACAACATTGTGAATCTGTTTTTTCCACTTACAAAAACATCGACGAAGAGACCGGTGCCACCCGGGAAGAAAATTTTGGACCCAAAGAATAAAGTAGAATACAAAAATGCGATGTGGGCGTTTTTGGTGATCGTCTGGCCATTTGGGCCTTAAGTACATAATTCAGAATTCGCTCTCAGTACAAATTCAAAATCAAATGGGATGGAATATAAGATGTCAGGCAGTGCAAGAGAGACATAGGGCTATATATTCATAGTCTCTCTCGGGGCCAGAACCAAAAGGTACCAATTAATGTGCTATATCGGTTTCCATTCAAATCTGTATTGAAGGCACTTCTATTTGAAGATGAATTTATTATCTGTTACTGTGGCTCAATCTGTCTGTGCATATAGACAAACAATAGAGCGTTTTTGCTTTTACATCCAAAAGAAGGCGCTGTTTTTTTTTAATTGTGTTTTATCTGTGGCAGGTAACATCTATATAATACAGGTATATATAAAAACACACTCGTATTTGAATGCGTTGTGTCAAAATTTCAAAGCAATCGGTGAAGAACTATCGTAAATTTAAGATTATGAACAAACGAACATTTACATTTTTATTTATACAGAGGGATAGATTTAGTGGATTGACCGTTTGAACCAAAATCGTCTGTTTAACACCCAGAATTTGATAGCTAAAATGGCCGCTAAATCAATAAGAAGACTTTGGCAAATAAATCTACAACGAAATTTCATAAAGTAAAGATGTTTAACTTTGTCTCTTACAGTGTAACTTTGTCCCATCTGAAAAAAGTATTTGTTTAAATATAATTATGTCAAAGATAGATTCTGCGAGTACGTGGGTATTGATCGAAAAAAAAAGATTCAATAGATTGGAATTGTCACGTAAAATTTTTATATCCTCTTTACAAATAAAATACAGGTGTCCGGGGGGTAAAGTTCCAGACTAAATGCCGGTAGATGATTCTGCATAATGGTAGACGTAGAAAAGATAAAAAAGAAATAAGGAGTATTCAAAACAGCTGACGACGCGCGACGTTGGTTCGAATAATAATAATAATATTTTGATGATTTGTATATCGCCGTTTTTTTTTAAATCACTTCAAGGGCACTGTACAAATATATGATACATTTCTACAAAGATCTATGTTTTAATAACTATAGACTAGTCAAACTATTATCAATTTATGGCTAACAGATTGCATCCACCGGTTCGTCGATCACCAATGCAAAGCCATATGTACAATGCATTTAATTGATGAACGTGATGCTAGAATGTACATATGTTATTAGTATTATTTATTTTCATTTTATACAGTACCATACATACTTACCTGGTAGGTCGCTTGAGATAAACACTTTTTTATTGTTTATTGGAGAAATCTATAGAATTACAATATTACGTTGAATGTTCTTAAATCCACACTATTGACAAATTTCGTAACTAAAAACATATATACTGCACTCTCGTGAAAGCCAAGTTTAATTACAATGAGAAAAATCAACAGCACAACGTTTATGTATAATACAAGGAGAAAAATGAGTATTTGCTAATTTATTATGAATCTCATCAAATTATTGGTAATCCGGTTAAAAACATCGGAACATTGTTCATGCGAAAATAGTAGGATGATTGTGAACACGTGTTCCGACATAATGCTAATATATTCGTAATTGACTAAAAGTTTATAAGAAACCTATCAATTCATTCGTTACTGAATTACAAATAATTTGAAGAGATTATTAATAAATTAGCAATCCGCATTATTCTCCCTGCATCTATTATTTTCTAATTTGACAACTTTTTTTTTCAATTATAGTAATATTACCCCAGGGAAAGTAAGAAACTTGTATGGTTTTGCACTCGGATGTATCATCAGAAGCCATCTTGAAATGAGATAAAAAATTAAGTCAACAATACAATGGAGATATACATTTTTTCTATAAAAGTTCAATGTAACCCCCTAAACAAAAGTAACACTCTTTTACATCAACACTTAATAACTTAAGGCCGTTTTGATCTCTATTTCGACCTTTCCTTTCGTCCTACGCAAACATTAACTAATAATTTAAAACGCGGACTGAAAATGATTATTATTCTATTTCTTAAACCAACAGAAGATTTTGAATAAAGAAATTTCAATTGTAATTTTATAAAATCCCAAGTTATCGTCTATAACTGTCACAATATTCGAATGGGTGATTTGAATACAGACGTTCACTTGATATCATAATGGATAAAAGCGGGAAAGTGTCGGATTATTGATAAATCTTTATAAATACTCGATTGTATGCTAATCATAAGGCATTATAATAAAACGTTGATTCAATTATTTTATCCGGTGGGCAGTAGAATATAGGATTTTGGGAGATCTTGGCTATTTATATTTATATTTCAATGATGCTCATACGATCTTCACCAAAAAGGAATCACATAAAAAGTAAAATGTTAAATTTAATAAAAAGAATCTAACAACGTATGTAGCTGGGCATTTTTGCCAAAGTTGGTTTCGCATCGCGTTTTTTTCATGTCGCAAGATTTTGATTGGTTCAGTTACGTATTACAGAATATAGGAAATTTGTATATTCTGTAATACGTAAAGGGAATTTGTATATTCTGTAATACGAATATAGGAAATTTGTATATTCTGTAATACGTACAATTTATTAAGAATTCCTAGTCTCCATCTAATGTTATTATTTACAAACATATACAGAAAAACATACTTACCTGGCTGGACACTTCAGATAAACACACTTTTTTATTTATTACGACTTTGCACGCAGAGGACACTATAGGAAAAATACTGGACGTTTATTTATTTATTGCATCTTGCTATACTTAAATCACATTTTCTTTTAAAAATCAACCTCACTAGGACTACTAGGTTAACAATTTACATTTGAGTGAAGCAAACATAAGAGTAATCACAAACATAAAGTAATGAACGTACAAACACACAATATTTCAAAAAGAAAGAAAAATGTATGATTTTTTTATATTAACTCCACACAGGAGGCCCTGAAGAAAATATTTTCCCTCAGGGCCTATGTCATCTTTGGGGATGCTGTGTGGAGGGTCTTTTTGTGGAGAGGAAGGAGTGAACATGGGTCTTGAAGAGTCCCGCGTTGTAGGAGGGAGGAAACACAGAGGCCGGCATTTCGTTCCACAGCCGAGCTGTTGAACTTAAGAACGAATCGTAGAAGCGACCCGTTTTCATGTGACAAATGTCAACCGTGTACAAATGTTGGGCGCGCGTTTGGCTTGTATCCCGACTACGCACCGGTGCCGAAGGGATCAATGACGCTAGTTGATGAGTTACCAGATGAGTAATTTGACAGTATATTGTAACAATATTTGAACCATACATTTCTTCTACATTCTACATTTGCTATTGCTAACGAATGCAATAACAAGTTTAAGTTGGCCGATGTTACCATCAAAATCTACAATCTCTACAATACACATCAAACTTTGATGGGCATGTGGCACGACTTACAGATAGATGAGTGTTGGTATCTTGGTTAGGATATGGAAGCAGAGGTTGTCCTATAGGTTGTTGTTATAGATGAGAAGGGCTGACGATTATAAGAGAACTACTGTCTTAGGCGGTTAAGAGGGAACCGGCAAATCTAAAAAATGAATGAAATCCAAAGCTGGACGCCAGGGTACATAACACGGTCGATCGATGGAGTTTATCGATAATGTCGAAAACTTTTCACCGTTCCCGTGCTCGACTGCAAACGGCTGACGTACAAACAACAGTTCACGTCGAATAAATTAACAACACTTAGTCATTATTGTGAACCATTAGCTTAGTTACCGACATTATCGATTAAACTTTTATCTTTCGACCCTACCCAGATCGAGATACCCAGAAGGCTCACGAAGAAGAAGAGGTCGGACAAACGCAGAAAAAGTAGCAAACATGACAAGTTACAAAGTGTTTTTTTAGTCCCACTAATCGACACGACTAAGTCACGATTGTTGAATATCGATATCACGGCCGCTATCTCCAACATCTAGCTAAGTCCGCCGACAGTTGCGAGGTAGTGCTTCCAGCTGTCGGCAGGGCACAATGGCCGTTCTCCGCTTAACCAGGCGGAGATCAGCCTGCCGATAGCCGTGATGCGGATTGGTACATCCGACTGTAATGGAGATAGAGGCTGGGAACGGAGCAGAGATGGATTAGCAATGAGTTATAAAGGCACCCGAATCTTCGAATTGCATTCCACATTTAGAATGATTCAGTCACACTCTTACACTTATTGTAATATTGCAGTAACATATGGGTCTATCTCAGATTAGGCTAAAAACGTGCTTATTTTTAAGAAGTGCAAATTTGGCCTCAATTGCAATAAATTTAACTGGATAAATGGTCGTAGGTGAGAAGGTTGCAAGTTGTGCAAATATTATTATTAGGTTATCCGATAAAGTATCTTTCACGTTTTTTTAAAACATGATAAAATAAGTTTTAAAGGATTATGAAAAGTGTAGTATTGATAATTAGTTGTAGTTTCAATACCGCCCAACAAATTTCGGTAGAGTGTATAGATCTAAGTTATTATTATTCATTTTGCGTAGTTCTAAAATATTTCCATAGGCGGCGGTAGTAACGCCACATGACAGAGACAACATGTCGGCTGTGTCCGAAAATTAAAAGAATGACTGTTTTCCGCAAATACTGGATCGGACTTGGACGGGATAATTTGTTTACAAAGGTTTAAAAAAACAGTTGATTCAAATTTACATTATTCCCTCGTGCAAACTGAAAATATCATATTATAGATTTAAAGGTACTATGGCATAGTTATTAAAAAATATATATTTTCATCTGTACCATTTATACATGAATAAGACTTTATAAAATGAATATTCAAAACTGCATAATCATAATAACAATGGTCTAGCACTCACATGTTTAAGTGCAGTTTTAAATAAAAACAATTACATGTTTTATGAGAAATTTACATTACTTATTTCATCTAGCATAGATAAAAAGCGAATATTCACATTAATTTTGTTGCTTCACATCTTATAATTAACCTGGAGTATTCTTATAAATCGAATTTTTAAATCGCACTAAATATAGTATTTCAAATAAATAAAAATTTACAGTACTTTAATTTATTTTATAAAACAAATAATATTAAATTATTTTTGTTGTTTGTTTTTGGGGTGTTATGCCGTGATGCGCTAACTCCTTCTTTAGCCGACGTTTCAAAACCGAACAACAAACAACAAAAACAAACAACAAAAATGCTTTTGGCCGTGAGAATCTAAAAACATACCTCAATATTAAATTATGTTTAAACTTGGTTTGACATAAAAAATTTAAATAATATATTTATTGTAAATCACGTTATCGACATATTTAATGGACTATGTTTGGGAAAGACGGTGAAATACCACTCGAAGGATTTGAATGATTTTTTTACAGTTTATTGAAAGCATAAACAACTAGTGCCTGATAGAAGAATTTAAAAAAAGTCTTTTATTTATAATCAATAAACTAGCGCTTTTTTCCTTGAAAATCCACGAGTATATTATTAGAGGCCGCCATTTTGTTTATTTAAAAAAAAAAAACAAGCTTCGATCAGGTCAATTTTTGATATTTTTTATTTTTATTTGATTGATTTTAGATGAACCAGTAAAATGTTACGATGGTCACCGCTAAGCTAAATTGTGTGACGGAGTCCAACAAATTTGCGCGATAACTTGTTAAAAAAATATAATTAACGTTTAAAAATTCATCAGGCATAAGTTCAACTCTGTTTAATCGTTTAGCTAATGACGAGTGAGATCTTAGATTAATAACTCTATAGAAAACTAATCGCGCTGAGAAATAGATCCGCGCGCCGATTGCTTCAACGATCAGAGCAGAGATATACTTACGCAATGATCATGAAATGTATTATGTGTCTAGGTGCATTATAATATTCTTTCTGTGAAAAATAGTTAAGGATTGCGGAAAAGGAGTGGATTTAGAAATATAATTACGTCAAAAGTATCTATTATTATTGAGCTAATATTCTTATACTTCCGCGTAACAGTGGTGAGATGCTTGATTTTGGGTCCAGAGATCTCAACTTCCATAAAGTTTTTGAGTGGAAGATTTTCGTTTTTATTAGTAATTAGAATAAAATGTTACCTGCTTTAAATTACTTTCGCCAGTTAGGTAAAGGGTTTTCCAATAAGAGGTGTTATTTTGAATAGATGTTACTAGTAGATGTAGATGTTACTTTTGAATCTGTCATTTTTGACATTTGACAAGTAGAAACTACGCTATTAATAAAAATGGAACGATACACGCTTCAACAACGCATTGAAATTATTAAAATTCACTTGAGTGAATCAAATGCAAATCATCTTGAGTGATGAGGCCCACTTCCACCTCGGTGGCTTCGTCAACAAGCAAAATTGTCGCATCTGGGGCTCGGAAAACCCAAGAGTTATTGTTGAAAAGCCTCTCTATCCTCAACGTGTGACTGTTTGGTGCGGTTTATGGTCCGGCGGAGTCATTGGAACTTACTTTTTCGAAAATGAGGCTGAAGCAACAGTTACGGTGAATGGATTGCGCTATCGAGAGATGATTAATGATTTTTTTATGGCCGTAATTGGATGGTATTGATCTGGACAACGTTTACTTTCAACAAGACGGCGCTACGTGCCGCACAAGCAACAAACCATTGATCTTTTACGATTGAATATCAAAATAACACCTCTTATTGGAAACCCTGTAGATACTTCTCAACATTCCTCTTCCATTTTTTTCACCTTCTTCCCTTCCTTGGGGTATTTTCACAGAGAGGAAAATATAAGCATAAAATTATGATAATTATAAATTTTTTATTGTTTTTTGAAGTCATGTCGGCGAACGTCGATGATAGCTGTCTACCAGCCAGTAGAGTTTTCTACGTCATAATGACGTTGTAGGCAGTTGGAACCATTTAGAAATGTGCAATTTAAAAAAATCTCCTATTCCATTACTACTTTGTCCTCTGTTAAACAATATTGTGTCATTTAGTCTTAAATTCCATCTCCCTCTGTTGAACTCGATTTGAGAAAATTTCTCCTTCTAGGGATAGGCAGCCGCCGGTCCTCACCCAGTGTATTCTATAAACAGCATATGTAGCTACACGAAGGCTACAGAACGAAACAGCAGTCTCGCTAGTTTTGAAGCCATTAACTTAGACGCCTTAGATGAAGCCTTTCATCAAATTTCACAAGAGTAACCACCATCGACTTATTGACTAGAACCCTCCACGATAATATAGCCCAACAAAAATAGCAGCATTGAAAGATGATTAGGAGGAAGTGAGGCAGTCGATCTGAATCTCATCCGCCATCTGTTTACGTCATTAGGATCCACAATTCAGGATGGATGCGAGGAAAAGTTTTTGCGATATCGCCTAATGCATTTGAAGAAAAATAGGTGTAGAAAAGTTCAGAAATGTCCCATATAACTGAAAATGGATATGTCTATCCAAGACACCATCTAGTACATTTAGATTGCATACATTCGGTTAGAACTTTGTAAAGAAATCAAAAAGATGAAATCTATAAAAGTATGAGAATTGATATGGAAGACGTCACCCGAATGAGATGTATTTAGCAACATGTAATTTGCAAGCCAGTTTGAATACCGTTATGTTCAATATGACAAAAAATTGATATTCACTTAAAGGCTATCGTAAGAGTTGAACTAAATACAAAAAAAAGGTAAATTTCTTCGGAAGGTTTATCTCTCAATAATATAAAATAAAAGTTCGTTTGTTTGTGCCCTTAGTTCGGATTTTGATAGGATTTTCACTAGCATTTAGAGAATTTCTTCCGGAAAATATATATTTTATAATAAATGCATATTATATTTATAGAAAGTAAAGAAAAGTCGAGCAACGCCGAGTAAACGGAAGCTAGTTATAAATAAAAATATAATTTTCTATATATCTATAAAAAAAATTTAATGCCAAAATAAAAATTTTAAAAAAATCTCATCTTACGTTTTTCGTAACTAAAATTACAAAAACCCATCTTGAATATGCTTGTGATATTTGGTCTCCTTTTTATGCTGTCCACATTCGACGCATTGAATCTGTTCAACATCGGTTCGAGGGATTGCTAGGAGGCTAAGTTTAGAAAAAGGCAAATACTCATATGATGAAATTGAACTAACTCTAAACCTCTCTCCTTTGGAAGTCCGTCGGGAAAGAAATGACCTCATTTGCTTCTTCAAAATTATAAATGGTTTTATTGATTCACCTACTCTACTGCAACTCATTCCCTTCACAGACTCAGAAATAAAGAACTGCTCTTCCTCAACCATCATTCGACAAATTATGGATATTATTCACCATTGTCCAGAATGTGTAGACTGGTCAACTCAAGTCCAAACCTTAACTTTTTTGGGATAAGTCTGAATGATTTTTGCCGGTCGCTAAACAAGTGACAGAATATTATAAGTGTCCTGTGGTCCTGACCCAAGGCGTATTCTTGACTTGATTCGACTTCGTCATTTTATTTTCTTATATTATATCTACCATATGTCTTTGCTTTCACATACCTTTGTCTACTACTGTATTTTTCATTTTACTTTATTCGTGTTATTATTTTGTAATTTGGACGATGTCCGTTAATAAATAAATAAAATACATAAAACAACACACGCATTTTGTTCCCTCACTTTTTTTATCGTTTCATACAAAAAAAATTAATAAAATATTTATGAAGTTTTTTTTTTTTTTTTCAAATTGCGTTCGGAACCTTTGGTTTCATAAAAGTGTACATTTAAATTATTCTGTAGTTAGTTGAAAATAAAACATAGTGTTTTCTCTATCTGACACCATTTAGATCATATTGCTCACCGTGACAGTAAGTGAGATACAACTATTTCTATGCGACCAGTTGTTACCAAAAGCGAACAAATTAGCTTGAAGGGTTAATATGAGAAGAATTACAGTGGAAGCTTATAGCCAAAAAGTAATTTTATTTAAAATAATATTACTAATTAACTATGGTGATATTACAATACATTTTAATATTGCAGCCCATTTCGACATATCCCGACAGTTTGGTCATAAATTATTTTTTTTAAAAGAGTGAAATTCATAAATGAATGAAGCCATATATCATCCCGGGGTTCGGCCCGCAATCTGCGCTGTACCAGTGTAGTGTACCTAGCCGCCTACCCCGGGGCGAAAGTACCGCGGGCGCGCCCCTGCAGCCAGCTCCCGGTAGAGCCACTGCGCGGAGCATAAAGAATCCAATTACAGAGAGGTAGGTTGCGATTTTTTCTATAAAAATAACGGGAAATGGAGTATAGGGTGGCGGGAAAATTAGAAAAACAAATTAATTTTAAAAGAAAAGTAAATGTATAATATGTGTAATTGGGATGGCATTAATGTTAAAATAATTTTAACATGAATCTTGAAGAGAGACGTATTGCAGTAGGGAGGAAACACAGAAGCCGACAAAAAAATTATGTTTTTTTATATATTATCTCCACACACGAGGCCCAGAGGAAAAAAAACTCTCAGGCCCAAAACCATCATCTTTGGGGATGCTGTGTGGAGGGTCCATTTTGGGAAAGGAAGTTCTGGAAAGGAACGATGAGGGTTGGGTAGGAATCTGGAAGTCAGTGTGTCTAGGGGTGACTGACGTATACATCTATCCCTCCCACTGCGTTGGGTCGAGAGAGTCCGGCTGGAGAGGTCAAAGGTTTCCTTCAACCAGTCTCTCCCGATCCGGCCCGCAACGTAGTAGGTCACTAGATAGTAAAAACTGGTCAAACCTCACGTCATGAACCCGAGCACCACTTCTAAATCACCAAAAATAGCAAACCACTCGGAGTGACTTGTGACAAGGGAGTAGGGTATCCAATAAATGGTTCCCCGGGCAGCGGTACCGATACCCGCCTCCCAAACTGTAAAAATAATGTATTTTCATATGGGTTTTGATATGGTTTCCATATTGAAATCGGGATTTAAAAAAGCATTGTGTAAAACGCCCGTTAGTCTTAAATTGTAATTGTCTCTAAATTGTGGCAACCATAATCGAATAATTTTACACAACAACAATTTTCTTTTCGTATACTCTTGTTGTCCCGAATACCGGTACCGAACCGTGTGCATTGTGTGTATAGCTACTATAAGTCTGTGTGTGAGGTAGGCAGCTCGGGTAGGTACCGTATTAAATTCCTCAGCCGCCATTTTAATTTCCGCTTCCGTCCTGATCCGCGGATCTGCAGAACGGAAGCCCCAAACGAGCGGCGGTGAAAATGTTAGCAGATTCCAAATTTAAAAAGCGAGGTGAGGAAATTAATAGTCGTGAAAAGCAACACGTTTTTTTTATTAAATTGTTAACGCAGGGCGAAGCCACACTCTGGGATTTTACTTTTAAACAGCCTTCGAAATCTAAAGTCAGGTTGGTTCTAACTCTCGTCACATTTGATGATCATCAAATCGATCGTCCCCGTTAAATGTCGATTCTCGGCCCAAATCACCTTTTAGTTAAATTGCGAAAACTAACTGATATAAAATATTGCTGATTTATTCAAAATCTGGTAAAAATTTTCATATTCCTGTTGAAAACGGGACTGCAGACCTTTAACGAAAGAATTGATAGATTTCGTAACAAATTATCAGTAAAACGCGAATGTGTTAGGAGGAATAATATCATATAATAAGATCTAATAATGTGACATTTCGTCATTATATGTATCAGGAAAAGCACATCTGCAACAGACCTTTATGTTTGTCAGCTGATTACAATTTGATCAAATGTTGAAACGAGCCGAGAATCGGCTTTTAACAGGGACCGTTGAAATGATAAAAAAAGTCGATAAAGGTCATCATCCAATGTGACGAGAGTTGGAAATAACCCAAAATAATTATCGACAAAAGATTTAAGTTTTAAATCATAAAAAAAATCGACTACCAAGACAAAGTAAAAATAATAATTTTTGGATGATTGATATAGCGCCATTAATGTAAAAAAATAATAAAAAGCGCTGTACCGTACACTATATACTCAAACTCGGAGAAAAGTGAGTACTGCTAATTTATTAACAATCTCTTCATGGTATTGGTAATACTATTAAAAACGGGATTACAGCCCTTTAACAGACCTTTCGAATACATTATCACGATGTCGGAACACGTGTTCGAACATTTTTTATTCAATTTGAATAGATTCCTAGTAAATTATCACTGCTAATTTTTTTCCGAATATGTAATTTTACAGTCCTATACAGATTATCCGATTTGAATCATCGTAAAATATAAAACATTAACACCCTAAAAATTTTCAGTAATTACATGCACTCACTAAACTTACAATCCACAACAATATTTTCAGATTATGAATATTAATGTTGCCATTTTTATGGAAATAAATACTACCATAGATAATGGTTTACATTATTAACATAAAAAACATCAAAAACCAAAATGTGAATGTAGGTACATAATTGGAATTGGTTTTGCGATCGTTTCGTTTCGGTGTTAAGTTAATTGGAAAAGTTCGGCGAGGCGTGGAAATGGATTTTTGCCAATCCCACGAATAATAATAATTAATGATGTAACCCGAGGGAACCCAGTTCTTACCTACACATAGTATCATAACACGATGTCTCCGTGGGGATAGACAGAGACGATCTTTGTGGTCTGCTAGTTAAATGCCTAATTGGTGTCTAGAAGTTTCAGGAAACAAAGTTTAAAGATTAAGACAGTACACGGAGAAAAATTAGTATGGCTGATTTATTAAAATCGTTTTAAAAACGTGATGGCACACCATTTCTTATCAAACTATCAGTATATTAAAAATATATCTGAACACTTGTTCACGTAGCTGCGCTTACCCTAATAAATATAAAATCGAAGTGCGAAAATATAAGAATATTCATGAGAACGTGTTCCGACATCTCCATAACATATTAGTGTTATACCGATAGTTTTTTTTAGAAACCTATCGATTCGTTCGTTGAAGACCTGCAGTCCCATTTTTAAAGGAGAAAAAGATAATTTAACCAGGTTTTTACTAAATTAGCAACACATATATATTTTTTTTAAAAGAAGGACCTAAATCCCCGGGTTACGAATAACCTTACAAAATTTGAAAATCTCCTACTACCACCACAGTAAGCGGAAAATATTTCTTGTGTTGTGGTGGAGGACTTAGCCAGCCGAAGAATGGAACACACTACGCCTGGGTGGGACCCAAACGCGATGTCAACTCAGCCACCGACCGGTCGTCTTACGATTTTATATCATAAGTTTTCTCCGTGTAGAAGTCAAGAATACGTATTTCACCAAATGCAGTATTTCTTTTGTGTATAATATAACAAATACTAGTATTACCATTCGTTTTAGAGCTTCAAGCCTCTGAATTCAAAAGTCAGGTTTGATGACATAAACTATAAAAAAAGATTAATTGATTATAATGTTTGTTGAATTCAGCTGAACAGAGCGGTGAGTGCAATACTCTATCTGCCTTATGAAAGCATACATTAAATTAATAACATGATTTAAAAGTGAATACAGGAAAAATAAAATAAAATAATACACATATTTAGCACTTGTACTACGGTGGCTGGAGGAAATTTTTTGGCTGCATGATGTAGGAGGGCGCCCTGCCACTTATTATTTTCCGATTCCCGGTAGAACTTACCTATTACCTTATCAAAGCGATGAACACCCTCGACATTACAACGCGGACTAAATAAACGTACAATAAATACATAGATAGCATAGACAATAAAAGAAAACTGACACGACCAATTTAAACGTGACATGACCAATTTAAATAATACCAGAAATAATAATTAATATATCTGTTCAAGAAAGAGTTTAGATATATATATATAAGTTCCAAGCTCATACCGCAAAACTAGGCTTCATGAAAAACTTAAAATGTTAATATCTTTTTTTCATTAGTGGTCAAATCAAAATTTTAAGAAAAATTTCTTTTTATAATGTGGTTTGCAAAGCGTTTGTGTAAACCCACCATTATAATTATAATCGGATAGTCCTGACATATTAATGTAGATTCACTTTCATGTTACGGACATTAAATCAAGGTTCCCTAGTATGTATTATAGTGACAAGTATACTACAGTTTCAGGCTACAATTCTGTTACAAATAGATTCATTACACACTATTGGTAACTCATATGCTATGTTAGCTGATGTTTTTAATATGACTCTATTAAGTTACACTAATTAAACATTTTAGAAATGCATATTTTATCGGGGTCACTGTGTAACATGTTTTTTGTTTTTGTTTTCTTCATTTCTTTAATTTACTTTATACTAATGTATATTCTTTTGTCTTATTTACTTCTATAATGGTATATATTTTTTAATCTCACTTCTTTTTATATTGTACTATGACTGATTCCATTTTGCGCTACCTCCTTCTTTAACCAACGTTTCGAATCATTACACATCTGTCCTGATGATGGACACTGTAATGCTGTCCGAAACGTTAGCAATAGAAGGAGATGGCGCAACACGGCATAATACCCCAAAAATAAATAAATTATTATTATTTCATCCCACTCGCTCAGCTGTTATATTTAAGAATTTAAATCTGAGTGTGGCCACTTTGGTATCCGAACACGTACATTATTCGCAAAAGTAAAACTAAGATTACACACACTGTAATTCTTTTTTTTGTAAATAGAATTGCTTTGTTAAAAAAACTTAATTAGTATTTTTTTCTTAGATTATCATGAATAACCACCACCCTTAATGTTTCGCGATATTATATGAACTTGGTGTATATTTAGATCCACTTCACCGAAGTAAGGAAAATTTGAGCTCACTTCGGGCATAAAGAAATGCCCTCAACACACTCACTTCTATCGGTTTATCTCCCCAGTGTCATAGACATTAAAATTCCGGTCTCGGTCATAAAAAAAAGAGTACGAGTTGTTTCATTTTTAAATTAGGGGTAAATGCGAAATGACGTAGCAAAAAACGTAACAATTTTCTGTTTATTCTGGGAAATAAAGCAGCTCGAAACACAGCATAAAGACAGGAGGGGAAATCAAAACAAGAAGATGAAATTTTTAATGTTCCGAAACCTTTGTGTTGAGAGAATGAATGGGTAATCTCTGTTAGAGCCATTAGCGAAATGCGGACACGAAGCTATGCATATTCATTGTTCCGTGGACCGAACGGACCCAATTGCTTTATTATTTTATATTAAACAAATACAACAAGTGCAATCCTGACGGTTACCACCTGGTTTACTGCCCGATTTAGCCCGAGATTTCAATACTCTTTGGTCTAATTGAATAAATGAAAATGTGTAACAAACTTTTCTCCGTCTTGTCAAAAACAATATATGACTGGATTCCAAAACTTGACTATTCGGATGGTTCGTTTGATAGAATCTCCGACCTTAATGAACGGATTACAGTCTTTGGGGGAACAGATACCAGGTTTCACATTTCAGAACACCTTCGTATCCTTCACTGGCTCAAGTGCCCTGAAAGAATCCAGTACAAATTGTGCTGGATGGTGTTTAAATCCAACAATAAAATGGCCCCACCCTACATCTCTGAACTATGCGTCCCGAAAACACTGGTCTTAGGTAGTCAACTCTTAGCTATCAGCAACATCAGCAGCTGTAGGCAGACTGATGGAACCTAAACGCAAGCCAAATACTAAGTTTAGTGATCGCGGTTTCGGAGTATCGGGGTCGAAGGCTTGGAATAAACTCCCTCCGGAACTAAGATCCATAACAAGTCCAACAGAATTCAGGTCTCAACTAAAAACTTACCTTTTAAGCTGTCATACCCTTAAATTAAATATACCATTCATGAGAGCATGTCCAATTATATCCAATTTTTTAATCATTTCCTAAATCCTGTATCTAAATTTCAATAATAAACAATTAGTTAATGTTTATTAAGTGTTAATCTCAAGTGAGTTACCAGGTAAGTATTGTACTGTATATTATCTCCATATATAGTTAGAAATAAAATAGATCACTGTAAAAATGTATTATAAATTTGTACAAAGCCCTTGAGGAGATTTTGCACAAAAACGGCGCTATACAAATCATCAAATTAGTATTTTTATTATTATTCAGTTCAATCGGTATTTCAATGGAAGATAGCGTCATTGATCCCTTCGGCATCGGGCGGCAAATGCAACCAGCATTTGTACAAGGTTGACAAATGTCACGTGAGAACTGGTAGTTTTAACTTTAACTCTGTGTTTCCGCCCTCCTACAACATGGGTTCATATCTTCATTCATTTCTTTGATTAAAAAAGACACTTCACGCAGCATCCCTAAAGATGAGAGGGTCCAGAAAATCATTCCCCTCAAGGCTTCCTGTGTGGATTTAAAAAGAATAATCATTTTAAAATCTGTTAAACGCTTTTTGCTCTTAAAATTCACAACATTGTTAATCGAGTTGATTTGGCTATAAACCGTCGTAAACAAATAAATATTATGATCCATTATACTCTAACAGTTTCCAATGGTCACATAAAGTAAAAAAGTTATTCCGCTATAAAAGTCGAACTACACAGTACTTCTAGCACGTCCACTATTAATCCATAGAAAAAATAATCGAATTATTGCGTCAATAAATCACCATAGACAAATTATTGATGGTGCCGTCGAGGCGATAAATGGCGGGAAGCGACGCTTTTCCGCGCTTTTGTCAGCTTCCGGAACCGGCCGCTAGAGGCTATTTGTGAGGGGGGGGGTCGATGGAGCGATAAATTGCACTTAACTTTGTATGGAAAATAGCATCATTTCTAACTACTCAATTTATGCATGTTTAAGTTGTAAAAGTTTCACTAGTACCCACCTATTCAGTCCGTGTAACTAATTAATTAACACTATTTCCCCAATAGGCTGGCAAATATGATTTTATTATTTTATTAGGAACATTTATAGGTTAACACCATTAGTTATCTACATTATTTTTTTTGAAATATAACAGAACAGTACGGTATTTTTACTAATTTTTTTTAATCTAAAAAAAATAAGATAGGGAATGTATTTTTATTTTATTTTTATGTTGACGAATAAACTTTCTACATAGATTTTAAATGTGCCATTTTAGATTTGCCGACAAACTGACTTCTTCGTTTTTATTCGAGAATTCGGCGATGTTGACGTCACGCCGAGCAACGTTGGTGACAGCCGTCTTACCAGACATTGGTGTTTATTTGTCATAATGACGTTGTAGGTAGAATAAGCGGTTTTTTCAAATAAATAATTATGAATGAATATATTAAAATTACACATTTTTAGTACAATGATCAGAATAAGAAGAAAAAATTGAAATCTTCCACACATTTTTAATTGTATTTATTATTCATTTAGTACGTGAAGTCTTTTGAAATTTTTAATCAAAGGCGTTCTTATGGGTAATTTAGATATGTTAAAAATGATTATTTTTTTATTGTATTCATTTCGTACATAGATGTCGCATTTATATGTAGGTATAATTCCATATTTGAATCGTGGCTCTCTTATCAGGCATATTATCTCATCTTTTCTGATGATGTACACATGACTAGAACTAGAACAACCCGACGTAGCGTAATGGTAGAACAGCTGACAGGCAGTCAGAAGGCTGGGGGTTCAATTCCCATCGGCGGCATTAATTTTTTCCCGGAAATTTTTTTCGATTTTTATGTGTTTCAGACTAAAAATTATTGCTTGTAATAATTTGTTATCCTTTGTGCTACACCTAAAAACCTTTTCTATAAAATTAGTTTATAAATAAAATAAAAATAATAGACATCAGTATGAAGATACTAGAAAAACAAAAACAAACATACAAACGCTGCTATACAACTATGTATAGGTAAAATCTATGTAAAAGACGTTCAAAATCTTTAACCTAATCCCTTAAAACCTAAAAACCGTGAGTCAACCCCATTCCTTTAAAAAACAAATTACGAAACGGATCCTTACACACGGAATACATTACAACTACAATACCCATTCATTCTACACTCTATCAATTTAATCACCTTTCAGACAAAACATAAAATATCTTTATTCCCTAACTTAGCGGTATAGTATGTAAATAATTAGTTCTAAATTTTTCATCTTCTGATAATTCTCTAACCTCTCCATCCTCTTCTTGCAACCCAAACTAGATATACATCATTTTTCTTTTTTATATTATAGTAATGTATAGATTCTATGTCCGCAAACTGTAAAATTCACCCGCCATAACACAGGGTCATCCCTAGCATGGAGGGTGAAATATCACAAAAAAACCACAGGTACTCTCTAAATCATGTATCAATAAAATAAAATAAAATAAGAGGCAATTATGGACTACATCTTATTTCGAAAAACACTGTGTCAAGCCCGGGCGACGCCGGGGACTTCAGCTAGTGTAATATAATATATGTGGTTAGCTCAGATTCCACTGAAAAATCAAGAAAAATAATATGTTTAACCCTATATATATTACCTTATCAACCCTAAATTTGACTGGATTAGAAGACGGATATTTTGTTCACTAGTTCGTTAAAACACAAAAACAGCGTATCTCAACCAAACCTAACTAAATCAAACATAGCTAAACCCAACCTACAATATGGGAGGACACCGTAAGAAGAAGACGATGAATTTGACAATCGTGTTTGCATAAGCTTTAAATCCAAATACAACATTAAAAAATACCACCATACTTGGTAAACCTACATAGCAAATTTAAATCTTACGCGCATTAAAACATTCCAAAGTTTTCAAGACACCAATTTGGAAAATTCCACAGATAATCAACCTGTGAAAACTTAAGTCAGCACGAGGATTCAAACTTGCTTATAATTTTCAAAACTTGAGTAATTAGCTTGCAGAATGCGGCTCTAGTAAACTTTTCGTCAAGTTTAATGGATTATTCGAAGTACACCAGATCTAATGATGCAGTAATGTAGATAACATGCCGCGTACTTAGTTCAACAGCTTTAAGCTTGCTTGAATTATAACGTGCCGATATCGCTTTCTGCCTCATAGAACCATTCGAAAGAATACATTTTCTAGCGGGAGTTAAGGCCCGGTAGTAAGCGTTCAAAGATGGTTTGATAGGGAGATATGTAAATACAAATGTTATAAAATACGAAAAAGATGAAATTAATTAATAAATCATGACTCATTTGAAAAAGAGCAAAAATCTCTCGTCAAATGCTTTAGTTGAATTTAAAGATAAACTGTGAACTTTTTTGTGAAATAACAGAAAAAACATGTTTTTATTAATTTTCGGAGATAATTTGTGATTTTTTTCTATAGAAGGAAATTCATTTAATTAAAGTTTCGGCATAACAAATGTTTCGATATTATCTTCAAAAATAACATATATTTTTTTGGAACTTAAGATTTTAAAGAGTTAACAAGAAACTTGTTATAAATCGGCAGAAGTTGGGTACTCGGGGGTTCATATTTTTTGAAGCTCGTGAGAGTCTATAGAGAATTATTCCAAGATATATATTATATATATTTTTCATGCGATTCCGTTTTAGAAAAGGGAGTTTATAATCATTTCGATAAAATATCAAAGAAATGAGGACCGAAAAAATAGAATGACATTCAGAATACACAATATTTTTTATATTTATTATTATATATCTACAAAAAATTAACCCGTCAATCAAAACATCTATTTCAAATATCTTTTAAAAATTTAAAAAAATCATGGTTTGACTGCGGATTGAACTTTCCTACCGAGGAACTGAATTCGACTCCTCTAACAACCTCGCCAAATGCCGATCAATAATTATTAGCCTGAAATACAAATATAAATTGAAAAAATCTACTTTATTGAAGATTGTTCAGGCTAATAATTATTTCTTATAATAATTTTTTATCCTCTATGCTTTGCAAAAAACCAAATCTTGTAAACACTTGTTTAGCTTTAATAAATATTAACGTTGATTAAATGCTGTAATGTCATCCAATTTTAGAGAGATGCCTCGATATCCACGTGTGCGTGCGTGATTGCCACCAAAATAGAATACATTGTCATCGATAATCCATTAAACAAGTTTATCTGCCGAATTTCAACTCGATCAGATGTCGGGAAGTGGTTAATTTTCGCTTCCAAGATTCGTTCCCAAAAACGAAAGTAAAATTCAAATAGATGTATTTACAAATGGCCAAAATACATGACGATATCTTCTAGTTTGTTAAAAATGGCCGATCTAAAGCTGTCTTACTTGGTCGATGCTTCCAATAAGTTGTCGATACCAATTTATGTTTTTACTCCGTGGTAGAAACCAGACGTCTGTAAATAGCGATATGGAATACCCGGCAGTTAGCTGGCGGCAACTTCTATCGGTTCATTATAATATCTGCCCTAATGTAGATAACTTGCCGGTTACTTAGTTTAGTACGCTTTAAGCTCGCTTCAGCAACTAAATCGCAGCTACGAGCTAAGCCTAAGCCATCGCAACTTCTAACTTCGGCAGAGGGAACATAGCTTGCCGTACCTAATTACTGAGGCTTAAGTTATGCAAAAGTTGCCTTAGCATAAGTTATACAGGTGGTACGGATGCATTTAAGTGAGGTTTTATGCAATACCTAGGTATTATAGGAGTCATTAGTATTAATTTAAGTACCTACTGTCCTAAGTTATAGGTGATATAGAAAAATTAAACAGAAAGTATTAGAATTGAAGAATCTCAAAAGGATAAGTTTCCTGGTAATCTTAATATACAAAAATTCAGCCCGCGTGTGTTTGTATTCGCAAAACTTGGAAAGTAGTAGACGATATCACTGAAAATTTCAAAGCTTGTTCTTATTAGTGCCAGGAGCGTTTATAAAGTTGTTTGAATGGTATAGAAAGTCGGGGATGCCAGAGGAATACGTAATGCAATATCTCTGCACCGTAATGAGATAATGTGGTTTTTTGAACAGTAACATTGTGGTATACAGAAATGAATATTGGAAGAAGTCGGTAACGCTTGAGAAAGACAGTAGCAATAGCGAATTATTTCGGGGTCCACAAGTTATAAATAAAATGTTAGAAATTATTGGAAATTTTATTAATCGGAAATTATATTGATCGGAAATTATATTAATAGGAAATTATATTCATCGGAAATTATATTAATCGGAAATTATATTAATCGGAAATTATATTAATCGGAAATAATATTGATCGGAAATTATATTAATCGGAAATTATATTAATCGGAAATTATATTGATCGGAAATTATATTAATCGGAAATTATGGAATATTGAAGAAAGGAAGGATTAATATTGATAACGTACCAAATTGTTTATGCTGTGAATGAAAGATATTGATTTCAGCTTACCTGTAACAAAAAGAAAAAAATATTATTTTTAATGATATTTAGTTTATATAATACATCTGTTTAAATAAATCCGGTAGTTTTCAAGAATATATCAAAGAAATCAGTAATTTTTTAGCTTGATTAAACGATTTTTAAAAAATAGGTATAAACCGGTGTCCGAAAACTCGCAGTACCTATAAGCTGGAAACTGGGGAATAAACATCACATTTGGAGTCCATTTTGTGGAATCCATAACTTTTTTGGATTTGAGCTTTCATTTTCGAGTAAATGGAGTCCGCGTTGAAATTTTTTAAGTCAATTTAAAAAGAAACGAACCGTGGGGTTTGATATCAGCTGTTGAATGTTTTTTATGCGTCGATTCAAAGACTCGAATCCAAAAGTTTTAACCCTTTGTTTCGAGAATGTTAAAAAAAATCGAAATGCTGAGTTATTTAGGTTCTCTATGCAAAGTAGATTCACCAGTGTCCCAATTGTATTGCTAGTTTTCGATAACCGTGTATAAGCTCGATTTTACAACTAAACATAACCTCTCCTCTCCAACACATAGTTTTGTTCAGCATAAATCTGCGTACTTTGTTTTTGTACATTGAATTATCGCCAGGTAACATAGGATGGATGTAGGTACAACAGAACTCTCGCGAGGTAACCTAACCTAACCTAGACCCTCGATTACCTCAATCAATCACCAGGTTCGGCCGCAACTTAACCCCGGGTTCAAACCCCGTCCGTCAAAACCCATTGTTATAATTATACGTAAAAGGTTCGGCTAATCTCTGTTGTGTTGTGGCAGGTATGATATCCTATCATATATTATATTCTTGTGCGTATGTACATTATATTGTATAGTACAATGATTAGTGTTCAGGTGTAATGCTGTGATGATATACGGAAATAAATCCATTAAACATAATTTTAAATAGTTAATTTTAAACTTTTAAAAAAATATTTTTCCTTAGTTATTAAAGATTGTTAAATTTGAATTTAACATTTTTCATAAAGCACATACGAGAGATACTAGCTGTACCCCATTTTGAGATTTAAGATTTTGAACAGACGAACATTTTAATTTTCTATAGATTGTTATACATGAAACATTGAACCATCCATTTTCTCAAAAAATATCAGCTTTTCATACTATGCTGATTAGTTAATGTTCCCTTATCTTTTAATAATTTTAACATAGAATTAAATATCACTAAACAAAATGCAATTAATAACGGTTACAAAGTCCTAAATAGAAAATATATGAAACAAAAAATATAAGAAAAAGTTTATTAGATCTTCTGTTTTTCCACACATAGTTGACAATGTTAAAAATTGAAGAAAAATTGTATTTTTAAATAATCTTACTGCAAATTTAATAATACAAAATATCTCCACTCTAGACTATCCAACCAGCTTTTTATTCTAATAACAAATTAAATATATATTTCAAATAACAAGAATAAGGATGA
Organism: Hesperophylax consimilis; assembly: GCF_061612785.1. Lineage (NCBI taxonomy): Eukaryota > Metazoa > Arthropoda > Insecta > Trichoptera > Limnephilidae > Hesperophylax > Hesperophylax consimilis. The sequence goes on along the minus strand of NC_142862.1, from coordinate 10,655,219 downwards.
TATTTTAAACAAATCAGGAGTGTATATTTAATTTGTAACTTATGTATAAATCATTCTTTTGATATAAATAAAGGGTTAAAAATTTTACATACGAATACAATGGGTTTACAATTAGATAACTTTAATATTTTAGAAAGTATAAAAAAGTGTTAATAGTTAATTAAAAACCATATATTTTTTTTAAATAGCCATCTTCAAATTTATTTTGGCTTTGATACCTATATTAATAACAATTTAAAGTTTGTGTTTGTAATTTTAATTTTTGTTATTTATACATCTTAATTACTCCTTGATTATTTTTATGTTGAATTAAAAAATTTTCGATATATAATTGCGTTAGTTTATAAAAAAACTGTTAGATACATAATTCTAATAATTAACTAATTAAAAAATTAATAACTAATTAATTACCTCACTTTATAATTGTTTTTCTATACGTACTTATTTGCCTATTTTAAAATTCTTTAATTTTTATTTTCCTGATTATTATTAATTAAAAGTAGTACATACAAAGTGTTTCATTGTCTTGTAATTAAAATGATGCCACAAAGTAATTTTGCAAGTATTGATAAAAGATAAAAAAAAATTAAATGCTTGTTAACTTTTACTTGAGCACCTTGTGTAATGTGATGTAAGATAGGTATACAAAACAGTCAGAACTTCCGTATGCTTGACAGGAGACAGGACTAATAAATTGTCAGTCTGAACCTCGCCCGGCCTAACCCGGGTTAGTTGGGCAGGCATTAGGCATTCATACGAGGATCGTCTCAGGTGCAATAAAGGGCCGTGCGGTCGTGCGGTGGGGGTGAAAGGAGATGGGGTGTGAGGGGAGCGCTCATTGCGCATATAGATACCGGGTGAACAGATTGTTCTATTTTAACAGTTTTGCAATTAGATGGTAGTACTATGGCATCTCCTTGAAGGGAGCGGAGAAGAGAATTAGGATGGGATTAAAAATGGGATTCGAAAGTTTGAGTAATTATTCTGAATGTTGGTCTATCGCCAGGGCGATACTACGAGTAACCGTTTTTTTTTTCTTTAAAATTCATACAGGAATTCTAGATCTATGAGTCATATTTTACGATTCCTGAGCCTATTTGGAGTAAAAAATGTTTACGAATTTTTGCTGTCCGAAGAAATTTTTTTCATTAAAAAACTTTTTTTCATCACACGCCGTCACTGGATACAACTTAGGATATCACGTGATACGAACTCCATCTCGTTCCAGCAGCACTGTACATAAGAGACGGATCGCATATCACGTGATCCATTGCGACGTGTGGCAGTGTGATCAGTGGCGACGTGTAATAGAAAAATACATTTTTTGTTTTTTTATATGAAATTTACTAAGTACATAAATATGTCCCCGGATATTCAAAATTATCTTAGGTTAACGTTTATGGTGTACGTGCTTATACACCCTGTATATACATAGATATATATTTGTATGTACGATAAATTGTTTTTTTTTTATGTGAACACCGCACAAGAATTTCAATCGTCTGAAACTATTGAAACTACGACATACCTAATTTGGGGTATGTTGTGAGGCTGAAGTTAATGGGTGGGAAAGGAGATGGGAAGAGGAAAGTGGCGAAATGTATATTTATACTATACGTCCTAAGAATTTAAGCCTTCCTCAATCTTACTGACCAATCGGAACCAGGGGACTATAGCAAACCCAAAATGAGTATTTTGTGAGGCTGAAGTGAGTGGGGAGGAAAAAGAGATGTGGGTAAAGTAGGTGAAGAACTACATGTCTAATCAGATCCAGTCATTAAAAACGATCAAAGTTATTTCAAGCAACAAAGTTTCGATTCTGAACGTTGGTCGTTCACCAGAGCGATATTGAACATATCTACAACTCCATGCAAAGTAAAAAAGATTTCCTCAATGTAATGAACGTATGTCTAAATGTATGAAAGAAATATCATGGTTATGCCAACTCGTATAAAAGTCAGATTTTGATCCAGATGTTTCTACCAGTAACTTTCCATGAAGTAATATTTACCTACCAGTAGTGCAACAATAAAGTGTAAATAGTACAATCAATGATTTTTTTAAATATTATTTATTTCGGTTCGTGACTTTACAAGCGCCCTGTGACTGGCTTGGCGATTTGGCATCCCCTGCTTTTAATACGGACATAATGAGGACTCAAAGCCGAAGGTTGACGGAAGCTGTGGAGAGCCATTGTATCCTACCCTCGTTCCGGAAGACCCTTAAACCATATACAGAGATTGACACAAATATAATATTCATACTCCCTACACTGAGATTAGGTATATAATTATTTTTTTAAACCAACGAATAAATTATAGGTACTACAATTATTATGGATGCTTTCGTCAATCATAACTAGTTTAAACCTTGTGAGGTAGATAATGTACAGCATACAATTAAATTAAATAGAGGATTAATGGTTGTACCTATTAATATTGTTGTTGCTTTTATATATGAAAATGTAAAATTTATATTACAATAAATACAGATTTATTGGCGCTGAACTGAACAATAAACTACATAAAATATAAACTTACGTAAAGTAATACATAATCAAATAAACTTAATATTCATAATCAGTATAAATATTGTTTATTTAAATTCTTTTATATATCTAGACACAAATAGACATCTATAATTTCCGCAATATATATATTTTTATTTTTATTTTGAATATCTATCTATGTGAGACTTCTTATCATTTTTACTAATGTATCTTATTTTATTATATGCTTTTGTTGTAACATTTATTTTTTTTTCTTTTTTCGTTGCATTATGTTTCCTTTATTGTTTTAATTTTGTAGAATTTATAATAACTGTGATACTCAACTATTAAACCTTGTAGTGTGTAAAAGCCCATTAGGGCATGTAATAATAAATAAATAAATATTCCAAAGTGAAATCGGTACATCTTTTGGCAAGAAAAACCATGAATGCCATGCTACAAAATTATATGAAGATGAGGAAATCAAAAAACACAGTAAAAAACATGAAGATGAGGAAATCAATAAACATAAAGATGAGAAAATCAACAAACATGAAGATGAGGAAATCAACAAACATGAAGATGAGGTCAACAATCATGAAGACGGGGAAATAATAAAAATTATGAATCACAAATAACACACCACCACAGCAACCTACAGTCCGCCTAAGAACAGCAATTCAGAGTGAAGAGGAGTGCTAAAATACTATTACACTGTGTATCCTTATTAGTTATTGATGAAAAAGATAAAAAAGCCATTCAATGATAAAAAATCATCAGGCATAGCTGAAAGTAAAAAAATTACCTCACTAGACCAATTGTTATTGGAACTATGACATTCTCATAAAACAATAAAAATGAAATAAAACCTCCGGGGGTAAATTTTTATACCGCGTAGGAGTCTTAAATGCTGGAGCCAGTGGGACTAGAGCATCCCCATTTGAGGTATGTTGTAAGGCTGAAGGTAGCAGGGCCATTTCATGTAAGTACACGGAGAAAAATTACTAGTAAAAAATATTGCTACTTTACTAAAAGTTTATCAGTAAACGGTCTGCAATCTCGTTTTAGCCGGATTACCAATAATTTTGGTGAGATTTAAAAAAAAAAGTAGCAATACTCATTTTTCTCTGTGTAGGCACCGAACCCGCAATCACTTAGTCCGGAGCCAAGGAGCCTACGTACTGCTCTGGCACGGATGTCAGAAAGTGAGAGAACAAAGCCAGGTGATACAACACCCCTATTCATTCGATTAATTAGAGCATCCCCAAACTTTATATGAAATAAGCACCCTTCCCGACGTATTACCTGCATCCCTCGAATATAAAACACGCCATAATAAAACCGCTGATAGCTCCGTTATAGTCTCTCACTCTATCTCATTAACACCGCGTGCAACAGAAAGAGATGTTTACAAAAGCAGTGATCTACATTATAATATCTCCCTCTTTCTCAAAAATGATCCATGCAACAGAAAGAGAAGCTACAACTGAGCTCTCAGTGACAAGACCATATAGGCGTACCTCTGATAGCTCAGCTATAACCTCTCCCCCTTTCTCATAAGCGATGCATATGATAGAAAGAGAGGTTACAACGGACCTTGTATAAACGCATTAAAGGGCTCCTGAATTATAATACAGAAGCTGGCAGCCCTACGAGGTGCTTAGGTACCTACCCTTCGGAAGAGGGTGCTGTCAAAACCTAAATTAGTACGTCAAGCTACCTGCCTGACCCGGCGGAGAGTGATTTGGAGTGAAAGTGAATGAGTTTTTTTATGTGATACCGCATATTCCACAGCCTCACAATTATTCCGAAATAAGGAACTCCTGTGCAAATTATATATAAAATTTGTGAGGCGGGTTTGGTTACCGCCACCCGGGAACCATTTATTGGAAAACTAACACCTCTAACATAGGTCACCCAAGTGGTTCGCTACGTTTGGTGACTTAGCAGGAGTACCCGAGTTCATGGGATGCAGATTGTCCAGGTCTGGTCGGTAAAGGCCGGTTGATAGAGACCCTTTCTTCAGCCGGACTCTCTCGACCCATCGCCTTGCGCTACAATGGGAGGGATGGATTCATACGTCCTGGAAACACCGATCCGAGATTTATACCTAAATTAATTTTTTTTAATAAAATCTAAAAATTATATTTGCTTTATCTTCCAAAATTTCTACCTAATTGAACCAAAACACAAATTAATATTTTTTAATGTAACTGGAGCCCTACTCAGACACATCGAAATAAGGTAGGACTTCTTAACTTGACTTCTTGTCTTCGATGACTACATTATATACCTACCTACTTATTTCACGTTAACATAGATGTAGGTCTGTAGATGTTTCAATTTGTGAAAATTTATAATTTTCTATTACACATAGCTGGTAAATATACTGATTTTCAAAAAACTGAATTAGCAATTTCGTGGAAACCTACATATAGAATAAGAATCAAAAAAGAAAAAAGCCTATCGTGTATATATTTCTTGTGAAAACTCTCTTCGAGTTATATATGTCAGAATAGCAGAGTTGGATTTCGAGCATTTAGCATTTTTCTTCGATCGAATAATGGAATTTGGTATACTTTATAAACGTTCAGCTCAGTGGTAAAAACACCAAACACAGCATTACAACAAGTGTCGTTATAAAACGTCCACTGGCAAATTTTCCGAATATTATTTAATAAAATGAAAAGGAAAAAAGGGGTTCGTGGAACCTTCGTCTCCGAGGGAGGCAAAGTAAAACATACTCATAAAATACACATGGCGTATGGAGTGCCTGGTAGTGCCTACCCCTACTGCAAATATACCTACCCCTACTTGAGAGCCGTTTCCGAAATGTGTCGGCACTTTACATAATGGTTTGAAACTGAAAAACATGAAACCATAATATATTCAATTTTTTCTCACTCACGTGCTTAGTAGAGTTGAGTGCCTGTAATTTTTTTTAAACTTTTTTGGCAGTATGTAGAAATTATATTATTTTTCAGTTTGCGCACATTCTGTTCCTCCTTTCTGTATTACTGTACTGTATTTCTGGCCAAATTACCTTACAGTGGAAGATACTTATATTGTAAGGATAAACGTTGTTTGAAATGGAAACGTTCGTATTTGCCGACCAGATCTCAATAGCCCAACCTTCCATTTCCCACTTTGTTCAGTCTCACAGCACACCCAACTGGTGAGTCAACAATAATCACATCCCATTGGCTCCGGGAAAACGCGTGCCCAACATTCTTAAAGGCACTTATCACTTATGAGTCGTTTTTTTAAAGTTCAGTTGAATGTCTTAACCTATGTTTCCTTTCCTTTATTTTCTAGTTCCTTCAAGTCAAAGGTTCACTCCTGCCTTTCCTCAAAAAGATCCTCCAAGCAGAATCCTCTTGAAGGACCTAGCCCTGAAGGAAATGATTTCTCTCAGAGACTTCTGTGTGCATTACCAAATCGGCCAACATTATTTTTCAATTTTCACATTTGCAATGCAGCCAGCCGTGCATGGATTTGCCACACGTCCGCTTGAGGGGTCTCATATTTACCTTTATTCGTAAATTTTTACTCACTGCCACAATCAGAACAGCGAGGACAGCTAATATTTAATTACATGAAGAATAGCAGTGACAAACAAATTCTAGAGCAAGCGCCCAGTTCGCAGGCTGAGAACTTTAAAGATAATTGCTTATTGCGTGTTGGGGTGAGGTTTATCTAGGTCTTGGTGGCGGATTCGTTGAGGGAGACCCTTTGATCCCTCCAACAGGACTCATCGCCTTGCACCGCAGTGGGAGAAATAGATTCCGTTACACTGACCTCCACATTCATAAAAGGAAAGACCCATCACACAGCATCCTTAAAGATGACATTGCAATGAGGGAAAATATTTTCCTCGGGGCCTGTGTGGAGCTAAAAAAAAACACATCAAATTCCTTAACATTTCTGGACTCCTAGGCCAGAATGTCAAACATTGCCGACATTAATGACAATGTTGGACGATAGCCAACATATTATTGCAAACCCACCGTTCAAACACAATAGAATGTTTCACGCCTTTGGACAGAACAAAATCATCTTGAATATATTTGTGTTGTACAAACAACAATACAAAACTTTATGGAGAGTTTCGTATGGTTATTTTCATGATAAACGATGTATATTTAGCATTCGGTGTGTTTAGCGCAGTACTGCATGCAGCCAAGGGCTGTTCCAACCCTTTGCCACCCAAAAACGCCCTTCTTTGTTAGCGTGCGCGTTTTCCGTGATTTATAACACAATTTGTCAGGGTTTTTCTGACAATAAACAAGAAGGAGGAAGGTTGGAAAGGGTTGGACAGGGGATGACTTAAAGCGTTTGCGGTTAGGTTTTTATTGCACATAGCCCTGATGTTGTTTGTAAAAACAGCATTTATTTGGAGAAACAAGAGATGGAACTTGGATGCAATTGAAAGATATTTATTCCTAGACAGAATTCAGAGCTAAATTTAAAACTCAACTTTTTAGACAGTAACATCCACAAAGCCAGAAACCTTTCACCTTCACAGTGCTTAGCGTTAATGAAAGAGTGTTTATCTGAAGTGACTTGCCAGGTGAGTATGTTGTTCTGTATCTGTTTGTATATAATAAAATTCGATGTTTATCGGAAAGTGTGTTTATCTGAAGTGACTAGAGGGTGAGTATGTTTTTCTGTATCTGTTTGTAAATAATAAAATTATATGTTTATCCGAAAGTGTGTTTATCTGAAGTGACTTGCCATGTGAGTATGTTTTTCTGTATCTGTTTGTAAATAATAAAATTATATGTTTATCCGAAAGTGTGTTTATCTGAAGTGACTTGCCAGGTGAGTATGTTTTTCTGTATCTGTTTGTAAATAATAAAATTAGATAGAACCTAGAAACTCGCAATAATTTGTACAGCGCCATTGAGGTGATTTTTTACAAAGACGGCGCTATTAAAATTATCAAATTACTATTATTATACGCAGTAACAGGTCCTAAAGCTTGGAATACACTGCAAAAAGGACGTAAGTTCTAAAAGATAAGAGACAAAATATAAATTAAATGCATACAATACGTATAATAGAGGCCTAAACTCTTCATAGAAAACCCTTTTGTGGAGAAGAATTGTACATACATTTTTATAGAGTCATGGAGAAGATTTATACGTATATTTTTATAGAGTCATGGAGAAGATTTATACATATATTTTTATAGAGTCATGGAGAAGATTTATACATATATTTTTATAGAGTCAAGGAGGAGATTTATACATATATTTTTATAGAGTCATGGAGAAGATTTATACGTATATTTTTATAGTCATGGAGAAGATTTATACATATATTTTTATAGAGTCATGGAGAAGATTTATACATATATTTTTATAGAGTCATGGAGAAGATTTATACATATATTTTTAAAGAGTCGTGGAGAAGATTTGTACATATATTTTACATTGTCGACAACTGTTTGCATTTCTACATAAAATTAATAATGTAGTTTTCTTTTACCTATATTTTTAAACTTCGTTTAAAAATCCACCCTCACATTAAATTTAAATATATTAATAGGCATTTTGTTCGGTCATATTATATTCCATAAAGCTACCCCTAGCGGGACAAACCAATAACCAAATCATCCCTTATTCTAATAATGCCGGAAGTGGTAGAGTGGTTATTATTATTACTATTAATATTTCAAATATGGAACATGGCAGGATTTCGAAAAGAGAAGCGTGGCGGAGTGCAACTTCCGGTCGGTGAGAGTTTAAGTAGATTGCCGCCAATTTGTACATCTGTCATGTTAGTTCAGATGGGATTTTATATGGGCGGGTACTATCGTTTTTTTTTATATATGACTCAAATCTGTGGTTTCCCTTTTACTTGTAATATTAATATACGGTTCATAATTGAAGCTAGAAAATAACTAAAAACAACACTTAAAATTACTAAAACACTCTTCTTATATTATGTACTATCGCAGACCCATGAAAAATCACGGGACAGTATGAAATCCTATTCACAGTCATTTTTAATTTATTTTCTCACTTTCATGCGATCGGTAAGTAGAACCTTGCTATCCCAAGCGTATTAGCAAATACCACACCGCAAATGGAACACGTCACTCAAAAACTATTTAGTCTATGGCAGATAGAATCAAGTTGCCGGAAAAATACGCAAATTAAAACTTTTTTTAAATAGAACGAAGTTGCTTTAAATTGCAAATAATGAAACCTTGTTGTTGAAAAAAAATATTTATATAAACTTTTTTGAGTAGATGTTGAAACTTGTATAGAAGTTGGACATGTTTTAAATAGAGTTAAAAAAAGTCTAAAAAAATTGATGCAAAGAGCATTTTGCAAACCTTGTTTTTTTATGTGAATACTGCACCAGAGTCCCAACTGCTCCCGACCGTCTGGAGCCAGTCAGACTATGGCATCCCCAATTGGGGTATGTTGTGAGGCTAAAGGTAATGGGGAAGGGAGGAGATGGAGAAGAGAATGCTGGAGAGTACCTGGCTATTCAGATCTGGTCACCAAACAAGAATAAAACCATTTATCTGGTCTTATACCAAGGCGATACTGCGAGTATCTTCCACTCTGGAAGTATACTTTATATTATTTTTAATGAAAGAACAAAAATTTATAAAATAAAATTTACTTGCGCACGCCGGGATTTGAACCTGCGACCTTCGTATTGCTAGTCGAGAGCCTTACCCCTCACGCACGATATTGTTATTTGGGAAATTAATTTGTACAGATCAAGATTTTTTCACAATTTGGTTGTATAAATCGAATTTGCAACTTTGAGAATCATGGGCTTAAACAAGTTCTTACTCCAGTTTCCAAGAATTCTCAAATTAAAATAATTGTCAGCCCCCTACACCAAACTAGGTTGTTCCTTGTTAGTTGTCACAAAGCAGGAAGCATTGTTTTGATGGTCGCGACAAGCAACATAAGAAAAGGGCTGCTTAGAACACAAATTGGATAATTGGGGGCAATTGTTTGATTCAATTACACCACTGTAACTCTTGTTGCTGTTGAGGAATGTTGTTATTTGGCGTCTGTTATGTTATACTGTGTTTTGTTTTGTTGTGTTATAATACACATTGTTGTTATGGTGTTCTCTGAGCCGGCTGTATGGTTTATGATACCAGCACAGTTTGGTTAAAGTCAGGTCGATTTGATAGGGGATAAATACATTATGTTATGGTGTGATAAACTCCTTAAAATGCCATACAGTTGATTAATTTATGTTCGATGTTTAAATCACCCAGACCAAATGGAACTGTACACTGTGGCAACCCCATTTTGTCGATAATTTTTCTTCCAAAATCCACCATTTTTTCTAATTTAAAAATTTCACTGAATAGTTTTTTGATATGTGAAATATTATTTTAGAAAAAATTCAAATATCTGAGTAAATATTAATTTCGCAGAAATTGGACAATTCATCAAATTTCTAGGTTGATTTTCAAGTTCTGTGAAGGTTCTATTAAAGTTCGGATATAATTCCAGTTTTGTGAATCAACTGGCCAATAATTATACAATAACAGAGCATGAATATAATCTCCACAGAGCTTGAAAATTGACTTGAACAACAACATTTGATGAATTATTAAAATTCTGTAGAACAACCCGTCCTAAATATGGAAGTTCTGTGAAAGTCTTATTCAAGTTTTGTTATTATCCAAGTACTTTGAAACAATAAGTCCACGAGGTAATAATAACAGAACTTGAATAGAACTTTCATAGAACTAAAATTATGAATTTCAAATATGATCCGTCCAAACCAAACCAAACCAAAGTGTTCAAAAGCCGCTAGAACCGTTTTAGACAAAACATGCTTAGAAAAACAATAAAAGCGAGGTGAGTTCTGGGATTTCGAAATTTTTCATGGAAACAAACATAAACATAATAAATTGTTAAGACTAGAAAAACACGCGGAGAAGAAATATTGAAATAAATTTTTCTTTTAAATAATTACATAATACATTTACAAAATACAATCTGAATAAAATCCCGAGCTTGGCCAGGTAACTTTTTTTTTTTTTAAAGCATGATCCGCACAGTTACCTAACCTTAAACTTTTTACTGTCGTTCAAGCAATTTGCTGCTGAATGAGAGAGATTGTAAACCAATCACCCCCATTGAAAGAAATAAAATAATAACAGTATAAAAATACAGCCGTGCTATAAGCTTTTGCATTGTTCAAAGAGGTGTACATTGTTATTTTTTACCGTAAGGGATTTTTTAGCCCTTCGTGCATTTATTCAAGGCACGTGGCCATTGTTAAAGCGTCCCGCTTGAATTAACACCCTTATAATCTATTTTCTATATTGTACAGTATTCTGATGAAATGAATTAATTCATTTATTATTGGAAGCTAAATGTAAAAATGTTGTTTGATATATCGAGCGTAAGTATAGTGTGAACATTATAATATCTGCAGTTGGGGTCCTGGCAATTGTGGACATTGAGGTTACTGGTGCAAAATTAAGAGGAAGCTACAAGCCAAAAATGTGTATATTTTTGGTATACCTTATATTGTAGGCAATAGGCAATTAAATCGATTGACAAACGGAGTCTAGAAACGTTCGATTTCAAGCACAAAATTGGTTTTTATTTATTTTGTAAATATTTTTTTAAGAAAGCGAAAAATTTTATCAAGTGAAACTGTCCCAGACAATCTTAGCTATAACACTGTATTTTTTAAAATTGTTTCCTTTATGCGTTCATACATTTCTATTGTAAAAAAGTTTTTTTTAGTTGTTTACATTTATATTTTTGATTGATTAATTTATTTTTTTATTTGTATTTTTCTCAAGGAAACGATAGGAAAGCCTTCAATTTATCTAAAGCATATTTTTTGTATTCATAATGTACACCAATTCGTTATAAAGATTAAACAAAATAGTGATTTGGCATTAAGCTTCGCCTTAATAACATATCGTTTCACAACAATAACTCTGTGTTGGATTCTGTCATGGAGAGAATTCATAGACTTGGCAATGAATTCATAAATTTCGCTGATATTTTCATTTAAAATTTTAATACATTTATAACCAAATTATTTCATACTAATATTTAATATTTGGCTAATTTATATAGTTATAAGCGCCGTTTTCGTGAGAAATCACCTCAAGGGCTCACTAGTATAATACGTTATCACAATCTATGCAATATGCTTAAGTATTCATAATATCATAATCTATACATGTGCCTAAGTATTGATAATATCATAATCTATGCATATGCTTAAGTATTCATAATATCATAATCTATACATGTGCCTAAGTATTGATAATATCATAATCTATGCATATGCTTAGGTATTGATAATATCACAATCTTTGCATATGCTTAAGTATTCATTATACCACCATCTATACATACGCTTAAGAATTCATAATATCCTTTTTATTTTTTATTTCAAGGGTTCTTCAGTTAGCGTGTATATTGTATTTCAGGCTTTATATATTTTTTTATTTATGTTATACTGTTGTTATTTTTAATTTACTGTCGTTAAGTTTAAGTTTAAGTAACTGTTGTTTATAAATTAATTTACAATCTTATTGTAAAAACCCAATAGGGTGTAAATAAATAAATAAAAACTATTTACTAATTTGTAAATACCGTTTTTGTGAAAAATTACCTCAAGGGCGCTGTACAAATATATTTATTGCAAAATAAATATAACTGGCTCACAATAACTAGCGACTTATGACTAAGGCTTAAAACCCTGTTTTGGGGTTTTTCAGTGTTGCCAGTGATAAGTCAATAATAATACTCGTAATTCAAAAAAACATGGGTAATAATTTCCTGATTTGGCAGCCGGGTTCTTTAACAAAGTAAGGGTTCTTTAACAGAATTCATTAAAGTTCATTTTGAAGTTCTGTGAAAGTTCTCTTCAAGTCCCGTTATTACTTCAGTTCTGTGAAGCAACTGGCCCATAATGATATAATGACAGAAATTGAATAGGACTTTCACAGAATTTAAAAATATTGTTAAATTTCTTTTTTTGTTATTTGTTTTTGGGGTGTTATGCCGTGTTGCGCTAACTCCTTCTTCAGCCAACGTTTCGGACAGCATTGCAGTGTCCATCATCAGGGCAGATGTGTTATTTAACAATAACAATAACAAATAACACATCTGCCCTGATGATGGACACTGCAATGCTGTCCGAAACGTTGGCTAAAGAAGGAGTTCGCGCAACACGACATAACACCCCAAAAACAAATAACAAAAATACTTTTGGCCGTGAAAATCTTAAATCATATTTGTTAAATTTCATTCATTTATCATTTGATGAATGGTTCAAATTTTGTGAAACAGTCTGTCCTGAATAAGATCCTTGGCTCCTCTAATTTAAATATATTACTTCAAAAACTGCATACTTTTAACATATCTATGTAATGTATGTAATGTAATGTAATGTATATTTGCGGCAGGTTCTAGAGTAGAAAATATTGTCCTGATAAAAGAGAAACATTCAAAATCAATTTTTTCTTGAAATGGCTTTAGCTGTGCTTGGAGTCTAGATCTAAATAGCCAGTTACCTTCCAAACCTTTTCTTGCCTATCTTCATCCCTTCCTCAATCTCAAAACACCCAAATTTGGGATGCCATCAAATAATAAAGAAGAAACTAGAAGTTTATTCCATACAAATTGGAATGAAAACAAATTTTCCATTTAGCACAATAGCCCAGCGCTCTGACATCGTAGATTTCCATTTTCCAATTACAACACTCGCCTGACATCGTAGATTTCCATCCCATTTGAATTTTGTGAACATAGTGTTGCATTGGAAATTTAAGCCCCGATTGGGCAAGTATTTGAATCACGAAACACGTCCACAAGACAATTTTTGTGTTCATCTTTAGTCTACGGATGCCATAACCCCACTTACTCCATGCAGTTGGGAGTCTTATGTGGTATTCAGTATATACAGGGTTTTCCAATAAGAGGTGTTATTTTGAATAGCCCGCTATTTCGGTAGATGTTACTTTTGAAGCTCATTTTTTGACATTTGACAAGTAGAAACTATGCAATTAATAAAAATGGAACGATACACGCTTTAACAACGCATTGAAATTATTAAAATTCACTTGAGTGAATCAAATGCAACTCATATTGAGTGATGAGGCCCATTTCCACCTCGGTGGCTTCGTCAACAAGTAAAATTGTCACATCTGTGGCACGGAAAACCCAAGAGTTATTGTTGAAAAGCCTCTCTTTCCTCAACGTGTGACTGTTTGGTGCAGTTTATGGCCCGGCGGAGTCATTGGACCTTACTTTTTCGAAAATGAGGCTGGAGCAACAGTTACGGTGAATGGATTGCGCTATCGAGAGAACATTAATGATTTTTTTATGGCCGGAATTGGATGGTATTGATCTGGACAACGTTTACTTTCAACTAGACGGTGCGACGTGCCACACAAGCAACGAAACCATTGATCTTTTACGATTGAATATCAAAATAACACCTCTTATTGGAAAACTCTGTATTTAAAGTTACGACCACCCAGAAGTTCATTCTTTGACAACTCGAGACCAATAATTTTAATTAATTTGAGTGTCAAAAACCGAAATCCTCTAAAAACGTCCATCCTTCAAATAAATTATATTTTAAAGACCGCATCAAATCTCGCGTCGCGGCCATTTAAATTTTACTGTCACTGGACGTTTCGAGTTTCTCTTTTTTCGCCATCTTTTATTTTCGGGAAGGAATCTTTTTTTCTTATTCTTAATGTTTATGTTTCGCCGTAACTTCAAAGAGTTTAAATTTTAACGTGGCGATTTGCAGTCGGTTATTTGTAACACTTTGTAGATGCCGCTTTGCAAATGTATTTATATTTATACTACAGAGTTCGAAGCGTAAGAACCTCCGCATTAACGACCAAATTTTTGTGAAGTATAACGAGATTTTTTTAATGTGAATAACGCTCAAGAGTCCCAATCCAGAGCGAGTGGGACTATGGCATACGGAGGGGAAGATCAAATCAAACAAGTCTGTGATGTTTGTTATTCCGTGAAATTATTCAAGTTCAATGAACTCAAAGTCTTTTAAAAATTAGAACTGCTTTTCAGTGAAGAAGAATTTAGACCAGCAATCAAGTAGGTACCTACTTATAATTTAATATTATTTTAACAGAAAATTACTTTAATTTGTTGTTTTCGAAATTGGAATTATAATATCTCGTGATTTTTCACCGGTCTGCAGTTTCTGTAGATACATAATAATAATCGGAACATTTGTAGAGCACCGTTTTTTGAAAAATCATCTCAAGGGCGCCATAAATATATTTTGTTTTATCGAATTCTATTTACCTTATTAATTACTAACTTGTCTCCGGTTACTACGGAGGAAAATGTTAATTAAAAATTTTAATATATTTAGCTATTTATGCATGAGAAAATGTATTGAAAATGTAGAGCAAGTATCATAATAAAAGGTGAGATCAGTCTAATGTGGCACCATTTTAATAATAAAATGTGGCACCAGTCTAATAATAAAATTAATTATAATAACATTTCCAAAAATTGATGAAATTCCGTACCATGGAGTACAGGGTTAATGGTTGGTGGTATGCACGCAGTTAATTACGTGTTATGACGTCATTACCACCCCAAATGCCACCATTACCATTAATGCAGGCATGTGACCAAGTAAGGCAAAAATCGTTCAAGCCACAAGCCAATAATTATTTAAAAGTTGATTTATAATTTTTTTTACATCGCAAAGAATGATTAAAAAGAAGAAAATCCGTGTTTCAAATACAAAACTATGTTCCACCATGAATACAAAATTTAAATGGGATGGCGATAAAATATGTCAGACAAGTGTAAGAGAGACAAAGCGCGTGCTAAATAGTGTAGAACCAAAAGGTATTCGCAGAAATTCAAATGTAACATTGTCAAATATTGTTTTTTTTTTCATTTGAAAGGTACCCATTAAACGCTGATTTTAGGTTCGTTTCAACTTTCTATCAAATTTGTGATAAGCTGACAAACTTAACAAAATAATAGTTGTCCTCTTCTGCCGATCACAATTTGTTCAAAAGCTGAAACGGTCTTAGAATCGGCATTTAGAGAGAACATTTCAACTTCAAATAAAAAATTGCGCTGGATGGCCATTTGAATTTCTGTGAAACATTTGGGCCTTGGTCAGTGGCGACATTTGTTTCTGTGAAACAACTGGGCCTTCGTCAATGGCGACATTTGTTTCTGTGAAACATCTGGGCCTTGGTCAGTGGCGACACTTGTTTCCGTGGAACAACTAGACGTTGGTCAGTGGCGACATTTGTTTCCGTGAAACAACTAGGCCTTGGTCAGTGGCGATATTTATTTCCGCGAAACAACTGGGCATTGGTCAGTGGCGACATTTGTTTCCGTGAAACAACTGGGCCTTGGTCAGTGGCGACATTTGTTTCTGTGAAACAACTGGACGTTGGTCAGTGGCGATATTTGTTTTCATAAATTATTATTCAAAAATGTCACAGGCTGTGAAATTGTTCTGATTCCCGTTTCTTCCCGTTAAGCCACAATTAAGCAGTTTTTCAACAGGATGTACAATTTACATGTTCCATTACAATTTTAATATGTATACATAATATTATTACTAATTATAAATATACGTAATGTTTTTGCTACTTATAAGATATTCAGATTATTATTATTGGCACGCATAATCTAAAATAACCCTAAATCTAGATTCTAACAAATAACAACTATTGATTGATAGTGATGATAGTATAAAGTATGTCTACTTAAAAGCCATGTTTTAAGCATATATTTGAATCTATTTGGCAATTTACAATTGTTTATGTTACTTGGCAACATGTCAAACATTTTGGATAGTATTTTGAAACAAGCATGCCTTCATTCGTTTTGAACCTAGTGTTGTGTTCGTGTTCCAATTTATTTTTATGTTGAAAGTCAGATTTAATATTTTATAATGATTGATTCCTACTGAATTTATCTCAAAGCCAGCCAGATCTGAATAGCCAGGTACCGCCAAACCTTCATCTTCCTCTTCCTCGATTAATTACCTTTCCCACTTACTTAAGCCTTATGCCACACTTACCCATATTAGGGAAGCCATCGCATTGGTTTCGAAAAATTCTATAGGGAGCAGCAGTTAGGAATTAGACTCTTGTACGGTTTTCACATAAAAATAAACTCGAAACAAACAAAAAAATAACATAATTATTTTCAAAAAATTATTTAAAAAAATCATAACTTCCTAAACTGAGTTCAACTAAATTACTTGGTAACTAAATGTGGTTTAGATGTCCTCAGCATGAATATATTATTATTGGGGTTAAGATAATTGGGAGTAGGTACCTAAAATCGTTACATATCCCTCCCCTATATTTTGACATGCAAACAACGCGTTATGGCCCATAGCTGCATATGTCATTAACCGAAACACATGCATTGATCGATCCATAAAAACCGCTGATAGATCCCTTGCAACCTCTCACTCTTTCTAATGAACGAGGCGGGTAGAGAAACAGAGGTTGTAACGGTGTTCTTGGTAGCAGGATCATACATCATATTGTGTGTGGAAAAGTACACTAGTATTTCGATTTATTGAGTCGGGTTATTGCGTCCCGGAAAACACTGGTCTAAGGCAGTCAACTCTTAGATCAGCAACATCAGCAGCTGTAGGCAGACTGATAGAACCTATGCGCAAGCCAAATACTAAGTTTGGTGAACGCGCTTTCGGAGTATCTGGGCCGAAGGCTTGGAATAAACTCCCTCCGGAACTAAGATCCATAAAAAGACCAACAGAATTCAGGTCTAAACTAAAAACTTATCTTTTTAAGTTGTCATACCCTTAAATTAAATATACCATTCCTGATAGAAAGTCCAGTTATATCCAATTTTCCAATTATTATTATTATTAATTATTGGATGATTTGTATAGCGCCGCTTTTGTGAGATACCACCTCAGGGGCGCTTTACAGTTAATGCAGATATTACAAAAAATATATAAATATTACAAATTGAAATTAAAATTAAGTTAAATAAAATGAAGGACTTACAGAAACAGGTGACACGAATTATGTCCTAAATCCTGTATCTAAATTTCGCTTATAAACAATTAGTTAATGTTAATTAAGTGTTAATCTTAAGTGACCTACCAGGTAAGTATTGTACTGTATATTATCTTCATAAATAGTTAGTAATAACATAGATCACAGTAGAAATGTATTATTAATTTGTACAGCGCCCTTGAGGTGATTTTGCACAAAAACGGCGCTACACAAGTCATCAAAATATTATTATTATACGAGCTCTATCTGGGACTACTAGATTTATACGAACGGATTAACCAGAAAAACGTTTTGTCGAGGGCCTACTGTAGGATTGATTGAGGGTTGTGTAGGTACTGCAAGTCATTAGTTGTAAATCGTGAACGCAACTGAGAAACATGCGCTTTACCTCTGGTAATTATTGTTTCTGCTCAATCATTGTGGATTGAGGATATCATACAACGAAATAATCAATATTCATCCGTGTCTGCTGTCTACCGTGTACACAATTATTATATTGTTTTGTACAGCAATTCCGCAATAGTCTAGGTATCTCCGCACGAAATGGTTAGGTTAGGTTAGTTTAGACTAGGTTAGGTTAGGTTATAGGTTGGTGTATTTCAAATCCTAACACATTTGATGACAACCAAATCTACGATCAATGATATTTTGGAAATTTGACGTTTGGTCCACGCCGATTAAACTTTGATTCTCGGTGCGTTTAAGCTTCGATCATTGTGATCAGTTGGGGAACGTTGTGAGGCTAAAGGTAGTGGGGAGGGGAAGGAGATGGATCAGAATAAGGTGGCTAGTACCTGGCTATTCATATCTGGTCACCAAAAACGACTTAAGTCATTTCAAGCAACGTTTCAGTTCTGAATAGTGGTCTTACAGCAGGGCGATACTGAAAGTGACAAAAAATGTCGAAAGTGAAAATATTATTAGAAATGATTTTATTTATTTTTTTTTTTTTTTTTCTTTATTCATGAAATATTAATGTGTACAGTTTTTACATGCTTTTCGACTACCACACTAGACACACGCCCGTATTATGGTAGTCGAAAGTGTGAAATAACACAAATGAATCAAATAAAATTTACTTAGGTTATAACTTGTGACTCACAGACCAACACACCTTGCAATCTTCTTGTAAATCTATTAATTCAATTAAAAAAACCCCTAAAAAACAAAAAAGGTGTCATAATTTTACGCGCGCCTCATAAAAATTAACATCCCGTCGTTAAAAGCTGTACAATATTACACAAATCAACAAATTTTGACACCATGTGCGATGCGGGGAGCCGTAGATTGCTATCTATTGGCATTTTAATGTGCCGTCCGAAAAGTTCTAATTTCTGACTGTCTAAAACAGTGTTTCACAAACTTATGTTGCTCACCATCCCCATTCTCTTCAGCGCACCCCTCGATAAATTTATTACGCTTTTAGCAGGTATTTCACCATCCTCTTGAAAGCTTATCTGGGCTACAAAAGTGATAGCATGTCAATTTCCTGATAAAATATTAGTCATTCAGAATATATAAAATAAATTTCCTAAAAAATATCATGATAAACATTTGACATATCAGTATTTGTATGAACACGATTTCAACCGTACTCATAAAACATTCGTTTTTAACTGATACTATGTTAGGAACTCTGTCAATTCATTAGTTATAAACTTGCAGTCCCGATTTTAACAGAAAAAGTTAAGTTTTCTCGGTGCATAAGATAATTTATATTTTCATGTATCCAAACTATGAATAAAAGCTATATATCGGATGACTTAGCTGAGTTTTCTACATATTGCGAATATTTATATTATGTATTATGTATCAAGGGGATGGTGAAATTCCCTCTTATACTAATACATCAACTACTTATCCCGCATAGGTGGAAAGTTCCTAGAAGTGTGCCAAATAATTAACTAAGACCCTTTGAATCAGAGAAACCAAATAAATTGATAATCTGTTCAAGAAAGAATCTAATAATAGATGAAAAAGTTTTAACAATATTGCCCGAAGTAAGGGCAAATTGGCCTTAGTTCGGGCACACCAGACACGACCAAATAAAACAACATATTTTATACTATTATGCGCATTGTGAAGATGCAACTACGAAGATTATAGGTAAGTTCTTCGAATATCAATGCTTCGAAATCAATTGTTCAAACGGCATATTTTTCGAATGGCAATTTAGCATGCCAAGGCTCTTTAAAAAATCAACACTTGATTTAAACTAATCTAATGGAGACAACCATTTAAGTCTGTGTTTTAAGTAAACATGCAAAAATAGGTATTTAGGGTCTTACTTTAGGTTATTTAAAATTCGAAGAAATGCGATTTTCAACGGATTGCATGGTCGAAGAAAACGTAATCGAAGAATCAGAAGTTTCGAAGAATTAATTTTCGAATAACTTATTTCGAAGAAAACATGACTATTCTGCACTATTTCGCACTTTCTTATTTTCCTCACCGCTTCCTTATAGTCCCTCGCAGTCCTTCTAGCCTTCAGATCCCTAGGCGAAATCGCACACTTTGAGAATCACTGGTCTAAAAGAACCATTATTGACATATTGTGGCATATTACGGTCCTGCCGCTGAGAGCTCCGTTGTAACATTTCTTTCCATCACATGCATTGTTTATGAGAGAAAGGGAAACGTAGCAACGGAGCTATCAACGGTACGCCTATTTATTATTATACCTTGCGTGTTTAATATTGAAGGGTGTATTATTTTTTGGTAACTTTTTTTACTCTGAAAGATGAAAGTATTGATAGATATATCTAGTATTTTATAGGCAGTAGGGAAGACAAATAATATACAGTGTGCTTTAAGAAGGCAATATCCAACTGTTGGTTTCATAATGCCTTCAGAAACAGATGTCACATAATAATAGTAACTAAACAGCAGAACTTGTTTATAATTATTTTATTTATTTTATATAAATTGAATAATAACGTTAACTCTAAATAGTATAAAACAAAGTCACTATCCGCGTCTGTCTGTTTGTGCGCTTAGATCTTCTAAACTACGCAATAGATTTTGATAGGGTTTTCACTATCATTTAGAGAATTTCTTCCGAAAAGTTATATAATAAAAGTTTATATATATATATATTTTTTTTATAGCGAATACCTCACAAGAGTCCCAACTGCTCCCGTCTGGAGCCAGTGAGACTATGGAATCCCCGATTGGGGGATGTTGTGAGGCTGAAGGTAAATGGGGAAGGGAAAGAGGAAGGTGGGGAAGTACCTGGCTATTCAGATCTAGTCACTAAACACGGCTAAAACCATTTGGAGCAACGTTTCAATTCTGAATGGTGGTCTTACACCAGGGCGATACTGGTAGTATCTTCCACTCTGGAACGTGCCGCAAATATACTATATATTATTTTAATTAATTAATTGTGAAATAACACAAATTAATCAAATAAAATTTATTTGCGCACGCCGGGTTCGAACCCGCGACCTTCGGAATGGCAGTCCAATGCGTTACCACTGGACTATGCCGGCCGTCAAATATAACAATAACAGCAATATTGTATTTATAGAAAGTAGAGAAAAGTCGAATGTTTCAAAACTACATAACTTATGAAAGGTATGATTTTGCAACCTGAAAAAAGTTACCTACTTATTTAGAAATTCCATACAAAAAGGCTGGACAAAGTTGTAGAATTTTTTGAGATACATAAATACCAGCAGATATTCTACTTTATAGTAATAAAAAAGTGGTTGATAGATACTTCCAGTATCGCCTTAGTGAAAGATCACCATTCAGAATGGAAATATAGCTTGAAATTACTTTGAATAAATACCAGATTTGAATAGCCAGGTATTTCACAATTTTCTCCTACCCCCTCTCCCTTCTCTTTAAGCCACATAACGTACCCCGTGCGGTGGATATACTCGTATAACATACTAATTTCGATGGACGGTGCGTGAGTCCTATGTGAAATCTGTTTTAATGAACTCAAATTTGCTATGAATTTAAGTTTCATTTTCAAATTTGAAACTTGATTATTTGAAGAATTCAGACAAGCAAAAATGTAGGTACATATGAATATAACATTTTAACAGAAAATTATTTTAATTGTCATTCTCAAAATTTGAATTATAATATCCCGTGATTTTTGACCAGTCTGCGCTAGTATATTCACATAAAAATTCTTCTTAATTACAACAATAATATCAGGAATGAGTCATTACTGAGTCTTAATTACAACAATAATATCAGGAGTTAGACCCTTGCTTGTACCTGGATTCCATGTAATTTTGCAGAAATAGTAGATGTGTTCAACTGTACAATAAAAATATAGTTACTAGAAGGCTACAATAACATAACTCAATAAAATAATAATTAAGGTCAGCATAATACAAAAATATATATGATTACTGTTACTGATAAACAATAATGTTATCAAATGTTTGTAAAAAAACGTATTCATTGATTCAAAATCGTATTCAGATTATGTCAAAAACAATACGAAATTCTATAACACTTCAAATACAGAGAAAACTGTTCGACTACTGAATTTTGACTTGGTTCTGACGCATAAAGCTTTTAAAAAACTTTCAGAACAGCTTTTTATAATGCATGCTCATGGATATAAAAATGTGTATGCGTATTTCTTGCTTTTCGACGTGGGACGGGCAAACTGGACGAGTTTTTGCCATGGGGCGGCATGTATTAAAATTAGGAGGTACATAATTTAATTACATTATAAATATTTAATTTCGCAGTATTAATATCAGTTTGTAAGTTTGTTCCCAAAGTTCCAGAAGGTGGCTACCAAGATAATATATCACCAACTTTACGAGACGATTATAAGTTTAGTTATAAAGGGTCGTTTAAGAACTTTTGTGATATATAATTTTGTAAGTTTTGGTGCCAATTAATAAACCCATTCTTATTTTAGACAAAACTTTTTCCTGGCACGCACTCCTTGTTTCATCCATGTATTATTTCGGTTTTAATTTTTTTAAATAAATATGATATTAAATTTACGTATAGTAAATTGTACTTCTTAGTCCTCTTCACTAGGGCTACCTGTGCTGATGCGAACTAAAGTCATTCATTTCAGTTTTATTAGTTTTCTCGTTAATCTCTTTCAGCCAGATTTTTATTATTTCTTTGTAATCATTCAAATTTTCTATTCACTTTATATCAGGGGGAAGGATATTGTGGAGTTTCGTCGTAAAATAAATGTAATTTCTTTGTCAAGTAACTTTAACCATTCGAATGGTTCATCGATTCTGCGGCAGTGAAACAGATAATTATAATTTACTCGTTGAGTAGAGCTAATCATCATTTTACTCAGAAGTGGTGAAATACCCCCAAAACACGGTTCCGTTATAAAACAGAACATGATAATATAGAACACGATAAAACAGAACAATGATAAAACAGAACATGTTTAAACCAAACAATGATAAAACAGAACATGATAAAAAAAGATGACACTTTCGAAAAAGATCCTAACCTAACATTTTATTATTATATATGGTCGAGATATCTGTTATATAAATATTTACAAATTATATAATTAGTATCTACCTACATGACGGCTTCCGTGGTCAATGGGTAAAACTGGTGGTCGCGGGTTCAAATCCCGGCGTGCGCAAGTAAATTGTATTTGATTTGTGTTATTTCACAAATTGCTAATTTAAAATAATGTATAGTAAATTCAGAGTGGAAGATAATCTTAGTATTGCCCTGGTGTAAGAACACCATTCAAAATTAGAAAGTTGCTTGAACTGTCTTTGGCCGTGTTTGGCGACCAGATGTGAATAGCCAGGTACTTCCCCACCTTCCCCGTCCTCATCTCCTTCCCATCCCCACTACCTTAAACCTCACAACATACCCCAATCGAGGATGCCATAGTCTCACTGGCTCCAGACTGTTGGGACGAAAAAACGACAAATAAGAAAAAATTACAATTATATTTATTTACAACTAGCTGTACCCCGCCACGCGTTGCTGTCCCTAAGACTGTCTGTGCAGATAGAGAAACAATAGCGCGTGTTTTTACGTCCAACGGATGACGCTGTTTTAAAAAAAAAACACTTTGTCCAACAGATGGCGCTGTTTTTTTATAAAAAAACATGTTTTTACCAGTCACAGGTGACATTTATATATTATTCGAATGGAACGGATCGAGTCATTTGATCTCTTGTCTCACTGCTACGCTGACGATCAGCAAGTTTATTTTTACTGCGCTCCAAATGAAATCAATAGTCTCAAGATCCGTATAACTGAATGTCTAGAAGCAATAACTCGTTGGATGTCTTCAAACAAGCTGAAGCTCAATCCATCTAAGACTGAGTTTCTCTGGGTAGCCACAAACAAAAGTCAACATTTCATAGACAATTCACCTATTACTATTTCCGGCAGCGATATCATCCCAAAAACAACAGTCAAACTTCTCGGTGTCAATTTAGATTCAGACTTTTCGTTTAAAAGTCAAATAAATAGGACTGTAAGACAACTCAAGTCTGTCCGAAGAAACCTTCCTTCAGAAGCAACAAAACTACTTATCAACTCTTACGTAGTCTCACGTCTCGATTACTCCAACGGCATTTATGCCAGCCTTCCAAAGTATCAAATTGACAAACTTCAATCAGTGTTTAATGCAGCAGCACGGCTCATAACCGGGGTTTCAAAATATTCGCACATTTCAGAACACCTTCGTAACCTTCACTGGCTCAAGTGCCCTGAAAGAATCCAGTACAAACTGTGCTGGATGGTGTTTAAATCCATCAATGAAATGGCCCCACCCTACATCTCTGAACTATGCTTCCCGGAAAACACTGGTCTGTGGCAGTCAACGCTTAGATCAGCAACATCAGCAGCTGTAGGCAGACTGATAGAACCTATGCGCAAGCCAAATACTAAGTTTGGTGATCGCGCTTTCGGAGTATCTGGGCCGAAGGCTTGGAATAAACTCCCTCCGGAACTAAGATCCATAACAAGTCCAACAGAATTCAGGTCTAAACTAAAAACTTACCTTTTTAAGCTGTCGTACCCTTAAATTAAATATACCAATCCTAAGAGAAAGTCCAGTTATATTCAATTTTTCAATTAAGTCCTAAATCCTGTATCTAAATTTCGCCAATAAACAATTAGATAATGTTAATTAAGTGTTAATCTCAAGTGACCTACCAGGTAAGTATTGTACTGTATATTTTCAATAGATTCTGTTTTACTAACGTAATATTTTCTTTTTACCGTCGTATTCTGCTTGTCCCGGTTACATAACAGGTCATTGAAAAAAGCTTTATTGCTTAGCTCACTTAAATTTATCAATGTTTAATGACTCGGTATTAAATTACTAGTAAAAATAATTGTATTTATTAATTTAAAGCGCAGCTATTAAAGTATCAAAGGATTCGACAGCTAGCCATAGGTGGTCTATTAAAGAATTAGGACCGATAAATCAACTTTGATTGCGAGTGAGCCCGCTCTATTGAAGGGTCGAGTACTGGGCATACCTCAGCCGAAAATCTCCGACGGGGCAGGCAGATAATAAATATAAATAATTGTATGGATGGTTAACAAAAAAAGTTTTGTAGAATGTAGATAGGTGTTATGATAGATTATTGATAATCACTGATTTCAAATCAGATTGATAATATACACAAATTGAAAAATGTAAATAAAATATTTATATGAATACTGAACCAGAGTCCCAACTGCTCTCCCGGCTCAATACCAAAGAAGGAAAAAAATTACGAAGAAGGAAATTTTATTTTATTTTTGTGTTATTTGAGGAATACATTTGCTAAAACAATTTAAAATGTGCCATTTTCGATTTTACTTACCATTTTCTTATTAGCAAGTGACGGTTCCTATATCATATTGACGTTATAACCAGTTTGAACCGTTTCAGAATGTGCCGTTTTTAAAATCAATAATTATGAATAAAAATATTACACCTTTTTGTATTACAAGATTTTTTTATAGATTATTTTTCTGATCAGAATCAGAAAAATATATACTTTAATGAGAGGTTGTTTCACAGAATTTGAACAATTCATTAAATTTCAAAGCTGATTTTCAAGTTCTGTGAAGGTTCTATTCAAGATCTGTTATTATTTCAGTTTTGTGAAATAACTGGCCAATAATGATATAATAACAGAAATTGAATAGAATCTTCACAGAACTTAAAAATCATCTTGAAATTTGTTGAATTGTTCAAATTCTGTGAAACAACCCATTCTAGATCTAATTCTTGTGTAGGTAATTATGTTTTATTTATTTATTAATTTTCGGGAAATCGACAGTTTACATTTAATCAGTTTGTACATAAGTATTATATAGCCAAAATAAAACCAATTATGGATTTCCTCCTTGTGACTTTACCTCTACTGAGACAACATAATAAGGAATAAGTAAATTAAATTAAATTGAAATTTGTAAGAAAGGAATATGAATCCATTTATGTGTTCTACGGTTAACGAAAAATAGCTATATAATACTTTTTTTAATTTTTTTATTAGTGTCTATTTAATAAGGTGTGATGAGATTTACATTATATAAAAATCTATAATATTTCATTCATATAGTTTCTTCTTAGTCCTCCTCACTAGGTAGTCCTGTGCTGAGGCGGACTGGTAGATTTTTTTGATTTTCTGTTATTTAGTTTCTATGATGTTGTTAGTATATTTTCTAGTATGTCTGCATCAATTTCTTTCACCCATGTTGTGATTTTTTCCTTAAGTTTATTTATCTTTTCTATCTTTTTCAAACTTGGAGGAAGGATGTTGTAAAGTTTGGTTGCCAGATATATGTGGTTTCTTTGGCCAAAACTTGTCTTGAATTTTGGAACATCTCGTATATCCCTTTTTGAGGCTCTTGTATCATGTATCCGAGTTTCATTAGGAGATTTTCTGTTTTTAAAATGATGTATTAAAATATTCTTGGCATATATTTGTTTTAAATTTAGAATATCAAAACACTTGAAAATATCTTTTGAGGGGGTTTTGATGGGTAATTTTAGTATGGTTTTTATAATGCTCTTTTGAGCAATATCTAAGTGGTTCATATTATTAGCTGTAGCAGATCCCCATACTAGAATTCCGTACTCAAGACGGGAATGAACTAAAGCATAAAATACTTTTTTGATGTCTTTCCTAGGTAGTATGTTTCTTAGGTTTTTGAAGAAATATACAAGTCTCGTAAGCTTTTTAGTGAGTTCATTTATGTGTATGTCCCATCTAAGGTTTTCGTCTATTTCCACTCCTAGATACTTAATACTTTTTGCCTTTGTTATAATAGGGCAAGAGCAATGTGACTTATTGTTTTGACACTCGTGCAATTTTAGAGTGTATTCTTTACCCGGTTGACCTCTTGAGTTTATTGAAAAGGCTAGATAATTAGTTTTAATTATATTGAGCGTAAGAGAGTTCATCCGAAGCCAATTTTGAATTTTGAAATTTTGAATTTAATACTAACTATCTTAAGTCCCAAATACAAAGCACGTTAGCATTTTCAATGTTTAAGTTAAATCTAGAAAAACATGAAATTTACCACAGTACATAAGATATTATGACTACAAGAGATTGTGCATTGAACCCGCAACTCCAACACAGATGCCGAACACACTCCCACTCGGCCATTATCCATATCAAACCTGCAGTCTGCACCACGCAGCATCCAGCCTCCAGCATCCCGGCGCGATGTGATTCTTCAGATTTAAATATGTAATTTAAACGTGTTAATATGCGAATGTATTTGAAAGCCAAATGAACCTTTTGCGCGTCAAGCGTTCTGAGAAATGTGTCTCGCCATCTTTCTTACAGTGTTGACATGTGAAATAAAAGCAAAATCAAAAAGCAGTAAAAAATCTCGAAAACAAAGGTATCGTTGTCCCAAAGCTCAGATTTACGGACCATTACAGACCGTGTGCAGATTTGTCCATGAATCACAACATGGAAAGCAATTCTGATGAAAATATACTGGGAATAATTAAATAAATATACATTTTAACGTCACTTCACACTCCAAGTGTGTTTCTATGTCATTTTTCATGACTAAGTTACTATTCCGCTGACATACGTCGTTGTCTTTGGTGATCAGATCTGAATAGATAGGTATTTACCGAACCTGAATCTACCTCTCCCAAACCATTGAACCTCACACCATACCCAAATTGAGGACACAATTGGAAGAACAACCTAAGTCATAAAAGCGAGTTTTTAGATAATCGCTTTTAAGGGTAAATTTAAAATTATTCATAAACCGCTGATTCAGTAGTAATTTCATTATTTTAGGAAAAAACACCTTTTGCAAATTATGCTTTAAAATTTTAAGATGAAGTATTTATTTGCGCCCGTACATACGCAATATTATAATGAATAAATTGTTTTATCCGCATTAAATGTCAACACTTTCAAGAAAGGCATACAAATACAGTATTGATTTGAATCATCAATACAATATTGTACATGTATGTCTTTTTTGAAAGAATTGAGTGTGTGTACGGACAAAACTATTTATACATATTCATGTAGCATATATTTGTCCGGGCGCAAAAAACAATCCATGGTAATATTTTGAAGTACAACATGCAAAAAGTATTATTTCCTAAATAATAGAATTAGCGCCATCTATGGACTAGCACGTGCTTGGATTTTTTACTAAATATTTTGTTTTCTATGAAAGTATGAGTTTATGAGAAGGTATAAGAGTTTCTATACCAAAACCTAGGCGTTATAAAAGTGTATTCACTATACATCTTCTTTTCACTATACAACTGCATCAAATTAATAATGGGTAAAATCTTATGAGCTGTTACTGAAATGCAAAATTTTAACGAATGGAAATCTGACAGATGAAATTGAGGTAATAATAGCGATAATGGCAGAAAGGATTGTTTATAGATGAAACTTGAGAGACGTGTTGATATTCTTGCATGTACGGACATAAAAATATGTATTTGTATGGTAATAGCTAAGACATGGAGTATACTAAATATGCATTGGCCGAATAAACGATGTAAATGAGGTTAAAGGTAACGACAAACTGGGCCCACGCACGCAACGTATGCATTATTACGTTCCCAGACCGACGTGGACACTTGTCCTAGGGGCGCAGCGCGAATTTGAATCGTAGTATCGCCATTTTTTAATTATCTATATGGACTATGGCATCCGCAATTGGGATATGATATGACGCTGAAGGTAGTGGAGAGGGGAAGGAGATGGGTGGTGAGGATTATGGTGAAAGGATGGTGGGGAGTACCTGGGTATTCAGCTATTTTCATTACAAATCACTTCGGAACATCCTACTAAATCTTTATTAGTTGTTTATCTCCCATTTTAACAACAAAACGAGCAATAAATGTCAGTAATCGCCAAACGCTAAAACAAAGATTAAACATCAAAACAGCACCTTTGAGGTGATTTTGCACCAAAACGGCGCCATAAAAATCATCCAAATATTACTATTATTAAGGCCTTCGACCACCGCCATCTTTCTTTCAAACCTCCCAAGCGGATATGGACAGCGTAGGATTGCGTTGCGTGTGACTAGTGTATTTCGCATGCATCTATTTGCATACAAAATGTCTTAACACGTTGCGTACATTGCGTACGTGGGCCCAGTATATCCTCAGCTTAAGTCGTTCCTGCACCGATGTCCTCAATTAGAGATCCGCTATCTACAGATAGTTGTAAACAGTTGGGACATTTTTGAAAAAGGTTAGTTGCCATGTAGTTTGGGTCTAATCCTTTTGTGTGTTACAGTTCGCTCGCTTTGTGTATTATTGTTATTGGTGAGGTTTTTTTAATTCGCCCCGATCCCGCCTTTAGATTTGGAGTCGGGCTTAGAGAGCTTGACGATGAAAAACAATAAAAAAATCAAATAAATTAAATGAGTCGTTTTACAAACACGAAAAACCTTTTACGCCTTTTTAGCCATTATAATGACTGACCTTTTTCTTTTTAATTTTATTTTTGTTTTAATCTCCTGTTATCTGGATTTTTTCCGACCGTATTATCAGAATAGAATATGAACTATGAGAAACTAGCTGTTAAAGGATTTATGTGATAGATTAATGGTTTGGGTATGAAGATCGGACGAACGAAGAAAGAAGTGTAATAAGTGAACGTTAGACGAAGTCGTGGACGACAGAAAAAGATGTAGCATGATCAGGTGAATCAAATATGTACTTCAGTTGGGTCATGTTAAGAGTCATCCCATTCTCACTGGTGCACAAGCAGAACACGCTAAACGCGTGTCCGACATTAATTTGTGCAAGAACGGGTCGCTTCTACGGCTCGATCTCATGTTCAACTGCTCGTCTATGAAATTATTTGCAAGCCTCGTATTTCCTCCTTCCTACAACATTCCCTATTGCGTACAATGATAGAAACCAAAATTGCTAATTTATTAAGAATCTTTTCAAATTATCGGTAATCCGGTTAAAAACGGGATTGAAGGAATTACGAATTAATTAACGGGTTTCCTGTTTATTGAAAACAATATTAGAGATTCTTAAACGAAAATTTGAAACAGAAAAATCATAAAAAGATACGGTCGCATCTAGAACTTGAACCCAGGACCCTCGTCTTACCGGGGCGACGCTCTACCAACTGAGCTAATGGGGCACTATCTCCTTCAGTCATAAATGTATCTATGCATCTGAATTGCTAACATTGTCGTCAATTATTAAATATTACAATTTGGGGTTTTACTTATTAAGTTATTCCAAAAATAAAGATTCAAACAGAAAGAGGAATACATGAGACGATGAATGAATGAGGAATACAGCTCGAAATGTGTGCCAATACCGTGTTGTGTGGCGATCCACCCTCTGCCTACCACTTTTTTATATAGTTAGTTAGGTTAGGTTAGGTTAGTTAGGTACTACTTCTAAACACTGATACCCTATTCCCCCCAGTGTTTTCACCAGCAACGCCTCTGAATCATAATAATTGTATGTCTTGAGGGATTGATTTGATTCAGGATAGATTCAAGATTGATTTACGACTTGATTTGATGGAATATATTAACAACTTGAAGCGCGTTCAACACATTGCTTTCAAACTTCCTAGAAATCCTTGCGCCTTATAATTATTATATAATAAAATAGCGTATTAATGTTTGCTCCGTCTTAATAGTTTCAAAGAATTCAGTTAATTAAAAATAACCTTAAAAATGTTTAATCCCTAGTGCGCAATTAAATCCTCGGTGGATTTCCTAGTAGATCACAGCGTTTGCGTCAATTTTACGGTATTTTTAACCTTAAAAAATGCTCCTATTATACTAAATGTATTTTGTACGCTTATAAGGAAATGACATTTCTTAATATTATATTAGCTTCTCGTTTCGTCACTTGCAAACATGTTTATTTTATCGGAGAAAAAGCGCGAGCGTTTTCGGAGAATATATGACGCAAATATGAATGGTAGCAGATGTCGGGGACGCCCGAGGAAGACATGGCACGATCAAGTGAATCAGATACTCGAGTCGGACCATGTCAAAAGTCAGAATAATAGAAGAGTATGTATGAGACGATGTATGAATGTGAATGAGGCAAGAAGTGTGTGTCAATAACGAGGTGTTTAGCGATTAAAAAGATAGTACTGTATTTATTTACGGGAACTTCTGCTTATTTAGATATGATTTGAGATTGTCACGGCCAAAAGTATTGTAGTGATTTATTTTTGGGGTACTATGCTGTGTTACGTTCGCTGAAAAATAATCTCTACGTATACATTTGCGGAGTTGATACAGTAATTATATGAAATTACTTCGATAGAAAAAACCGCATAATATGCTCGCAAATTACAAAAAATACATCTGGTTTTGCTATTTAACAAGTTACAGATTCAAAAAACACATCTGGTTTTGCTATTTAACAAGTTACAGATTCAAAAAACACATCTGGTTTTGCTATTTAACAAGTTACAGATTCAAAAAACACATCTGGTTTTGCTATTTAACAAGTTACAGATTCAAAAAACACATCTGGTTTTGCTATTTAACAAGTTACAGATTCAAAAAACACTTCTAGTTTTGCTATTTAACAAGTTACAGATTCAAAAAACACATCTGGTTTTGCTATTTAACAAGTTACAGATTCAAAAATTTCACTGTTTCTATAATCACAATTTAAATTTACATTTTTGTCCAGATGTTTTTGCACTGTATTAAATATTTCATGCTTCATTAAATATTTTCGCCTGATAATTAATTATAATCGAATTTTTTACATCTAATATTCGTATTTATATAAATATCTTACGTTTAAACCACATTATTATTCTTTTTGAACGCTTACTGTGGAGCCTTAAACTCCTTAGGCCTCAGGCTTATTCTGTCAGAAGGTCGGAGTAATTCCACTTTGCAATAAAATCCAAATAAATAGAATATATCTGAACGTATCAGAAAACTGTTTTAGTGCAAAACATATATTTTTTCAGTTGTTAAAATTTTCAAGCAAAATTTTTACGTTTTTAAATGTTAACGTCACTTCATTTTTTGACCTTTCATATAAAAATAATTAATCAAAAACTCACGAAGTCCCAAAAGTTTTTTTCCAATTGAGGTCGGAACCTTTGGATCTATAGGGGTGCACATTTTAATTCTACTGTGGTGAGCTTCTAGATTTGAATATAAAGCGTGGTGTTTTTTTTCTTTTTAATACTGTTTAGATCATATTTCTGACCACAACAGTAAGGGAGATACAACGATTTATGTGAGATCATACGAGTTGTTCCCAAAAGCGAACAAAATTCGCCTGAAGGGTCAATACTTAACTATAACAGACTCCTACCGTTATCACAAATTTAAAAAATAATTCATATTTATTACGTTTGAAGGGTATAAAACGCTTAGCCAAAAAACACATCGTAAGTGTGGGTTACTTGGGCGAAGGTATTATAAACATCTTCGACCGCGTATTTATATGAAAAATCCACTTTTTTCTGTGTTTTATTTTTCTCTTCAATTACGGATCCCGAGCGGCTTGGGGCGTTGTAATTTCGTGCTATTAATCTGTCAGGAGTAACGTTTCGGCACCATTAGCAACCCCTCTGCAGGGATGAGGGTTTTAATACGCATACCCTGGTATTTTATTAGAAACGGCAATTAACTACAATATATTATATATGTATATGCTTTTATATTAAAAAGGTGATCGCTCTTGATGTGGGTTAATATCGTATACAATGAATTGGTTTAAATTTAAAGTATAAAGCAATTGCGAAATGGTGATTATTATTAAAAATTCTTGCATCGTCTTGCCTGCGCTCCGTTTCGTGTCGGTTTTATGTTCCCGAATCAAAGGATGCGAGGCGAGAAATCATCATTAAAAGGGTGTTGGAATGGAGGGGTGTGATGTTTTTGTAGGTTTTTTTTTACTTAGTTTTTTGTGATTATCGTACAAGAGTCCCAACAACCCGGAGCCAGTGAAACTACCGCATCTCAGATTTGAGTATGATGTGAGACTGAAAGGAGTGGGGAGGAAAAAGAGATGGGTAAATTTAGCAACAACATGTTTTTTTTTAATGTGAATACCGCACAAGAGTCCCAACCGCTTGGAGCCATTGAGATTATGGCATCCCCATTTGGGTATGCTGTGGGGCTCAAGGTAATGGGGAAGGGAGAGAGAAGGGGAAGTACCTGCCTATTCAGGTCTAGTCACCAAACACGACTAACGCCATTTCAAGCAACGTTTCAATTCTGAATGGTATTCTTACACCAGGGCTATACTGAGAGTATCTTACACTGTGGAACGTGCCGCATATGTGCATTATATATAACACAAATTAATTTAATAAAATTTACTTGCGCACGCCGGGATTTGGATACGCGACCTCCGGATTGCTAGTCGAGAGTCTTGCCCCTTCATCCTGGAGACCGTTGGTTATGGATATGATTTGATATTTTCACGGCCAAAAGTATAATCGTACAATCCATCAGCGTTACGTCCATCACATCTGCCCCGAAGATGGACAATGTAACGCTGTCCGAAATGATGGCTAAAGAAGGAAGAAGCGTGACGTGACATAATAATCCAAAAATTAAAGACGACACTCGAAAGCATATCGACAAGTGTGAACCTTCATTTAACAAAGTTGCTCAAGTTTTTTGTTAGTATCCTGTCGTTCAATAAAAGTTGATCAACTAAAATTGAAACGTCTGAACCCGGCTGAATTAAGGTGGTAATTGGTTATAAGGAATTTAACGAAAACCACCGAAAATTCTACATTAGTGTAAAATAGCTGCGTTCCTGGTTTAGTTTGAATCTCAATTTTCTTAATATATACTTATACTAAATAGATCAATTTTTAAATATTTCTTCATCCTTTCGCTATGTATTTCACATATTGTATAGTGGACAAAGGTAATAACTGATTGATAAAGGTAATTCATTAATCAAATGTATGTTACATAAAATAATTCACTGTCATCTTACATTTTATATTACATTATGATACATTCCAAACTACATAGGTACATAGGCC
Source organism: Hesperophylax consimilis (assembly GCF_061612785.1). Taxonomy (NCBI): domain Eukaryota; kingdom Metazoa; phylum Arthropoda; class Insecta; order Trichoptera; family Limnephilidae; genus Hesperophylax; species Hesperophylax consimilis. The sequence goes on along the minus strand of NC_142862.1, from coordinate 10,621,243 downwards.
ATACTACACTGTGTCTTAGTAATATTGAAATAAATATTCCCAATTCCTATTGTCCTGAATACATTTAAAAATAATATCGCCTTTTTATCGCCAAACCAACTATAACTATATAATGAGTGTGCTGAAGTAGACATTTTCTTCGAAGATTTATATGGATTTAGAAAAAAATGTTCTGCTTTTACTCAAAAATATGTTAAACTAATTATATTTTGTATCACTTGTATCTCTTTTGTGTCACTTGCCTCTCTGTATCATTTTATAATTATGTATTTTTATGTATCCTTTGACTGAGCAGGTTTTTGGAATTTTATGTATTGATTTGTATATTAACTGAGTTTTTATAACTGGATTGTTCTCACGTAAGTGAACACATGTTTAAAAATCCAATATAAATGAAATAAATCAAAAATTAACATTACGAAAAGTTGCCGTGAATATAAAAACGTAAAACGTTAGGAGATGTAAAAGAAGTGATGAATGATGGAATGGGAAAGAGATTTATTAAGAAAAAAGTTGAGGAGAACCAATGATAATGTGTGATTTAACAGAAATATGTTTTTGGGATATCGTACCTAAAAATTGACACCTGCAATCTGCATTATAATTTTGTATGTGTTACCACTTTATTCTGACGTCAGTGGGTACAGTATAGAATACCAGCTACCCGGAGTCAGCGGAACTTTGTAGGTAGGTAGGTACATTGATAGGAATTTTGTGAGGCCACAGGAGGTGTAGGATGGGAAGGAGCGGAAGGTTGGGAAGTACCTGGCAATTCAGATGTGATCACTCAGCACATCCAAAGCTATTTTGAATAGCGGTCTCTCGTCGGTACGATATAAAGTACGACGTTAGGTATTTTCTAATTTAAAATGTTAAAAAATAAAGAATCAAAAAATGTTATCTATACGTTTAAAATATCAATGAATAAAATATGTTTTTTTTTGTTTGAATAAGGATTTACTAACTACCGTAGGGTCAGAGACGGTAACTACCTAACTAATCATCATGCCTCTTTCTCGCAGGGGTAGGCAGAGAGAATGGACCGCCAAACAATTTGGTTTTGGCATACACTCATTGCCTCATTCACATTCATACAACGTCTCTTACATACTCGTATATTACGGTAAAAATAACTAAAGATATTATATAATTTCTTTGTCCAAAAAATACTTCTGCTATAATAAAAAGATTAGCCGCTATACCGAGATGTTAAGATGACAGAAATGCAAAACGTCAAAGTCGATGGAATGCTCAGTATTGATATATTTAAAAAAAAAATCAGTGTGGAATTTAATAAAAATTAAATTTCAAATAACGTAGACCGGACATTTTTTTTATATAGTGACGTCATGAGTTAAGGAAAAGATATTGATAAAATAAAATACTTTTTGTTTTAAAACCGAGTTTTTAATATTTTTTAGAACCGACCGGTTTCGCTTTACTCGAGCATCTTCAGGGTACAAATTACTACTTAAATTATTATTACAGTAATAATTTGTACCCTGAAGATGCTTGAGTAACGCGAAACCGGTCGGTTCTAAAAATGATTAAAAACTCGTGGTTTTAAAACAAAAGAATTTTATTTTATTAAATATGTCAAACCACAGAGTGATTGCTTTCTACAATAATGAAAACATATTACTTAATAAGATTTTTAACGGGGCTGGGGTTAGAAGATGTTAAAGCGTACCAATACACACGTGTTTTGAGAAAAAATCTAGTTCCCACGGACGACAAAGTAAACAAAGCTTGCACTAAAGTATTTCTTATTTATCTGTTATACTTACCTAGACACAATAATATTATTTTAGAAGCACATTTACACGTCGCCGTCTCAATTGTAAATGACGTGCCCAAAATAACCCCTACCTAAGAGTCGAGTATGTAAGAACGCGGTACCTACGCGGGACCGCGAGCGCAACATCAATCGCCTTAAAAGTAAAAAAAAACACAGAGGGAGCGGATGAATAGACAATGACTTGGTTTGTTTTAGAATTTAAATTTGGAATAGCCCGTTGTCCCGTTTCAGAAAGCAACGGAGACAACATGTAGTGTTCTCATCTTTTTTTGTAATCTCTGAGCCTGGGTGTTAAACAGAGTGTTAAATCGTGGATATTTGTTAAGACGTTAAGCGATACGCGTTAATTCCGTAATGAAGAGCACAATGACGCCATTTTGCGTGGTTCTTTGTGGGCGGGAAAAAGAGCGACGAGTCTTTTATCTGTGGTCTCATATTCGAATATTTTATACATTTGAAATGTGATATTTCATGGGTAAAATTTAAAAAACGAACTGTCACAGTGGGTTGCATTTTCTCAAAACTATTGCACAACGCGTTTTTATTATTATTTAAACGTGCACAAGATGCCCGACTGCCCGTTGTCAGCGGGACTATCTCCAAATGGGTTTTGTTGAGAAGCTGAAGAGAGGGAGAGGGAATGAAGACGGGGAAGAGGAAAGACGACTAATAATATGATAACATTTATCTAGGCAGTGCAGTGGGATTTCCAATTCATAATAATAATACGTAAGAATAAACATTGAATTCAAAACTATATTTTGACGTTAAAAATAATGGGGTGTACAACGTACATTCACTCTCATTTTCAGTGTGAAAAGGTGCAGAAATACGTTGATGTATTTAAACAAGTAATGAGTAAGTAGTTTTATTGTATGGTTACATAATAACGACTTAATAGTAAAATAAACTAATTGTAATACTAGTTGTAACTGTTTAAGTAAAAAGTAATCATCTAGAACAGAGAAATGATACAAATTTTGAAATAATTAACAGTTTACTACTAAGTTTCTACAAACACTACTAACTACACTAACTACATTGCAAAAATACGAGACAGAGAGAAAACAGTAGACTAAGGACGGGTTATTTCACAGAATTTGAACGATTCATCAAATTTCAATTTTTATTTTCATGTTCTGTGAACGTTATATTCAATTTCTATTATTATTTCAGTTTCGTCAAACAACTGTCCACTAATGATATAATGACAGAACTTGAATAGAACCATCACAGAACTCGAAAATCAACATATAAATTTGATGAATTGTTCAACTTCTGTGAAACCATTCGTCCTAAAAAAATGGAACAAATCAAAAACACAGAATTGTTAAGGTTCCCAGAGAAGATAAAAATGTACCCAGATTAAGTTTATTTAATGAATAATTATGTATTTAATAAGTATTAGAAATAAGCAAAGTGTAAATTAAAATATTAAAATGTATGTTTATATTAGCCCAGGTAAAGAGAAACTGTTTTAACTTTAATAAATAAATAGACATAAATTAAATCGATTTGAAAATGTAATTTGTGTAAAGGTATTCAAGCTGTATATTATATTACTTGCAATTTACAGCTTAGATCTGTTATCGTATCTTAGATTTTACTAAACTATTAAAATAATATGGTCGCTAGCTTGGAGGGCCGTTAAAAAACTAAGTACAAATTATTATTAGGTGAAATTATAAATCAGAATACGGAGAAAACTTACTGATATCAAATATTGCTATTTAATTAAGAATCTCTTCCAATTTTTATTATATAAAAAGAAATATACTATCACAAAATCTGAAGAAGTGAAACAAATCTTTATTTTCTCATTTCGTCATGACATATTATTAGGGCAAATGTACAAAAAGTTTAACAGGAAATGGTCTGCAATGACTGCAATTCCGTTTTTAACCGGATTTTAATAAATCAGCAATAATCTTTTTTCTCCATGTTCCTTACTAAATGGGTGACCTATTTGAGTCTGCAGATTACGATATCGTATTCTATAGAAATTTAGTTTACCAATTAAATGTAAAAGCCCACCAGGGCGTTGGAATTAATAAATAAAATTAATAAATAAAATTAAATAATTTTACATATTAAAAAAAAAAAAAAATGTGACTAACTAACTAACCATCACAAAGTTTTCCCGCAGGGGTAGGCAGAGACGATATACCGCAACACACTCTTGTCTCGGCACACATTTCTTGTTTCATTCACATTCATACGCAATTTCGTACAAACTCTTGTGTTATTCTGACTCTTGACAAGAGCCGGAAGGCTATTGGAATCATTTGATCGTGCCATGTTTTTCTTGGCTATCAGTCATTAAATCTCCCACGTATTTCTGCATGCCCGCACGGGCCCTGCATTATAACATACAGCGGGGAACTCAGGGGATGAAATTTAATGTTGGGAAGCGAAAGGTGAAGGGGTGAGGGTAGCTCGGAACTAGCGCATTAGTTCCTAGCAATATTATCCAGGTAAATCATAATATCAACAGAGGGTAGACAATGCGTGCGCGTATTGAGAAATATCCACCAGTAGTTAGTTAGTAGTTACTGCCCGGTTTCATCGAAAAAAAAGTTATTACTTAATAAGCAATATTATTATGGCAGTTATTATTTTTGTTATATATCTCCTCCATAGCTCATGAAGGAAATGAAATACCTAGCTGAAAATATATGTAGTCATCAAGAAATAGAACAGATCTAAATTGACTGTACATATTTTAAACGCCTTTTGCTCCCTCTTTAAACCAACTCCTCTTAAATCATTTTCAAAAATAAGGGGTGTCATAGATCTGTTGACTCAACGTTTTTTTTATGTGTACCCTTAAAAAAAACAATTCGAAAAACTTTAGTAACACAATGCTTTCTCCGATTGTAATTCAGACGAATCAAGTTAGTGACGTGCACTGAAGTGCCAAACCCTAGAAGTGTGATTTATACACACCGATTTGAAAAAAAACTAACATCGGCAAATGTATACAACTGGTAGTTCAGTAAATAGTTGACTTCGCGTCCAAAAAAGTTTGTGTCTAAATTTCGGTTATTTAAATCAAATACAAAATTTCCTATGAAATCATGAGATTTGTAGGTATATTGTTGACGCAACTATATGCATCTCCCTTTACGAGAAGGTTATATTCAAATTCTGTTATTATATCATTATTGGCCAGTTGCTTCACAAAACTAAAATAATAACAGAACTTGAATAAAACCTTCACAGAACTTGAAAATCACCTTTGAAAATTGATGAGTTGCTCAGATTCTGTGAAACAACCCGCCCTTATTTTTTCAACCTTTCTTCAAGTAGGTAGGTACCATAATATTAAAAAAAAAATTAAGTGAAATGACACTAAACTGCGCTATATAAATACTATGTTATTATTATTAATAAATGCTAGTAAGAAAGGAAGACCTAATAAACAACAATTTCACATTTGAAAAAAGAATCTTTACCGGCCATCCTCTTGAAATGCAAACAGAAGGTTCAAACAAATTTACAGACAGACGAAATGCAAAACGGTCGAGTTAAAACCGGGAATCGTTTAGAGAAAGAATTTCAATATTTTTGAAAATTTTGATTTTCATAACAATTTCACAAAACATTGATGCCGGTTTGTCTCGATATTTGATTATTTTCGATAAATTTCGGCAGTAGTACTAGGGGAAATTTGACCTTACTTCTGATATAGCCAGTCCACATCATGTATGTATCGGTTCATCTGTCCAGTGGTGGGCACGTCACCGGGCCTCGAGCCCAGGCCCGGCAGATGAATGCGGCGTCCCGCGGGCGGGTGACGGATAAGGGCATGCGACATTTTTTAAGGCCGCTTTTTTGTGCCCTTGGTCACAAAACAAAGGCACAAAAAGGGTACCAGCTCCTTAATGGTGGCTAAAAACTTGGAAAATTTTCTGCGAGTGGAAGCGCCGATACTTTTCAATAAATATAATAAAATTAAAATTATGTAATTTTATTAGAAACCGAGCTTTTTAAATTCATCTATATGAATCACACTTTTGTTTTCTTGAAGGAAGTGGAATTTTGGAAATGGAAAAAAACCAACTTCCTGACATCCGATCGAGCTGAAATTCGGCATAAAGACTCGTTGTGGATTACAGTGCATTTTATCAAATTTTGGTGGCAATCACGCATACACTCGCAGCCATATACGCATTTCTCTGAAATTTACATCACAGCAGTTAATATACGAAATAATTGTCGGTCCTACCCGAACGGCATTTGACGAGGTTGTTACCCGGTTGATTCCAGGCCCTATTTTAATTTTAAGACAAGAAGGTTGATTATTTTCACTAAATATACAGGAACACTATAATATCAAAAGCCAAAAAATGTAATAAAATGATATTTACACGTATATTAATTAAACATGCTAATTTCTGTTGAAATATTTCTGTGTATTCCTAAATTTTGAATATTAATATTTTGTGAAAAATCACCTCAAGCGCCTTGTACAATTATGAGTTCCTAAACTCTATCTAATTTTATTATTCTTAAACAGATACAGAAAACATACTTAGTTACGTCTGGTAAGATGAAGATGGCTGAGATAGAATTCCTGTTGTGTCCATCTTCGCTTACTGTGGTGGTAGTAGGAGATTTTCAAATATTGCCAGGTTATTCATAACCCGGGAATGTTTGTCTTTCTTTTTAGAAAAAAAAGAAGGTGGGGAAAATATCTGGTTATTCAAATCTGGTCACCAAACGCGTCTAAAGCCATTTCAATTAATATTTCTATTCTGAATGGTAGTTATTCACCAGAATTGCTAAAGATTATCTCTTTATTAGGGGATTTATATGGAAAGGTATTAGAATTAGAAATCGCGATCTACAAAAACTCTTTTTGACTTTTTTGTTTGGGAAAGTCGAAAAAAGTTGCGCTTTTTGTGCGCTTGTTTTTGTCGGAATATTTGGAGTTCCCTATAAGGCATCCCCGGGGTGGAACAAAGGCCCTGAAGATGGAGACAGGAGAACAAACGAAACTCTGCTGTCCGCTCCGAAGACAGAGAGAATTTATGTTCGATCTATTATATTTACACGGAAATCATTTCTAATGGAACAATAAAATTATAAAATTATTAGGAAGGTAGCCATGTATTTAAAAGAAATAATATTCTAGGTAAAAAAGTGTGTTTTTAAATCATGTTTAAAATATGTCTTATAATATTTAATATTCGGCTAATTTATATAGCGCCGTTTTCGTGAGAAATCACCTCAAGGGCGCTGTCAAAAAAAGTTATAACTTCAGTAATTAACTTATTTTAACCCTTCAAGCTAATTTGTTCGGATAGCACCCGTAGAGTTTATTTGTTCGCTTTTTAAAACAGCTCATATGATCTCATGGAAATAGTTATATCTACCTTACTATCATGGTGAAATATATGATCTAAAGGAAAGAAGAAACACGAAGCTACATATTTAAATATAGAAGTTAACCACAGAATAATTTAAATGTACACCTATATTAATCCAAAAGTTCCGATTACAATTTGAGATAAATTTAACTGTGTGGATTTAAAAAATTTTAATATTTAAAAAACCTGAAGGGTTGATAATTATGTATGACATATAAACCACAGAAAAATATCTGTTGGTTCTTGCAAAATACTATTTTGTAAAAATTTGCTGTTAAAAATTCTCAGTCACCTAGTAAAAACCCAAGGTTTGCACTCTATCGCTCTGGTGCCATTGGTGTGTTAGAACAGAAAGTCCCACAGTCGCTGACATTCATAACGCACAAATGGAAATCATTTCAAACTCGCTCTTGGACAATATAATTCGCACGGATTAATTTTTAACGTGGCGTTTAAGTGGCGCACTGTTGAAAGTGCGGTAAAATTATAATACAGGTTTTTTTCTTATTTTATTATCTTTTCACGGAGTTTACTGCATAAATGTTACGCAGTTAAAAGTCCACTGGTCAAATCTGAACACAAAACAAGGATAGACCATTTCATTTAAATGTTTAACACAATACCTGAAGACATTAAAAAGGAGATTATTTCTAAAAGCAAAACAAAAGTCAGGTCAATCTACCTCAATCGGAACATAAAAAAACCTAGGCCTGTAATCCATACCTACGTACCGTAATAAAATTGTTCAAAATAAAACTTTTAATATCGCATTACAATATCTATATATTTTAATGTTAATTATTGTAATATTAAGTTAAGTATTATAATATTAAGACTTAATATTCAAACAAATAAATATGAATAATTAGAGATTTGTTTACATTCAAACTGATTGTTCAGTTTTGTAAGATTTTTGGAAAGTATAATATTGTACATAAAAAAAATGAATTAACGATTCTCAATAATTAATTGTGATGTTTTACCGGAGTAATAAATATCTGATTCATGGTTCCATACCAAAATAGAACAGTTACAAAACAGATCATCGAAGAAATGTGATAAAAATAACTATAACCCAACCTAGCCTGGTTTAGTTTTGATACCCTTATTCATATTTGTTGCTTCAATAATCAATATACTAATTTCAATTGTGTGTTTGTGTTCATTTTCACGTTCTTTTTTGTCGTTACCCTTATTTATATTTGTTGCTTCAATAATGAAAATACTAATTTCAATTGTGTGTTTGTGTTCATTTTCACGTTCTGTTTTGTCGTTACCTTTATTTATATTTGTTGCTTCAATAATCAATATACTAATTTCAATTGTGTGTTTGTGTTCATTTTCACGTTCTGTTTTGTTGTTACACTTATTCATATTTGTTGCTTCAATAATCAAAATACTAATTTCAATTGTGTGTTTGTGTTCATTTTCACGTTCTGTTTTGTCGTTACCTTTATTTATATTTGTTGCTTCAATAATGAAAATACTAATTTCAATTGTGTGTTTATGCATTTTCAAAATTGGAACTAACTGTGTGATCATTTTAGAAGGGCGATAAATTACACCTACTATATATAATAATGTGAGCGTTATATGTACTTTGAGCAGATAATTGTAATTTATAATAATTTTAAAAATATATTATTAAAATGTCACTTTTCGGGGTTTTGTTAAATAAAAGTCTATTCAAAATGTCTACCCATTTTTAATTTACACCCCGCCCCAGAATCCCGTATATAGGTAGGTATATATCATAAACTATAAAAAATATATTATATCGGTAGGTACTTTATAGGTACTGCCGTGTGCAAAAGAGAGGGGTTAGGAAAAACCTGTATATTTAATTATTTTCGCTAAGCACGGTTAAAGCCATTTCATAATACGCATTCACAGCAACTGGATTAGCGACGCCCCCGAATGCACGGATAATTTTTGTAGATCTAACTAACTAAGTGATGAATTAACCAATACGCAATTTCACCGCAGGGGTAGACAGAGAACTTTGAATTTACATGTATTTGAATTTCACTTTTGTTTTCGAGAATGAATGCAAATCTGACGTGTAAATTAATCCACTTCACGACATCCGATCGAGCTGAAACTCGGCAGATATACTCGTTGTCGACGAAAATGCATTCTATCATATGGCAATCACGCATATGATAGAATGACATATTATACGAAGATTAGATAACTTTACAGCAGTACATTTGGTCTTATCCAAAAGGGATTTGGCTCGGTTGCTAGAGTTCAAGAAGTTTGATAATAGATGAGGTAAAAAAACTTTGTTCTTTATGAGTTGATTTTTTTTTAATTTTCATTATTTATTATACTGGGTACACGTTATATACGTGATTGAGAAGAATCCATCCAATAGAAAACTCATCCACATTCATACATCGTTATATGCATATTTCTACTCTTGATATAATTTGACTCAACTTGGTGGGAACCTACCCAGGGCCAGCCCTGTGCGAGCGCAATTGGAGCAGTCTGCTCCGGGCGTCGAATTGCCAAGGCGCTGATAATACCTAAAAGTCCTAACACATCGCCCTTAAGATTATTTTTGATAAAAACGGTGCATCATAAAAATACAAATAATCCGAATATTATTGATTACAGTGATCACCTACCTAGGCGTCTACTGGTTTTGACTAGGGGCGCCAAAATATTACACGCGCCAGGCGCCGTTTGGCTCAGTGCCGGCCCTGATCCTTTTTATATTTGATTAATTTGATCGTGTCATGTCTTATTCCACCATAGACTTATCTATTAAAAAAATTAAGAGTACACACCTTGGACATTCAGGAAACATGACGATAAAACCAACAGCGTCAAAGGTGTAAGGAATTTTGCATTCAAAATTCTCCTCTGGTCTGAAGGCGCCATAGTAAATTCGCTTTCGCCTTTTGCTTGAAGCGAATCACACCACACTCAAAACAATAAACACTATGTTTAAACACATTTACTATATATATTTCAAAACATCACAAATAAAAATCACGAAAATCTACAAAATTTTCAAAATACACTAATCTTTCACACTTTTTTCCATTCAAAAAGTATTGTTTTTGAACACAATATAACTTGTAAAGTTTGTTATTCCACACAAAATATTTTCAATCGAACTTTGGTGTTAATTTTGACATTGGTTTGTTTATCAATAAGAAAACAAAATTCACAAATTTCTTTTAATGTCACTATTTGCTGACATTTTCATCACAAATACAAGATATTTTTCTGTTCACTTCATTTTAAATGTATCATTACAAATTGTAAATAACTTTTCAAAAGCCAACGAAATTTTCGAACAAATTTAAATACATCGCGAATTCAAATTTCAGAAGCAGACCGACACAACCACCCCGTGCAAATGCCAACTCGGTACTAAATTTAACCGGAGTGAAGCTAGCCGCGAAAAAATACTAGATGCATCTGCTCTATGGAATTGAACAATATGTTTTCGTCTCTCTCAGATTACAGTTCTTCGCATCGGGAGAGATGAAACGGAAGAGGTTTTTTTTAAATGCGTAAAGCAGCAATCCTTTTTATTATTATAACGTGTGTGAATGACATGCCGATAAATTATTGATGTTGCAATGTTTATTTAAAAATGGATTTTATTTTATAATACATGATAATTTTTCAATGTTTATTTATTTAATACCTTTTTCTTCTTCCTCATATCGATGGTTGGTTATCATCTATTCAACTTTTACGTTCTAATAGCTATGATCCGAAGTTCGCAGGTTCAATTCCCGACGAGAGCGAATAAATGTGATTGACTTAATCTGTATTATTTCACATACAATAACTTTTGACCGGTCAGTGACTGTGTTGGCATCGCGTTTGGTTACCACCCAGGCGTCGTCAGTGAATTCCTTGGCTGTCAAGTCCTTCATCACGAAACAAGCAACATTTAATTACACAGCGCAGACCACGGGATATTGCATTTCGATTTTAGGAAGGCTTAATTAATTTTCAATTCAAAATATTATTTCCAAATATCCAAATAGTATTAGATAAAGTCGCTATCCGCGTCTGTCTGTTTGTGCGCTTAGTTCTTCTAAACTACGCTACGGATTTTGATAAGGTTTTCACTTTCATTTAGAGAATTTCTTCATATATATATTATTATATTTATAGAAAGTAGAGAAAAATCGCTGTTTTGAAATTAAGTCGTAAAAAAAATTTATTGCTACATCAAAATAATGTACCACGGAATTTTATATCTTAAGAAGGCCTACAGAAAAGTCCACGATGGTATTTTGAAAATGACACAAATTCGAAGCAAATTTGAGTTCATTGAACGTGAATAATTTCACGCAGAAATATTTCACGTTTCACGTACGTTCCAGAGTGGCTTATACTTTCAGTATCACCTTGGTGAAAAACCACCGTTCAGTCTAGAAACGTTGTTTGAAATGGCTTTAGCCGTGTTTGGTGACGGGTTTCGAATAGCTAGGTGCATACTTTGCAGATTCCTCTCTCATATTTTCTTCCCTTCAACATACCGCATTCGTAGCGTTTGGGGACTCTTGTGCGGTATTCAATAACAACAATAAATGACTTTATGATGACATTTTGACAGCCGATTAAGAGGAAGCTACAAGCCAAAAATGTGTATATTCTTGGTATACCTTATATTGTACGTAATAGGCATTAAAATCACTTGACAAACGGAGTCTAGAAATGTTCGATTTGAAGCACAAAACTGTTTTTTATTTATTCTGTAAATAATTTTATAAGAAAGCAAAAAAGTTAATCAAGTGAAACTGTCACAGATAATCTTAGCTATAATACTGTATTTTTTAAAAGTTGTTGTCTTTACGCGTACATACATTTGTATTGAACAAATGTTTTTTTTAGTAGTTTACATTTATATTTTTATTGAATAATTAATTTTTTATTTGTTTTCTACTCAAGCGAAACGATAGGAAAACCTTCAAATTATCTAATGCATATTTTTTTGGTATTCATAATTTACACCAATTCGTTGTAAAGATTAATCAAAATAGTGATTTAGCATTTAGCTTCGCCTTAACAAAAAGCATGTCGTCAGTTTACTGCCCATGACAAAATGTGGATTCTGAGATAATCGACTTTAAAGTTTCAGCTTCCATGAACCTAAGAAGCCGTAATCAGTAATATCCATGGCGATCCAAATCATTAGACTTGACCTAACATGAAATCAACTAATCATTTAGATCATAGGTTCCCAAAGTGGTCTGTATGGACCCCCAAATAACACAGTTTACGTAATACTAATAATAGATTGAGAAATTATTTATTTGATGTTTGGAATTTTATGTTTCGTAAAATTGTTTATTGAGCTATATAAATAGAGCTACGTTCTTGTCTTAATTAAAATATTGAATCAAAACATTGCACATTGGAAGCCGCAAATATTCCTAGTTCCCCAACTTGTTTTTGAAAAACGTCCAGTAATGACGTTTTGGTCTACGTCAACATTTAAATATACTTTACACAGACTTCAAAACTAAGTTAGAGGACATTTTGAATATGGTAATGGAACGTTGAAGAATTGGATATCATATGACAAGAAGAACAGATCTGAATAAGCACTAACAAACAACAGTTCTAGCTACAGAAAGAAATTCCCGTTGCTTATCCTGCTTCATTTTCATTTGGTGTAATACCCCACAAGGGCGCCCCTGTCTGCACAATGTAAAGACAGAGAAACTATACCGCCACCCGGTTGTTGAGCAGGCAATCTTCTTACGAAAAAAATATATGACTATCACATGGAAGGTTAATAGGTTTAGGAAAATTCAATATTCGGCAGGCTGGGGGATGAAAATAAATATTTGGCAAGTGGTCTACGGGGCAATTTGTGATTTGTAATGAAGTTTTTTACGCAGCCAGCAATTTGCTTTCAGATTCATTTATTTTCAAATCTCAGAAAGGAAGACGATCACGCCGCCTCCCGCGCCCCTTGCAACTTCGTTTGTTCCCCTTCCCCTGATTGGCTGGTCTATCAATTTGAAAGTATATTAATTTTCAAGCTAACATTATAAGTCAATTTTTAATAATGCCTTTTCATTCATGTTACAACTGATTTTATGTTGGATTTTTTTGTTGTTGTTTTAATCATATAAATAGGAAAAACAATAAAAACTGCACTTAGTGACTTTTTGCAAACATATAGGTCATATTTTTTGTCTCGCAAGAAATTTTATGTCTATTTCCGCACATAATCCCATTTTCAAAAGCCATTAAAATATTTTGGGAGTTTGTGTTAATTTCTATAACAAGGTTATTTCGATTTTTTTGAAATCATCAGAGAGCAATCGGATGATTTATTTGCAAAACTATTTTGATAAAATATGCACTATTAGGGTGCTTAATTTAACCATAAACAGCGTGTTATTGGACATAATGACTTGTATTAGTGTATGGCCAAATAGGTAGATTGTGACTTCTAACTAATACTCAGTTTAGACAACAAATGTCATTTAAGGCGAAGCTTAATGCCAAATCACTATTTTGATTAATCTTTATAACGAATTTGTGTACATTATGAATACCAAAAAATATGCTTTAGATAAATTGAAGGTTTTCCTATCGCTTCGCTTAACTGGAATACAAATAAAAAAATAAATTACTCAGTAAAAAATATAAATGTAAACTACTAAAAAAAACATTTGTTCAATACAAATGTATGTACGCGTAAAGACAACAACTTAAAAAATACAGTATTATAGCTAAGATTATCTGTGACAGTTTCACTTGATTAACTTTTTTGCTTTCTTATGAAATTATTTACAAAATAAATAAATACCAGTTTTGTGCTTGAAATCGAACGTTTCTAAACTCCTTTTGTCAAGTGATTTTAATGCCTATTACCTACAATATAAGGCATACCAATAATATACACATTTTTGGCTTGTAGCTTCCTCTTAATGACTTCTGGCACTAAACCGACAATATAATACGTTGGGGAGGATCATCAAAAAAATAATTTGTTAATCAAAAAATACTACGTTCTCAACAAAATCAGCTTTTAAACTGTTTCCAGTACTAAATGTCCATGATAAGCTACCCAAATTGGTAAAGAAAAAATATATCTAAGAATATCAAGAATTTTGCAAACTAATGAGAAAGTGAAATCAATTTTTTACATCTCATTTCAAAACAACACAAATGCAAAACCATTATATTTACTAAACAACACAAATTCCAAACCATTATATTTACTAAAACGACACAAAGGCAAAACCTTTATATTTACAAAACAACACAAATGCAAAACCATTATATTTACTAAGCCATTAAAATACAGTATTCTCTCTTTTGAATTACGCTGTAGTATCAACATATCAAAAAAAAAATTGAACAGTTTAAAAAAAAAACATATTAATTATGTTTAGACGAAACATACAGGAGGCCCCAAGAAAAATGATCTCCCCAGGGCCTTTGTCATCTTTGGGGATGATGTGTGCAGGGTCTTTCTAAGGAAAGGAAAGAAAAGGAAGTTCTTGGAAGGAAAAAGGTATGAGGTTGGATAAGAATCTAGGGTTTAGTGTATCCAGGAGTGACGGACGTTTGAATCCATCCCTTCCGCTGCAGTGCAAGGCGATTAGTCGAGAGAGAACAGCTGGAGAAGTCAAAGGGTCTTTCTAAACCGGAACACATCTCACCCGATAAATCCTGACACCCCCGCTAAGTCAAAAAACTTTGCGAACCACTTACGGTGACCTATGGCAGATGTGTTGGTTATCCAATAAATGGTTTCCGGGGCGGCGGTAACCAGCTTTAATATGAACCAAAGTAAGAATGGTAGCTCCTTTATCACGCACTAGAGTGCCTTCTTTCTGATATGTACAATTTACAAGGCACATATTCTTTATGTAATAATTCTAAATATATATTTTAACTTCCTTTGTTCCTTTTTTGGCCGTTTGCAAAGTTATCGGTGTCAAGCTGTATAGAAATGAATTATTATATCTACTATATTAAAACACACTCAAAATGTTTGTAGGTTCTTTATCAGATGATACGAATTTAATTTTAAGTTCATTGCTGAAATGGGGGCCATTAATTTACTTACTTAGTTTACAGATCGGAGCGGGAGATATTGGATTATTAAATAATGTATTATAATTATGACAGTAGCAATTATTAACAACACTTCTGTTTATTAATTTATGGCTGTATTTAGGGGCATCATGTGGTTATTGAGCATGAACAAATAAAAATTAATCATTCCAACCAATTCGAATTTAAATGTTAAGCCATAGATAAATAATCTCGAAGATAGTAAATTAAAATTTTGTATTAATTTTTGACATAATGGGGTGGTACCTACACGAATTAACACACTCTTTTGAAAGTGTAACTCTAATTATTTATTTATAAAACTCCTCTGTAAAATAATTAAAATTGTTGGATTTTGAAATGATAATATATATTTATTAAATAGATTTTAATTAATGTTGGGTTCCTACCGCCATATTACCTATATTGTGTTATTTATCCACAGTACCTACCTTCCTAACCATCACTTGGAATTATTTGAATACTCGAATAAAAATCTGGTTCTACTGTTTTCGCGCAGAAGAAAAATTATAGTTTTGGACGCTCATTAGTTTTTTTGCTGTGGTGGAAATAGATATTGGTTTTCACAACGTATTCGTCGTTTCGTGTTGATTTCCTCGAGGAACCATAATCTGGTCTATTAAACATAAACTGTCAGGTAGGTACCATAGATAAATAATCTTGAAGATAGTAAATTAAAATTTTGAATTAAATTTTGACATAATGGGTTGGTACCTACACGAATTTACATACTCTTTTGAAAGTGTAACACTTGTTATTTATAAAACTCCTTTGTAAAATAATTAAAATTGTTGGATTTAGAAATAATAATATATATTTATTAAAAATAGATTTTACACATATTGTGTTATTTATCCACAGTACCTACCTTCCTAACCATCACTTGGAATTTTTTGAATACTCGAATGAAAATCGGGTTCTATTGTTTTCGAGCAGAAGAAAACTGGTAGTTTGGGATGCTCATTAGGTTTTTTGCTGTGGTGGAAATTAATATTGTTTTTTGCAACGTATTCGTAGTTTCGTGTTGATTTCCTCGAGGAACCATCATCTGGATTACTGTCGGATATCATTAAACATAATCAGTCAGGTAGGTATGATGTCCCTGTTCTACCGGTATAACAATGGAAGTTGCTCCAAGGAACTAGCGTCAATGATCCTTGGAGCACCGGTGCATACTCGGGAAACACGCCTAATATATGTACACGGTTGACATTTGTCACACGACAACGGGTTGCTTTTACGAATCGTTCTTGAGTTCAACAGCTTGGCTGCGGAACGATTGTCCGGCCTCTGTGTTTCCTCCCTCCTACAACATGGGTCTCTTCAAGACCCATGTTCACTCCTGCCTCTCCTCAAAAAGACCCTCCATACAGCATTCCCAAAGTTGACATAGGCTCTGAGGGAAATTATTTTCTCAGCGCCTTCTGTGTGGAGTTAATGTAAAACTAAAAAAAAGGTTATGATCCAATCATATTATGATTGTGTTTGGTGTGCCCGAATTCCTCCAGCAGATGTCCCGTAGTAACTGTTTGGGTTACCTTTTCCTTTCATTCCTTTTTTGTATCCTAGATTCACTTTCACCCAATTCCATCAAACCCTATTGTTGTAAAATTGACGTAACAGTTCACTTTCAAATTCATCGAAAGCCGTATTGCAGTTCTGACAAGACTAAAAATATAAATTCCTTTCATTTTCAAAATTGAAACTTAGGTAGGTAGGGGAGAGAGGGGCTAGTTGTAACATTTTTACCTTTTTTCGATGGAGTGACTAAACTATTGAGTATTTTAATTGAAAAAAGCTTTTAAATGAGTAATCATATATTTGAAAATATATTCCCCCCATATTT
The DNA here is from genome assembly GCF_061612785.1 of Hesperophylax consimilis. NCBI lineage: Eukaryota > Metazoa > Arthropoda > Insecta > Trichoptera > Limnephilidae > Hesperophylax > Hesperophylax consimilis. The sequence goes on along the minus strand of NC_142862.1, from coordinate 10,604,148 downwards.
TTTCCTGAATCTATAGTAAATTTATATTTATAACACTTTTTGTGGAAAGAGTCGCTTGTTACAACTTACCCCGTTTTTGGGGCAAGTTGTAACTAGTGTGGGGCAGGTAGTAACGTCATATTAAAACAACAGGTTTCATTATTTAAGGCTTGTATTATAAAACCAACGAACACACAATAAGACAATTGTATTTCTTACGAACTAATGAGGTGAATACTTATCGTTTTCTTTAACAACAATAGTCATATTTGGACTCGTATAGCATAAACTTCGGTTAATTAAACTTATTAATAAACTCAATCATCAGTGAAAACATTTTTTATAATTTGCACTTATAATCGACATTAAACAATTTTTTTATAAGAATTCTTTAATTTTTGTATTTACTCAACTATCACAATCAATGTGGCATGCTACGTGGGCTTAAAAAAATGAAAACAAACAAATCTTACATTATTTTTGGTCAAAAGTTTAAAGAAATTAGTTCAAACAACTAATTTCCTCAACCTTCGCTACAAATGTACGAAACAGGATCACCTCTTACACATTTAACGCGTGACCACAGTTTACAGATCATACACTCGACCCAATCTTCTTTTTTTGATTTGCTATATTCTTCTCCGCAAATCAAACATAACCACTCTTCTTCTTCAGAATCTGAGTCTTCATTGAAAACTTTTTTCTTCACTTTATTAATCTTGGTCTTTTCAGGTCTATTCGCCTTTGTTTTACCTTTGCCCTTTCCTGTTCCTTTATTATTTGCTTTAGCTTCTTGTTTCTGTTTTTTTATCATTTTTTCTTCAAATTCTTTCTCCAGAGCTTCCTTCTCTGGAGTGAAAAAAACATTAATGTGCAGGCTTGGGGCAAGTTGTAACAGGTTACTACTTGCCCCTTAAATTTTGCTACAACTAGCCCCAAACCGAAATTACTGAAATTTTTATTTATAAAAAAAAATGAATGGCTTAGGTTATGTGAAAGTACCATTATACGATGGCTTAATAAATGCTCAACAAAATTTAATGGAAATTTTTTTCAATTTGACATAGTGTGATCTTGAAATCAAAATTTACGAAATAATATTTTTTACGTTACCTGGCAAAAAAACGCACTCCTGCAGAAACCGGTCACGGCGCTCTCCCGCACTGTCCTGACTGTGCTTACGTCGTAAGCCGTATCTTAAAGGGCACGTTGAGTTCAAAATCGAAACAAAATATTTGAAACCGGCTGAGTTATTAAGCACTTACTACTTACCCCCGTTACAACAAGCCCCTGGCTCCCCTACAGCAAATAATTTAGAAAATCGTTTTTGTTAGGAAGCTGAAAAAAAACATAAAAATAACGTAAGGTATCGAATTGAATTGCCAGTCTAAATTGAAACTAAATAAACGTCATAAATGTCATAGATAAATTCTTTTAAAAGATCCTTTTTCACGCAAAACTTAAATATACTTGAAGCCAAAAGACCCAACCAAACTGATTTTAACACCCTAGCGTCCGATTTTTTCCAAATTTGACCTCGAAAATTCCAACTTCGGACTCGATTTACTCAGAAATTAAAGCACAAATGAAATAAGTTATCCCACAAAAGCCACTCCAAATTTAATGTACTACAAGTTTGTGGACACCGTGCATAAAAAATAGTGTTTGTGGTGGGCGGGTGGAATGGATTTGATTTTTATACAAATCCACAGTATTTATATTCCGATAATCATGAAATTTTTCATACTTGACCTTCAAAATAAGAGGAAGGTCTCTGTCTAAATGACATTTAAAAACTCTGCATAAAGCCGGAGATTTCAGAAAGAATAATATTTTATTTTAGATACATTCAGGCCAAAAGCGGAACAATGCCGAACATTTCCAAAATGTCGCGTGCCTCTGGTCACGATTGCTTATTATACTGTCACGACCAGAAACCCGATCCTCGTCCAATTTAATTTTAATGATAAACATTATTATTCAAATCATTAAACTGCTTTTAAAAGTTTTGTTATATAATATAGTTATCATCACAAGTGACAAATGTTCCGCCTTCCAAACCGCGTGAAACTGTGGTAAAATCAATGACAAATTAATTGCGTCGGTTTATTTAGATTCTAGATAACTACAGTATTTAAAAAATCCTAAAAATAGTTAAAGCTCGAGCACTTTGCAATTTATCCCTCTGAAAATTTGTTGGTGGGTCAATCCTGTCAAGGTGGTAGTCATAGTGGATAGTACCTTTTTACTCCGCCAGAGTTCGCACGAGCGATACGATCTGTCAAATTGGAGTAATCAATATTACGCGCGGTCTAGGTACTGTTCACAGAAATACTAGTATTCAGGGGGGTATAACTCCGATCGAAAATTGGAACCGTGAATATTGTGATGTCATATTATTGCCTATATATCCACCAATGAAAAACTTTGAAAGTCTATGGAATTAACTTTTACCCTAAACCTAGGATTATACGCATTTGCGACTTTTTGGATAAAACCCAAATGAACAGTGCATCTTTGAGTATTTTTGGTCGTTAATGCATGTTTTAGTGGTTCCTGATACAAATATCTAGCAAAATGTCCGCCGAATTTGGGAAAATAGTTTTTTTACTAAAAGTTTTACTAAAAAACTAATTAGAAACATTTTTTAAAATGGCCTGCAAAATTAAACCATATGAACGCACAAAATAAATCTAAAACAATTAGGTACTTTGTTATATTACAATTTGTAATATAGGTAGGTTTTTTATTTTCAATCGTGGTCTAAAATAAAATGAAAATGGAAGTATTGAAGTCGCCCCTCGATTTTATTGACACCCCATTTTACGGTAACTAACTATTTATAATGTTTCGTCACCCAACACGGATGATACTACTTCAAGGAACGTATCGATTCTGAATGGTGGTCTTCTACCAGGGTGATACTGAGAGTATTTAGCCCTTCAGAAAAGTGATAGGTACTCTTTTCATGAGTAGATATTAATTACTCACCGCGAAGTCGACAATACAACGGTAACTGGTGGTAAATTATTGCCAGTTCTGTTATCGCGTCCACAGTCCACACGTCTTAAAATCTACCGGGGTATCGATTCTCCAATCCGGGCCGCTCGCAATCGCCGTCGAAAGTGCATACATTGGTCGATATTCTTATTTATTTATTGCATCTCACTATACATAAAACACATTTTTTTTCACATAAAAATCAACCTCCCTAGGACTAAGCCTGTATCGAGGTTAACAATTTACATTAGAGTGAAGCAAACATAAGAGTAATCACAAACATAAAGTAATTCTACATACAAACACAAAATATTTCAAAATTAAAGAAAAACTAAGTATTAGATGTGTTACCAGATGGGTAATTTGACAGTATATTGTAACAATATTTGAACCATAACTAATCATTATTCAAAAGAAGAAGCAAAGTAGATAATAAAGACAGATAGGATGACATTCAGTTTTTAGCAAATGGGACTCATATAAAATCTTATTATTTAAGAAAGGACAAGGATGAAAAAAATATTAAGACAATCGTCTGTCAATACAAAAATCTTAATTAACTTTTTAAATTTAACTCAGGAATTGGTAGACTTAATATGATTTGGAAGAGTATTAAACATAAGTGGTGCCTGATATAAATAATATCTTTGACCAAAAGAAGTTTTAGTATGTACCGCCACAAAGTTCAATGTAGAGCTAATTCTAGTTGTCTGCGTTTGTTGTGTTCTTTCAGCAAATTTAATATTGATAAATAAACGAAAAAGTATTTAAGTGATATATATAGCTGTTTTATACACATAACATTACATTCCTTATAAAGTAGGTTGGATGGATAACAGATTTTTTTGTGTACATCACTTTAAGGATCAATTTTTGAGCAATATTTAGTGGTTCAACATTGAACTTTAGACATGATCCCCAGCATACTATGTTATAAGAAAGTCGAGATTGGACTATGGCAAAATAGACAGTTTTTAATTTCTCTTTGTCCAATATATGTCGAAGTTCTTTAAAAATAAATGTAAGTATCCTGATATTCTTTGTTAACATATCGATATGGTCATTCCATCTTAAAAATTTATCAATCTTTACACTTACACTTTCCAAGGGGTTGCAATTACAATTTAGCAGACGATTATGTATAATTAGATTATGAGTGTCAGAATGCTGACTTTTCGATGATATACTAAATGTCACATATTTAGTTTTTATTGTATTCAAAGTTAAGATGTTATTATTCAGCCAATATTATTATTTAAGTCTCGTCGACCACTCGTTATTCAAGCGGAATGACTTCGTCAAGAATCGAGGCCCACGTTTTTGTCTGTGAATGCCAAAACCTTGAGCATAATTCACAGATTTTCCCATTAATTTTGTATTTCATCTTATTAAAATATTTGAAGAAACCGTATTGAAAATATTTTGACAGCCAAACAAGATTAAAAAACATGGCATCTTTTGGATGACTGCAAAGCTAACCATGTCGGCCTATATGCTGTTGTGTGCTCAGAAATTTGAATAATAATTGTGACACAAAACATCCTCTTAGAAGAACTTTGGAGATTATGATATCCTGAATCCTGATGTGATTGGCGATGGTTAAAAACCTTATTTTAGATAAATCTGTTGTGTTGTTGACTGAGCATAGCGTATTCCTGTTTTAACTCGACCGTTTTGTATTTCGTTAATTTGTTTGTATTAATTTTAAATGATAAAATATATTTATATTTATATTTTTTAAATGGCTTTTCACCCCAAAGGTGTATTCTAGCCAGTGTCAAGTTGGGGTGATTGAGGAATTTTTTTAAGTGTAGGTATATATTAGTAATTACAAGTACCTTTATTACATGATATCATATCTAAAATACGCAAAACACACAAAACACAAGTTGACAATTTTTTTTTAAATTCAGAGGTAAAATTTCTTTCGTTTTAAAAGAAAGACAAACATGTTACGAATAACTGATTTATTAAATTTTATATTTAAACTTAAAACAGAAGAATGGAGTTCTACGAATTATTTAACACAATTACTATAAATAATGACTGAGAACATTGAAATGAGGGCAACATTAATTCCTTATAAAAGAAACTAAAATAAAATATCAAAAATCGAATACCAATTATTGGGTAAATAATGTAACCTATGCATGTACGTACATGCCACAATATCATTCATAAATTAATATGATATTGTATTGTTGTGTTGGAATCACCGGATTAATGGTTTTAAATTGAAGGCATGTTGATTTTTGTACATTACGAACGGTATGCGAACAAAAAATGTGTGAAATTTGATATTGCTAATGCAGGCAAAACTCCCGCAGTGGCGTACGATAACAAATACTAAAAAGAACTTGTTTTTAAGATCAATTTCTACCAATTTATAACAAGTTTCTCGTTTTAAAGTTCCAAAAAAATAAAAGTTTTTTTTTCAAGATAATTTCTATACATTTGTAATGCAGAAACGTTAATAATATGAAATTCACTCAATATAATTTTTTTTTAAAGTAAGTTCCGAAAATTATTAAAAACACGTATTGATCTGTTATTCAATATGTTATAGGCATGAAAAAATTCACAGTGTATTTTTAAATGCAACTAAAGGAATTTGTCGAGAGATTTTTGCTCTATTTCAAACGAGTCGTGTTTTATTAAATATTTTCACCTTTTTCGCTTAATTATCGTTTTATAATAAAAGCGCGCTCCCTCTAACATCCATATTTACATATCTCTCTTTCAAACCATCTTTGAACGCTTACTGCGGGGCCTTAATTCATTCGATTGAGGCCAACAATGTCAGATTACCAATAATTTGAAGAGATTTTTAATAAATTAGCAATATTCATTTTTTCCGTGTACATATGAAAGTCGAGTAATAATAATAATAATAATATTTGGCTAATTTATATAGCGCCGTTTTCGTGAGAAATCACCTCAAGGGCGCTGTACAAATATATTTCTTAAATAGTTAATACTAGAACTACTGACGTATCTCTAAGACTTATATCTAGTGACTTACGACTAAGGCCTATAACTACTATCTTAACGACATATATACGAGTATTTACATATTTAGCAACTTGTTTGTATTATTCTTTATTTTAAATAAAATCTTATACTGAACTACTGAACACTGAACCAAGACTAGACACTGAACTGGAATCTGAATTAAATACTGAACTGGACTGGGCACTGAAATAGAAACTGGTACATCACTGTCCAAGAAACTGTACCTATTGGATGCTGGACTGGGCCCTCACCTGAAAACTAGACGCTTGACTTGAAACTGGACGATGAACTTAAAATTGGAAACTGTAGTTAACACTAAACTAGTTTGGTAAACTGGGCACTGGAATAAGCAGTGAACTATAAAGTAAAAGATGCACAGAATGGTGAAATGGTCACTGCACACTTCAATGTGCTGTAGGCTGGGGATACTGCACTGGAAACTTGACCAAAAAAGTGATCGAACTGGTCACATTTTAATGGTGTGTCGTAAATCTGCCATCTGGAGTTCACAACATATCGTTTTTTATATGTTCATAAAAACCAGGGATTGCTAGATACTTTTGGATACTAGAATTAGTTCACAGTGAACTTCACACTTCGCGGGACTGTCAAGTGAATATTTTGAGTTGAAGATTCTCGATCCGAAACGCTGCATCTACACAATCTCATCCGTGGCCGAAGATCGTAAAAATCTCCTGCTTCTCATATGGTGTGATGATATTTAACAATAATGCTCACGAGCAGCGGACATCGACGCTCCGGTCGCCAGTGGCACTTGTACTTGCACTCTCTTCTGGCAAACACTTTGCCAGTGACCATGAATTTCGTGGTATCCTAGATAATAGTTTAAGAGGTTACCCATATACAGCACAAAGCTGCCAATAATACGGGAATTGAGAAACTTAGATAAGTATGATTGCAATCCAGGATCAAGGCCCAGAATCATTCCTACCGCCCGCTAATTAAATAAAATATCACTATCACTAAATAAAAGTCCAAACTGTTTTGTTGACCCGGTGTTTTAATTTAAAGAATTATGAGACAATCCGAAACCCCAACAGAGGAGCAACGCTGGGTACACGTCAGCTGGTATATTTATATTATCCATATTTATAATTTTTAATAATATTTAAATGAAATCCTCAGCAGGGAAGATCCCAGTGAGGATATCATCCAGTTTCTTGGAAACCTGGAATTTTTGCTCCAGAGTCTCCATCTTCCATCTCCGTCGATCGTCACAGCGGTGCTGCCAAGGTCTAGTATCTATAAGAAGATATTGTGTCAGCGCTTTATTAGCAGCAGACACATACCTGGACGAATGACGAATCTCGTGCTGTCACTGTTGGTGGACGCGGTGAACTCTTTCGCTGCAGCAGCTGGTCCAGTTTCTTCACCACCTAGAATTCTTGCTGCAGAGTCTTCATCTTTTATTTTATTTTATTTTTTTTTTTATTATTATTGTACGACAGACAGGTAAGTCCAATTATGGTACAATTTTATTAAAACTAACAATACATGTACATATATTTTTTAAAACATGGTATAGTGATATTAAACACATCTATATCCGCTGGTAGGGCATTTAGTAAGGTCATACCTCTTGTCATGCTATGTCGGGCAATGACATCTGTCCGACCCTGCGGTATACAGATATCTTCCATCTTCGTGTCACCTGTTCCTGTGCTTCATTTTACTTAACTTAACTTCACTTTATTTTTGAAATATTTATATTTTTGTAATACCTGCATCAACTGCAAAGCGCCCCTGAGGTGATATCTCACAAAACCGGCGCTATACAAATTGTCCAATAAATAAATAAATAAATCTGTTTATTATAAAAAAGGAAGATAATTAAACACTGATTATTATTATATTTTGTATGTACTTGTATCTCCTAGTTGTATATCCTTCTAGAGCTTTTATTAATTTTATATTTTCTGTTTCATTTACGATCAAATGCCACAGTTGCTATTTAAAAAATATAAATATATGTTATAATACCATGGATATTAATTAAATAAATAAATAAAAATCACGTACGCCACTGCGTTGAAATGAACACCGCGTCGCGAGTGACTAACTTTGCACAGCTAATTCATATCCTGACCTCTGGTTGGCTCGGAAACCAAAAGACGCATGAAATTTTCAGAAGTGAATTAGTCGTGTCGATGATCCCAGCAACTGCCAGCTAATGACTGTCCCGTTGGCTGAAGGGATCAAGAACATCCGGTCTAGCGCGATTCCAGGATTTTAAATACTTATGTATTTTGAGGTTGTGAGCTTTTTATTTATTTCATTTGACTTATTAATTTATATCGGTTCATTTTTTCAAAAATTCAGATTTCAATGCCACCCTTTTTTAAAGCTTGGTGAAGACATCGTTTGTGATAGAGAAATTAAGGCGAAGTTTAATGTTAAATCACTATTTTCATTAATCTTTATAACGAATTGGTGTACATTATGAATACCAAAAAATATGCTTTAGATAAATTGAAGGTTTTCCTATCGTTTCGCTTGAGTAGAATACAAATAAAAAATAAATTACTCAATAAAAAACATAAATGTAAACTACTAAAAAAAAATTTTTGGTCAGTAGAAATGTATGAACGCGTAAAGGAAACAACTTTAAAAAAAAAAACAATATTATAGCTAAGATTATTTATCTGTGCCAGTTTCACTTGATTAACTTTTTTGCTTTATTATAAATTTTTTTACAAAATCAATAAAAACCAAGTTTGTGTTTGAAATCGAACGTTTCAAGACTCCGTTTTTCAAGCGATTTTTCAAGACAATATAAGGTATACCAAGAATATACACATTTTTGGCTTGTAGCTTCCTCTTAAGAGGTCTTGTCTTTAAAGAAGTATTCAGAGTAAGAGGTGGGATTCTCAAGGCTGCGCCAATGTAATCTTAATTTGGGAGGCGGGTTTGGGTTTCGCGGCTTCGGGAAGTATTAATTGGATAACCAATACCTCTGCCGTAGTGGGTCAGAGGATCAGCGGCAGGCCCGATCTGGAGAGGCTTGATAAGGGACACAACTTTGACCTCCCAGCCTCTCGACCCCAACGCTTTGCATCGCAGTGTGAAGGATGAATACATACGTCACTCCTGTACACCTACATACCCCTAATACCTTATTCCTTCCCAGAACTTCCTCTCCTTCCTTCCCTTAAAAAGACCCTCCGCACAGAATCCTCAAAGATGACAAAGGCCGTGAAAATTATTTTCTTCGGGGACTTCCGTGTGGATTAAACGAAATAAAAAGTATTTTAAAATCATCAAATATTTATTTATTTATTTAGAATTTACGGCACAAGTGCCATTTACATACAAAGTTTTTATTTTATTTTTTACATATACATAGTGCAGTATTAAATTTTCATGACAAAAATTAAAGAATTAAATTAAGTTAAAACATAACAAATAAAATAACAGTAAAGAAAGAAGTAATGACAATAGCCTGTTATGTATTGACCTCTTATTAGTGCAGCTTTATACTTTACAAGGGGAATATTAAAAGTATCTGCGATTTTAGCATAAAAGTTCCCAAGTGTGTGCAATCTATTCTTCTTCCTAGCACTATCCCAACTCATTGCCTAGGTAGGCTGTTGGGGTCGGCTCTTCTCGTTCTCAGGTTATAGCTTCTTCGGTTCTGAGTGTCGCTTTCATCTAGGCCGTTTCTTTGTAGGATTTTGGAGCATTGGGTCATCCAGGAGTTCTTTGGTCTACCTCTGGATGACTGTCTTTGAAGCTCTATAGACATTGCCTGCTTCACTGTGTGGTCTGGTGGTCTCCGTCTTATGTGCCCATACCATCTTAACTGTCGTTCCTCTAGCTTACTGTTTATGTCAGTGACACCCAGGCTACCACGAATGCGTGAGCTTTTAATTTTATCTTTTAATGATACTCCTGCCGTCCATCTAAACATTCGCATTTCTGCTGATTCGAGTTGCCTAGAGTAGGAGTTGTACATAGTCCAGCATTCGGAGCCATACATTATCGCGGGTCTAACAATAGTCTGGTATGTCTTTCCTTTAAGTTTTATTGGCATTTTCGTGTCGCACAAAATTCCTGTTACGGATCTAAATTTCATCCATCCCACTCCTATCCTATGGTTGACATCCGCTGCACATCCTCCGTCTCTGTGGATGAGTGAGCCCAGATACTTAAATGAGTCACAGTTGGCTAATGTTACTCCATCCAATTGCATCGAAGGAGTTACAGCATTTGGGTCTTCAAATGGTAAATACAAATATTCCGTCTTTTTCCTGCTAATTTTTAGTCCATTATCCTCCAGGATCTTTCTCCACCTTTCCAGGCTATTTTGTAGATCACAATGATTTTCTTCTATCAGTACTACATCATCTGCAAAAAGCATAGTCTTGAGAATACTGTTCATTTCTTGACTCGTCAGGTAATTCATGACCATTATGAATAGCAATGGGCTGAGGACAGATCCTTGGTGTACCCCCACTTTAATTGGAAATGTTGGTGACATCCCTGATGTGCATCTTACTTGTGTTTCTACGTCTGTATACATATCTTGTATGGAGAGCACATATCCTTCTGGTACGTTATGAGATCTCAATGCCGCCCATATCAGGCTTCGGGGTACCCTGTCAAATGCTTTTTCCAAGTCTATAAATACCATGTGTAAATCTTTTTTTGCATCTCGATATTTTTCAACTATGATTCTGACTTTTTTTGTTGTTTGTTTTTGGGGTGTTATGCCGTGTTGCGCTAACTCCTTCTTTAGCCGACGTTTCGGACAGCGTTGCAGTGTCCATCATCAGGGCAGATCCGGTAGATCCGAAGATGTGTAAATTTTGGTTGTCGAGTTTGTGCTTATTTATTTGTGGCCTGGGCCCGTCCAAGTGCGAAATGCCAACGGAAGTGGCGACATCTTGTGGCGAATTCTGAAAGCACAGTATTTATGTTAGCCTGGGGCCCATCCAAGTGCGAAATGCCAACGGAAGTGGCGCCATCTTGTGGCGAATTCTAGAATTAGAAAACCGATTGACAGCGGTTAGAGTAGATGTACCCAGTATCAAGGTATAAATGCAATGGTTTATATTGTATTATTATATGGTATTGGAGTATACTTAGACATGTTATTTGCGTTTAGCTTTGGTGTAGCCGTCAATTACCGGATACCAAGAGCTGTTGAGCTTAGCTCCGTCGTCTCTATTGATATTAAATGGATTTTTGTAGATTTCAATTGCCTCCATAATCAGGCGTGATCTATAAGTTTTGGGTCTTCTTGCAAACTTTTTGAACACTGCCTCAAAACGGGATACTTTTGGTTTCAGGGTGAACTTTTTGAGCAAGTGGAGGGAGTTGCAATGGGCAGTCCGTTATCGCCAGTAATAGCCAACTTCTTTATGGAGAAGTTTGAGGAAGCGGCACTTGATACAGCTTCAGCTGTCCCTAAAGTATGGTGGCGCTACGTCGACGATGTCTTCGCCATTTAGCCTCATGGAACGGAGAAACTTAACGAATTCCTGGACCATCTTAATTCTCTCCACAGCAAAATTAAGTTCACAATGGAGCTGGAAAACCAAGATAAAATCCTGCCTTTTCTAGATGTGGAGGTGATGCGAAAACACGATGGTAGCCTAGGACATACCGTATATAGGAAACCAACTCATACGAATCGATACTTACACGCTGATTTGCACCACCACCCAGCGCAGAAGAGAGGACTTATCCATACGTTGGTGACCCGAGCAACCAGAATATGTGAAGAAACAAAACTTGGAGCAGAACTTATAAAACTGACCGATGCACTGGAGCGCAACGGTTACCCGGCAAGTCAGACAAGGCAAATTTTAAGAGCCAAATCTACAACAAACGAAGACAGAGTTGAACAAGACTCAAAAGGCTGTGCTTTCCTGCCTTTCGTTCACAATGTGACAGACAGAATTGCCAGGCTGTTGAGAAAAGAAAACATCAAAACTGTCTTCGGAACCACCACCAAAATCCAAGACCTACTGAGGTCTGCAAAGACTAAGTTTCCTCTGGAAGCAGATGGAGTGTACAAACTCAGCTGCTCTGGTTGTGACAAGGTTTATATAGGCCAGACAGAGCGGACGATTTCCAAAAGGATAGCAGAACATTTTCGTGCTTGTAAACTTGGCCACCCTGATAAATCGGCAATCGCCGAACATTTAATTGAAACCGGCCATTACTTTGGATTTGCTCCCGAGGTCCTGGGAAGACCCAAAACTTATAGATCACGCCTGATTATGGAGGCAATTGAAATCTACAAAAATCCATTTAATATCAATAGAGACGACGGAGCTAAGCTCAACAGCTCTTGGTATCCGGTAATTGACGGCTACACCAAAGCTAAACGCAAATAACATGTCTAAGTATACTCCAATACCATATAATAATACAATATAAAACCATTGCATTTATACCTTGATACTGGGTACATCTACTCTAACCGCTGTCAATCGGTTTTCTAATTCTAGAATTCGCCACAAGATGGCGCCACTTCCGTTGGCATTTCGCACTTGGATGGGCCCCAGGCTAACATAAATACTGTGCTTTCAGAATTCGCCACAAGATGTCGCCACTTCCGTTGGCATTTCGCACTTGGACGGGCCCAGGCCACAAATAAATAAGCACAAACTCGACAACCAAAATTTACACATCTTCGGATCTACCGGATCTGCCCTGATGATGGACACTGCAACGCTGTCCGAAACGTCGGCTAAAGAAGGAGTTAGCGCAACACGGCATAACACCCCAAAAACAAACAACAAAAATGCTTTTGGCCGTGAGAATCTAAAAACTTACATGATTCTGACTGTTTGAATAGCATCTATTGTTGATTTCCCCGATACAAAGCCGCATTGATCGTCGTGTATTTTTACAATATTCCTAATTCGTGTGTTTAAAATCCTCTCATATATTTTCATGGTGTGAGACATAAGCTTTATCCCTCTATAATTGTCGCACTTCCTAGAGTCTCCCTTATTTTTGTAAAATGGAAGAAGATAGCTTTTCCTAAAGCTTTCTGGCATTGGTTCTCCGGTCAGTACTTTATTATACAGGTTGCAAAGCCATTTATGTCCCACTTCCCCACACTCTTTCCATAATTCGGCTGGAATATTGTCTGGCCCCACTACTTTCCGCTTTTTCATTTGTGATATGGCTACTTTAACTTCTGTCGGAGTGATTTCTTCAACTGGCCCCAGCACTGGTTTCTCTGACACATGAATTGTTCTTGGAAATTCTTCGTTCAGTAATGTAGAATAATAATCTTTCCATCTTTCACATATTTTGATTTCGTCTGTGATCAACTCACCGTCAGTGTTTTCTATGTATTTGGGTGTTCTAATAGATTTGGCCCTTTCTCTCCTGTGTGCTGCGATTTTGTATATTCTTTGCACTCCGTTAGGTGTTTCTAGGTCATCATACAGCTCTCTCAATGCCTCATGTTGTGCAGAGGCAACTATTTTCTTTACTGTCTTTTTGATTTGCTTATACACTATCCGGAGTTGCTCTTTCTCGTTATCGCACTTACATTGTGACCAGTTTCTGAAAGCAGTTTTCTTCTCTTTTACACATTTTTGCACCTCGTTTGTCCACCACCATGATTCCTTCTTTATTTTCAGTTTACCTTTGGAGACTCCCAGATGTTGTTTGGCTTCCTGTAAACATACCTGTTCAAATGCTTTCCACATTTCAGTTGGGTTTTGTGTCTCTTCATTTTGGAGATTTTCAAGCATCCAGTTTTGGAGTTTTGACGTTAATTGTTTTCCGTTTTCTTTTGAGATATTGAACCACTTAATTTTGGTTGTTGGTTTTATCTTGTCCTTATACAATTTATGTCTAGTTAAATGTAATTCCAGCAATAGTAGGCGATGTTGTGTTGCAAGGGGTTCACCAGGGATAACTTTACAGTCTCTGAGCATTTTTCTCATTTGGTTTCTACATAACCAATAATCTATTTGTGTTGCAGCATTTCCACTTTTGTAGGTTATGAGATGTTCTGGTTTCTTTTGGTAGAATGTGTTCACGATAGTGAAACCGTATGCATCTGAGAAATTTAGTAGCTCATCTCCTAGTTCGTTTCGTGCTCCATATCCAAAGCCGCCATGGCTAGTATCATGGCCACTATTTGACATCCCCACATGCCCATTCATATCTGCCCCCATCATGATAGCTTCATTTTCTGGAATGTTTTGGATTAATTCTTCCAGCTTGTCCCAAAAACTGTCTCTTTCTTCTCTATCACATCCCATCCCATCCCAAGTGTGTGCAATCTATCTATAACTGAATTATACCCTGAGACTGTGGTATAATTGTCACAATAATACTTACTAGAGGACCTTGATCTAATGGTAGGTACATGAAATTGAATCAACATTAATATGTCAGGGCTATCCAACTGATAATTTATAATTTTGTATTATAATATAAGATCAAGAATTTTTCTTCTATCACTTAACTTAATCAATTTCAATGAATGTAATAAGAAATCATAATCTATTGTTTCTAAAGGAATTCCAAGCCTAAAATTAATACACCTATACCAAATATATATTTTTCTTCTTCTTGGAAAGCATGTGTTTTTTTAAATCGCTAATTACCTCATCGGTACGACTTACCTCATCGCCGATTGAGAGATACTCTCAGTATCACCCTGCCTCTAGATAATATGTGGATTCACGGACAGCAATCTATCAATTATTCTAGGCAATCTTATTCATCTCCACCCTCCCCTCACCCGGTTCGGTTTCAAAACATTCCCCAAATTGTGAAGTCGCTGATGACTCTTAACTCCTGGCAGGACATATAGATATTTAAAAAAAAACATTTGAAAATAATTTCATAATATAATTGCACATTTGCATCATACTAAATGCCTTTATTCTTCACCCATTCGTTCCGCACGCCGAAAGCGATCCTTTCTTAATCTAATTAATTATTCACGACGTATCCAAGTAAACTTCGATTATTCACTAAATATAAATAACAATAATGGCGGGCCCGCCCCTTTGGTTAAAAGGTGGTATAATGTATTTTAATAATAACACGGCGGTACTTCTCGGGTGGTCCCGAAACCTATTATTAACCAAATTGTTTTTGGGCTAACACTGAATTATGTTAATTTCTTCTGTTGCGTGGACGCCATGAGTGTACCTTCACTGAACAGAAAAATATATGTACACCGTAAAGATGACCAATGGCGGGTCAGCATGCTGCGATTTAAGTTGGTACAGATCGACATATTTAACTATGCAGGCGGAGCGTCGCGGCGTCGCACAGTGGGCTGAAAATCGCCTTTCATAGACATAGACACTTGAATTTTCAATGGTATTTTTTTTGGCTAGAAATGGATTCTGCCGATCTATGCTATAAAATTTCGTACGAAGCAATTGCGTGTACAAATGAAGGAGTTATAATTTTTTTAAGAAAAAATTGTATGGCACTGACATTAAAAATGAGGCTATCTCTGGAATCATATGTCTATGAAAGGCGATTTTCAGCCCACTGTGCGTCGTCGCCATTGTAAATATCATAAAATTGCCCCGGGATTGCTATAGATCGTTTGCAGCTAACAACTTCTTACTGCCAGTAGAGATCGCAACACCGTAATTTGCTGTGTATTCCGCATTAGGTAAGCAACACATTACGCTACACGGATCATGGCTTGGCCTATTTCAGCATATGGCTCGCTATACCTACACTACAAATGGAGATGAATGGTTGTTTAGTATTGAAACAGTTTTGGATAATACCTACTATCATTTGACATCATATTCTATCATACCTACTATCCATTTCCTTCCTTAAAAACAGCCTTACCCACATTGGAAAGAAGAAGATGATTTTGTTTGACTGTAAATTGTCGCAAGTCAACACATTCTTATTCGTGTCGTGTGGCAAGCAGGTGTAATCGTCGTGTCCTCGTGAATTGGAGTCGTATATTCACATTGCTGTTTCCATCATTCCACATTTCCCATGATTTTCAAACCCAATTGAATATGCTTTATACTGTCGTATCCTTGTTGATTTGATTTACAGTCCATTTCCGTGTAATAGAACACGGTACAGTGGTGATATGCTGAAATAGGCCAAGTCACGAAAATAAAGCGCCCTTATAGCGTGGTCTTTTACAGTCTTTAATGTAAAACCTCTATGAAAACACCTGTACCCCAAAATAGTTATAAAATATTTCAATGATATCAGAAAATAAATGGATTACAACAATATATACAATTTTTAGGTGAGGAAAATAATTAACCTCAGGGCCTATATCATTTTAAAGGATGCTGGGTTGAGGGTTTTTTTAAGGAAAGGAAGGAGAGGAAGTTCTGGGAAGGAAAAAGGTATGCGGGGTGGGTAGGAAACTGTAGTGTGTTCAGAAGTGACGGACGTATGCATCCATCCTTCAAAAGTGGTGGGTCGAGAGAGACTGGCCGGTGAGGTCAAAAGGCCTCCCTCAACCACTCTCTCTCGATCCGGCCCGCTACGCAGCGGGTGGGAAGACGCATCCTCCGCCCAGACCTCAAACCTCACCCTCGTGAACCCGGGCAACCCTCCCTAGTTTCCAAACGTAGCGAACCTCTTGATATGACCTATGGCAGAGGTGTTGGTTATGCAATAAATGGTTCCCGGGGCGTATCCATACCCGCCTCCCAAATTGGAAGTACTAGAATTCATAATCAAAGAACAGAAGAGTAAATTAAAAATAACATTCTAGTTAAAACAACAATCTGGTTTTAGAAACAAATAATATTATTCATGGGAAACATCAATAAATTATGTGATCAAAGATTAATGAGTGATTATACAGGGTGTTAAGGGACTTCCTTGAATTACTTTAACCAATGATTCTTGATATAAGAAAAAAATGTAAATGAAATTTTAACCTACTTGAAGTTTTTTTTTTTTCAAAAAAAATCGCAAGGATTTGGACAACTAGGGTTAATGTGATAGGCTGAGCAGCTATTCGGATAAGTGACCAGTGATGACATGTGAAAGTTTTTTAAAAAATTGTTTTTGAATTAAAAAAAAAAACATCAAAAAAGTCACCGGAGACCAAAATTTCACTTACATTTTTTCTCCAAATGATGTCAGGTATCACTGGTTAAAGTATGTCAAGTACTTGCCTTAACACCATGTATATTATATAATCGATAACAAGATAAGCTGTTTCTGTATCCATTGTACATGATAAGATAAATCCTAGTTGAAGTCCTGTTATTCATTGCCATATCCTAGTAAGTATTTCAGTACATACCTACCTTTTTTATTTGACTCCTCACAAGAGCGCCCCTGACTGTCCAGTGTAAAGACAGGATAAATATGTCGCCACCCGGTTGGACAGAGTTGTGAGACGGGTTAAGGTAGGGGCTGTAGGAAGGGATTTATTAATGCGCGTCTTGAAGAGGTCCGGAAGGAGGAAAAACAGAATATATATTTTTTGCAACAAATTAATACTTTTTTATATTATGTAATTTTTTCTGCGAAAGGTATGGTTAGGTTGGTAGGCAGTGCTTATGTTCACATGGTGAACGGATAACTCGTCAAAATGACAACACCTATAAAAAGTGTTATAAAGTTATGAAAAGTGATGAAACAAAAACTAGGTTAAATAGGTTGCATATGTAACTATTTAACATAATTTTTGTTTCCTCACTTTTAATGACTTTTTATCACCTTTAAAGGTGTGTTGAATTTACATTATCGTGGAACCTGTCCACATATGGACTGGCCTTGATATGAAACAGGCAAATCTCACACATCCTCGGGAATGCGATGCTTCTTGCTTCATTGTCTTGTTATTAATTCCGCGATCACCGCTCTGCGAGGAGAGGATTAGTGATTTTAAGAATACCCATCCAATTAAATGTATAGTTCATCGCCAGTAGCCACGATGTCCGACATTACTGATGGCAATACTTCACTCTGTATTGGCTCGCTGTGGAAACACGCTAAAAGGTTCCGTATATCACGGACTTTATATTAGCGCATGACTGTGCTAAGTGTAATAGACTGAGACGTTCTTCTAATAAAATCGCACAAGAGATTAAAAAAAATCGATGCAAACCGGCATATATTATAATAATGGCTTCTATTTGTAGCTCCTTAAATGTCGAGTCACTTGGCACGGCTTCAGCAGTGTTCAGTTAGACATTTAACTAAATAGATGTTCATTGCTCCATAACTTCAGGCGTGTCATTTCTACTGGCGTTTTGACTTGGACACCTCAATTATATATGAACGTCGCGTCGCGTCGCGTCGAATCACTTTCAAAATCTGAATCATTTTGGCGTAGAACTGCTTTTATACGATGAGCTTTTAATAGAAACATAAACCCGAAATGTGTCACAGTTTGTGAGAATAAATTCACTACCTTACTTCCCCACCTTCCTTATTTATTTATTTATTTAAGTTAAGTAAAATGAAGTACAGGAACAGGTGACATGAAGATAGAAGATGGAGACTCTGCAGCAAGAATCCTAGGTGGTGAGGAAACTGGTCCAGCTGCTGCAGGGAAAGAGTCCACCGCGTCCACCAACAGTGCCAGCAAGAGATTCGTCATCCGTCCAGTTATGTGTCTGATGCTAACAAAGCGCTGACACAATATCCTCTCACAGATACCAGACCTTGGCAGCACCGCTGTGACGTTCAACGAAGATAGAAAATGGAGACCCTGCAGCAAGAATCATTGGTGGTGAAGAAACTGGACCAGCTGCTACAGCGAGAGAGTCCATTGCATCCACCAACAGTGCCAGCACGAGGTTCGTCATCCGTCCAGGTATGTGTCGGCTGCTAATTAAGAGCTGACACAATATCCTCTCACAGATACCAGACCTTGGCAGCACCGCTGTGACGTTCGACAACCGCTGTGACGTACCGCTGTCCGCCGACCGCTGTGACGTTCCTCTCCCCTATCTCCTTCCCCTCCCCATTACCTTCAGCCTAACATACCCCAATTAGGGTTGCCATAGTCTAACCGATATGTTAGAGTTCTTGGCTAAAATGACTTTTGAAATCTTCAAGGCCAATGTTGAAAATGTCTAGAGACCTATACGTATCATTTAGCAGCACCATACCTCTTGTCATGCTATGCTGGGCCATAACGTCCGTTCTTCCGTATGGAATACAGAGCAAGTCGTGGCGTCGACCCTGACGGTAGTTGTTCGGTACAAATAATTTATAGCATTCCAAGAGGTATTCCATTCAGACGGTTTGGAGCAGTTGGGTCTCTTACGCGTTGTTCACATAAAAAATACCACTATACAAAATCATGTCTTTGGAGATATTCTTCACAGACAACAAACAACAGTAGAGTCTTTTTGGGAGATATATCTCCTAGCCTGACACTGTCTCATAAAAGTTATGCTATCTCATTTTGTATATTAAACCAGACATTCCCAAAGTAGTCTATTTCAACCTGGGGGCCTACTCTGTATCTTTCTGGTTAACAAACCAGTAAGTTCGTAGTTTCCTTGCCGGTGCTGTCAACTGAGTGAACATCGTCTCTTATTAACCCTTGGGACCTTCTAAGACCCAAACAGTCCCAAATGCCGTGCGCGCATTATACTCTCCTAAGACCATATTTGTCCCAGAACGACCGCACATTATTAAAATGCATATATCTCTCTTCCTCTCATCTAAAAATTAATTATTTCTTTTATGTCAGAAAGAGAACGAAATAGTGCTTGTTATTGTCTTTGAAAAAATGGAAGCTTGTAAAAGGTTCGATCCGTGCAAATCAACAACGTCTCAAGGGTTAATAAAACATCTCTGTAAATATACTGAACACAGAGTTCAAATTTTAGGTATTCTTTCGCAATACATTTATGTATTGCATTAAGTAATTACAATATATAAATATTTACCGAGTGTATAGCACCGGAGGATGAGGAATTTTCGAACACCGTAAGGGAAGGGTTAATACGGCGGCAGGAAAGTTTCGAAAGATACAGAGTAGGCCCCCTGTTCATGTCAGTGAAAAAAAAATTGGTAGTGCATGAGATGTAAATGAGGGTCCACAATAGCCCTCTAAGCAACATTTTTTGGGAATGTCACTTTTTGTGGTTTCATTTGGAATAGTTTTCAAAGTACAAATATAATCTCTATGGGTACATATCTGCCGAAAATTTTGTGGGGAATTAATCATCTATTACGTAATTCCCTAGCAACACCCTACCCCCCATGGATTTAAAAATATTGTGGGGAATTAATCATCTATTACGTAATTCCCTAGCAACACCCTACCCCCCCATGGATTTAAAAATATTGTGGGGAATTAGTATCTTCTTGAAATTCTCTAGCCACCTCACCCCCCACGGAATCAGTGAATTCAAAAATTGTGTGTAGGGAATCAGAGGATTCAAAAATATTGTGGGGAATCCCAGTACTGAGCAAATGAGAAAGAGGGGGTCTACCCAAAACAGAAAAAATCGGTACGTTGTCTACGGGACTAAAAAGTTTGGGAACCTCTTATTTAAACAATATAAGAAAGAGATAACACCTAGGTTTCTATTTAACAACATTTAGCATTTGATAAATATTTGTCTAGGTTTGGAAATCTATATAAATAAATATGTAAGTGTTCGTTTGTTCACAATCTTAAATCTCCCAAAGTTCTTCACCTATTGCTTTGAAATTTTGATACAACGTTGCATTCGCGTATGTTTTATATGTCTATATTAAAGAGATAGGTGACAGGTTAAAACATACTTTAAAAAAAACAGCGCCATCTGTTGGACGTAAAAGCAACAAGTTTACGCTGTTTTTTTTCTATCTGCACAGACAGATTGAGCCACAGCAACGCGTATCGGAGTACATCTAGTTTTTAAATAAATATTAAATGTAAAATGTTCAAGCTACTATTACTTTTATAATACCTTTATCTATATTATATATTTATATAATACCCATCTTGACCTGTCAGTAGCTGAGTTGGAATCGCGTTTGGGTCCCACCCAGGCGCCGCGCGTTCATTTCCTCGGCTGACTAAGTCCTCCATCACAACACAAACAATGTTTTCAGCTTACTGTGATGGTAGTGGGAGATTTTAAATGTTGTCAGGTTATTCGTAACCCGGTCTTTCTTTAAAAAAATATAAAATATTATAAATAATTGATTTATTTTCTTAGATTCGCGTCAAGTAGTAATTACAGTTTACACGGTTAAAACCATCGGTATGCCACCCTTATTTACTTCTTATCTTTGTTTGCGTTCAAATTTTTCATATTTTAAAATTTTATTTATAAGTCTTTCATATTGCCTTCAAGAAAAGTATTTTTATTTTGAAATACGTTCAAAAACAGCGAATTTATCTGGAATCAAACGTAATGCGAAAATATTTTCCGGGTAATCTGTGTTCTGACATATCTCCTTAGAGAAGTAAGTACATTGCAAAATGTTAGACGCTTTAGGGGTTAAATAATAGTCATATCAGTATTTTTTAGTTATGGCATCACTCGGATTATCTTGTCAGGGCATCAATATTCCAGGTCATAAAACCATATTCAGACAAAGAAATTTAATTTATTTTGCGACAAAACTCCACAACATAAAGCGAATAGAAATTTATACTAATATTTATACTAATTTATATACACAAATAGAATTTGAATGATAACAAATCAAGAATAAAAATCTGGTTGAAAGAGATTAATGAAAAACTCATAAACGACATAGAAAACTAATAAAAAAGAAATAAATAACGTTAATTTACTATACATATATTCACTATCATTTTGTGGATGTTTAATGTTTAAAAAGTCGCTATAATAAATAAATTGTTTTTTTTTTAAATCTAGCATAATAAAATGTAAATATCTCTCTTAGCAAAGATAAAGAGTAACTGGTATACGAAACCTACAAGAATGTTCCAAGTTCGTTCATCAAAAATAATTTTAAAGGGATATATCCGTTCATCTCATTGTTTCATACTTTTGTTTGGAAAAGAGTTAACACGGTAAGAGGGAGATTGTCTCAATTTTTTATCGTTTTTTTTTCACGAAAGAACCACGGAGGATATGTTAACCATTGATTAAAAATCTAATCAAATTAATCGTATTCCAATTAAAAACGGGACCGGTGGCATTTAAAGAAATAATTGATAGGTTTCCTAATAAACTTTCAGTAAAACACGAATGTGTTATGGCAATGTCTGAATACGTGTTCATAAAAATTCAAATATATTCGCATTTCGTCATTATGGACAAACGCAGGTGCATGAACACGTGTTCCGATATATTATGAATATTCTAAAGGTTTGTTAGGAAACGGCATGCTATCCCGTTTTAACAGGATGTTAATAAATCATCAATACTCTTTTTTCCGTGCATTTGTAAACAAATGAGGTTGTTACTTATAATATTCTTACACGCCCGTTCTTCGTCGGTGTGATAAAGTCGGCCTCGAGCCTGGTTTAAGACCGTTTTAACCAAACAAACGCCATGGTAACAAGTCAAGTTTTTCACTGCTCTACTAAACCTTATGCGCCGCGTAATATTTACACCAAGTTTTTTTAGTAAGGCTGTAAGAGTTTTTTTCCATAGGTAAGCTAAAAGTAAATCACGCCCTTTCCATAGCAATAATAAAGCAGTGCTGAATTACAATCGAAAATAAAAGTCCGAGTTTATGCGTGATCGCATTATGGGTAACCCTTTAACTGAACTCAACCACCAACACGTAGGCCGCGTACGCCCTACGTGTTGGTGGTTGAGTTCAGTTAGTGTAAAAGAGAGCTATAAAAAAAGAGAATCCATGTTGGATTAGGTTAGGTTAGGTTAGGAAGAGGGGCATGCACAATCGATCACAAATTTTATTAGTTCTGAAACCTGAATTTCAAAACAAAAAAATAATTGGTTTCAGTAATAGTAAAAATGCTGATTTCAACTGTTAAAAATGTTACTGCATGATCATTTCCCAATAAAATATTAGAATTTCAGAATATATCTAAACACGTGTTCACGCAAGTACTCTGGTTCGAATAAATATAATGGATGAGATGCGATACTATTATTATTTAGATGAATACGTGTTCCGACTTCCTCATAACCTATTCGTGCATTACTCATAGTTTGTTATGAAATTTGTCGAATCATTCATTATAGGCCTCCAGTCCCATTTTTAACAGGAAAACGAATAATTTGACAAGATTTAAAAAAAGTTAACAGTACTTCATATCAGCAAGTTTTCTCCGTGTAAAAATAGCTGCCGCCCGAACGAGTAACTCAAATCCAATGAATAAATTTTAATGTTTTTTCCAATATAAAACTGAATGCTTTGGAATTGCAGAAAGCGTACTGATTAAAGCGGTAAACTTCAGTTTCAAGAGTGTCGGTGATAAAAACCGTACATACGATATGGGTATCAAACTACGCGTTCGACCTACACAACCCGAATGGCTCGGTGAAAAAATCAATAAGCTCCTTGGCACCTTTTTTTCTCCAAATATTCATTTTTTTTAATTTTTTAGTCCCACACCCTCGTTTCATCTTCATTCAAACATTACACGACGCACTACATTTTTACCCATTAGTTGCCAGCAATGGGCAAAAAGCTAGTAAATTATTATTATTAGTTTTTGCTTTTGATTTAGATTGTGCGTGTGTTGCATGAAATGCTGCTTATTGTTTATGATGCTGTGTCCGTATCCACGACAGTTGTTAGTTTTGGGTGATATTGCTCCATGTGGCAGGCGTCAGAGTCCGTCGTTAGAACTAATGTAAATCTTCTTTTAAACCCGAAGACAATGACGGATGTCTCGCCTAATGCTGAAAAATTGCTGAGATTTTGCGAGGACCACACATTTAGCAGACGTTTTACACTGCGTGCTTCTGCATACGTTTAGAAAATGGTGTTGCTAACATCATTATTAATTTGCTATTGTTGTCTGTAGACCGATCGTTTTTTTGGTTCCGAGACAAAACAGAACATAGAAGAAAATTAAGGAAAATTTTTTACTTATTATCATATCATTTTCTGCTTGGTGTGGTCCGAAACTACAGAAAAACTACATGGAAAATATCAAATATGATACCAGGGGTCACTTTTTTATCATTTTCATGAATTTAATTTCCGTTACTTTTACGTTTCAACCAATAGAAGTCCCGTTTTACAGTACAGAAATTGTACTATTCTAATTCTACTCCTCATTGCCCAAAATACTAATGGAGGGAATTCAAATAATAATTTTCCCTCAATTAGTATTTTAGGCAATGAGGAGTAGAATTAGAAAAGTACAGTTTCTGTACTGAATTTCTATAATGGAGGGAATTAATAATAATTTTCAGTGGACAACTTCAATTTTTCACTCAATAAATACAAAATATTTTTGCTGGAGATGTTCTATTATGTATTCTAATTTTATAAACTACTCATGGACCCCGCCACGCGTCTCAGACTGTTTGTGCAGATAAAGAAACAATAGCGCGTGTTGCTTTTACATCCCACAGATGGCGCTGTTTTTAAAAATGCATGTTTTTACCTGCCACATGTTAAAAAATCAACATCTATATAATATAGGCATATAAAATCACACGCTTATTCGAATGCAACGTTGGGTCAAAATTTCAAAGCAATCCGTGAAAAACTTTCGGAGATTTACGATTTTGAACAAACGAAAATTTACATTTTTATTTATATACTATCTGTAGCATAAGTCAAATAAAATATGGCTTATCTGTTTTCTAGGTAGATATCCTCGATTGAAGAGGTCCCGTAAATCCCGAACTAAAGACACCACTAGACATTTGAGGGGTCAGGTATAAAATCTCCGACTGCATTGTGAGTCTTTGTTCTGGCTTCACTTCCCAAATTTTATCGGTTTAAAATGTTATAATAATTGCTAATTCCGGCGAGCGCCAGCAGTCGAGTGCTGGGCAAACTGCAATAAGTGCAAACTGCAGTCCGCACTCGATGAGTTTTCCACCCGTCAACCGGCAGTCACGGCAGTCCCATCGAGAATGTGCATGGCGATCGGTTTGTCTGTGCACGAAGATCGACTACCGCAACACCCAGATCGACTACCTGATCGAAGCCCTGAAGATAAATTAAGTGGAAAGTTTGGGGGATTGGAGCAGTCCGCTCCGGGCGCCGAGTTGCCAAGGAGCCAAGGCGCTGATAATACCTACCACAGCGCCCTTGAGGTTTTTACTTCAAGTCAGGGTCCTGAATTACTCGGTGTAAGCTTAATGACTTTTGTCGGTTATTATTTTGTATTGATGTGGCAGAAGTCGTGAACTCTATCAAAACCTTGTTCCTGTCTTGACTTGACATCAGTGGCGGTTCGTGGTCTTTTTAACAGGGGGTTCAGAAATTCAAGAGAAGATAAACATATCTAATTAAAATTTACTTACTGTTGTCCTTCGTCAAATAGTCGAATACGGCAGCAGTCACACAACTTAAATAAAGTTAGTGGGAGGGGTACCTACATATTATTGTTTTTAAATCACTTCACTAGACACAAATATTAGATAATGAGAAAAGTTTTATAGGAATTAAATTGTTTAATGTTTTTATAGCACTCAATGTATGTTGCTAATTATTATTGTTTTTCGAGAAGAATAATTTCGTAGAATATACATATAATAGATATTTAAAACATAAAAAAAAAAAACAAATAAAGGTGGCACGAAATAAATTTACTAAGTCTACTTCAATAGGTAGTAGATTTGCAAATGCCATAAGCAAACGGTTGGAGAAATGCAGAAACAAGAAAACAAAAATATGTACAAAAATGACTACAAAGTTAAATACCATAATATAACATAAAAAATAACACTTGCTTCCCTAAAGGTCAAACGTCGACCGCGAAGTTCTCGGGTTTCTTCGGTTACATTCGTCAATGTTCGGAGGTCACGTGATAACATAACGCGTGTTCGGCGCACACAATTTGTCTTACTTTTGCAAAGAAAGACCAAATTTTGTATATGTCACCGTCATAGGGATCTGTACCGGCTAAAATTCTTTTGTATGAAGAGTTTGGCGCGGATTTCAACTCGCACAAAATTTGGAATATGTATCGTATTTTTCGGTGGCGCGGGTTTTGAAGGCGAAATTTTAATAGCGTGCTATCTATAATGTGCTTATATTATTATAAAACAAGTTTGTTTTATTTTCTCATCTTTTTAATGGGGGTTCGCCGCACAAACGCACTTTAGAGAAAACCGCCACTGCTTGACATTATCTTTATTGTTTTTGTGCCCTATTTTTGTCGTAGAAGTAATTTAAAAAATAACTATATTGTATAATTTCTCCTTGTATCAACTTTGTGAAAATTTATTTATTGTAATTTTCTGTAAATAAATAAATAAGCTATCATTTTGAAAGTAAAAAAATTCTCAAAATCGTTACAGGAATATTGCGAAAATCTTGTTATTTTTCGTGAAAATTGCGAAATCCAGTTCTGTCGTGCGAAAATTACGAAATTCACTTAAAAATTACGAAATTCGTGTCATTGAATTATAACGAAAAGTTGACGCCTCTATATAGGTATCTATGAAAGATCACTTTTTCTTTTTTCTGTCATCAGATCTAACGAAGCGTACACAATAATAATAAATTACTTGTCTGGCTCGGCGCGCTTGACAGCCGCTGACATCTGTGTTCCCTTTGAGAAAGCTTTATTAATCGCTTAGCGGGGACATGCACCTTTGTTTTTCTTTTTCTGTCACAGCTACAATAGTCCAGTCAGTGGGGAGTTTTACCTTGCAAAAGGTTAGGTAGTAGCGATTTTGATATATGTTGTTAAGATTGGGACTCTAAGGAAAAAAAAAAGTTTTCGACCTTGGGAGGGTCGAGCTCGACCCGCCATCTTGGATTGAAGGTGCCAAAATTTGTTTTTTTCAAAATAATTGTGAAGTGGTCGTTTTTACAACCAAATTGTTAAGAGCAAACTTAAAGACAACTAAATTACCTACATTTTTTGTGAAAAGTTTTTTTTTGTAAGTCTAATAGGTAACGAGTTACAGTGGCGGAAATGTGAATAATTTTCTAAAAAATGATGAAATTCCCAACTTTGTAATTTTTTCGGGTTATTCATTACATAATTATAATAATTTTGTAAACTCATTTCCACACCACCATGAGGTATAGAACGTGGCGCATTTTTTTATTGTGGTATCTCCAGTAGGTCTACTCCACAGATATACCAGCTATGGTAGATTTCGAAATTATGTTACATTACTATGAATTATGTTACTATAAATTATGTTACTTAATAACAGTCTTCGTCACCAATGTCATCATCTAACTCATTGCCTGTGATACTGAGATTCTGGGCTTTCATTGACAACATCTCTTCTTCTTCGTCCTCGACATCGATGTGAACCTCTAGCGAATTTCAGCATGTTTGACCATTACAGCACCCACATACAATAGAACACTTCAATCCAGCTTTCGTGCAGCTATATGCAACGCCGCTTCCTTTTTTACAATTGCATGAAATAAATTTTAATAAAGTCTCGGGTGCTGGTTTCTTTGTCATTCTTACTGGAACAAGCCCGTTGGTGTCACGTTTCCAGCCCCAGTTTCTGGATTTTTTTGGATTGCATACCATTTTTGGACTTGGTGGTACGTTCTAAATGCATGGTACCGTGCAGCGTCGTTCGTTGGTGGCAAAGAGGCAAGATTGATTTTGCTTTTTGTTGTCGACTTTGCGAAACGTTTGTAGCGGACTTCTTCCAAGGTTTCCTTATCCATGTCACCCCCGTACAAAGCAACAAGAAAGCGTGTTCTTGCAACTGCTATGTCTTCTGGTGTTGCATCATGTTGTTTGAAGATTCATATCATGGCATTGAGTCTTGTGTCGTTTTGCACAAGCGAACAAAATTTTGTTTTTCCTTGGTTGAAGAAGGACGATGTTGTATCGCAGCCGCTAAATGCCATGAAGAAACAGAATATTCTCAGCCGCCTCTTTGTATTTCACACTATTCGCGGAACAAAGTCTTTCAAAAGTTTTGCCTCTCCCGGGTTTGTGAAGATATATACTACTTTTGGGTGGTGCTAATGCTGTCAGCAGAACTAGGAGATCAACGTCTTCGCCAATAATGAAAACAGCGTCATATGATGAACACAAGGAAATCGCAGTATTGACAATCAACTCATCAGCATCTTCTTCAGCCTGCTTAACTGTAAAATCATCCTGTATAAATTGCTTTGTAAGCATCAAAATCAGACGGACTTTGTTATTTTCAGTGGCTAAAAATCGTTCTTGTGAAACTTGAACTGGCATTGTTTCATCGAAAAGAACATCTGCAGACATGAGCATCCAGGCAACGTCCTGTAACCAGGACTCAATCAGTGTTGCCAAGTCAGCTGTAGACTAGGATCCCACTATAACAAATCAACGTCATCGAGTACACGAATGATGCTATATAAGTATATTGTAACGTAGAAATACGTTAAAATGATATTGTGTAATATGTTCGTACAAAATTTATCAAGAAAACTGGACTTTTACAATTTTTTGTCAAAATTTTGTTCTTTCAACCGCTGTAACTCGTTATCTATTAGACTTACAAAAAAAAACTTTTCACAAAAAATGTAGGTAATTTAGTTGTCTTTAAGTTTTCTTTAAACAATTTGGTTGTAAAAACGACCACTTCACAATTATTTTGAAAAAACCAAATTTTGGCACCTTCAATCCAAGATGGCGGATCGAGCTCGACCCCCCCAAGGTCGAAAACTTTTTTTTTTCTTTAGAGTCCCAATCTTAACAACATATGTGAAAATCGCTACTACCTAACCTTTTGCAAGGTGGAGCCCTTTTTTATCCCCCACTGACTGGACTACAATGCCAAAGACTCGAATTCAACCGGAATAAACCAGCGAGAATCACCGGTTCGTTCATGGACCTAAAAAGCCGACGGAGCAATTCGAGAACAATTTGAAACCACGGGGTGAGGGTGGGGGGAAGATGTATGAAAAATGCCAATAAATACTTAATTTTTTAATGACGTATCCCATTCCTTTGGGGTTCGTTAAATACATTGAATAGAGAATAATGGTATTTTTTAAGTCATTGGTTAAATACCATGGACCTAAGAAGCCCTGGACAGAGAATTAGTGCGATTTTTCATAAATGGCATTAATAATAATAATAAATAATAAATAATTGTTTATTCCAGACTGTGGGGAGGTTAGTGCAATTCCACACAATCCATAAAATATAACTACAATGTTATATACAGAGATACAATTAAGTACAAATAATTTAAAATGTAAGTTTGATAGAGCAAATAAAATATAAGAAAAAGTAAAAGGAACTATATAGAATGGAGAGTGTTAACATAAAACATTTAAATATCTTGTAAGCTTATCATCGGAGCGATAATTATGGGGGCCAATATTTTTCTCCAATGTTTTTCGATGCTCGATCCTGAGGTCTGGCGGGATTCGATGATGAGGATGTTTCTGGAGTTATTGATCCTTCCCCTCGTTCCGGCTACCCTGGATCTCATTAGGGCAGCAAAGCCGGGAACTCTTCCCTCCATGAACATCGAGGAGGCACTGCAGTGCCTTGGAAGTCCGAACATTATGCGGTAGGCATTATTGTATTGAATCCGAAGCCTTTCCATGGTTCGCTTTTTGAAATTGGCCCACAGCTCGCAAGTATACAAGGTAGTGCAGAAAGCTGAGAATAGCGTCCTTTTCACCTGCGGGCTGCAGAGTCGAAATCTTCGACTGAGCATGTTACTTTTTATGCTCAGTGCTCGCCTCTGCCTGTCGATGTCGTCGTCATCCGTTAAGTTGTTGGTGATGATATGCCCTAAATATTTCGTTGTTTCTACTATTATGAGAGGTTCTCCATTTAAAAACGCTGGGGGAATCTTTTTTGGTCCTTCTCAGTATTTGACGACCAGCAGTGCTGTTTTTTTCGCGTTATATAACATGTTTGTTTCGAGTGCGTATTCTTCGCAGATCTTCAAGAGAATTCTTAGTCCCCTTATTGACGGTGCCATCAGCACCATATCGTCTGCGTAGCTCACGTTGTTGATGCATTCTCCTCCAATATGGCAGCCTACCCCAGCGTTATTTAACCTGTGAGTTAATTCATCCATATATATGTTGAACAGTATTGGGGACAAACAACCTCCTTGTCTGACCCCACTCTTTAAGAAAAAGGGTTCTGAGAAACCATCTTTCCATTTAACGAAGTTTTCTTGTTGACGGTGCCATGTGTCGAGAATTCGTACTACTTTCCATGGTAGACCTCTTTCTTTTAGTTTGGTCCACAATAATGGATGGTAGACTCTGTCGAAGGCCTTGCTAAGGTCCAGAAAGCATGCGTAAGTTGTTGTTTTTCTCTTCCTGTAGTATTCCAATGTCCGTTTTACGCAGAATATGGCTGAGTCCGTGGAGCATCCTGTTTTAAAACCCATCTGATTGTCTTTCGTTTTCAATTGGAGTCCGACTTGATCTAAGAGAACTCGTTCAAATATTCTGGCGGTGGCGGTGGCGATGGATATCGGTCTGTAATTTTCCTGTAAAGTTATGTCTGTCAGTTTAGATTTTACTATCGGTATTATGATTGTCTTTGTCATGTCTTTGGGTAGATAACCACTCTTTATGATATCGGTGAACAATGTTGCCAGTAGTTTCAGAATCGCTACCCCTGCATGTTTGACGTGTTCGGTACTTAAGCCGTCATGTCCTGCTGATGTTCCGGATTTCATGTTTTTAATGGCGGTTTTCACCATGTTTGCAGTGACTATAGGGTCAATGTCATCATAGGCATTCAAATGCGTTTCGTTTGAGGAGATGGTCGGCGTGGTAGTCGCGAAATGTTTTTTGAAAATATTGGCGATTACTTCAGGATTCGTTTCTCCGTTTATGTTGCAAGAGACTTTGGAACGCATGTTCAACATTTTATTAGATTTATTCCAAAATGATTTGAAGTCCCGATTGTCTAAGTCCGCTGCTATTTTATCCATCTGGAGTTGTGTCGAATTCCTTTGGCATTGTTTTAGAGCTGTTTTGAAAGCGGCACGCTTTGTCCTTCTATCCTCCGCTATGGGACCATTGTGCGGTCTCCCATTATCAATCCAGGTGAGCATTGCTTGTCTTGATTTTTCGTATTTGTCTGCAACAAATTCATTCCACCCACAGACTTGCTTATATTTTGGTGTAGTAGTATTTCTAAATATACAAGCGGCACTATATCGTAATGCTTGTACTATACATCCGTAGAGGTGTTTTATTTTGGCACGTTCAGGGTTGCCACCGTCCTCATGAAATGTATTTTTTGGTTTGATTTTAGCTAGATAAGTTTGCGAACATGAGTTATAAATTCCGATATCACGTCTATTTTTCGGATTCCATAATGCTGGATCCCTTAATGTAGATGAAAATACTTCCGATGTTACTATTCCATTCGTATTTAACGTTAGTTCGAGGGGTCGGTGGTCAGTCCAATCAACATGGTAATGTATTTTCATCTCGATAATTTGTTTGTAAATATTTTTCGTAACTAGACAGTGGTCTAACCACCTGGTAGTACTATGCGCGTCACTGACGTATGTGTAAGAATTCTCAGGTAAAATTTCGGTGTCGGCAAAAATGTATTCGAATTCTTGACAAAAAGATTTTAGCTCTATTCCAAAGAGTGAGTCGGGATTAGCGTTGAAGTCTCCGATAATAATTGAATTGATATAATCTTTGTCGTCAATGATCGTTTGTAAGGAGGCCAGGCAGTTGGTAAACTCCTCAAAGTTGTCAGTTAAGCAAGTCGGCATATAGATTGTGAAGATGGTTAAATTTTCAGTATTCAGACTCACCTCGATTCCGGCCATACGACAATTGTCCATCGGGATTGTGGTAACCCTTAAATTTTGCTTGTAAATTATTCCAACTCCGCCGTACGGTCTACCTAGCAGGGGACCGTTAGCTATATTGACGGCAGAGGTGCCCAAGCTATTGAAGTGCGGGTGAATATTTGACAAAAATTCAATCTCGGTTGGGAGTAGCCATGTTTCTTGGAGTAGTATAATGTCATATGATTCGCAGAGATCGTGAATAAATTTTTCGGAGCTACGGACCGATCTGCAATTAATCGAAATAATTCTTAATTTATCGGTTGTCATTTTGATCTTTGGTTGATGCACGCGATTCTATATATTTACGGAATACAATTCCTTCCGGCCATAGTTCTTCCACCAGGTATTTCGGTCCCTCAGTTGCTTTTACAGAAAGTTTAAAGGTGTTAAATGGCGTGGGACGGTAAGGCTTAATTTTTTCGATCTTAGTATTTTCGAAACCATTATCTACAAGGTAGGTCTTTACGTCGTCCTCGGTAGTTTCCAAGGTAAACCTTGAAATATAAATAGACGTAATTAAATCTGCCGATTTCAGTGTAGTTGAGGTTGCTTTTCCTCTCAAGTTGCGTTTGGGTTTTCTAGTTACTAATGTAAATCCTCTCTCATCTCCCGCAGGAGGCCGAGGCCGCGGGCCGTGGTCGCGCGATGCCTGTTTATTATTTTGTTTTAAAGCATGTGCAAAGTTCATTCCCGGCTGCACTGGACTATTTGGAGTGTGTTCGTTCATTGTCTTTGTGTGTGTGGTTGACAATGCATTGCTAGAACCAGTCGATAAGCAGGATGCGCCGCCCGTCGGTATTTGTTTACTATTTGGAAATCGTGGCTTACCCTCAGTTAAGTGGTTAATAATTACTTCCGAATTCCCAGTTAAGTCACTTTGTTTGTTTGGGACCTGAATATTTGCAATTTGCTCTCTTATTAGTGCCAGTTCTTGTTTTATGTCTTCATTTTTTGTGGTTGATGAATCTTTTAGTTCGGTTTTTATATGAGTTATTTCCGTTTTCAGTGCATTGAGTTCCTTAAGGAGTTTGGACACATCTATGCTGTCGAAGTTGATGGGAGGTAATTTATGCAATTGTTTAGCAGCGAATACTGGTAGCTTATCAGGATCGGTCTCCTTCAATGCTCTCAGGATGTCCTGGAGGTCTCGGCTGATTCTGCCATCTCCTTTCCGCAAAGTACGTTTATCCGGAAGCTTTTCAAACAGGATAGTTTTCGCCTCCTTTATTTCCTCTTCGGAGTAAGTAGAGATGCATAATTGTGTAATTGCAATCTCATCCAGAGTGTCTGCCTTGTTTTGAATAAACGTAAGACACTCGTTTATAATTATATTACATGAGTTACACGACATAGCGATGCGATACGGTCTTCTGTCGCGACAATACTTAAAATAATAATTAAAGCCAAATCTATAGCGAGGGGAAATTGCTTGGCAGCCATCTTGTATGGTTAACGTTTGAACTGATTTTTATACAAAGTGGTGCAAAATCTGATAGTATTATTACTCTGATTGGTCGAATTCAAATCGTATGTTTCGGGTAAATCCCAAATAGGTGGTCTGCAGGCAAAATTCGACCACTCTGCCCCTCTGACGGTAAAAGAACGAACCAAATGACTGGCGCGAACATTTAAATATGCAGCTAATAATACGCATGGTTACGCAAAATTATTTGACTATTAACAAGCGTTTAATAAGAAGATTTCTTCTGGAAGCTTATCACTTTGTGATGGCATTATTTATTTTATTTAAACATAAATAACTTTGTTTACATCACTTAATTACATACAACCTCTACATGTTTCATGAACGAAGTTCACCGCATCAGGAGTAAACATTGAAGTCAAAAATTAAATATAGATT
The DNA here is from genome assembly GCF_061612785.1 of Hesperophylax consimilis. Taxonomy (NCBI): domain Eukaryota; kingdom Metazoa; phylum Arthropoda; class Insecta; order Trichoptera; family Limnephilidae; genus Hesperophylax; species Hesperophylax consimilis. Next base: position 10,570,488 of record NC_142862.1, on the reverse strand, counting down.
ACAGTTGGAAAGGAAGGAGGGGGGGGGGGGGTAAGAGTGGGAGGAGCTTATCAGAATTAGGAATTACAATATCGTTAGACGGGAAAGACCAGTTGAGTGGGAAAATATTTAAAAGAGGGTTTAACTGCTAGTGAACTATTATTATTTTATGTTGTGTTGTTAACGCAGTTATATCAGCTTATGATTTTTTTTGTTATTTTTTATGAGAAATTGAATGGGATCATTTTCTTCCACCTACCTCACCCCCTGGCTTCAAAATATTCTCAAATTGCTCCGTACGGGGCTTTTTAGGTCCAAGTTAAATACAATGGAATGTTTTTTTATGTGTATAATTAATTTTGTAGGGCTTCTTTTTGTATTAAGAGGGCTGCGCGGACTTTTTCATGCAAAACTTTAATTTTGATTTGAGGCCAAAATTCACAACCAATCTAAAAATATCTTGTACGGTTTTATATATTTTTTAATATGTTTTATGTACGTGCAGTTTTATTATTTTGTGTTTCAAATTACAAAATATAGCCAATTAGCTGACGTGTATCCAGCGTTGCTGGGCTTTATTCTAATGAGATCATCGCGGACTTATCTGTAGGCCTTTTTAGGGGTGACCGGATAACTCATCAAAATGAAAATTCAACCTACAAAAAGTGCTATAAAGTTATGAAAAGTGATGAAACAAAAACTAGGTTTGTTTAATTGTCATTTTGAGGAGTTATCATGGAACCCTTTTTAAGGTATACAATTCCGTAGAACATTATTTTGTCTCTCCTTTTGTGTAGTTTATAAGAACTAAGCGCACAAACAGACAGACGCAGATAGCGACTTTATTTTAAACTATTTAGAGATAAAGAAATCGATTGTTCACAAATTTAATTCTTTAATGGCCTATAATTTAACGGCCGGCATAGTCCAGTGGTAACGCATTGGACTGCCATTCCGAAGGTCGCGGGTTCGAACCCGGCGTGCGCAAATAAATTTTATTTGATTAATTTGTGTTATTTCACAATTAATTAATTAAAATAATATATAGTTTATTTGCGGCACGTTCCAGAGTGGAAGATACTACCAGTATCGCCCTGGTGTAAGACCACCATTCAGAATTGAAACGTTGCTCCAAATGGCTTTAGCCGTGTTTAGTGACTAGATCTGAATAGCCAGGTACTTCCCCACCTTCCTCTTTCCCTTCCCCACTTACCTTCAGCCTCACAACATCCCCCAATTGGGGATGCCATAGTCTCACTGGCTCCAGACGGGAGCAGTTGGGACTCTTGTGAGGTATTCACTATAAAAAAAAAATATATTTTTAATTAAAAAAAATAGCACATATTTAGTTTAGCTTTACACTTTATACCATATATTATACTTTATACTTAAATTTATATTTAACCTTTACACTTTATATTGTATACTATACTTTAAACTTCATGCTGTATACTTTATACCTTATACATTTTAACTTTATATTTATGTTTATGACACACGTTGTGCCATTTGTATTTAAATAAATAAATAAATATCCGTACTAGATAAGATTCAGTTAAGTCAAATTCAAATTTAAGTTTTGCATGATAAAGGCCACACAGCTGTTCCTCCTGTCCAAAGCAAGTAAAACTAAAGCATTCTCAATTTGGGGAAAGCTGAGGAAATGGGGTGGAGTAAGTGGGGAAGAAGGAGATTCAAAATGACCTAAGTACATATATTCAAGGCTAAAGCCATGTCCAGCAATGCAGTTATTCTAAATTGTGGTATTTCACCACAAAATTTTTTTTAATCTTTAGGACACAGGCGTCAGATGGGAAAGTTTCGCTTGTTCTGCTGGTATATCAACGGAAATTGATGAACAAGTGTCATCGTTATTGATCTCTTCGGTAATGGCGCACAGCCAGGAGACACACAAAACGTATGTTCAGCATTTGCACACAGTTGGCATTTATTTTGTTGTATGAGAAAATTTAATGACTCATTTTAGTGCTCAACAGCTCGGTTGTGAATTGGTGTTCAGGCTTCGGTGTTTCCTCCATCTTACAACATGGATCTCCTCAAAACCCAGGTACACTTCCTTAAACAATTTCCTGCACACAGCATCCCAAAGATGGCATACCACTAAACAAAGTCTTGTGGATGTGTCAGAAATTTTTAATATCAAAATTCTTCATTGAGTAGATAGTCAATTTCATTGGCCTGCATGGGGTCCAGAGTTGAAAGGACTTATATAAACTTATATGAATCGTTTCAATCGGTGTTGACATCAGTGACATAGAGAGTACCTACCACAAACTGACTGTGTATTAGGAGCGAGTGAATCCGATCTGATTCCAAAAGTGTTTAACCACTCAGAGTTCACAAAATATAATGGAACGATCACGGATTCACTCTCACTGGTTCCGAACTCACATTCAACAATCGACCAATAATGGCAACAATATCTGGACTGGACGTGTGGAGTGGATCTTAAAAACGAAACATATTGGTTTATTAATATTTTTAACTCCCGCATTTTATCACACGTATTATAAGAGATAGCATTTATGTACAAGTCACAAACAAATCACTAATTGGTAATTTACAAGTTGCAGGTCGTTCTTTGCAGGTTCTTTGCAGGTCGCTCTGTTGCTACTAATCTTCTAACTTTTACAAACTTCTTGTCTGCCTCCATGGATAAACGTGTGCAAGTTGATACAATCTATACCGACTATAGCAAGGCTTTTGACAAGATCAACCACAACATTCTGCTTAGAAAACTTGCTAATCATGGTATTCATGGAGATCTCCTTCGTTGGTTATCCTCATACGTAACAAACAGGTCCCAGGCTGTGACAGTGGGTGGATTTTCCTCCGTCTGGAAAATCATTACTTCCGGTGTGCCTCAGGGGTCCATTTTGGGTCCTTTACTTTTCTCTATCTATATTAATGATATTACGACATGTTTTCACAACGCTCAAATTTTACTATTTGCTGACGATATGAAGATATACCTTCCTATAAGCTCCCCGGACTGTTCTACGCGTTTACAAGCAGATCTTGATCGACTGACGGATTACTGTCTCAGAAATAAGCTTTTTATCAATATTTCCAAATGTTGCAAAGTCACATTCACACGTAACCGTGTGAAAATACTGTACGATTACACCATTTCTGGCTGGATTATAACAAATAAAGACTATGTGCGTGATCTCGGGGTTTTCATGGACTCTAAACTTACCTTTGATAAACACGTCGATAACATTGTCACCAAAGCATCAAAAAGTCTAGGTTTTGTACTGAGAACATGTAAATTTTTCAAAAATACCAAGACATATCTGACTCTCTACAATTCACATGTTCGTCCTCACCTGGAGTACTGTTCACCGGTTTGGAACCCGCGCTATATTGTTTATGTTAACAGGTTAGAAAGAGTTCAGGAACGATTTCTCAAATTCCTCAATTTTAAATCATTTAACATATACAACACTTACGACGAAATCGAGAAAAATTTTCGAATCACGAAACTACTCGACAGGAGGATTGTCGCTGATCAGATGCTCTTGTATAAAATTATTAACTCAAAAGTTGACTGCCCGGAGTTGCTGAACAAAATAAATTTCCATGCGCCAATTCGATATAGCAGATAAAATACCCTTTTCTACATTGATAGATGCAATACCAATTCCAACCAAAATGAATTTATGCAAAGGACATGTAACTACTATAATAATAAATTTGCAAATATAGACACTCGTGCTGACATATTCACTGCTAGTTACTATCACTACAGAATTTCATTGTATCACATTCTAACTCATATTAACGACTGTTAAATTGATTGTACCTAATATTTTAATATTACTTGCGTGGCAACTTTTCCTTATCCCTCTCCTCCCCTTTCCCGTTCAAACCCAAGTCTATTTAAGTATAGTTATAATCACTTTCATTTATTGCTGTTTATGGTAGGCATATTATAGGTTTATCGTTTACAGGTTAGTTTTATGTTTCTGAATATATATATCTGTGAACATTAATAATTGGTCTATTTTTTAGTTATCCTCTTATGTATATTTGTACATATTACTAAGACTGTTTATGTTCCTCAAATAAATAAATTACTTCATACTACACGAATCTATGAATTGTTTCCGAAAGTAAGTTTGTAAGTTCATTAACTTTTGTAACTCCTATCGTTCCCAAACTCTGTGGTGTTCCACTGGATTTGGTGAGTCCAGCGGAACGAAAGAAACGAGTCTGAGGAATCAAATCCATTTGGCTGAACTAGGAATCGGAGTCAATTTCCTAAAATGTGAAGAAGTGAAACGACACACCTCTACCGTGTATCACAGCAGAAGTTAAAATACTCTAAATATTTTTCACATTGACATTAAATTTAAATATGGGGAGGGAAGAAGATAAGAAAGAGGAAGGTGGAGAATAACCTAGCTATTCAGCTCTGGTCACCAAACATGGCTAAAGCCATTTCGAGCGATGTTTCGAATCTGAATGTTGGTCTTCATCGTTGCTTGAATGCAGCTTCAGATATAATTATTATCTGCGATCAGATTTTAAAAGCCAGACGGTACTTCCCGACCATCCCCTTTACATCATCCTTCACCTTCCCCACTTCCACTTCAGTCCTTCATTCCTTCCTTCAGTAGGGAAATAATTAAAAAAAAAAAGAATAAAAAAAAAAATAACAAACACAAATGATTTGGCTGAGCATTGCTTTTATTTGGAATACTAGTAGAATGTATATAAATAAATGTACATCATTCCAGATAACTCTAGATAAATCTATATAATATAAAACATTAAAAATTAAATACTATACTAAGTAATTACACCTGAAGATATTAATGCCAATACAATATTATTTTTTAAAACAGTAAAAGTCTACTATTCCACCTCTTTCTTAGGAAGGGTTGTTTCGGTGAATTTGAACAATTCATCTTCAATTTCAATGTTCGTTTTCGGGTTCTGTGAAAGTCCTATTCAAGTTCTGTTATTGTATCATTATAGGCTAGTTGCTTGACAGAACTCAAAAAAAACAGACCTTGAAAATGAACGTTGAAATTTGATGAATTGTTCAAATTCTCCGAAACAACCCGTCTTTAATATGCATAGGTTGTTGAAATAACACTTTCTTTCAACTTAATTAGAAAAAGAAACAACTATGAACATCGAGGGAGAGGAAAAATAAAGCATTTAAGTTGAAATTTTGTTAAAATTAATATATGCATAATTTGCTCTTTCCAGTTGACACCATGTTGTATTTCAAAACACTTTGAATGCATTTTACTCAAAACCAGTGGCGACTAGCACTGAGGAGCATTGGAGCTACGCACTCTCCTAATTTCGGTCAGTCTAAAAATAATAATTATCAACCAATTTACCAATTGTTCATTCATAGAGAATTAGTTTACTGGCAATGAATTTTGTTCCCAACCCCCTTTGTCCTCTCCTTGAGATCTCTCCCCCGTGCCCGGGCAGTCAGTCCAAAACCAACAGCCGTGACGCGAATTGAACATTATACCACCAATAAAGCATCGCATATCAATCAGAAAATCATCACAAACGTATCGCAATAAATAAAAGTTGTTAAACCAAAACTATAGTGAAAGTAGCATCCCAACAAGTGAATGTTCCTCAACCTCAGTAAGTACCTTCTACCATATAAAACTGATTGCACAAGTAACGATATCAACATAGAATAATTGATTTGTTAATTAGAAGGTCCACGGCTTGAGCAACCAAAAATCAAAGCAAATAACAATAATAAAAGTAATACTATAAAAATATCAACCGCCTTAAATTTTCGTTCTTTGTATCACGTGTCTTAGTCATGTGGTGCGAGCGGATTCCATATCGCTCACTGAGAAATATCCTTGGAAATCTTCGGCGAGATGGAAATACCCGAAGTCACAATACACTTATTTGCCACGCTGAGATGGCACCACTTTAGTTAAACATGGCGTCAGTTCTAAGGATAAATTCTGATTATGATATTTTTTACCGAATACTAATTTAATTGCATTTTTCAATTGCTCCCGAAGTAAATAGTTGTTTCTTGAAGTAATTAATTTGATAGTAATTATAGTAATATTTTACCGTTAAAAACCAACCGTTAACAGCCCTCCATATACATTTAAAATGCATTGAGCAATGTATATACATTACCAAATTCACATTTGGACCTATTTTAGCCACCTTTAATGCATATTTTGATTTCTGATCACAAGATGAAAAAATTAGAATAAGAACTAAAACTTTTCCTTAAAAATTGATATTTTATTTGTTTAATTTATGAGCATTTATAGTTATAACTTAAAGCATTTTGAAAACGAATTTTAAAATGTCTTTATATTAACTTTAGAACTTAACAAGTGTCATCACATAACTCAATTTTTTATCACTTATATGAAGTTTCACTTACATTAAAAATTGCCAAAATGTCTAAAATGCCATTATATTGCACGGTTACATATTTAATTTCACTGATTAATAATTGAGTTATGTAATTCTGAAACACTGAATTGAAAATACTGAGAGAAATAATTATTCTGTTTTAACGAGATTGGCAGCCATCTTCACCGTCGGTATCCAGAGAAAGAAAAAACATGCAAGGGACTTGACTGCAATACCAATACAATAAAAAAATATGCAAAATATAATTTTAAATAAAACTGCTGTTTTTGCATGGCTATTTTGACATGTTCACAATCACATTGTGTACACAGAGCATGTCATGTGAGGATTGTTCAAATGATGCAGTAAAAAAAATAATAGGAACGCTGTTGGGTTAGGTTAAGTTAAAAGGATCATGATCAGTACAATTGTGAGCATTTAGATGGTCACGTAAAAACTTGCAGTTTTATCTTTGATTCTATTTTGCGGCTTCATAACAGTCGTGTAACCATATAGGAGTATCATTAACCTTTACAGTGCTGGCCTTATCAAATCTATCCGTCATGACACATATGCAACAGCCGCGTAGATAAGGTTAATAATTATGCTTTGTGATCATGTGCGTGTGTTGTGGATTCCTTGGACAAAGACGGAGAAAGGTTTCTTCCTAAGACATTCTCATGGTATTTGAGCTTTTTCACATTGGTAGGATCTCGCAGCGCTTCGTCTTCTGTTAGACGCTCCAATCTCTGCTCTTGAACGGCCTCTGAAACGGGATAAAACATATTTATACAGTATTACATTATGACGTCAATGGTCTATGTATGCAATAGGATAAAAGCATACAGATTATTACATTATGAAGTGTTCTATGTATCTTTTTTCTATTCATGATATAGACCCTGAGGGAAATTAATGCAGAGTGTGTTACCTTTATATGGAGTGTATTTATCAGACAGCATGCTCTCCAGATTGTACCCTATGACCCCCACCAGCGCTGCAAAAGGCAGGGTGATGTAAGGAGCCCTCGTTCTTAGGATTTGCCAAATTATCGGCCACATCTGTAAGGGAGATTATAAAAAAAAATATATATTTTAGAATTTGCACAACGGGTTCAACTTAAGAGGAGCGACTGTGCGGTCTTTTTCGTACAAAACAAATTTGGATTCGAGGCTAAAATACCCAACCAAACTGAAAAATATATATTTTTTATTTTTTGGATTAACTTAGTGAGTAAAACCTCTAATTGAAATATTTAATTATTGAAGACAATATTAGCAATTCCTAAACGAATATTTGAAACAGAAAAATATACGGTCACATATAGGACTCGAACCTAGGACCCTTGCCTTAGGAAGATTGTTGTGTTTTGTCTACTCCTATAGATGTATTGCCGCTGTCATGCCCCCATTACACGAGTTAGTATTCACATCGGTATATACTGAAAACATTATTGATATGCATCTAGATATTTGGATCAGCCTATCAGTATTAGGGCATGGCCGAAAAGTGGTGGGGATACCGACACGCTTTCTGATGCGTGTGTGCGTTCGCCACCTCAGTATGTCAGTATTTCTTATGTGCCATGAAAGACGGTGCTACCTTGTCTGCAGAGCGTAGTCCTACGATGCATCCATCGCCACCAGCTAGGCCAGACAGCGATGTCGCACCCCCACTGCGAAAGGAAAATCTCCTAGTGACATTTAGAGGTGTATTTGAAATATGTGACCTGCTGTGAAACACAACTCACAAGGACTACAAGAATACGCTCAAGAGAAATCGGGCTGGGACTTATTTCTGCTCGAGACAGAATCGCCGAAAACTTCCAATCCTCTAAGCTTCTAAATATTCCAGACGCGTAGAAATTTAGAGCTAGTTAATTTTTCTGTTGTGATCGAAGTTTTCATTGCTGTATTTTGTTTCAAAATACATGTGGCAATAAGTTGAAATTCTCATTGTTCGTCCTAAAATAATTTTTATTTAGTCGTATGGATCAAAATTTCATTCATTAAATTCAAATGTGAGAATTTTTCTTTGTTGAGAAGTCAGTTCTTCACCCATAATTTACGCTCACTCGTTTCTTTGTACCGAGCATAAAAATTATAGCAACACAGGCTTTTCTTTTCGGATCCATTACATTAAAAGCGTCTTGTATGGGATTCTCACAATATTATTGACAATACTGAGCTTGTGTAATGCCATACAAATACTGACGACTGCTATCAGTATACTGATTAGTAAATACTAATGTAAAATACTGATGCAAAATACTGAGGTGTGTAAAGGCAGGATTACATATAATATGAGCGTCTTTATTCGCCAACTACCCATTACCTAAACTGTAATAATTTCGAATGTGATTAAAATTAATAAATACTTTTGAGATTGTCACGACCCCCAGGTTGAGAAATGATAGAAATCAACATTAACTGTTTTAACAGTAATATGGATTTATAAATAAAAACATTGGTATATATTTTCATCTTGTAAATATATGAACTGGATGATTTTACTTATTTTAGAAATTAAACTTACATCTATGAGAACTTTGTAGTTATATATTTTACTCCCTAAATATCCATAAAAGCAGAATAGATTGCTCTGATGACAGCCAACCTCCAATGGAAGAGAAGCGGGCACCATAAGAAGTAGTTTTAATTCAACACTGGCTAAGACTACTTTGGGTAAATATTTCACTAACCACTGCACTTTTAACAGGCATATATTATGGAAATTACGTTTCGTTTCAACTCAATTACAACAAAAAAAAATTACATTGGGATAGATTTTATTTATATGAATCCTGCACAAGAGTCCCAACTGCTCCTAGCCGTCTGGATCAATGAGACTATGGTATCCCCAATTGGGGTATGTTGTCAGGCTGAAGGTTGCGGGGAGGGGAAGGACATGGAGAAGAGGAAAGTGGGGAGTACTTAAAGCCATTTTAAGCAACATTTCAATTCTGAATGATGGTCTTACACCAGGGCGACACTGGGAGTATGTTCCGTATAGTCGAGAATTTTACTCTTCGACAACGGAGGCCGTCAATGGTAAAAGATGCATTAAAATTCCATTTTTATTCTATCAAGTTCTAAATTCACAGTATAAAACGATCCCTTTGCTGCAATTTTGGACTTTTTTGTATGGAATGACACTTGCCAAAGTTTCGTTTCAATCTAAATACGCATAAATTACTTAATTAACCCAATCTATGAACCTCATAATCTATTTTGTACATGTAAATAGTTGTTTCTTTGTTGTCGTTGGCGGTTAGCAAAATAATTACCCTATTTTGAAACTTTGAAGCTCTAGGTAGACCAAAGATATTATTTACATATTTAGAAACATATAATCAGTAATGTTAAGAAAAACAGCAGCATACTATTTTCAGCTTGTTTTTCAATACGTTGTCAATTCAATAACAATATAAGCAGTTACACAACTTATTTTATGGATTGTACCTTTCAGGTTAAAACCGGTGCCAAAAGTTATCACGCACTTGTGACATTAAATAATGATGATCTAATTCAATAGATAAATAATAAGAACAAATTTTGCAGAAAATCAAAAACAATACGAAACCTTTTCTGTTTATTTTATCAGTCGACGAAAGAGCGGAGAGGTTATAATATTTCAAACTAGAAAAATAATCTAGATAAATGACATAAATGTCAGTCAAAAAGATTGCAGATGCAGATCATGATGCAGATTACTGTTTTACCGACATTAAAAACATAAATAAACCACTCATTAAAAAGTCCCACTCACCACGGACTCGATTCCGTTATTTCCGTGATGCGACTTTGTTAGTATTGCCTGCATGAGAAAATACTCGCTACTCTGGGCCATTATTTTTTCTTATTTTGCTGAGGAATTTTTGAAATGTTGATAGTGAAATTATAAACAATCACTATTATTAAATTTCTTCTGTCAATAGCTGTGCATAAACTATAAATGTGACATGGGTACTGTGGTGAAGTCACTGCCAAAGTTTTTTTTACCCATACAATTTCTTGCTTGTTTATGATTCTACATTTAAATGCTTAAGTTGGGTACCTAAAATATGAGTCTTTTCTTTTAAAAACTGTACCGTCCCTAATGTTATTAGAAATGACTCGACAAACACAGTGCCGTATTTTTGTACTTCCGGCAGTGTTGTTCTTGCAAAACAACAATGTCAACCGTGTACAAATGTTGGGCGCACGTTTATCGCGTTTAATAAGCTTGTACCGTACTCAAGTAATGTATCTGTTTTAGTGCTTCTTCGTGTAAACTCCTTAAACATTGGCTACTATACCTACCCAAAAATGACCAAACAAATCATATTATCAACTTACAAATCGATTCTCGCCACTTTCCATGGTTTCGAATTAGTGTTGCAATGCCCATGTTTTCCCTTCACCGAAATAAAATTTCCCCAGAACGTACTTCATAGGAGTGAGTTTTTTTGTTGTGAATGTAGTGAAAAAATCTATAATTATACACGTATATACTCTTTTCGAATAAATAAACAAATGAATACACGATTTTCTATTATTATTTTGACGATCTAATAGTATTATATTTTTTTTACCCATAAACAAGGTTACAATATTATAACAATATAAACACCAATATTTCAATCACTCTCCTAATAAAGCAGCTGCTTGTGTTTAGGAGAGGACAACAAAATATTTTTACATTTGTTTAAATTAAACAAAAAATATTAGTAATTTAACAAAAAATAACAATAAAAGTAATAAAAATATAGGTTAGTAAATAAATGATTCAAAGGATTGAAAAGGCAAAAATATATTTCTAAACAATAAGTAAAGTTATGAGGTGGTACAAGAGTATTTTAATTTTTTTTATATATTTTTCATAGTTTTCTTCCGATCGTATATCAAGGGGTAATTTATTAAATAATTTTACACCCTTGAATATATAGTGATGCTGTGCTGTTTTGGTTCGTGCTAGTGGCACGGTTAGTCCTCCAACAGATATTATTCTTCTGCTAATATTCAATTGTGGTAAATTATTTTTACTAAAGAAATCTTTATGTATTTGTAGAAGTTCAATTTTGTCATAAATTTTTGTAAGTGGGGGAACCGGGAAATCTTGAAAAACATTTATAGTTGGGTAGTAATATGGCTTTTTTAAGATGATTTTTATTAATATTTTTTGAATAGTTTCCAATGGGAGTAGGGATGATTTATATGCACCCCCCCCCCCAAGCCACGATTCCATATTGTAGTACAGAGTGCGCCAGTGCATAATAAATATCTTTTAGTATTTTTAATGATACAATATTTCTTAGTCTAAAAAACATATAGATCAGTTTTCTCATTCGGTCTACTGTGGAATTTATTTGCAATAATACGATAATTTGTGCATGTACTAGTGCTGCGCCTAATCTAGTAGGTTTTCTGGGTAGTTTTTGGTGATTTTTTGATAATAAAATATATATTTGATAAATTAATATTATTTTTTTTAAAACACATTCATAATAATCTATAATATTATGACGCTAGCGTGTGGACGGTCAAGGCCCTCTGATTGGTCAAATTCAAATCGTATGTTACGGGTAAATTTCGCTTACTTGAAAAGTAAGACCCGATTTCATACTAAAATAGGAACTCTTCATGTAATACGAGATTTCTTCAAAAACATCGTTTATGCTCATATAATTTTTGGTATAGAAGAAAATATGTTTTAGAAAGTTAAATCCATTGGATTAATTACATTACAGTAAAAAATATTCACAATTACGTTTTATATATTGTCTGTCAATAATCAAAGATTTGATTATTGACAGGCAATTGACAAAAAAATGTCAATCCCTCCTTTAACGGCCGCTGGAGTAGTTTTTCTATTGGCCGACAGAGCGCATAAAAGCGATATTCAAATACGTACAATTTCATTTATTCAAACAACGGTAATTATTTACGTAAAACTACCGTTTTAATACGCATTTACAAATAAAACAAATATTTGATTCAACTTAATGACAATAAACAACAACTCTTTGCATGTACGATTTTGAAAAATATTGATATTTAATATTATTCACATAAATAATAATTTCGCACTATTTTGACAGAACACCGATATGAAGTTAATGCATAATACGCGTGTGTTTGTAGGAAGTACAGGCACTGCCAGCCCAATAAAATAACATGAAATACAATCGGAAGATAGAAACGCTTCGTTGATTGTAAAATTAGCCAACAAATCTCGAATCTGACATGTATTTATATGTATAGTAAAAAAATCAGTTTGCCAGGCATATATATTTATATATGGTTATTATTTGAAATCGCTGGACAAGGATAATTACGAAATATTTTTAAATAAAACCTTCTGATTTACGTTAATTAATATAAAAGGAATCTGAATGCATTTGGGAAATTTTTAATTTTAGCGTTTTAATTTTTAATTACCTACGTAAAATGAAAATTCGCTTTCGTTGTATGGGATGACAGCCGGAATAATTTATATTGATGACATTTTCTTTTGTTGGTATTCCTGATATGAGTGGCTAGATTTTTTACCATTTACTCTATGCAAATACTAGGTAGGTACTATTTTAGCCGAGCTCGAAAATTAAAATAAAGGTACTCAGTTTTGTTTTATAAATAAAGAAATTTTAAAAAAGGTTATTATACGTTAGGTTAGTTTAGGATAGGTAAGGTTGGGTTATGCTAGGTTTGGTTAGGTTAGGTTGGGTTAGTATAGGTTAAGTTAGTATATAGGTTAGGTTAGATTAAGTTGGATTATTATAGGTTAGGATAAGTCAGGTGATGTTAGGTTAGGTAAGGTTAGTTTGGGTTATTATAGGTTACGTTAGATTGGGTTATTATAGGTTAGGTTAGATTGGATTATTATAGGGTAGGTTATTATAGGTTAGGATAGGTTCGGTTAGCCGCTCATATCAGGAATACCGACAAGAGAAAATGTCATCAACAGAAATTATTCCGGCTTTTATCCCATACAACAAAACGAATTTTCATTTTACGTAATTAAAAATTAAATATTTCCCAAATGCTGTACGATTCCTTTTATGGTAATTAAGGTAAATCAGAAGGTTTTATTTTAAAATATTTCGTATTTTCCGTGTCCAGTGATTCCGAATATTTACCTATATTAATTTACCTTTACCCCTTTAGGCAATTATTCGGGAAAGGTAAAGTTTTGCCTGGACAACTGTCATCCTTATTTTGCCTAAACTCCTTCCTGTTCCGTGTTTTAACAATATATACTCATCCTCTCTCTGTGAATGACCTAATATCTACCTATTAAATGTAACTGTTGTTAGTATCACTCAAACTGGGCGAAGCCCATCCAAGTGCCGCCCGAAGGGCCTAGCAGCAAAAAAACCCGCGGAGCTGGTTTTTAACTGCTAGTTATGTTAACATATTTTTTTTATTCAAACATATGTAAAATTATGTTAATCACTTAAAAAAAACTAGCATAAGAACCCACTTTATATTATAAAAATAGGTTTTTAGTTTAGTTTCTAGAAAAGTTAGTTTAGTTTAAAATACTAACCTAACCTCGTAGGCCTTAAGGCTTGTTTTTTTTTTTAAATAAATATACTACCTAATTATTATAAAACAGCGCATAAAACATTTTTTATATTTAATACAGTAATGGTTTTCAGGCTAGTTTAAAAAAAATATATTTGATTTGTAATTTTTAGTGGATTTACACTTCAGAGCACTGCATATTTATTGAAAATGTTGTAAGGGCTGGATTCGAAATTATTATTTTTTTGTATTTTCCCTGGGACTCTAAGCATCCCTTTTTTCCCATATCTCGTGAATTTTCCCTAGACATCGCAACACTGCATCGCTTGTTTCTAGTTTCCAACGAGAGAAATAGGAATAAACGAAAACACAAAACAGTTTTGTAATTTACCTTTAAAATGGCGGGCGTGTGGTTTGTTAGTGCTGTGATATTTAGCATTTTACTTAATTGCGGTGAGTCATTACGCTTATTTGTTATTTTAACTTATGCATTTAATCAAAAACAGTCCATTATCAGAAAATAACACGAATATTGCTATTATCATTCATATATTACTCAAAAACTCAACTTACAAATTGTAAGACGATTTTGTTTACATGCTCTCTTGTGTGAATTATCACTTACAAATGTGTCACACCCATTTATCTGGGCATAACATGTTTTTGCGCAAGTTACGCCTTTCATAATGCAGAATGAATCCCATATTTCCTCTTTGACTAAGATGTAATTGGTTTGAAAATGATTTAAAACCTGAAATGTGATAAGCATTTTTGATGTTGTGTCTAGCGATCCCGTTGATACCGCCCGTGTGTCGAAAATCGTTGTTTTTGTGCAACGCTTTCTGTTTTTTTTTTTAATACTTTCTTCCATACAACGTTTTTCTAAATTATTACTAATAATAATTAATCTAAAAGTTAATGTATTCATTTATTTGTACTTAGAGGAATAGGTGCTTGGTTTACCTGTTGGGTGAATTTACTTCTCACCTGGTTGCACAAACATAATAGCTTCCTTCTGTAATTCGTTTCTTCCTTTGGGGTCGTTTTTCGAACAAATTGTTTTTATAATATTATGTTGAACCGTAACGGTTGATTGTGGATTGAATCGTTATTATTTATCGATATCCTGGTACTTATTTCATTTTTTTTTTCCTGAAATATGCTTTGATTGAGCTAAAATTTTATTTAAAATCTTAACCGCACACAGGAAGCCCTGAGGGAAATAATTTCTCTCAAGGCCTGTGTCATCTTCGAAGACGCTGTGTGGAGGGTCTTTTTGAGGAAAGGAAGTAGTTAACATGTGTCTTGAAGAGGTCCGTGTTGTAGGAGGCAGGAAACGCAAAGGCCAGCAAATCATTCCACTGCCAAGTTGTTGAATGAGAACGAGTGTTTGGTGTATTCTATGGCTCTGCACACCTGTGCCGTAGGGATCAATATCGCTAGTTCATCGTAGCATCTTCCATTAAAATATCAGTATAACAAGAACAATTATATTAATATTCCCACCTGACCTTCCCAATTTATTAATTAAACTAGCTGACGCGTACACGGCTTTGATCGACTTTTCTCTACTTTCAATAAATATAATATCCATGTATTACATATATAAACTTTCGATAGTGACTTAGTTTTATACTATTTAGAGATGTTTATGTTGGCGAAACCTGAGGAAAATATGACGCAATCAAGTTAATCAAATACCGGAGTCGATTCATTTTGAGATTCGGTAGAACAGAATGTATTAATGTAAAAAAAGCCAGGAAAGTTGTATGGCATACTATCCTTTCTACCTATTTAATACAAAAAATAGATACTAGTTAGTTGGATTTAAGTTTGTAGTTTGAGGTTAATATCGTATCAGATAATTGTTTTTCATATGTTTATTCTTTCTACTGTTACTGAAACAGACTCAGAATGAATAGAATGAAAGGAAAAAGAGAAAAAAAGATAGAAAAGAAATCAGCAAAGAATGTAAGACAAAAAAATCTCTAGGGTGGTACAATCATATAATATTGTATCATGGTATTATAACTCAAACACTCTTTTTAAAAATCCCTAGGGTGGTACAATCGAATAATATTGTCTCATCATATTATGACTCAAACACTCTTTTTTAAAAATCCCTAGGGTGGTACAATCAAATGATATTGTCTCATCGTATTATGAATCAAACACTCTTTTTTTTAAAATCCCTAGGGTTGGACAATCGTATAATATTGTATCATCGTATTATGACTCGAGACACTCTTTGTTTTTTAAATCCCTAGGGTGGTACAGTTGTGTAATATTGTATCATTTTATTATGACTCAACACCATTTTTAACCATATCAATTTTGATAGTAATCCAATTGGTTAGATTGATACACCAAACCTTGAATGAAAAGTCCTCTGAGTCACAGGACTATAATGTGAAATGGGATAACAATAAGTTCATTCTACCATGACACTCGCAAGTACCTACTTACGTCTATTCCTTCTGATTTTATACAATTCATATGAGTAATAGTGTGAATCATGAAGTACCATCAGTCATTCCTTGATTTATAAATTAAAAAAAATATATATTTAAGAGTACAGTCATATTAAATTTTTTTCATTTCAAAAGCATTCCTTCTATTATGAATAATCTGACAATATTTGAAAAACTCGCTAGATATATTTTTATACATACAACAGTTAGGGTTACCCAGGGGTTTTCAGAGATGACTATATCGATCTGTTCTATGTTGTATGACTCGTGTAGTCAGCACATTCAAAAGTGGGTTAACCACAGAATTATTAATTCGTCGTGAAAGAATTACTAATCTATTATACCATCTATTTTGTTCAAATATGATTTAAGATTTTCACGGCCAAAAGTATTTTTGTTATTTGTTTTTGGGGTGTTATGCCGTGTTGCGCTAACTCCTTCTTTAGCCAACGTTTCGGACAGCATTGCAGTGTCCATCATCAGGGCAGATGTGTTATTTGAGGTTGTGTTAAATAAGCTCACATTTTAACACAACCTCAAATAACACATCTGCCCTGATGATGGACACTGCAATGCTGTCCGAAACGTTGGCTAAAGAAGGAGTTAGCGCAACACGGCATAACACCCCAAAAACAAAAATCTATTTTGTTATTTATTGTAGGAAACTCTAGAACGGTGAACGGTGGCACTATCAAATGTTACTCTACGTACGCAAGCTCCCTTGAAGCGATTTTCTCATGAAAACAGTGCTATCGAAATAATCCAAAAGTTGTTAGTGTACATTGTCGGTTTACTGCCAGAAGTCATTAAGTGACATTTTTGTCAAAACTGAGAAGTCACAATCTACCTATTTTGTCATGCTTTATACAGTATATAAGTTATTATGTCGAATAACACTTTGTTCATTATATCTAATTGTGCATCTTAATCTTTTGAACGCTTCTCCACAATATGAAAACAAATCCTCGTGTGTACTTAGGCCACTGCGTTGATAGACACAAGTGGGACACCATGATCACTTAACATTTTTAGTTATGAAAACTTTTTCTAAGATATTAGACACACCAAATTCTTTACATACGTTTTTCGTTAACTGCATTTTTTTATTTTTCAATCGGCATACACAACATCGTCTGCGCAGTTTTTTTATTTTGTCGGTTGATGGAATCAATTCGGCCGTATGCTTAGTGGCATCTTTAGGCAAAATCCGAAACGGGTTGAGGTGGGCTGATGTATTAGGCTTTGGTATTTGAGAAATCTCTGGCTTATATTTCTCAATTAGTTGCATAATAACCCCCAATTGAAAATCTGCTAGAGATTTTTTAATACCTGTCACTTGGGTGTTCAAAATAAATGAATTCAATAAATATAGGTCAAGTATGTAAAAAAATACTTTTTTATACCATTTTATGATCTTCCGCATATAGGATAAACTGCTCAGCATCATGTCGCTTTTTTCAACAGCTCCCATAGATTTATTGTAATCAATGACACAGGCGGGCTTGCGGATGGGTTTTTTAGTTTGGTGATTTATTTTACTTGTTTCTTTAAATGAGTTATCGTGCAAGGTAGTTAGCATATGTACATTCCTTTTATCACACCATTTTAATGCTAAAAGGGGACCGCGGCTTTTTGACTCAAATACGCCTTTTTTCAGTTTTATAAATTTTGGCATTTCTTTCGGTTCTTTTTTACCGTCCCACAGGCATTAGTTTTTTTCGAATGCAAAAGATTGAATAACTTTGGACTTTAGTAGCAATTGTCACACCACAAATTGTGCCCTTTGCCAAAATAATCAGTTAGGAGTGTAGTAACAACAGCGCCGGTTATTGCCAAGTTCTGCTAATCTGTAATTTCCGTGCCTTCTCCGCAGTAAATTATGAAATCAAGAATGTATCCAGTTTTTACATCACACAAAACAAACATTTTGATTCCAAAGCGATGTCTTTTTGATATTAAAATACTGCTTAAAAATAAGCCTACCCTTGAAAACAATGATGCTTTCATCTATACATAGGTCTTCATAGGGTATAACCAAAGATATTAGAAGAACGAGATGTGCTATGCGCAGTTCGTACTGTATTGTTTGAGTGGAATTGTTTTGCCGAGTGTCGCCGGTTTTGTTCACCAATACTACTGCACACCTTCGCTTACGCTAAGGCATCGCTAAGGTATCCGCACTAATACATAGAACAGATTTCTGTGCGTACACGTCCCGATACCGTTCAAAGTACCCTAATTAGTTAGTACTCCGGCTACGGTCCGGCGGCCAACATAGCATATCTCGTTCTTCTAATATCTTTGGGTATAACAGACTCTTTAAATAGTGTTCGGGTGTGATTTAAAATTAACCTTATTTTATAAAGACGATCTATGGGAAGGGAATTTGAGTCACAGAAATGTAAATTTTGCAACAACAATTGATATCGGTCTCAACTCAAGATCTGGCCAAAAATAGGGGAACTTAGAAATATATTTGTACTCCAATACTCTTCAATAGTCAAGTGTTCGTTTCTTGTCATAAGCATGGTGATTGCAAAAAATAGAAACATTTCTTCAATACTTGTATCCTTCCTTCCTTCCTTGTGAGTGCTATACGAAACGAAAGGAAAGATCTCTTATCTGGTCTACGCCAGGAGCATTTTTAAGATACAAAATCCCACAAAAATAATTTTATGTTTTTATCTTGCTTATAGGCAAGGTGTTCAAACGATACAAATTTTTCCTTGCCAATAGGAAAATTCGGCCCACAAGCAGTTAAAACACGATTAAGCCACCTCGATTTTAACTAGTCTATAAAGAGTAGCAGGGGCTCCATATTTAGTCGAACTCTGATCATTGAGCTTCTTATTCCATTTTATATGGTTATTATTTCAATGTGATATCCCATATTGTTGAAGTTATTGTTTTTTTTGTACGGAAAAAATCCACAATTAAATTTATTGTTCTTTATTTTTATGATGTTTCTAATTTGTTGTGAAATTGTCCTTAGGTCTGTGTCAGAGGACGCCGACGATATCCCACATCACGCAGGAGCAGATCAAAGACATTGGAGGAACTGTGGAGCTGGACTGCTCCGTACAGTATGCCCAGGAGTACCCTGTCCTATGGGTGAGTCAATGTCAACTGTGTCAATTTAATAATACTGCAGTTGTGATCACTGTTCAAATTCTCAGCAGATGTCGCTCATCTCAATATTGTCGTAGAACTCTGCTTCACATACTTTCATCTCTTTGAATTTAGAGATTTCTCTCTTTCTGCTCAGCTTCTTAGCCCGTCATCCTGCTGGCTACCGAATGGTAAGGAATCTACAACAACCAGAGACCCCGAGCAGAGAAATTACACAATGGCTGCGCTGCAAACTGTAGCGAACTTTATTTTTCTTCAAAGGGTTTTCGGTTTTTGTCGATTCCTTACTGTTACCGAGCCAGTGGGACGACGAGACGAGAAGTCTATTGATTTGGATGTTTATGAAAAACTCCTATTATTGTTTCAATTTCCATGTCCAACATTGTTCGTTGGAACTATTGTACTGTACATATTATGTAATATATTATAGTTTCAACTTTTCACGAGGCCGAGTAATTTAAGAGGAACGGCGAGGAGGATATTTTTCATACAAAACTTAAATTTGGATTTGATGCCAAAATACTTAACCAAACTGAAAAAAATATTTTTTTAATCTAAAGGTATAGTACTACTATACCTATAATTAGTACTACTATAACTATAATTTCTTTTAACTAATTATCAAAATTGCCTCTAAGATCATGAAAAATTGAATTCTTTAATAGCCTTTGTGTAATAATTTAAAACATAAATAAATAAAATTCACATGTCCATAGATATTTGCTATCTTTTGATTACATTTTTTTTCAGTTTATTTAAGTTTTTGGCTTTGAATCCAAATCGAAGTTTTGTATAAAAAATGCTGCACAGCCGTTCCTCTTAGCCCAAGTATTTTTTAAACTTTCTATGCAACAATAATAATATTTAGCTGATTTCTGTAGTGCAGTTTTTGTGAAAAATCACCTCAAGAAGGCCGCTGGTTTGCTCTAATTTGTCATAAATAACACTTTGTGTACATAATACGTAGTGTTTGTGCTCTAATGTGTCATAAATAACACTTTGTGTACATAATACGTAGTGTTTGTGCTCTAATGTGTCATAAATAACACTTTGTGTACATAATACGTAGTGTTTGTGCTCTAATGTGTCATAAATAACACTTTGTGTACATAATACGCAATGTTTGTGCTCTAATGTGTCATAAATAACACTTTGTGTACATAATACATAGTGTTTGTGTTACAGAGTTGTTTTCTACAAAAAAAATTATGCCAAAGTTAATAATTTTTATTACTTGTGTGTTCTGGGGATCTAACACGGTCATATCGACAACTTAACAGTCGATGCTAGTTTATCAATATTCCTAGCGTGCCCCAAACTGCTATATTAATATATCGATATATTATATGCTATATTAATATATCGATAATTTTGTCAATATTGATTTAAAAATCACCCTTTGGCAGAAACACTTACAGATTTAATCTATGGTGTAGCCGTTAGTCATTTCGATATGTGATTTTTGATATAAAACTTATTTTCGGCATTTGCTGGCATGCCACTAGCCTTGATATCATGAATAACTATTAAATTATGTTTTCTCAAGTTAAAAACTGCCCCCGTTAATTAAAAATCGGCACAAAACTTTTATTGCCAAAGCTTATCGACATTTAGATAACTTTATATAAAGGTTAAACTAATTATATTTTTGTCAATGTCAATTAACTTCAATTATTGAAGACGATATTAGAGATTTTTAAACGAAAATCTGAAACAGAAAAATCAAAAAAGGATACGGTCACATCTAGGACTCGAACCCAGGACCCTTGTCTTTCCGGGACACAATTAACTTCATTGGCAATTTGCAGCCGTGCTAGCGAGTGTCAACTAATTACCGAAATTGTTGAAACCTTTATCGTGTCAACAAAACTTTGAAGCCATTCAAGCCAGACCTATTTATAACTTGAAAATTACTGTAAAGCCTGTAAAAGTATCCCAGTTTTGATGATTCACTTACAGATTATTGCTTTTTTGAACCTAGTTATTATTGCTTCCTAGAGTTTTCATATACAAAAACATCACATCACAAAATGCCACCCCAATAATAAACAGTTTTGTATCACTACATATTTGGACGTGGAACTCTTTTGGATACCTATCCAACATCTCTACACTTTTCTATGTTTTGCTTTGTAACAATATAACGTTATATTATTTTTTCTTGCTTGCTTAGCTGATGAGACAGGAGGTAAGTCATTAATATTGCATGTTGTTTCTTTGTCATATTAATTCAGTTCATTTGGATTTAGATGACATCACAATACTGCCGTGGTAAATAAAAACACAGTGTCTTCCCTGAGACTCTCAATGAAGACACTGTGTTTTTATTTACCACGGCAGAATAGTCGTCAATCCCTCCACATTGCTACTACGTTTGGTTTTTTTAATTTTTCAAAATATTTTTTTATGCCATGTACAATAAAACTTGTATATTCAACTTAATATTTTTATTTTTCATTTGAGTTCCTTATTGTAGCATTTTGCATAATTTGGTTTTGTTTTGGACGCTGATGAAAAATCATAATTATTTGCAATTATTATTCAATAATTTTCAAGTAATTATTTTAACGAGTTATCCCTCCGCAGTTGAAGCTGGACCGAACGAGGCAGACGGAGTTGCTACCCATCTCCACTGGTTCCACCCTGATTGTGCGCGACTCGAGGTTTGCCCTGCGATATGATGTCGCCTCCTCCACCTACACTCTGCAGGTATATACTTGGATTGTGTTGTATTATGCACCGTTACATGACCAATAATAAGAAAATGCAGCATCCACTGGTGTGCTGGTACTCTCCGAAAGCATTCCTGGAGCAGACCGCCTTGAGGGAATCCCATAGATAATAGATATACGGGAGATGGGTCATGAACATTGTTGAATGATTGTGTCGCCAACATCGTTCAACCATACTACTGAAAAACGGATCTAGCTAATTACATAACTTTCATTGGCTCCACTCTGTTCTTCCGTGCAGTTTGGTCGTAGGTCGGCGACAGTCGACACGCTTCCATACCATAGCTCCTTTTGTTTCTAGTATCTGTGGATTAGTGTCATTCATTTGCAGCGTGTATGCTTTACTGTTTAGGATATGAATTGTTCTGATAATGAAAGTATTTTTGTCCTTCGTCAGGTCAAAGATATCCAGGAGACGGACGCGGGCTTCTACGTGTGCCAGGTCCTGATCTCTATCTCCAACAAGATCTCGGCTGAGGTGGAGCTGCAGGTGCGTCGACCGCCCGTAATCTCCGACAATTCCACCAGATCGCTGGTGGTCAGCGAGGGACAGAGTGAGTTACCTAAGTTTTCTTCAACTACAGACTTCCTCAGTGTCTTCCGACGTGGTCTTGCGACGTTGTAAGCTACAAATGAATGCTAGCGAACTATTCATAAAACGCACCCTTTCTACGCAAAGCAAGAGGCGTGCATCTGCACACCTTCTTTTACTTTCAGTCCAGCTATTATAGATCTCCGCTTTTACTTTAAAAACTCTGGTTAAATGCCCGTGCTAAGTGACCCCAAATTTTTCTCAATTGTTAGTGTGTATAAAATACGGGTCCTTGCGATGCAGTACAAAACACTAGATCTCCTGGTCCGATGTTGTGTCCGATGTTGATACAACTTTCATTCATTGAAAATAGTACATTAGTTTAAAAAAACCTGTCTGTCCTGGTTTCAAGAAATCAGTTCTTTGCTTTGTTCTTTGCTGGAAATATAAATTCAAATAGCCAACTCCACCCCCAGGATGGGAAAAATTTCTCAGAAATTCTCTAGCAAACCCCCCCCATGTTTTTATTTTTATTTATGAGGAACCGGTTCCAAAAGTAACTGGATAAAGAACAAGTTCCACACCGGTAACTGGAACCGCAGTGACAACCATTTCAGGTATTAACTATCTTTATCTCCATCTAAGCTTAGACGTTTAGGAGAGTCCAATCCTTCATTGTACAAGACCTCTTTTTTTAATTTAGCTATAAAATTTTGTTAATATTCTATTATCTAGGTATTTTATTTCTTCTTCCATCTCATTCTTTACCATATTCCATTTAGTTTCGAGGCTAACGTTTAAATCAATCACTTTTATACATTTTTTTAATGTAAAACCGCATAAGAGTCCCAACTGCTCCCAACCATCTGGAGCTAGTGAGACTATGACAACCCCAATTTGTGTATGTTGTGAGGCTGAAGTTAGTGGGGAGGGGAGGAAGATGGGAAAGAGGAAGGTGGGTAGTACCTGGCTATTCAGATCTGGTCATCAAACACTGCCAAAGCCATTTCAATCGACGTTTCAATTCTGAATGGTGCAATGAGAGCATCTTCCACTCTAGAACATTCCGCAAAAAATCAATATATTATTTTGTATGAGTAAATTGTGAAATAATACTATAATTAATCAAATAAAATATTTTTTAAAATAATTATCCAGATTTTTGTTTATTTTTACCAGACATTGGATTTTATAAATTTTCATATTTACTATATATTGATTATAGCTCTTATGACCGTTCCTATGTATTCCTAATTTCATGTTTCCCATCAGCTGATTTATGAAATTCCATTATTACTAAGTGCGAATGTTGTTTGAATGTTGCAGGTGTGCAGATGGAGTGTTTTGCTGGTGGCTTCCCCACTCCCAGGATCAATTGGCGCAGAGAGAACAATGCCATCTTGCCCACGGGGGGCTCCATTCACAAGTAAGTGATTCTCAGTGATGAAATGATACATTTTTAATTAGCATAGACAAATTCTTCTAAATTGATTTTCTACTAAGAATACGAAAATCCCACAAAAAAATGTGTATTGTTTATTAATAATAAATCTGTGTTTTTAAGTTGTGAAGTCAGTTTAGTTTGAGAATGATCTGATTTATTATGCTTTTTATTAACTAACTATCACGCCGTTTCCCCCCGCAGGGGTAGGCAGAGAGGACGGACCGCCAAACAACTCGGTCTTGGCACACACTCCTTGCCTCATTCACATTCATACATACTCTTCTATTATTCTCTTGACTCTTGACATGGCCCGACTCAAGTATCTGATTCACTTGGTCGTGCCATGTCTTCCTCGGGCGTCCCCGACTTCTGCTACCATTCACATTTGCATCGTATATTCTCCTTACACTCCTTTCTTCGCTCATTCGCTCTACATGCCCAAACCATCTAAGCTTCCCTTTCTTGATCTTGCTTATTATGCGTACATCAGCCTTGCACTCTTTGCGGATCTCCGCATTTCTCACACGGTCGTACATGGTTTTACCACACATACGCCTCAGGGATCTCATTTCTACAGCATTCAGTCTACTTTCATCCTTTCTCTGCCAGTTCCATGCCTCACTTCCGTACATCAGGGTAGGTACCAGCACTCCATTGTGGACTGCTAGCTTCGCTTCTTTGGACAATTTTTTGTTAGCGCCAACTGCGTTCAGTCCTCCATTAATGGACATTTTCACAAAACACTTGTCAACATTTTGGAATTCACACAACTAACAATGCTAAATGTGCAAACTGATAAGTTTACATGTCACTGTTAAAAGTAGCCATAATGACTAATAAATTTACATGTCACTGTTTAAAGTAGCCATAATGACTAATTTTTTCCATGATATGAAAAATATCATAACAGCATTATCAACATTGTCATTGTTCGTTGGAGCTGTCGATTCTGTGACTCATTGATCATTTGACGATTTTAGCTTCACTACAATGCTTTTATGGAATTGTAAACTAATCATTGGTTTTTTTATTTTGCTGTTTTTTTTTTTAATATTTGCTGTTCAAACTCCAATAAAGAACACCTTTATTTACCGCTAACACTGCTTTGTAAAAAAATTGTTAATTTCGAAGGTTTTACAAGTTAAAGGCTCTACACACCTTCCTGTAATTGGTGGCAATATTGCGGAGTAGTGTGGAGCGCCCTAATTGTTATTATTATTCCCCTGAAATTGGGACTGGCGACCCCACGATATCAGTTCGTCGAGCGTTAGTTCTTCAAAACACTCCATGTCCACTATTGTTCAGTTGTTCAGGTCTACTGGTTCCAGTACTCCCATTGCATTCGTGTGGCTCAAATTACATCGTTTCATCAACCATTTCTTCACCCAAAGCTTTCTTTTCCCTTTTTTTCATAATTGCACGCAAGAAAGTGCCAGAGCTATGCTGCACCATCAGTTTCACATTTCACACCGAGTGTGTAGAGAAGATGCCAAAATCCTTCCTGAACCAAAAAAAGAAAATTTGCGTGTGACACTGTAGTTTGTTGTATTTTTCAGGGGCAACGTGCTGAAGATCGACAAGGTGAAGAAAGAGGACCGCGGCACATACTACTGCGTGGCGGAAAACGGAGTGGGTAAAGGCGCACGCAGGAATGTAGCCGTGGAGGTGGAGTTCGCACCCGTCATCAGCGTACCCAGACCGCGTCTTGGACAGGTTCGAAACATTATTTTTTTTAAATTTTTCATTATTCAGTGTTTAAATATTGTTAAAATTAAACTTCTGTTTGGATATTGTTGATAAGAGATAATGGTTCATTTAAATACGCTACCAACAGGTTCTAAAGTATAAAAACCCATGAAAAGGTAATGTTAATGGCAACTCTGGCACACAATGGGTTCAAATTTACAACACCAGAGGTTAACGGGGACCTTTATAATGTTGCTAATCATCAAACGAACATCCCAATATTAAGTTACAGTCACACGGAGCGATTTCATCGCTGTTATTTGAATGGTAGTGACGATATTGCTTTGTGTGACAAGGTATACGCTGCGAGTAACTCAATTGGCAACTTTTAAACATAGCGGCATTCCGATGAGAACATAACATGTACAGTTCTGATTGCGATAAACATTTTTGTTCACGTTACCTCTTTGTTGCTCATCATGTGATCTCTTCGCGTAGCTAGTATCGCCTTGTCTGACATATCAAATCGCTAGTCACTCACTTTCACTCGCTGCTTAACACCTTTGGAGTTTCAGTAGCTCCGTGTAACCCATCTAATAGCGGAACCGTGACCGAGCCTTTAGTGACATTAAGAAAATTTACCCTTTATATTTTGAGGCTTGCAAATCCACATTCCTAAAGGCGTGTGTTGCTGACTGTGTGTTGTTTGGCAGGCTCTGCAGTACGACATGGATCTGGAGTGTCACGTGGAGGCCTACCCGCCCCCGGCCATCACCTGGCTGAAGGACGAGGTTCAGCTTGCCAATAATCAGCACTACAGGTAACTAAATAATTATTAGGTCTTTGTGGACCGAGGTTTATCTAAATAAAATTTGTGTTTATTTTATAGGTATGTATTTTACATAGACATTCAAATTGATAGAGCAGCCAATCAGGGAAAGGGGAACAAACCAAGGGAATGCGGGAGGCGGCGTGATCACATCCCTTTCTGTAATTTGTCAATAAATTAATCTGACAATTTGCCTGTGGCAACTATTAGTTATCATTTACTAGTCCTTTTTTACAATGATGCACAAATTGCTGGCTGGGTAAAAAACCTAACTACAAATCCCAAATCGGGTAAAAAAAGTTTGACTTGTTTCCGAAATTGAATATTATTCACTATAGCAAACTTTACCTTTCTGTGCAGGGTCTGGTTATTTCAATGTGCGCTCTTCGGCGGTCAATGTATGACTGATGTTGTAGTTTATTGAAAGCATTCTCGAACCCTACTGGTGTTGAAAATATGGTCACATGGTTTACCCCCAGCTCATTGAAATGATACCCAGATTTCATGTTAGGGCAAATTGCAATTTGGATGTCTATTGTATTTTAGTATTTGCAACTCTGGTGTGACAAAGCCAGTCCACTTTTTGTATTCATCATTTAGACGAAATGAGTGCTTCCACGGCAGTATATCCATTTGAAATATAATTAACATCTTTCCTTTCACCTATAACATGGAACTCTTCAGGTCTCAGATTCACTACTTCTTTTCCTTACAAGACTTGATTTGTGTGCTCAGATAATTTCCTAGAATTGTGATCTACACAAATTTGAATGAAAACTGAAGTAAGGGTTAAACCAATATTCTAACTCTTGTTATCAATTTCAGAATCTCTCACTTTGCCACAGCCGACGAGTTCACAGACACGACCATTCGCGTAATCACCATTGAGAAACGCCAGTACGGACTGTACACATGCAAGGCGGCCAACAAACTGGGCCAGAACGAGGCCCAGGTGGAGCTCTTTGGTCAGTATGCCCACAATCCCCACCAACTCCTCCTTGTGCTCAATGCTGTTTGCAGTAAATACGGCTAGGCTACGTGTCTGCTGATGAATATTTCTCGCATATTAAATGCATGTTCTTGGGAATAACTTTGAGTTTGCCATTCGTAGCTCTGGGGCAGTAAAAACGCTGTTTGCAAATTGTAAACACAAATATTAAAAAGTATAGTCACACTTCTCCAAAACTCGTGACTTTGAGTTTGCCAATCGTGGGGCGATTGCTATTTTAAACCCATGAGTTTGCCAAATTGTGGAAATAAAACACTGAGGCAAGCACTAATAATTGTTGATAGGTAGTTAAATTGCTGTGGCAAGAACATTGAGTTTGCCAACCATAGCTGTGGGGCAGTGTAATAACTGGCGATCTCATTGAGTTTGCTATGTCAGATTACCTTTGTGACGATAACGTTGTCAACATAGTTATGTCGACAGATCGGTCTTCTCGGTGCAGAAATACTTTGCAATACCTTGCATGAATTCTGCTGCATTTATGTTTAATGCGGAATGGCCAGCATAAGAATAAAGCAAGTTTGAAATTTCAAAATGATAATCATGAATTTATATAAATAGTTTCTTTCTTGAATTAGATTTAATACATTTCATAATTATGTTTTATTTAAGTAATATTATGCATTTTAGATTATGTATATTTTTTTCATATTAGATCTTCCATTGCATTTACTTTGAGCTTTGAATGAGTGGAAATTTATATATAACCTCTAGAGTTCGATGTGTAATTACTTCAACTGAAGTTAATAATGAATTATTTATGATTGTTGGGTTTAAGGCGTGTTCCTCTATTATTAGTTTGTAGCTTTTGACAATTTTTGCTAAATGATTTGTTTTTACCTGAATGTTAGCATTTTCATATGAATGTGTATTAGGAATTTGATTTAAATTTCAATAAATGAATCCATACTGCGATGAAATGGGATGAAACACAACCTTTCTGTATAAATGACTACCAGTGTCTAGGATTTATAAAGACAGGTATTATTTGTTTCCAAGGTCTGTAGACCCCTTCCACCAGTAATATTCATCCCGTTTCAATGCATTCCTGAAAATAGAAGAGTACATGTTATGATCATGATGCAGCAAGTATCGATAAGAACATCTTCAGACGAGCTCTCGCCACCAGTAACTTAACACGTATCATGATCTTGCTGCATTATTTCATAGCTGATTCATCATTCATGACATCCCGCCTCGCCCTAGTGGTATAGTCCTACCGCTGAGAGTTCCGTTGTAACCTCTCTCTCTTCTACATGCGTCATTTATTAGATAAAACGAGAAGTCCCAACTGAGCTCTCTGCGGTATGCCTTTATGAATGTGCTTTTGCATTTAAGAATTATTTAATTTACAATTTGATTTTTTTATTTTTTCCAACTCCATCCCAAAATTGAACCCTCATCATGTTTTTCCTATTTCTTACATCCCAATTTTGAATATCTACCCAAACGTATAAATTCTAATTCTTACCACTCATTGAACTGATTTCTCATTTTTATCCATAATTTATCCATTTCTGTAACTTGGGGTTTTTCTTTGTATCATAATTGAACCCACTTCTTACCATTTCCTTATTCTATTTCTGACGTCTCCGTTCATTGAACTGATTGCTCGTTTCCTTCAACAATTCATCCATTCCTGTAATGTCGTGGGATTCATATCTTTCACAACCCACTTCTTACATTTTCATTGAACCAATTTGGTCCATACCTGTGTCATGGGGTCCCCTCCGTACGTTCCCCTTCCGCCTGCACAGAGTCCATCATCCCGGTGTGCCCGCCCGCCTGCGGCCAGGCCCGCTACGGAGCGGCCCCCACCCTGCAGCCCCGCCTCACCACCACTGCACTGGGCATCATCACGCTGGGCCTGATGTACCACGCGTTCAGGCCGCATTTCAGGTACGTACCACCACTACACTCGAGGTTTTTGTCGCAAACTCCCATCATGTAGGTCTATCTTCGTTTTGCAGGTATGTATATTACACTTGGTTACTTCAGTTTTTTTTATCGCAAACTCCCATCATGTAGGTGTCTGTCTCTTAGAATGTAATAGCGCACATTGACGCATGGCTTTATCGCATCTAATGTTACTTTTGTGTTTTGTGGACTTATATATTTTATAGTTTAATCAAATACTCAATAATGTTTTTTTTTTTAAACCGTTACAATAAAATTAGACAAACAGATATATATGTATTTGGATTTCATGTGTACCAAAAAACACATTGCTCCAAGAGCAATCTGTGTTCTATTATTATGATGAATGCAAACAATGTAATTTTGTGACAAGACCAACTCATTTCATAACGTTTTGTGTCCTCTTTCATTTTATATATATATATGTATAAATATATACATAGCTGCATTGAACAGAAAATTCCTTTAGAAGTGTAATCTATACTGACTTTTTCGGTGCTTAGGTTCCTACAGGCAAATGAAGTTTGTTCAAGAAAGAAATTTGAAAATATTTATTCAATTTCACTCGTAGCACTTATTATATTTTGATTGAAGAGCACACAAATTTATTTGCACTTAAGGGTAAACACAATGTTGGTTA
Organism: Hesperophylax consimilis; assembly: GCF_061612785.1. NCBI lineage: Eukaryota > Metazoa > Arthropoda > Insecta > Trichoptera > Limnephilidae > Hesperophylax > Hesperophylax consimilis. Next base: position 10,540,225 of record NC_142862.1, on the reverse strand, counting down.
TAATCTATGTGTTCATAGATGGCGTTAATTTAATTATTTTATTAAAATACGCCTTTTACAAGTTAAGCTTTACAATATAAGGATGAATTATTTGTCCGCGCCAGTACATACGCAATATTAATATGAATAAATGGTTTTGTCCCTATAAAAACTCAAAGGCATACAAATTCAATATTGTATCGGTGATTCAATCCAATATTGTATTTATATGCCTCTCTTGAAAGAATTGAGTTTTTATACGGGAAAAATATTTATTCATAATCATATTGCGTATGTACAGGCGCAAACAAATAATTGGTCTTTATATTGTAAAGCATAACTAGCAAAACGTATATTTTAATAAAATAATTAAATTAACGCCATCTACGAACATGTAGATTATAACGAACGTTGCGTTTAACCTTGATATTAGATTTTTGTCAAAGACTGAAGATAACCTGCTTGAATATTATTTATAATGTTTTTTGTGACTAACACAGTGCACCATAATTTATTTGATATTTCCAATATTATGTAAAAAAGAAGTAAAAATGGAAAAGAACAAGAGGAATATACAATATTTATACTGCCAATATTTTTTCCAAAATATGAAAATTTATTGAATAATTCATCTTCTTTGTAAAAGACAGAGGCCCTTTAAGGATTTCCCATTGGGAAATGTTGACTTAACCCATTGGCCTCAAACGACGCCATCCTGGCGGGTCTGGTGTCGTCGGCTTAAAAACGAAAAAGGGATACATTATTGACATCTGTGTTTAAAATTTTAAATGCCAATCGCTCTGTAGATAATTAAGCATTCATTTCGTAGTAATTGGCAGGACTCCGTTGGTACAGTTTTTTCCTGATATTTACGATTGAAATTTTGTTATATTTCAGCGTCATTGAATTTTTTTTTAAATAGCGTGTGGTTCGGGAATTGACAAGCTTGTTCGTAAAATGCGTGGTGGGCGGCTAACATCAGCCCAAATTGAAATAAAATATATTATGGTCATAAGTATGATTAATGTAAAACTTTTCTTAATCCAATTATAAAAAAAAGAAAAAAAAATGGGTTTTATGAAAAAAAATATTTTTATATCCTCGTTTAAACATATTATTATTATTTTTTTAAAAACTGCATATATTTTTTGCATACCTTAATTCAATGAACGAGTAAATTTAAAAAAATTGTTTCGTTTGTATGTTTAGTTTAAAAGTTATGTAAGATTTAGTACACCACTGCAGATTTAAAACTTCGGTACAAAACAATTCGGAGGCCAATGGGTTAATACATGTATGTATGATGCCCATGAGAGTGCCTGATTTAATTTGCTTCAATTCTGTTGAATGTGCGTGCTGATCTTTTGTGTGATTTCTTAGGTGAGGTGCTTCTCGTAAAGTCACAATTCTGTAAACAATGGTGAACTCACAGTTTGTTTCTGTACTATCAGTGACACTTTCGCTTACTGTGGCAACGAAGTAGAGAGAACGGCAGGTATGATTATGCACAGGTTTACTGTCCACATTCTCATCTGTTTCCTCGAATTTCTCAATTACTATTCGAACTGTTAACTCATTTGTTGCATTTTATTTACTAAAAATTCCATGAACTTTTAGCAAACTGTTTCTGGAAACACAAATGCAATGAGTTTTCACAATAATATTGTATTGTTGCTTTGGTAACATGACTTCATTATTAATCCAAAGGCAGTTGACAGGTGGGAATCTTTTAGTGTTGCCAACATAATAAAATGACTATTCTGAGCAATTTTAATCAGGTTCTCCTATTGGTACACTTTTACAAGGTGGAATTGCACTTGCATGATGCTGAGAGTTAAACAAACTTTTTGGGAACTGAATGAACTCCCTGAGGGTCGTACAAACTTTCGGGGGAGTCAAACTAACTCTCTGGGAACTGAATGAATTCACTGAGAGCCGAGTAAACTCACTGAGAGTCAAATAAACTTTCGGGAGAGTCAAACGAACTCTCTGGGAACTGAATGAACTCACCGAGAGCTGAATGAAATCACTGAGAGCCGAACAAACTCACTAAGAGTCAAACAAACTCTGGGAGTTGGTGCCCTGCCCCAATCAACTAACAGTACTATTTGTTGCAGAAACGCAAATGGCGGACGTTAACTTCCCCGGACTAACGTGGGACCCGGCCGTGTACCAATACTACTTTGGCGCGGCACCCTCCAGCTCCCCTCTACATATCGCTACCACAGTCGCCTTTGTGTTAATACCGCACTGCTTTCTGAAGACGCTACGCCGGCACTGATTGATTTTACATCACAACCCATTCTAACTCGGTCAACTGTTTGCCAGCTGAATGTTAATAGTACATTCTAGGTTTAGAACTTGAGGACATTCCACATTCTATTTTGAATCAGTATGAATCACGGACATTCTACTTTTGAATCGCGGACATTCCATATTTGGATCAGTCTGAACCATGGACATTCCACATTTGAATCAGTTTGAATCATGGAAATTCCATATTTGGATCAGTCTGAACCATGGACATTCCATATTTGAATCAGTTTGAATCATGGACATTCCATATTGGGATCAGTTAGAACCACGGACATTCCACATTTGAATCAGTTTGAATCATGGACATTCCATATTTGAATCAGTTAAAATCATGGAAGTTACACCTTTTATCGATTTTATTTGCAAAACTTTTCACATTTGAATCACGAGTGTGGTGGTTCTTATAAACACTTGAATGTTGTGAAATGATTATAATATTATTTGACATTCCATATTTTATTACTACAAATCATGAACATTCCACTCAATGCAATGCGACACTTTGGTAGCTTAATTATGACCTAATATAAAAACTACATTTGAATCTCATCCATTTTAGTTTTATGCCGTATAACACATAAGTACAGTAAAGCCCGCAATTCTATGATGATATTATATAATTTGTGACGCATATTGGTTGTTTTCATGCAAAATATCTTTTGATTTTTGCCATCACAACCTGTGACATTTTTTCTAGTATTGATAAGAGTTTATCTCTGTAAATAACGAAACAAACCCGAACGGTTTAACAAAACGATGAAATAATTTTGGCGAGTGCCTTTCTTCGCATAAATTAATAATATTTGTAGAATGAAATTAAGTAAATCTCTATAAAAATATTTTTCTCTCTTAAGTCTTTCTTGTTTGATGAAAACAAAAAATATGAATCTCTTTTTTATACATTTATACATGACAGTTGACATTTTACGATATTAGTACCCATTTTTAAACTTTCTAAATCCTTAAAAAAGAGCAATAATTTATATTTTATGTATTTATTTATTTGACCTTTAATATTTAGCATTATTTAATATAAAATTTTTATTCATGACTTTTTAAATAATTAATGATTTGAAAAAATTATATGTTGTAATTTTTGCCATTTGATATTATTAAAAGTCAAATTCCATCCAATTTATTGTATCCATTTGTGACTTTTTTTTTAAACATTTACGTGATCTAATTTTTTTATTATGATATTTTGTAATCTCTACCACTTGATATTAATATCAAAATCCATCCATTGTTTTATATATGTAATAAAACTTATTTTTAATTTTTATGACTTCAATTATATTATGTTGTTTTATTGACTTATTGTATTTTTAATTGTAATTAATATTGTCAACCAAAAACAAGTAGAATAATCAATACAAATAATTTATTTTAACTAGAAAAGCACGAAAATTTTTTACCATAGTAAGGTATAATATTTTTTTACTTACTGTTTTGACTGTGCGACTTAAAATAAAGCAAAAAAAAATAAATTGCATTTTCGATCAAGTTATTATTTATGTTTTCAAAAGCAAATGTCATTAATTTCCAGAGTACCTATAATGTCAAAGATGGCCTAGTTCATCCAGCAAGTAATCAATTAACGCTTTTATTTGAATTATTTCAGCCTTATTCAAATATTTTGTGTCCCGCTAGTACATAAAACAACAATAATTAAATATTGTATAAGGTTTTGATAGAAAGTTGCCATGTTGAGAACATAATATTAACTATAAACTTTGTGTTGCCACAGAAAAAATCTCAAAATGTTGTACTTTGCCATCTTTGATATTACACCCTGATTTGGTTCATGAGAAAATACCACAATAAATAAAACAATAACTTTGTATGCAGTTTGACACAGTTAACTTTGAAGTCCGTGATGTCACCACTAAATTGTAGATTTCCATACAAAATAAATTGTGGGTAATTTTTTTTCGCAAAGCTGACATCACAATTTAAACTGTCGAGCCCATCTTAATGCTGGAATTATTGAGAATATAGGTTTGTACTTTCTATAGTTTGTGAATAATTTTTCTTTGATTTTTCGTTTGTTCCGCTTTATATCGTAAAATAATTCATTTTGAAGCATGTTGAACATATTTTGATGGCTGAATAACATGGCCTCTTTAGCTTCTCTTCTGGTTGCCTGCAGAGTTATCTGTGTCAAGCTGTAGGTAGGTCACTTTAAAACCATATTCATCTATATAAACTAGTAAATTGTGTTAGTTTGAGAGTACAAATGAATGTTGTAACATTTTGAACATTGATTCAATAGTTTGGTGTCTGACTTAATCTAAGTGTCACAGTTTCTTTTGTTTACAATAAATAATAAATACACTTAGAAATGCAGTTTTTAACATACAATTTGCCATATTGTGTAATATTTTTGGCCTACATATCCTTAGAATTTAAGTTGCGAATCCATTGGACATATTTCTGGTGAATTTGACGATTTTATGGTAGATGCTCTCACGGCTGTTGTTCCCAACTTTTAGAACGATCAATCTGAGGCTTCGATCAGCCAAGTGATTTGTTCAGTAACGTTCGATTCGCCTGTTTCCAAACATGTTTACCGTTGATTATCTTAAGTGGTCCCGCCCACTTTCATAGACAATAAAATGACATCAAAGTAAGTACTTTCAATGTTAAATTTATATTGACGAATTAATTATTGTATTTATTATTAATACATATATTTTTTTGATTACTGTAATACAAAAACCGATATTCAATATTTTTTTAAACAAACGTATGTAATATGTTAAAAAAAAGTGTTAGCTTGTCTTTAATGCCACCGTGTCTTGGCTTTAAATATTTTTCACTCTGTCTACACTTTTTATAACTAGTCATTTACTGAGGCAAGCTTAATCCAGTAGTTTGGCATGCTTAAATTGGTTGATAACTCAGTCGTCACATTTCTGTTGGAAAGAGCGTAGTTGTGCGTTTGAGCAGTGTTGAGCCAAAATTTCGGCTCAACAGTTGATCAGTAGGATTGGGAAAAACTACCGTCAGTATCGCTCTGGTGAGATCCTTCAGAATCAGTGGCCAGATCTGAATAATCAGATGCCTTACAACCTTTCTCATCCCGTCCCATTTCACTCAGCCTTACAGCTTCCATTAAATTGGGGATGCAATAGTCCCATTTTATTGTATCGATTATATTTATTGACTCTGAGCTCTTCAGACTAGGTAATTTTTAATTTAAAAAACAATGTTATTTTTCCTCAAATATGTCTAATGTTGATAGCAGTGTCTAAATGTTGTGTGTTCATTTAGTAATAAGGTTAGGTTATTTCCGTTTGAAGGTAAAACAGGTGGCAGGGTTTAGTTAATCCATTTTCTTCAATTCGTACATTTTCATTTTGTCAAATTTATTTTTGATACATCACAATAATTGCCAGTTACAATCATTTTTAAATACAAGCTGCACATATTCACAGGGGGAGACAGAGATGATAGAGTGCCATATGACTTTGTCTTTTCATTCACTCATTGCTTATTCACATTCATACATCCCCTGTTACTGAGAATATGAATTTATTGTTATTTACCTGCCAAGCTCAGTTTTTACACTTTTGTTATACTAATTAATCACTGTATAAAAAGAAGTTTTGATAGTTTTTTTTTAAATATAATCTGGGACCTTGTTGTTTTACCTTGTTTTTGTACCATTTAATTTTTTCTTTCATTTTTCACGATTTATAAAAACAATGTTTCCTTTTATGAACATAGTTTCAGATTAATTTGCGACACCAATTTACAATATGAATTAATGAAATAAAATGTTTTATCTAAAATTATTGTAGTTTTATTTTTTGTTCTTATTCAGTTGCCTGGAAGCCCGAGGTACATGGCACGATCAAGTGTGTCAAATGCTAGATTCGGGTCGTGTCAAGAGTCAATGTAACCGAAGAGTATGTATACAATATGCGTACAGTGTGCACATCTATGCATATATGCTTATGTGTGTGTTTGTATTTAAATGTGTATGTATGTATCTATGTACGTGTGTACATATATACGAGGGAACGTTTTTAAGTTCATCCTTCACTTCTTCATCACTTGAAAACTTTTTCCCACGAAGTTCTTTTTTCAAGTTTGGAAAAAGGTAATAATCACTGGGAGCCAGGTCAGGACTGTAGGGTGGATGTGGGAAAATTTCAAAGCCCATCTTCTGCAGGGCATTCATCGCAACACGGCTCTTGTGAACAGGCGCGTTGTCGTGCAGAAGGACACCTTTGGTCAATTTTCCCCTTCATTCTCCTTGATGGCTTCCTTTAATTGCTCTAAAATTGAAGCATGGTAAACTCCGGTTATGGAAACACCTTCATCTTTGTAATCGATCAACAGGATTCCTTCTGAGTCCCAAAAGACTGTCGCCATGATTTTCGCAGCCGATTATGACACCTTAAACTTCTTGGGTGGTGGTGTGCCTTTCTTGTGCCACTGCATAGAGTCCTGTTTCATAATGATGAACCCAAGTTTCATCACCAGTAACAATTTGAGCCAACACTCCATCTTTATATTCCCTACAGAGGTCCAAAAATGCACGAGAACACTCCACGCGCTGTTGTTTTTAAGGCGGCGTGAACATTCTCGGTACCCATCTTGCGCTGACTTTAGTCATGCCAAGATGGTCGTGAAGAATTTTGAAAATGGTTGTATCTGATACTCAAACCATTTCTGCCAGCTGTTTCTTCTTTAGTCAGGCATCTTCTATTATTAATATTTCGACTTTTTGAATAATTTCCGGAATGTTCACCTCGATAGGCCTTCCTGGCCGTGGGTCATCTTTAAGCGACTCCCTGCCTTGTTTAAAGAGGGTATGCACTTGTAAACCATATTTTTACTTGGACAAGAGTCCCCGCAAACGGATGACATATCTTCCAGTATGATCTGAACTGATTTTCCTTGCTTGGTAAGGAACTTGGTAGTGAATGAAACGAGTACTGTGTGCAAAGACTGATTTGTGCAGCGGCCCTTTCTCTCTGCCTACACCTGCCTAGAAATGGTGTGACGGTTATAAAAATAAACTCACTATTTTTTTTTCTGTTTGAAATTACTAGGTTGATGCAACTATTTTCAGCTCATTACCCAGGTGGATTCATCGGCTTTCAACCGCAGTAAGCAGTTCTTATGTTTCCATATTAATATTTTGAGGAATTAATCTCTAAATAGTATAAAACAAGTCTATCGTATCTATATTGACTATCCGCGTCTGTCTGTTTGTACGCTTTGTTCTTCTAAACTACGCAACGGATTTTGATAGGGTTTTCAGTATCATTTAGAACATTTCTTCCGGAAGGTATACATATATATTTTATTTAGAGAAAGTAGAGAAAAGTAAATGTTTTTTAATCAAGTCAAAAAAATATATTTTCGGAGGCTTACATTGCTAACGCTGGCTAAACCTTATGATATATATCAAAATAATGTTTTACGGAATTGTATATTTTAAAAAGGCCTACAGAAAAGTCCGTGATGGTATATGACATGTCAGCTAGCTAAATATTATGGTAAATGTATATATATACGAGGCGTATCCAGAAAGTAAGTGTACTGAATTTTTGTAGGTTACAAATTTTGTTATTGAAACAAAAAAATTACATGGTTACCGTAGTACATATGTAAGCTATTTTTCGACATAGTCGCCATTCCTCTCAATGCAGGTGGTGAAGCGGGGCATCAACTTTTTGATGCCTTCCTCGAAGTAGTTTCCCGCCAACCCCTTCGTCCACTTCTCCACCTCCTCCTTTACCTCCTCGTCTGTTAAAAACCTTTTTCCACCCATGTACAGCTTCAGGGAGATAAAGAGATAATAATCTGAAGGTGCTAGGTCAGGGGAATGCGCGGGGTGGTTCAGGACATCCCATTTAAACGAGGCAAGCAGTTTCTTCGTGGCGTTGGCCGTGTGTGGTCTGGCATTGTCGGGCAGCATGCTGACTCCCTTTGTCAGCATGTGCCTCTCCTCTTGTTTTGAATCGCCTTTCGCAATTTTTTTAGGGTCTCATAGTATCTTGCAGAGTTGATGAGGCAGATATTTAATCAAAATTAAGCCTTGACAGTCCCAAAACACGGATGCCATGATTTTTTTGGCTGAAATTGTGTCACAATTGAAGGTCTTCCGCTCCTCTGATCATCATGCACAGATGTAAGACCGTTTTTAAACTCGCGATACCACTTGTACACACTCGTACGATTCATAGCTTTATAACCATATGTAGTTTTCACCTCATTATAAACTTCAAACGGAGGTTTTCCCTTTCAAACGAGATAACGGATGACGCCGCGTATTTCGCACTTGGCGGGAGATTGGATTGACATTTTTCACGAAAAGTTTTGTCGCGTCGACACTTCTCAACGTACTGACCTTGAATTGGTCTCGTTGCGGAGGGGAAGAGTCAGGCTACACGGAAGTGTAGCCAACATGTCGAAAGTAAAATTCATTCGGTCGTGAGAGTCTCAGTACACTTACTTTCTGGATATGCCTCGTATATACACAACCAATCACTTGAGTCAATATCTGTAAAAGTTTCAAAACTAAAAAAAAGCCAGCCAGTTAATAATTTTCTGCCAATGCAGGTGAATAGTAAATTGCATTTCTTTTCAAACCCAATTAGAATTTTGCCATTCCCTTTGTGGATTATTTGCAAAAGGTTTATTGCCAAATCAACATTGCAATCATATTTGCAAACAAATTATTTTACATGCAAGCAAATTCAGTATGAATTCAGAATTATTTATTGGCTGATTTAGCAAAGAAAAAATTCTGAAAAGCGATGTTGCTTAAAATGGCTTCGGATATGTTTAATGACAAGATCTGAACAAGCATGGTTTCAAAAAACTTCTAAAACTTCCTCATTCTTTTCACTTCCTTCAGCCTTGCAATATTTCTCAAATGTGAATACCATTGTCTCGCTGGTTGTGAGCAGTTGGAATGCATGTTCAATATCACATAAAAAACTATTTAGCCGTGCTCAAGGTACTTACATGATAGAAAATTTTGGTATTTCTATAAGTATCCACAAAGTCGTCCATCCTAATCACTTTACTAGCTTGCTGGAGGTGGCAGGTTCAAATCCCGGTGTGCACAAGTAAATTTTATTTGATGCATTTGTGTTATTTCACAAATTACTAATTTAAAATAACATGTATTATATTTGTGGCACGTTACAGAGTGGAAGATACTCTCAGTATCTCCCTGTTAAGTAAGACCACTATTCAGTATTGAAACGTTGCTTGAAATGTCTTTGGTCGTGTTTGGTGGCCAGATCTGAACAACCAGGTACTTCCCCACCTTCCTCTTTCCCATCTCCTTCCCCTCCCCACTACCTTCAGCCTGGCTCTAGACAGTTGGGACTTCACATAAAAAAGCCATAGCATTTTACTTTGAGGTTGAGAAACACTGTCTTAAGATAAAGATTACTATAAATGTAGTAACTTTCATGAAAATGATCATTCATCATGTATATCTCTACCGATAGTATTGCCATTTTAACAAACATTCTGATAAACACTTACTTCAAGAACTTTTACTGCTCAGTAGTGATAACTGACACAAAACTCTCTTTAACGAACACCGATGTGCCTTTAATTTTCTTTGAAACCAAAGAACATGATGACTTTCCTTTTCTCTTTGAAGTCATGGACAAGGGCTGTCACGGTTACGTTTTAAGAATAAAAAATTTGAATCGATTCTTTACGCAATTTGGAAATGTGACGCTTTATATTAATCACAGATATGGAAGGAAGCGTTTCATTATTTTGCCTACTGATGAAGTTGATTTCTCGTTGAATAACTTCAATTATGACTGGGTGAAGCATATTCCAGATGTTATACTTTTAAAAACAATTGTTATTGACAATCAACAATCTGTCAAATTACAAAGTGAACCCGATAATAATCAACAATTTGTAACGATTATTGTTGATAATAATAAACAGTCGAAAAGTTTAACTAAACCAGTTGACAGTCAACAATCTGTCGGATCACAAAGTGAACACGATAACAATCAACAATCTGAAACCATTATTACTGATAATAATCAACAGTCTAAAAGTTTAACTAAACCTTTTGACATTCAACAATCTGTCAGATTAAAAAGTGAATCCGATAACAATCAGCAATCTGAAGCAATTGACAGGAAAAAATCCAATCTTTTAAATAAAACAGTTGATATTGAAGAATCTATTCCAAAGAACAATCGAAGATATGGTATATTTTTAAAAGAGAAACTGATAAACATAGAAATTCACAGTTTTAATTATATAGGAACAGAGAATATGAAAGATATGGTGCTGCATGATATATGGTTTGGAGAAAATCAAACGTTTCAACAGAAAGCTGATCTCTTTCCTGATAAAATGCGAGATTTACAAGGTAACTTTTTTTTACAGTAGCTCTACACATCCTATGTCATCTTTATAGGTGCTGTGTGGAGGGTTTATTCAAGGAGAAAAAGTTCAGGGAAGGAAAAAGGTATGAGGGGTTGGAATCTGGGGGGCAGTGGGTCCACGAGTGACGTACGGATGAATCCGTCGCTCCCACTGCGGTGCAAGGCGATGGGTTGAGAGAGTTCTGCTAGAGAGGTCTAAAGGTCTCTCTCAAACAGGCTCCCAATCCAGCCTGCCACATAGTAAGTGGGCAGATGCATCCGCCGCCAAAACTTCCGTTCAAGTTCTTTCAACATTTCAGTTTCGTGAAACAACTGGACACTATAATATTATATACTATAATAACAGAACTTGAATAGAACCTTCACAAAACTTGAAAATCAACTTCGAAATTTCATGAATTGTTTAAATTCTGCAAAACAACCCGTCCTAAGTATAGCAGAACTTGAAGAGCTTAAGAGGAATGACTTAAATTTGAATTTCTGGCCAAAATGACCAACCAAACTGATTTTTTTTTTTTATCTACAGGTATAACAAATATGTAGTAAAAATTTATTTTTTTGTTAATTTATAAAATATAGAATTTTCATTATTTTAGAGGAAACTTTGACAATTATTATGAGTTAACAACAAAAATTTAAAAAATAATATTTGTCCTACCTACTATGTAAATAACTGTCCCAAACAACAATGACAGATGTGCAAATTTGTAGTTTTGGAGTAGATTTGTTTAATGTTTTCGTTTCTGCATTTTTACTGTTTTTGAGATCAAGAAACTCAGTGTTTGATATTTTGCACTAACCCTTATTTATTTAATTAGTGAAAAATATTATCAAAAACAGTAAATTTGGAGAAACGAAACTTCAAACAGCTTTACTGCAAAACCACAATTTTGCACACCCAACATTGTGCTTCGGGACTGTCGAATATAAAATATAAAAAACAAGGTTGAAAAAATTTATAAATTTAAATTACAAATGACTAGTTTAACATTGCAACATAAATTTATCATATATCAATAAAAAATTCAACATAAAAGATTTCATTAGAATTTTTTTTTCTCCATATTTCATAATTATCACAGAAAGAAAAAATAATTTTTTTTTAATAATCACTATTAAATCACAAAAAAATTACGGAAGATGCTTTTTATTGTTGAAAAATCGAAATCATTATATTTATATATTAAATAGCTCATATTCGTACTGGATATTTTATATGCTTTTTTTTCAAAAATAAATTATTCATTTAGGTTGGGTATTTTTGCCTGCAATCCAAATTTAAGTTTTGTATGAAAACGGCCTAGCAGATATTTCTCTTAACAAATTGATGTAAATTAATATTTATTTTTTAGGACGTACTCTAAGATTGTCCATGTTCAACTACAAGCCTTCCAGCCTGTGGTGGGAGGATACAGATGGCGTGCACCTTGATGGCACAGAGGCTAGGATCGCCATCCAATACTGCAAGTGAGTTAGAAGTAGGAAGCACCTACTCGGAATATCGGAACTCTTTCATCGATGGCCGAGCAAACATCATCCTACAGACTCTTCAAACATACCAAACATAGCTTTCTCTACTAAGTCTTCAATCAATCTTTCTCTGGAGTCAAGGTAACCTTAAATTTGTCACTCCTGATGAGAGATCGAGGTATCAGGTCTTTTCTTTATAAGTTGTACAATTTCTCAAATTTTGGCAATTCGATGAAGAACCAGAGTATTTTGAGGATGTGCCTTTGAAACAACAGTTTACTGGCTTCAACTTTTAGTTAATCCGAACACCGCTCAAAAAATCAGGGGGGTAAGTCTGTATCTTTTGCATTACCTAACGCCGATTTAATCGGCGTTAAATGAGTCACAAACTTACATAACAGACTCAACCCCTAGAATTTTATATGTATATCCACTCAAGCGATTTTTGGCATATCTTGCCAAGTTTGCAAAAACGTTTTGAGCGATCGCTTGCCATAATGTGCCAAATTTATAGAACCTAAACATATGGGATAAGCGGTGAAATCTTGGTGGATTCATTGGCTTTAAACCGCACTAAGCAGTTTCATATGTTTCCTTATTAATATTTTGAGGAATACATATTTTAACACCAATCGCTCAAGTGGTTATATGTTTACAAGCAAATCATTTTTTGCCGCATCACAGCAAATATAGACTCACCCACCAGGTCAGAAATCCACCTTACGTGGCTTGATTTTGATATTTTTAATTAATCATTATGTTTTATCAAACTCCAGAATGACGAATTATTGACCTATATATTCTGCGATTTAAAAAAAAACTGAAGTGCCATTCAAGCACACACATATATGATAGTCACACAGGTCTTGACTGTCACATACATGTACGTCAGCCGCAGTTTAAAGATTAATACAAAATTGCAATAACATGATTTGTATTACCATTGATTGTAAGCTGCTCTAGGGCCCAAAGACTACGATAGGATGGACATATTGAAATAATGCCAGATAGCAGGACATTACAACTCATAGCTAAGCGGGTACCCCAGAGGAAGCGACCCAGAGGCAGATTGAGGAAGAGATAGATGGATTGTGAGGATAAGGATTGGAGTAGGTCGAGAAGGACGACAGGCGAATGGCGAGGGACCGTAGCCAATGAATAGCGTTTTTGCATGCAATGCACTACTACTGGGAATTATCCCATTTTAAGACGATGTCAGACACAAATATTCCATGGGCAGAAGAAGAGGCAATGCGGTATTTATTCTTCCTTGCCGGTGCTGTCAACTGATTTGACATGTCTATAATTATTTCAATATCTCTATAGATTATTAGGTGTTCCACTGAAATACGTTTATGTATTGGATAAAATATAATATGTATTTATCGAAAACAACAGAAAAAAATGTTTTGTCAAAAAATGTAATGTACAGTCAAACTTGTTTGAGAAGTTCCCACTTAAGAAGTTTTGTTTTTCTATCCCTTGAAATCCCATACAAAAAAATGCAAAAAGCAAGATTTTTCCGATATTTTAAGATTGGCGGTGAAACCATCACAAAAGAAAATTAGCGGTGAAATATACTTGAAAATGTCCCTTTTAGCCGAAGTCGTAAAATTTAAATGATTGACATATTTTAAGTATTGAATGTAAACTATTCAACTTAAAAATGACAACATTCTAAATGTGTACCCTTTGTACTGGAGTACACGGTAATGGTGCAAAGAGGAATTTTCTAGTACCGTAGGGGAAGGTTTAATTAAATAGGACTAGCTGACGTGTACTCGGTGTTGCTCGACTGTTCTCTACTTTCTTTAAATATAATATGCACGTGTTGTATCTATAAACCTTCCGGAAGAAATTCTCTAAATGATAGTGAAAACCGTATCAAAATCCGTTGCATAGTTTATAAGAACTAAGTGCACAAACAGACAGACGTGGAAAGCGACTTTATTTTACACTATTTAAGGATATAAACCTTCCGGAAGAAATTCTCTAAATAATAGTGAACACCCTATCAAAATCCAGACAATCCAAACGCAGATAGCAACTTCATTTTAGTGTAATAGAGATGTTATGGTTTGCAGGTGGGTGAATTGCAGCATAGAGCTGGTGCACTACGAGGAGGAATTGGAGTGGGGGGAGATGTTTGAGAACAGGACGGGGGTGGGGCTACTGGGGAACGTTTACCACGATCGGGTGGACGTGGGATTCTGTAAGGAATCTACAATTCATTATTACTAACACTTCTTTTAACATTTGCTTATAATATATTTGGAATTTGTTACGGCGTAATTTCAGCGTCTTCGTGCATGTGGTTCCACGAGTATACCTTCCTAGACCTGTCTGCTCCCTATATCCGGACCGGCATCACCGTTATAGCTCCACGACCCAAGTAAGCTATTACATATCAAACATTTTAGTTTTTTGTTGTTGCGATTCTTCATTATAAAACCCGCTATACTAAATTATTGAAGAGTCACCTAGCTATCCATGTAAAATTGTACTGTAATTTGAATAAATATTCTTTTGTACAATAATAAAAAAAACTGCCAGAGTAGTTAGCAGGTTAATTTTACAATAATTATATGACTATTATAACAAAAATTTTTATATAGAAAATGAAGGTGAAACTTTATTATGCAATCATTGCAATAAAGCCAAAAAAGTTCAATTACAAATTTAATTTGAAATCAAAGTAAATTTGCAGCAGGGAAAGAGATTTTTTTAATGTCGTAATAATGGTAGCCTATTCTAACCTAACTTATTACTATAATGCTAATTATCGCTTTCTTGTATAACATGTTTTATGATGCCTAATCAACATAGGTGATCTTTTAGTTATATTAATGTAAGCAATTTGGTATGTAATTATAAAATACTTTCTTTCTCATTTAAAGAGTTTTACTATAAAGTTAAGGTTAATTATACAGAAAAATGAGACGCGGTTAAAACACATTTTATTTAAAAATTAGATAAAAATGACAAACAACACATTTCAATAACCGATAATGGAAAATAATGCATTTTGACATCTATTTCGTTAAAAAAAGATAATTTGATGTCTTTTCTTAACAAACCTCAAAAATTTCACATCAACAACGATGACCGCCAAATGAACAATCCATTTTAATTTTAACGAAAAAAATATTAAATTTCATCATTTTCCATTTCCTAGGACTGAAATACTTCTCATTATTATCTAACTAATATATATATATTATTATTTTTTATGTTGCTTTTAACCGTGTTCCATTTTTATATATATATTTACCAAAGTTAAGTACCTAACACATAAGTAATAAGTAATCAAATATATATTTTTATACTTGCAGATTGATCAACGATTTTCTCTTTCCATTTCTCCCCTTCAAAATGAACATTTGGATATTACATAACATTGTGCTGTTGCTTGCAACCATACTATTGTACATTTACTGCGTCATGGAATCAACCAATCAAACTCAAGCTAAGCTACTTGACAGAGATGATGACAACTTCGAGGAGAAACCAGCAGATGGCAGTGCTTTAGGGGCCATAAACAATAAGTTTACGAATGAAGTGAAAGAAGCGAATGAAACTACAATTTACCGAGTTAAAGGGAAAAAGAGATTTGAAAGTAATGTAAACACTTTTAAGGGAGGTTCCTTTATATACAACATGATGGGATCTCACCTGAGCATTTTGGATATACTGTTTTTGCAAGTAAGTTATCTTTTTTATAAAAAAGCTCTTGTTAAATCTTAATTATTGTCAACTAACTGACGTGTACCTGACGTTGTTCGGGGACTGGGAATGGTTTGGTGGGGATGGTTTGGGGTAACGTTTTGAGGTTATGAGGCATTTTTGAGATATACAGTTCCGTAGTACATTATTTTGATGTATCTCATAAGGTTTAGCCAGCGTTAGCAATGTAAGCGCCCGAAAATATATCTTTTTAAGACTTTATACGAAATATCAACTTTTCTTTACTTTCTATAAATATAATACGAATGTATTTTATATAAAACCTTTTCAGAAGAAATTCTCTAAATGATATTGAAAACCCTATCAAAATCCGTTGCGCAGTTTAGAAGAAC
Source organism: Hesperophylax consimilis (assembly GCF_061612785.1). NCBI lineage: Eukaryota > Metazoa > Arthropoda > Insecta > Trichoptera > Limnephilidae > Hesperophylax > Hesperophylax consimilis. The sequence continues at coordinate 10,523,991 of NC_142862.1, read as the reverse complement.
TAAGTTCACAAACAGACAGACGTGGATAGTGACTTTGTTTCATATTATTTAGAGATTAGAGAAGCAAAGAAACTGTTTCTTTTGTCAGCAAAAACTCTCAAACAGTGATTTCAGAAGTCAAATTTGCACAGTTTTTTTTTCTATATGGAATTTTTAACTATTTTTAGATAGCAAAATCTATCCCGTCACGACCTTTGAAATATTCGAAAAATAACTAGGGTATAACTCTATTATCGTGGAGAGTTTCTGCAAACATTTCACTGGTTTTCTCTAGAGAATGCATGTGAAGTTAAACTCCCACTCATAAGAGCAAAATCCAAAAAGTTACTGTGGGCTAGTCACACTTATGAATCATAGTTCAATTTTCAATTTAGGAGGCAGGTAATGGTACCGCTGCCCCCCGGAATCATTTATTGGATAACCAACACCTCTCCCATAAGTCACCCCATGTGGTGAGCTACGTTTGGTGACTTTGCAGGGGTGATCGGGTTCATGTGGGTGAGGATTATCTAGGTATTGGCGGCGGAAGCTTCTGTCACTTACTGCATGGCGGGCCGGATTTGGAGAGACTTGTTTGAGGGAGATCTTTTTACTTCTCCAAAAGGACTCTCTCGACTACTCTCCACCACTCTCGGCCAATCTCGACCACTCTCAACCCATCGCTTTGGACTGCAGTGGGAGGGATGAATTGGAATGTCTGTCACTCCCGGACACACTGACCTTTTCCTTCCCAGATCTTCCTCTCCTTCCTTTCCTTAAATCAACACAGCATATCCAAAAATGACAAAAACAAATATATCCTCCTGTGTGGAGCTAATGTAAAAATAAATTAAAATATGGAACCCATACAGGAGAATTGTAATAGAATAATTATTGAGAAAATTATGTCATTATAGCCTTCTTGTAACTATATTCTGTGCAGTTAAACACATCTACTATGACTGCTTGTCAGACACAAGGTACTAAAAAGAAGTGATATTTGAGAATGCTTCTCAAATTCCCTTTCCCTATCCAAAGATATAACAATAAAGCTAACTTTCCAGGGAGGCGGTTTTGGTGGCGGTCGTCGCGGACTTGCGCTGCGCAGTGCCATGCTGTTCTACGCGCTATTTGTGTGCAATGCCTACACGTGCGGGCTAACCTCCACCATGACACGCCCGCGCTACTCCACGCCCATCGACTCGGTTCGCGATCTGGCCGCACATGGCATGCAATGGGGTGCCACACACGACGCTTGGATCTTCTCAATCAGGGCTGCCACTCAGGTAGATCACAAAATTTAAGTGAATCAAATACTTGAGTCGGATTATGTCAAGAGTCAGAATAACAGTAAGCATGAGATGATGCATGAATTTGAATGAAGTAAGGACGATGTGCTGAGAAATGTATGATCATTCCCCCCTCTAATGTGGTTTTCCCTGGTGGATAGTTTTCCCTCCCTAAACACTAGTTATTCTCAATTAGGGAGGTATTAATTAACTACTTGGAACATAAACTATACACTTAACCTTGCAGATCATTTGAAATAACATACTGTTGTACACCGTCATTGGACGGTTGCTATCTATTTATATTCTTTGTTATTACTTTACAATTTTCTTAAGATTAACCCTCTGTCTGCTGTAGAGTCACGTGGGGTAACCGTACGCGGAGTGTAAGTGTTCGCAGTGATGTTTCCGACAAGATTGTGCCTGTTAAGCGCCCGCGCGTTCCTTAATTCATTAGCGTTCTGGATCGCGCCGAAACAGGACATGTATACAGTGGATGCTGATTTGTCAATAAAAAATGGTAGGTAAATTACTTTTTTTCATGCGTTTCTTAAAATTTTCACCTCCGTTACCGATGTGTGCTATTGTGTAACCAGCTGTGTCAGAGCGACGTGGTCTACGATAATTTTTAGTGAAATATTGTTAGTTAGACGGGTGCAAAGTGATAATTCTAATAAAGATAACCACTAATCTTATTTTTAAAGTTTATTGAATTTTGGTGTGATGGGGTAAGTGTGCTGGGGTTAGCGTTCACAGTTGGACGAGTGCGAACACTTACCCCGATAGATGAAATTGATTTTATAGCATAATATTTGAACTCTCGTTATTTTTTTACAGTGAAATATGCAGCGTGCGTACGTGAGTAACCTGCATTCATTTTCCCACGTAAACGACTGAAGGGAGAACTAATGGACGATGGACCGGCGGGTTATATTGGAATGGTTTCCGATTCCGGATTTATAAATGCTAATTTGTATCTAAACTTGTTACAGCATTTTAAACACAATGTGGGGGCAAGTCCCAACAACCCTGTCCTTTTGATTATTGATAACCATTCATCTCATATCAGTTTTGAAGCAACCACATTTTATAGGGACCACGGAATAGTAGTCCTGACATTACCTCCTCATAGTAGCCATAAAATGCAGCCACTAGACAGAGCATTTTTCAGTCCTCTTAAAGGTCAATACGCAGTGGAATGCAAAAGATGGATGGTTCAGCATCCTGGGAGAGCAATCAACCAATACCAAGTTATCTCGATTTCGATAAAGCCTTCAAGAAAGTTGCAATTGTTCAGATATTCTGAACAATCAGATCTCTTGCTATGCCGAAATACATGCGGCACCAAGCAGCCCATAAACGTCTGTCAGACCTAATAAAAATATTATTCATCAGCTTCTTACTACTCCGATTGAAGATGTAATTGAAGTTCAGGCCAGCTCCCCACCACGAGATGCAACATCAGTCCTTCACGTCCCAATATTTGTTATAAGTCCTCTGCCAAAAGCAACAAATACACAAAAACGACGAAAAAATGCTTGCAAGTCTGAAATAATTACCTCAAGTCTCTATAAAAAGAAACTTCAGCAGAAGCAGAGAGATGCAGATGCAAAAATGGTCCGAAAACCAATAATTAAAACCATGGAAATCGGACAACCACCTCTTTTCAAGAAAGTCACACCACAAAGAATCACCACAAAGCGTAAGGCGGGAGATTCCAGCGTGCATAACTGTTTAAAGAGAGCACAAAAACAGGCTTCTATGGACTATTTTTGCCTACAATGTGCAAGGAGAAATATCGAGATCCACCAACAGAAGATTGGATAGTAATGTATTGTGTGTAAAGCATGGTGGCATGAGAACTGCACAGACTGCGATAAGGGGAAATTTAAGTGTGATAATTGCAATGGGGGGTAACTCTTCGCGGTGCGAACACTTACCCTACGGTATGCGTATACTTACCCCGCACACGGGGTAAATGTACGTAATCGACATGCATGTAAATTTTTTTATATAACTGTTTGATTTATGAACCATATGAGGTTTTTATGGTTGTTTGAGATGCCTTAATAATCGATCATATTAATAAAAAAAATTGAGTAAAATACCTAAAGCTTTTTAATACAAAAATCAGTTATAATGTTCTTACTTACTTCTATCAATATGTACTTTTTGTTATCTTCTGTTAATATAAAAAAAAAAAAAAAACTGTTAGTTATTGTGTTTATTATCTATTTTGCACGAACTCCTGATAGCTCCGCTTTTGACAATACATCTCTCTCTTTCTAAAAAATGATGCAAAAGAGAGAAAGGTTACAACTGAGCTCTCAGTTTCGAACTATGAAATCTGTGAAGACGTCCATAGCTGTGCTAATGCCTTGTGAGCGTGTTTTGTGAACCAAATATTTGCCTGGTTTTGGCTTGTATTTCGGTACAAAACTGTATTATCGAGATTCAAACGGAATGGAAATCTACGATTTCAGGCGAGTGTAAGTGAGACGGAACGCTGGATGGTTGGGCTAAATGGAAGATTTCCATTTAAATTTGTATGGATGGCACTTTTAGTGTTATATTCTTTATTCTATGGATCCAACTTTCGTTGGCTGTACCTTTCTTTGTTTTGTTTGAGCACCAACACACTTCTCAGGGTAGGTGAACTGATTTGAAACCTTCTAGAACCTTTCCCACCCTAAACCCTCCTGTGAAAAACAATAAATCCTTTTCTTTACAGAAAGACCTTATCACAGTGCGTAACAACTTTGTGAACATGCCTCCAAAGGAACTCATGAAGCAGTGGAAGCGAGACGACTTTGCATATGCCGTGGAAAGATTGCAACATGGTGAGTTTAAGTATGAATAACCATAAAATAATCATTAAATTACATGCATTTGTATTCGAGATCTCCTGTCGCTTATGCCTAAAGCTGCTGTGTTTGTTTCCGCAGCATACAGTCACCTAAGGTTACGTCTTCCTACACTCCTTTGCCTTGCAAGTTTATTTAAGATATGTCTCTTTGGTGGTAATATCTAAAAAATAAAAAAATAAATTTAACAAATAATTTCTCTGGAAATAAGCTATTCTGGGGAAACTACATATGGTAGATTACATACTGCTTTCATAAATATAAACACATTATCTGGTAAGACAGTACAATTTACAAAAACACCATTTTGCAAAAAGCAATCAAGTTTTAAGAAATGTTCCCTCGAAGGGGTTCACGTGTGCATTTGTTAAAAATTGTCTGCACACATCTCAAAGGTAGGAATGTGTCACCAGATTTTTGTGGACAAGTGGACCCCGCAATATTTCGCTATTGCCAATGTCTTTTTTTTCGGACGTCTCCGACTTCTTCTATTATTCATTACTTTACACCACAATGTTACTGTTAAAAAACTAAATTACATCAATTTTAAGTAGACTCCATATCTCATTCAGGTACAGATATGTTGCGTTACCGACTTCTTATACCATTCAAACCACTCTCTAAACACTCTCGGCACTAATAAGAACAAACATTGAAATTTCTGGCGATAACGATCAACTACTTTTCGAGTTTTGCGAGCGCAAACATACGCAGGCTTAATTTTTATATATTATAAAAATATCGTACATATTTATATTATAAAAATGTAATTTATTGTTTCATGGTACATTCACATTGTTGGCACCTAGCATCGTGCTACCTACCTTTATATCCTTTCTAAAATTATTGTGGCCTATCTACCCAACTCCTCTCCTCTCCTATGCCGACTTTAGTTGATTAAAAATATTCGTCCTGTCAACATCGTTTGATTACGGAGCCCCCTTTATCGACCGTGTCGAAATCAAAGCCATCGTGAGCTCGCGCATGGTGAAATTTGTGAATTGTTGTGAACCAGCGCAAAGAAGAATTGAAAACCGTGGAAGACTAGAAAAGGGTAAGTCGGCATTCCGAACCTTTTCCAATCCTATTGTTCCGCGTTGCGACGGTGCTATATCCGTCCCCAACATTGGTCATTAGAGCCTGATAATTTATATTAATTGAAAAAATTGTGGTTAATTTAATTATTTCAAGGTTAAATTGTTCATAAAAGTTGATCTATGTGTAAAATTCGCGTCAGCCGTGCTGTTAGCGAAAATTGCCTGTAGGTAATAGAAAATACTTAACTGGTGACAAATTTGTTAATATTTAAAATAAATTGTTGTATTCACTCAAATTCATTTTTGTGCAGATTAATTTCTCAATACAATGGCTGAGAAAAAAGTACTTTTGTTGCAATCCCGACGTGAGCGAATAGTATCTCGTATTCGTATTACGCAAGAGCTCATAGCGAGCACTTATGATGATAGTAAGAAAAAAGATACGTTTCTTGCTAGATGTGAAAAGTTAAAAGATTGGTTACAAGAATTTGAATCAGTTCAAAACGAGATTGAGGAACAATTACTGTCATTAGACAAGATTACAGAAATGTCAGAACTAGGAAACATTGCGAATAATGTTGATTCAATGTATTTCGAGATCATGCAAATGAAAAGCGTTATCACTAGTAATAATGAAAATTCAATTCCTAAAACGGCAAGTAATTCGGTGATTCGTGCACCAGTGATAAAGCTGCCCACTTTTGATAGTAACATTAAAAGTTGGTGCTCATTTCATTCATTATTTAAAAGTCTTATACATGACAGCAATGCATATACTAATGTAGAAAAATACCATTATCTTTTATCGGTAATTACAGGGCCGGCACTGGCACTTATACAATCATTGCCTCTTATCGAAGAGAATTATGACATTGCCTGGAATATTCTGGTAAATCAATACCAAAATTCTAGAATTCTTTTCACGTATTATGTTGATGAAATTCTTAATTTCAAAATATTACAAAACGAGTCTGCGTCAGGTATAGCGCGGTTACTCAGTACGTTTCAAGAGAATTGCGCCGCTATAAAGGCGATGAAGATAGAAAATATCTTTGATAAATTTGTTGGTCATATTATGATACGATCGATGGATCTGACAACTAAACGTCAATTTGAATCCAAATTGCCCGGTGAAGAGATTCCAGAATTGGATTCAATTTTCGAGTTTCTGAGAAATCAAACGCGTATTTTAGAAATGTTATCTCCACATACTACAAAAGAGAAAAAAGGTTCGTTTAAAACGTTGTTATCTGCCAATAAGAATGATAATAACCTTCATTGTCCATTATGTAAAGGTGCACATTTTCTTTACAAATGTCATTCTTTTACATCTTTATCATTCTTTTAAGTCCCCATCAAAGGAGGGACAAAATTAAAACTTTAAACCGTTGTTTCAATTGTTTAAAACAGCACCATGTAAAAGATTGTGTATCAAAATTTACATGCCAGGTTTGTAATAAAAAACACCATTCAATGTTGCACATTGCCGCCGAACCATCGGGCGAAAATGAATTTAATAATTCAAGTGCAACCCTGGCCGCAACAGCGATTCCGAGCGTTTCTACCGTTTTGTTAGGAACTGTACAACTTGAGGTCCGAAATCAATATAATGATTATATACCTAGTTTAGAAGAACTAAGTTCACAAACAGACAGACGTGGATAGTGACTTTGTTTCATATTATTTAGAGATTAGAGAAGCAAAGAAACTGTTTCTTTTGTCAGCAAAAACTCTCAAACAGTGATTTCAGAAGTCAAATTTGCACAGTTTTTTTTTCTATATGGAATTTTTAACTATTTTTAGATAGCAAAATCTATCCCGTCACGACCTTTGAAATATTCGAAAAATAACTAGGGTATAACTCTATTATCGTGGAGAGTTTCTGCAAACATTTCACTGGTTTTCTCTAGAGAATGCATGTGAAGTTAAACTCCCACTCATAAGAGCAAAATCCAAAAAGTTACTGTGGGCTAGTCACACTTATGAATCATAGTTCAATTTTCAATTTAGGAGGCAGGTAATGGTACCGCTGCCCCCCGGAATCATTTATTGGATAACCAACACCTCTCCCATAAGTCACCCCATGTGGTGAGCTACGTTTGGTGACTTTGCAGGGGTGATCGGGTTCATGTGGGTGAGGATTATCTAGGTATTGGCGGCGGAAGCTTCTGTCACTTACTGCATGGCGGGCCGGATTTGGAGAGACTTGTTTGAGGGAGATCTTTTTACTTCTCCAAAAGGACTCTCTCGACTACTCTCCACCACTCTCGGCCAATCTCGACCACTCTCAACCCATCGCTTTGGACTGCAGTGGGAGGGATGAATTGGAATGTCTGTCACTCCCGGACACACTGACCTTTTCCTTCCCAGATCTTCCTCTCCTTCCTTTCCTTAAATCAACACAGCATATCCAAAAATGACAAAAACAAATATATCCTCCTGTGTGGAGCTAATGTAAAAATAAATTAAAATATGGAACCCATACAGGAGAATTGTAATAGAATAATTATTGAGAAAATTATGTCATTATAGCCTTCTTGTAACTATATTCTGTGCAGTTAAACACATCTACTATGACTGCTTGTCAGACACAAGGTACTAAAAAGAAGTGATATTTGAGAATGCTTCTCAAATTCCCTTTCCCTATCCAAAGATATAACAATAAAGCTAACTTTCCAGGGAGGCGGTTTTGGTGGCGGTCGTCGCGGACTTGCGCTGCGCAGTGCCATGCTGTTCTACGCGCTATTTGTGTGCAATGCCTACACGTGCGGGCTAACCTCCACCATGACACGCCCGCGCTACTCCACGCCCATCGACTCGGTTCGCGATCTGGCCGCACATGGCATGCAATGGGGTGCCACACACGACGCTTGGATCTTCTCAATCAGGGCTGCCACTCAGGTAGATCACAAAATTTAAGTGAATCAAATACTTGAGTCGGATTATGTCAAGAGTCAGAATAACAGTAAGCATGAGATGATGCATGAATTTGAATGAAGTAAGGACGATGTGCTGAGAAATGTATGATCATTCCCCCCTCTAATGTGGTTTTCCCTGGTGGATAGTTTTCCCTCCCTAAACACTAGTTATTCTCAATTAGGGAGGTATTAATTAACTACTTGGAACATAAACTATACACTTAACCTTGCAGATCATTTGAAATAACATACTGTTGTACACCGTCATTGGACGGTTGCTATCTATTTATATTCTTTGTTATTACTTTACAATTTTCTTAAGATTAACCCTCTGTCTGCTGTAGAGTCACGTGGGGTAACCGTACGCGGAGTGTAAGTGTTCGCAGTGATGTTTCCGACAAGATTGTGCCTGTTAAGCGCCCGCGCGTTCCTTAATTCATTAGCGTTCTGGATCGCGCCGAAACAGGACATGTATACAGTGGATGCTGATTTGTCAATAAAAAATGGTAGGTAAATTACTTTTTTTCATGCGTTTCTTAAAATTTTCACCTCCGTTACCGATGTGTGCTATTGTGTAACCAGCTGTGTCAGAGCGACGTGGTCTACGATAATTTTTAGTGAAATATTGTTAGTTAGACGGGTGCAAAGTGATAATTCTAATAAAGATAACCACTAATCTTATTTTTAAAGTTTATTGAATTTTGGTGTGATGGGGTAAGTGTGCTGGGGTTAGCGTTCACAGTTGGACGAGTGCGAACACTTACCCCGATAGATGAAATTGATTTTATAGCATAATATTTGAACTCTCGTTATTTTTTTACAGTGAAATATGCAGCGTGCGTACGTGAGTAACCTGCATTCATTTTCCCACGTAAACGACTGAAGGGAGAACTAATGGACGATGGACCGGCGGGTTATATTGGAATGGTTTCCGATTCCGGATTTATAAATGCTAATTTGTATCTAAACTTGTTACAGCATTTTAAACACAATGTGGGGGCAAGTCCCAACAACCCTGTCCTTTTGATTATTGATAACCATTCATCTCATATCAGTTTTGAAGCAACCACATTTTATAGGGACCACGGAATAGTAGTCCTGACATTACCTCCTCATAGTAGCCATAAAATGCAGCCACTAGACAGAGCATTTTTCAGTCCTCTTAAAGGTCAATACGCAGTGGAATGCAAAAGATGGATGGTTCAGCATCCTGGGAGAGCAATCAACCAATACCAAGTTATCTCGATTTCGATAAAGCCTTCAAGAAAGTTGCAATTGTTCAGATATTCTGAACAATCAGATCTCTTGCTATGCCGAAATACATGCGGCACCAAGCAGCCCATAAACGTCTGTCAGACCTAATAAAAATATTATTCATCAGCTTCTTACTACTCCGATTGAAGATGTAATTGAAGTTCAGGCCAGCTCCCCACCACGAGATGCAACATCAGTCCTTCACGTCCCAATATTTGTTATAAGTCCTCTGCCAAAAGCAACAAATACACAAAAACGACGAAAAAATGCTTGCAAGTCTGAAATAATTACCTCAAGTCTCTATAAAAAGAAACTTCAGCAGAAGCAGAGAGATGCAGATGCAAAAATGGTCCGAAAACCAATAATTAAAACCATGGAAATCGGACAACCACCTCTTTTCAAGAAAGTCACACCACAAAGAATCACCACAAAGCGTAAGGCGGGAGATTCCAGCGTGCATAACTGTTTAAAGAGAGCACAAAAACAGGCTTCTATGGACTATTTTTGCCTACAATGTGCAAGGAGAAATATCGAGATCCACCAACAGAAGATTGGATAGTAATGTATTGTGTGTAAAGCATGGTGGCATGAGAACTGCACAGACTGCGATAAGGGGAAATTTAAGTGTGATAATTGCAATGGGGGGTAACTCTTCGCGGTGCGAACACTTACCCTACGGTATGCGTATACTTACCCCGCACACGGGGTAAATGTACGTAATCGACATGCATGTAAATTTTTTTATATAACTGTTTGATTTATGAACCATATGAGGTTTTTATGGTTGTTTGAGATGCCTTAATAATCGATCATATTAATAAAAAAAATTGAGTAAAATACCTAAAGCTTTTTAATACAAAAATCAGTTATAATGTTCTTACTTACTTCTATCAATATGTACTTTTTGTTATCTTCTGTTAATATAAAAAAAAAAAAAAAACTGTTAGTTATTGTGTTTATTATCTATTTTGCACGAACTCCTGATAGCTCCGCTTTTGACAATACATCTCTCTCTTTCTAAAAAATGATGCAAAAGAGAGAAAGGTTACAACTGAGCTCTCAGTTTCGAACTATGAAATCTGTGAAGACGTCCATAGCTGTGCTAATGCCTTGTGAGCGTGTTTTGTGAACCAAATATTTGCCTGGTTTTGGCTTGTATTTCGGTACAAAACTGTATTATCGAGATTCAAACGGAATGGAAATCTACGATTTCAGGCGAGTGTAAGTGAGACGGAACGCTGGATGGTTGGGCTAAATGGAAGATTTCCATTTAAATTTGTATGGATGGCACTTTTAGTGTTATATTCTTTATTCTATGGATCCAACTTTCGTTGGCTGTACCTTTCTTTGTTTTGTTTGAGCACCAACACACTTCTCAGGGTAGGTGAACTGATTTGAAACCTTCTAGAACCTTTCCCACCCTAAACCCTCCTGTGAAAAACAATAAATCCTTTTCTTTACAGAAAGACCTTATCACAGTGCGTAACAACTTTGTGAACATGCCTCCAAAGGAACTCATGAAGCAGTGGAAGCGAGACGACTTTGCATATGCCGTGGAAAGATTGCAACATGGTGAGTTTAAGTATGAATAACCATAAAATAATCATTAAATTACATGCATTTGTATTCGAGATCTCCTGTCGCTTATGCCTAAAGCTGCTGTGTTTGTTTCCGCAGCATACAGTCACCTAAGGTTACGTCTTCCTACACTCCTTTGCCTTGCAAGTTTATTTAAGATATGTCTCTTTGGTGGTAATATCTAAAAAATAAAAAAATAAATTTAACAAATAATTTCTCTGGAAATAAGCTATTCTGGGGAAACTACATATGGTAGATTACATACTGCTTTCATAAATATAAACACATTATCTGGTAAGACAGTACAATTTACAAAAACACCATTTTGCAAAAAGCAATCAAGTTTTAAGAAATGTTCCCTCGAAGGGGTTCACGTGTGCATTTGTTAAAAATTGTCTGCACACATCTCAAAGGTAGGAATGTGTCACCAGATTTTTGTGGACAAGTGGACCCCGCAATATTTCGCTATTGCCAATGTCTTTTTTTTCGGACGTCTCCGACTTCTTCTATTATTCATTACTTTACACCACAATGTTACTGTTAAAAAACTAAATTACATCAATTTTAAGTAGACTCCATATCTCATTCAGGTACAGATATGTTGCGTTACCGACTTCTTATACCATTCAAACCACTCTCTAAACACTCTCGGCACTAATAAGAACAAACATTGAAATTTCTGGCGATAACGATCAACTACTTTTCGAGTTTTGCGAGCGCAAACATACGCAGGCTTAATTTTTATATATTATAAAAATATCGTACATATTTATATTATAAAAATGTAATTTATTGTTTCATGGTACATTCACATTGTTGGCACCTAGCATCGTGCTACCTACCTTTATATCCTTTCTAAAATTATTGTGGCCTATCTACCCAACTCCTCTCCTCTCCTATGCCGACTTTAGTTGATTAAAAATATTCGTCCTGTCAACATCGTTTGATTACGGAGCCCCCTTTATCGACCGTGTCGAAATCAAAGCCATCGTGAGCTCGCGCATGGTGAAATTTGTGAATTGTTGTGAACCAGCGCAAAGAAGAATTGAAAACCGTGGAAGACTAGAAAAGGGTAAGTCGGCATTCCGAACCTTTTCCAATCCTATTGTTCCGCGTTGCGACGGTGCTATATCCGTCCCCAACATTGGTCATTAGAGCCTGATAATTTATATTAATTGAAAAAATTGTGGTTAATTTAATTATTTCAAGGTTAAATTGTTCATAAAAGTTGATCTATGTGTAAAATTCGCGTCAGCCGTGCTGTTAGCGAAAATTGCCTGTAGGTAATAGAAAATACTTAACTGGTGACAAATTTGTTAATATTTAAAATAAATTGTTGTATTCACTCAAATTCATTTTTGTGCAGATTAATTTCTCAATACAATGGCTGAGAAAAAAGTACTTTTGTTGCAATCCCGACGTGAGCGAATAGTATCTCGTATTCGTATTACGCAAGAGCTCATAGCGAGCACTTATGATGATAGTAAGAAAAAAGATACGTTTCTTGCTAGATGTGAAAAGTTAAAAGATTGGTTACAAGAATTTGAATCAGTTCAAAACGAGATTGAGGAACAATTACTGTCATTAGACAAGATTACAGAAATGTCAGAACTAGGAAACATTGCGAATAATGTTGATTCAATGTATTTCGAGATCATGCAAATGAAAAGCGTTATCACTAGTAATAATGAAAATTCAATTCCTAAAACGGCAAGTAATTCGGTGATTCGTGCACCAGTGATAAAGCTGCCCACTTTTGATAGTAACATTAAAAGTTGGTGCTCATTTCATTCATTATTTAAAAGTCTTATACATGACAGCAATGCATATACTAATGTAGAAAAATACCATTATCTTTTATCGGTAATTACAGGGCCGGCACTGGCACTTATACAATCATTGCCTCTTATCGAAGAGAATTATGACATTGCCTGGAATATTCTGGTAAATCAATACCAAAATTCTAGAATTCTTTTCACGTATTATGTTGATGAAATTCTTAATTTCAAAATATTACAAAACGAGTCTGCGTCAGGTATAGCGCGGTTACTCAGTACGTTTCAAGAGAATTGCGCCGCTATAAAGGCGATGAAGATAGAAAATATCTTTGATAAATTTGTTGGTCATATTATGATACGATCGATGGATCTGACAACTAAACGTCAATTTGAATCCAAATTGCCCGGTGAAGAGATTCCAGAATTGGATTCAATTTTCGAGTTTCTGAGAAATCAAACGCGTATTTTAGAAATGTTATCTCCACATACTACAAAAGAGAAAAAAGGTTCGTTTAAAACGTTGTTATCTGCCAATAAGAATGATAATAACCTTCATTGTCCATTATGTAAAGGTGCACATTTTCTTTACAAATGTCATTCTTTTACATCTTTATCATTCTTTTAAGTCCCCATCAAAGGAGGGACAAAATTAAAACTTTAAACCGTTGTTTCAATTGTTTAAAACAGCACCATGTAAAAGATTGTGTATCAAAATTTACATGCCAGGTTTGTAATAAAAAACACCATTCAATGTTGCACATTGCCGCCGAACCATCGGGCGAAAATGAATTTAATAATTCAAGTGCAACCCTGGCCGCAACAGCGATTCCGAGCGTTTCTACCGTTTTGTTAGGAACTGTACAACTTGAGGTCCGAAATCAATATAATGATTATATACCTATCCGCGCCGTCGTAGATTGTGGGAGTCAAGTCTCTCTGATTACGGAAAGATGTGCCCAGCTCTTGGGTTTGTCAATTAAAAAACATCGTATTTCACTGAACGGTTTAGGAAATTCTAGTATAAATTCTTGTCATGGAAAAACAAAATGTTTTATAAAACCTCGAAATAAAAAAGGGCCTATTCTTCAATGTCAAACTGTCGTGATTACAGAAATCACTTCTAATCATCCGTCATATGATTTACCATCGAGTGGAACGTCACAATTTAAAAATTTAAAATTAGCTGATGAATCATATTACAAGTCGGGCAAAATAGACCTTTTGTTAGGAGCTGACGTATACTTGGATATATTTAATAGTGGCCATGAAATAATTCACGGCTCTCCATGTGCTGTAAACAGTGTATTCGGTTACATTATAATGGGGAAGATGGAAAACTCGTCATTTCAAACGCCTTCGTCTTTATTTGTTGAAACAAATTCGTTAAGCAATACTCTTAGAAAATTTTGGGAAATTGAAGAAACACCTTCAATTGTGACGAGTAATCCGGACGACGAATTAGCCGAAACAATGTACGCTTCGAATCACTATCGAGAATGTGATGGTAGATATGTTGTACCATTATTAACAAAATCAGAAATTATGCCTTCTCAAAATTCCTTAAAACTTGCGGAATCGCGATTGAACAAACTAGAAATTCGTTTTAAAGGGGATCCCATGTTAGCAATTAATTACGGAAATTTTATACAAGAATATGAGGGTCTGGGACACATGACACGGGTACCTCGGAATTTAGATGCATTCTATTTACCTCATCATTGTGTTTTGAATCCTGACAGTAAAACTACAAAACTACGTGTGGTTTTTGATGGGTCGGCAAAAACCCAACCAAATAACTTATCTCTAAATGACTTATTATTGAACGGTCCAAAATTGCAAACTGAAATTCCACGTATGATTTTAAATTTTCGTTTTCATAAGTATGTATTTACAGCTGATATTTGTAAGATGTATAGGCAAATATTAATTATTCCATCTCAGCGTAAATTCCAAAATATTTTGTGGAGAGAATCTCAGAATGAACCGGTTATTGATTTCGAGTTACAAACTGTAACGTACGGGTTGTCTAGTTCACCATTCTTGGCCATTCGTACCCTTCGCCAGCTAGCACAAGATGAAGGATCAAAGTATCCTGACGCTGCCAAAGTTCTATGCGATGATTTTTATGTAGATGATTTGGTAACAGGGACAGAAACGATTAGCACAGCCCTCAGACTAAAACAAGATATCATTGGATTGTTAAATCTTGGGAAATTAGAACTTAGTAAATGGCAATCTAATACACCGTCACTTTTGGATCACGTTTCGCAAGAGCACCAGCAAGATGGTCATTCTTTTGATAACGCCGGAACTGATCAAATTGTTAAAATATTAGGCATTCAGTGGAGTCCAACGACTGATAATTTTACCTACAAGGTCGATCTACCTTCAAATAAGATATGCACAAAAAGAACAATTTTATCAACGGTAGCTCGTTTATTCGAGCCACTTGGGATCATCACCCCAGTGACATTTTTCGCAAAATGTCTATTACAGGAACTATGGAAGTTAGGTGTCGATTGGGACGATCGTGATGTTCCACCACATATTCATAATACGTGGAGTAAATTTGTAAGTCAACTTTCATTACTTCGAACATTGAATATTCCTAGATATTACAACACGGTGATGACAAGTCGTCTTTTCCTCGTAGGGTTCTGTGACGCTTCACAATTGGGTTATTCTGCAGTGGTATATTTATTAGAGCGTAATAGCAATACCACTCACATCTTAATGGGAAAATCGAAGGTCGCTCCTTTGAAAACCCTGTCAATTCCACGACTAGAATTATGTGGGGCCGTTCTTCTCACGAAACTTGTAAAGTATATTATGTCATCTGTAAAGTTTGCCGAACAAATAGAAAACGTTTTTCTATTTACAGATTCGACTATTGTACTAGCGTGGCTAAAAACGCCGCCATATTTATTGAAAACATTTGTCGCTAATAGGGTTGTACAAATACTGGAAAATACACCAAATGCTGTTTGGAAGCATGTTGTCTCGGAGGAAAATTGTGCCGATTCTGGCTCAAGGGGGCTTTTCCCAGCAGACATTATATCACACCCTTTGTGGTTTACGGGACCAAAATGGCTTCACCAACCAATAGCACTCTGGCCTTGTTCAGCTGTGTACAATCAATCTGACTGAAATACCAGAACTCAAAACATGCAACCTTAAAACGTTTGTATCATCTCAAATAGTACCTAATTCGATTATTAGTAAATATTCTTCATTTTATAAATTGCAACGCGTCGTCGCTTGGATAATGCGTTTCGTAAATAATTGTCAGAAACGTCCTGGTAGTGGAAATTCAAACTCGACTTATCTAAGTTCTCGCGAATTAAATGATTCGCTTATGAAAATCGTACGCATTGAACAGGAAACGTATTTTTCTGTTGATATACGTAATATGCGAAATGGCAGTCCATGTTCAACGCAAATTCAAAACTTGAAACCGTTTCTTGATAGCCACGGTATTATCAGGGTGGGCGGTCGACTCAAGTATTCAAATTTGTCATATGAAAGTAAATTTCCGATCTTACTTCCGAAAATCTGTCATTTAGCTTATTTAATTATAGATTATTATCATAAACAATATCTTCATGTTGGGCCACGAAGCCTTCAATTCACTATTCAGCGTAAATTTTGGATAGTGGCTGCACGGAACAAAATTCGCTCACAACTGTCGAAATGCATTGTCTGCTATAAAATGAAATCTTCGGTGTTACCTCCCCTAATGGGTGATTTACCTCCCTCTCGAGTGCAACAAAGCCGTGCTTTTTCTCGAGTTGGTGTAGATTTTGGAGGACCTTTCACCTTGAAAGATCACAAACGTAGGGGAGCAAAAACGTCAAAGGGTTATTTATGTCTATTTGTATGTATGGCGACGAAAGCAGTTCATTTAGAGATCGTGTCTGATTTATCTTCTGAAGCATTTATTGCAGCCCTTAGCCGGTTTACAGATCGTCGAGGGTTATGTTCTGAAATCATAAGCGATAACGGAACCAATTTCGTCGGTGCAAATCGGTACCTACTCGGTATAAATAAATTCTTGGCATCACAGCGTGATGTTATATCTAATCATCTAATTCAGAGCGGCATTATTTGGTCTTTTAACCCTCCAGCAAGTCCTCATTTCGGAGGCTTTTTTGAGGCAGGGATAAAATCTGTAAAATACCATTTAAAACGGGTGATAGGTGAGACCGTTCTAACTTATGAAGAATTTGCGACAGTTCTCACTAGAATTGAGGCCATCCTCAACTCCCGCCCTTTGTGTTCAATGAGCTCAGACCCCGAGGATGTGAATGGACTCACCCCGGGCCACTTTTTAATCGGTGGATTCCTACTAGGTTTGCCTGAATATGACTTTCTTGACACCACGTCTAATCGTTTAAGTAGGTGGCAACATCTCCAAAAGATGTCGCAACATTTCTGGAAACGTTGGCATTTAGAATATTTAAATACGCTTCAACAACGATCAAAGTGGTGCAAAATTAATCCAAACATTAAATTAGGTCAATTAGTGTTAATAAAGGACGATCGTCTTCCACCCATGAAGTGGGTATTAGGACGAATTATCCACGTTCATCCCGGTAAGGATGGAATAGTTAGGGTAGCTACTGTTAAAACTCAATCTGGTTCGTTGGTTCGACCAGTGATAAAGCTTTGCCCGTTACCGGAAGAATAAAATTATTATTAGTGATAATTCTTAAGATATACATCTAAAATAGAATACGTTTTCATTTTCCAGTTTTGTTGTATTTTATTTTTATTTTATTTACCATTGGGATCTATATATATTTTTTTTGTTGTTGTTTAGATGTCTATACTCTAATTCTCGTTTTGTTTCTTACTCAGATTCTAGACCAAAGGAGTTATTAGCAATTTTAAATATTTTTCAAAACCAAAATTTTTTGTTGTGGTCCAGGAACCATTCTTCGAAAAGTTATACTTAATTTAGTAAAAGTTTTTTTTATTTTTTATTGTTTTCTGTGAGGCATTACGGATACAACTTGAATGAACAATTTACCTATGTATATATTTAAATTTACCTTTTATTAAATTTTGTATAATAATTATTAATTTGTTCAAATTAGGTGGGCGGAAATGTTGGCACCTAGCATCGTGCTACCTACCTTTATATCCTTTCTAAAATTATTGTGGCCTATCTACCCAACTCCTCTCCTCTCCTATGCCGACTTTAGTTGATTAAAAATATTCGTCCTGTCAACATCGTTTGATTACGGAGCCCCCTTTATCGACCGTGTCGAAATCAAAGCCATCGTGAGCTCGCGCATGGTGAAATTTGTGAATTGTTGTGAACCAGCGCAAAGAAGAATTGAAAACCGTGGAAGAATAGAAAAGGGTAAGTCGGCATTCCGAACCTTTTCCAATCCTATTGTTCCGCGTTGCGACGGTGCTATATCCGTCCCCAACACACATGATTACTTAATTTTATCTATGCATGAATGTGCGTATATGAGCTCTAGCCTATTTGTTTATTTAATATCTTGCACAGATTAATTGATGTGCCACACACACAATGAAAAAATTAGAGGTCATATTAATTTGAGCTAGGTATAAAAAGGTTCCAACACAGTGACAATTCAACACACTTTTAAAAAGTGATATGTATAAAGTTATTAGATACGATGAAAAAAAAAATTTAAACCTAACCTAACCTAACCTAACCTACTTAACCCAGTTAATAAAATTTTTGTTTCCATGACTTTATATAACTTTTTAAAGATGTGATGATTCATCCGGTCACCGTATAAAAAAGTACTGGAAATTTTCTTTTTTTTTTAAACTGTAAAAACTTACTTTAACCATTCACGATAAATGGAATTATTGTGGCCTATCTAATGAGCATATTAAAAAAATATTTCGGCATATTTTAGGCCAAGAAAACAATAAAAAAACAAAACCTTAATAAAAAAATCACGTATTTGACATAGGCACTTTTAGCGTTAGCCCCCAGATATAAATCTCACTTTCTATTGGTATTTTCCAGGAAACTTTGCCATGGCAGACTACATCACCACTGACAACGTGAACCTGCGCCGTCTGATGGGCGGGGACATCTACTGGGACTGGTACATCGCCATGTTCTGCAAGAGCAGCCCCTTCCGCCCGCGCTATGACACCCTGGTCTGGAGGCTGCACCAGACCGGCCTCATGAAGGCCTGGGAGAACCAGGTCTGTGAGACTCATTCCTTCTTCTTCATTCATCATTATCACTATGTAAATCGCAGGGTGAGATTTGGCGACCTCCACAAATGCTCCAGTGATCAATCCCTTAAGCGATCAATAATGAGCAATCCCGGACCCGGTTCGGGCTTTTTTTTGTTTTATAGAGCAGATACGGTTTACGTGTAGTTCCCGTGAGCACTTAGGCCATAGGCTCATTGTGCTATCTCCCATTTTACCTCATTCCTTTAACGGTAATCCGGTCCCTTTAATAAAGTTCATCAGGGTCATTGGATATGTGGCTATGTCTTCTTGTTCTATAATGTGGCTTCCCAGGTATCTGAGCCTTTTTCCCAACAGAGCGGGACATTGGCACCAAAGGTGAATTGGAGTCTCTTCATCCTCTTCACATTTCCTGCATCTATTGGTGTTTTCCACTCACAACAACTGCATGTGCCTCCTGAGATGACAGTGTCCCGTTAGTAGTCCTACCAGTTCCCTCTGTGAGTTTCTGGTCCATATTAAGTAGTTGTCTGATTCGCCTTGGGTCTGGTCCGTTTATGAGTACTTTGGATTGCCTCATTCCGGGTGCCCTTTCCCATTCCTCCCAGTGCCAGGATTCAAGCTTTAGGCGGGCCAGTGTGTGGATGAAATAAAACCATTTGTATTTGTACCGATTTAAAGAATCTTTCATTTGCCGTTCAGGTGGTGTCCAAGTACCTGAATTACGCAGTGCAGCAGGCGGTCATTAGGTCCCGGGCTCTCCCGTCCAACCCTCCCACGGTGCTGGGGCTCCACCATGTGCAGGGGGCCCTGCTGCTGTGGGGCATACTGCTAGCGGGTGCGCTGGCCACATTCCTCGTAGAGCTGGCGGTGCAAGCCTGTGTAACAGAGCCGGTCTAACACACTCCAATACTAACATCCACATTTTGGAAAATTTCGAATTGCTTGCGTTATGATTTTTTTTTAGTTCCAGAAGGATTTCTGAGAAGATTTTAATCACATTTTCAAAACTGCAGCAAATTTGGAAAAAATAAATTTATTCAAGGATAAAGGAAACATTTTTTTACCTTAAACCTCTTATACGGACATGTGTCCTTAAAGATATCTTTAAAAATCTTTACTCTGAATATAACTAGCTATTCTGGAGAAAATACATAAGTTTGATTATATAGGCTGTTTCGAGATGCTGAATTTTTTTAACTCTTTTTTCGCTGCAACCAATAAGGAGGCTAGGATTCAAATTTCACTGGTTTGAATATGCGCAGTGTTGCTTTGAGTTGAATCTAGCCGGTCGCGCCAGCGCCGTAACAAAAACGTCATCTAATGACAGTTGACCAAAACACTGTACCGATAAAGCAACCGATGTGTCAATTCGAATTTTAGCCCGAGTTATAATTAGCTCAATCTTATACGAGTGCCTGTGAATTCCTCCACCATACGAGCGCTACCAAAAGAACCATATCATCGAACATCACAACCAACTCTTCCGTAAGTCACATTTGCGAATATCGCACAAACGTATATAAACACATTATCTGGTAAGACGGTACAACTTACAAAAAATATAATTTTGCAAAAAATAAGTAAGTTATGACGAAAATAGTATGGCGAAAATGCACACCAAGAGTTAAAGAGCCAAACTCTTTGTAAATATTGTTATTGTAGCATTTTCTTCTGTGTGGGCGTTTTGTACAGCAGGTTCTTCAAAAATGACCGGTACTAACCCTGTACAAATCTCAAGTATACCCAAAAATTGAATTCAGGAACCACCTCAGTACACTTGATAAACCTACTTGATTCTGTGCAAAGTAGGGCGGTCCGTCTGTTTGACAATCCGTTGTTAACAGACCAATTGGCATCTCTAATGCCATGGCTTAGGATCACTGGATCACTTAGCTTGGTTTCGGTAATGCCATAATCATATTTATTAGTGACACGAAGCTCTATCTCATTCACACAGTTGGGCATACATACCGTTGGGTATACAGTCATATCATATGAGCATTCCAATTTTTATTTGCGTTTATGGCAAAACTATGTTTTTGTAGATATGCCCCTGTGATCCTAAACCTCCTAATGAACACACGCAATGTAGGCATGCTGAGTCTATTCTACAGGTTCTACTTCCGCCCCCGCTATGATACCCTGGTCTGGAGGCTGCACCAGATCGGCCTCATGAAGGCCTGGGAGAACCAGGTCTGTTCATCATCATCACTATGTATATCCCAGGGTGGGATTTGGCGACCTCCACAATGCTCCAGTGATCAGTCCCTTAAGCGGTCAATAACGAGCAACCCCGGATCCGATTCGGGCTTTAGGCGGGCTAGTGTATGGATGAAATAAAACCATTTGTATTTGTGCCGATTTAAAGAATGAAGAAATTTTAATGGAGCCTGCTCTATGGAGTTAGCAGCATTGATCCCCGGTATACCGGTGCATGTGCGTAAATCTCGAGGGACAAGAGCGGAACACCTGTTCATTGTTGATGTTGGTTTCATGAGAACGAGTCATTTCTTCGACTCGTTTTTGTGTAAATAGTATGTAGAGCGAACTACTGCCATCTGTTTTTTCTCCTTCATATAATTCGGGCCTCTTCGAGACCAGCATATACAATCCCTTTTTAGAGCCCCTACCTTAACCCGTCTCAATACGCTGTCCAACAAGGCGATTTATTATACAAATTTTTTAAAAAACTTTTATGATCGGTGCTGCTACAGAAGTGTTGTGAGGGGTGCCTTTAACTAAACAACGATATTATAAAGATGCCAGTTCTAGCTAATACGAAAATACAAATGTGTAATATTTAAATTGAATTAACTTTAACCCCTAAAGCCTCTGACATTTTGCAATGTACTATAAAAATATTAAAATTTTGAATGCAAAAAAAGTAAAGTTTGTAAAGTCCCTGGTTTTTATCATGTATTATTTACTAAAAACTTCCCAACTTTGACAAATATATTTAAAATTATTTAAAAATTTTCGGAAGCATTTATTGTAAATTTTTTATTGCAAACTGAAAGCGCGGTATTCTCTTTCTCTTTCTAATACTGTTTGAAGCATATTTCTCATCATAATACGAAATGAAATATCATAACTTTTACTGGACCGTGTCAGGCTGGGATATATGTATGTATGTATTATATATATGCCAAAAAGACTCAATGGTTGTTGTCTATGACGAATATATCCGAAAATTGCCCATAGGGTTAAGGCTTATACAGTTTATAAATTGATACATAATATATAAATTGAAGTAACTTTAAGGCTTGTACTGCATATATTTTGAAGGTGATTTTGTGTATCTTTTTTCTAGTTTTCTCCTTTATTTTTTTAGGTAGACACTACATTCTAGTTGCCTCGTTGCATGAACCACCACTGAATAAAATTTATTTAAACCATTAAAAAAAGGTTACTGATATTTCTCTTCTTAATTTGCAATACGCTTGATGATCGCGATTTTCAATAATTAGAGATTACGAGTAAGTTTATTTTATCGTGACATATTTACAATGAATATCTAACTGGACATAGGAGGCTCTAAGTTATTCTGTTGGGGGAGTGAACTCGTACAGAGATGCTCACCTGAAGATCGGCTAGCATCGGCTGTACTCGTAACTATTCGGGTATGGCCTACATGTTGTCTCTGTCATGTGGTGTTACTACTACTAATGGAGACCCCTTAAAACTACATAAACTAAATATCAATAACTTAAATATACACACTCTAATCTGTGGAGAGGTATTGAAATTAAAACCATTTATGGACACTGCAAATATGTAAATAAATAAGCACAGATTGATTATATTGCAAAGTATTTTAATGTATTGTGTGATTTATAAAGTTTTTGTTTTATGTGAATAAAAGTGAACAATATTACTTGAGTCTTGTCTTATTATATAATAATTATGTAAATGTATTTAGTTAATCACAGCTTGAACATGGCCTTGGAGATGGCACCCTTCTTCAGTTCCTTGAACGCCTCTTCGTATTCGGAGACGGGGTACACTTTGATGCCCAGTTTCTCGTAGCTCAGATACCTGGAAAAAAAACAAACATTATTTCTGACGCCAGTAATTTGCAGAGGTTTTATGCAATGATTTTCAGTTGAAAATGTCATTTCCATTATGAAGATCTTGGAGTAGTTAAATAATAAAATAATTATTCTATTTTGGAATAATGTTTAGCCATTGATTCGTGGGTACTCACTTGTCTCCCATGGATTCGATGAGCCCGATGGCCTTGGGGAAAGTGAAAGGGTTCACCATGACTCCGATGATGGTGGCCTCCTTGCAGTAAATGTGAAAGGGGTTAATCCTGGAACAAATACAAATCAATGTAGAAGCTGATGTCAGCATAAGGAAATGAGTTTTGCATAAATAAGATAATAGTTCTCCTTTTTACCGCCAGCCGTGAAAGCAGGTCTACTATAGGTACCTAATGAGCCGAGTATGTGCTTCAACACATTATAAAATGCATTAAACAGCCGATATTAATCCCCTAGCGACCGATTTTGTTCAAATTTGACTTAAAAAATTCCATCTTCGGACTTTGCTAAACGAAAGCTCAAAATCAAAAAAAGTTGCACTACAAAATCGACTCCAAATGTGATGTAGATTCACCAGTTTCCCGCTTGTTACTACAAGTTTCCTGACACCGTGTACATATTACAGGGCATAAAATACAGGGTGTAAAGGTATGTAGCATCAAACAAATAACCAACATACTCAAATTTAAATCATCACTAAAAATATTTATTAAATTTTGAATACCTAGTAATTTTAGAAACTAATAAAATAACTGTTTTTCCTCGCCGAAATTATTAAAATTATACAATATTATGCATAAATTCTGTGTTTTGATCAACATTCCGCTACTGGTACAACTGACCTCAGGGTAGCGGTCATTTGTAGTATATTTCCCCTGCTCTGTTTACCCGCTTATAGCTTATTTTCCATAAGATTTAGAAAACATATGAATAAAAGAATTTTGGAGACAACTGCCGTTGAGTATGAGTATTTTTTCATAAACCTTAGAGGTAGAAAATGGTAAAAATCAATTTGGTGCAACTGTCTCCGTTCCCCCTACCTCTATGGAAGAACTTTGGACACGTTACTCGGCAAACTGAGAACTTGAACCTGGAGAAACCCGGCAAAATGGAAAGCAGGAGATGCAGACCGTCATCAGTGCATGTGATTTGTTCACCAGGGAAAGTGGAGTGGGCTCTCGATCCCCAATGAGGCAACAATTAAAGAAGATGTAAGAATGATAGAGTCCTTACTTGGTGGTGGCCTTGGGGTCACAGCAGCCGAACACGATGTAGCGCCCGCCCTTCTTGAGCAACGGGAAGCTGCTCTCCATTGCTGCTGCCACGCCTGTACAATCTACGATCACATCGAAGTTCTTTCCCGAGGAGCTGATCTCCGCCGGAGAGAGGGCTGTATAGTCCAGACCTAATAAACAAACAAAGAATAGCACTACAGTCAAATTCTGCGAAAACCACGTTGATTTCAAGTTTTTCTTATATAAGTATTTTCAATAATGTTAATCAATTTATAAAAAACAGTTTATTTATAAACAAATTCCGCTGTCTGCTGTGTTATTATTTATACGAGTTACAGCTGTTTCGCCTTTTGAAGGCTTTATCAAACTGCGGTGACAAACAAACTTACAGACGATCTATTTTATATTATTTCTATAAAGTAATATAAATAAACCATCTAGATAACCTAACATATTGATAATACCTCCAACTTTTGACATTTCCCATACATTATGATGACAACATGCTACACTTGCGTCTCCTACCGGCATGAGTTGTGCACATCGGTTTTCTCTCATACATTTTATTGGATTATACAAGCTGGGGCTAAAGTAATGTTAAGGTGAATGTGCCATAATTTTTGCAAATGGCGTCAAATGTCATTGTGCTTTGACATATATGTTGTAGACAGATATAGAATTAGTTGACAACAAGCAATGGAGGGATGCACACCTGAAGAAAGCGGAATTAGCATTGTGAGGTGTGGTAGGGGCTGTAGGAAGGGATTTATTAATGTGGGTCTTGAAGAGGCCCGGATTATATGAAAGAGGAAAAACACATGCCGGTAACTCGTTCCACATACCTGCCGTCTTATATAAAAACGAGTCTAAGAAGCGACCCATTCTCATAAAGCCAACATCAACTGTGAACGGGTGTTCCGCTCGTGTACGTTGAGTTTCACGCACGTGCACCGGTGCACCGGGGATCAATGCTGCCAGCTCCTTAGAGCAGTCTCCAATAAAATACCTGTATAACAAACTCAGCACGCCCACATTGCGTCTGCTAACAATGGATAGTCAATCAGACGGACCGCCCTTCTTTGCACAGAATAAAGTAGGTTTGTCAAGAATTGTGGGCTCCAGCCCAGAGGTGGCTCCCTAATTCAATTGTTGGGCGTACTTGAGATTTGTATAGGGTTAGCAGCTGGTTACTATTGAAGAATCTGCTAGTCCTATACAAGACGCCTAGTTTTTGGAAGCCAGATTTACTCGGGCTTCTATAGAGCACCTATACTTGAGCTGGTCTAATATACTTACTCCAAGCATTTCAATGGAGTCTTTATTGGGGAGGGTGCTTCCATCGAATGGCACCAGATAATCATTGATCTCCCTTTTTACCGAATTCAGACACGCTTGGGTTTTTGAGACGTTGAAACTGGACCAGGTTGGCGTTACCTTAGATCAGGAGTTCCCAACCTTTTTGTACTATAGAGTACATTCTAAAATATCGGTAGGGTGGCGGGCACCACCTATTTTTAATCGACAAACTCGGGACAGCAATCACAATCAAAATGACAACAACGCGGTTCCAGGTGGGGAATGCTATTTGCATATCACTCCTTGTACACGCCGAAAACCCGAAGTGAGCCGATGATCGCCGAACCGATCGGGACGGTAAGAGCACGTGACTGCTGTCAATTTGGCTGTCGGGACCATGCTTATAGCTTTCACTGACAGACAGAGCTGGCAGAGTCATGTGCCATGTGTTTTAGCGCCTTCGGCGTTCATAGGCTCACTTCGTGGTGTTCGTTCACTTCGGGTTTTTTGCGTAAACAACGAGTAATATGCAAATAGAACTCTCCGTTCCAGGCTAGCGTGAAGAGTGCAGTCTGGCTCGCCGCTAGACAGGTTGCGACAAGTAGTGTCAGCAAAGGAACCACTCATACATACAATATCGAAAACATACGAACGTATTTTAAACCTAGGCACTCAAATACAGCGGCGTAGCTACCCAGTCCTGGATTTGTCAATAGGCCTTATAGGCCGCGGCCTAGGGGCGGCAGTGTTCAGGGGGCGGCACTCGCTCGCTTTGGTAAGCCGTGTATGCGATTATAAACAAAAAAGTCCCTGTGGATAGACAGAGTTTTATAACTATTAGACGATAAATATCATTTTTGAAAGGCGCTAATTCCTAGTACTTTAGTTAGATACTACCCGGGCGGCAAGGGTAAAGGGGGGCGGGTCTAACAGTCCGTATTTAACAGTCCGTACGAACACATAATATACCGTACCACGCTTTGCACTGCCTTGTTTGATTCACGGTTGCCACTTGTTTGATTCACGGCTGTATTCAATCTTCACTAACTGCCCAAATAAACGAGGAAATTGCTTATTGGAAGAACATTTTAAAGAGGGTCTTTGCTGTAATGAAAGGATTGGCATCAAGAGGTCTCGCTTTCAGAGGAAGTAATGAAAAATTTGGTGACCCGCACAGTGGGAATTACATAATGCTACTTGAATTAATAGCAGAGTTTGTTCCATTTTTAGCCAAGCATATTGAAAGACATGCAAACCAAGGATCTGGAACTACTAGCTACCTATCAAAAACTGTCTGCGACGAGTTCATTTGCTTAATGACTGAGAAAGTACTGAAATGCATTGGTGATGAGATAAAAGAAGCGAAATACTTTTCTTTAATTGTAGACTCTACATCGGATGCAGCACACGTAGATCAACTGACACTTGTGATTAGATATGTTTTAAATAATGGAGAGCCATGTGAGAGATTTTTTAAATTCTTACCTTCTGTAGGACACAAGGCTCAAGATATGTTTGATGCCATTACTTTAGAGCTAGAAAAGTTGAACATAAATCTAGAAGACTGCCGGGGTCAGTCATATGATAATGCCTCGAACATGTCAGAAATTTATATTGGTTTACAAGCCAAAATTCAAGAACAAGCACCACTTGCCATGTTCGTCCCTTGTGCAGATCATTCACTAAATTTGGTGGAGACCTCGGCCGCTGAGTCTTGTACAGAAGCCTGTCACTTCTTTATGTTGCTGGAAGAGGTATATACTTTCTTTGTGAAGTCAACCGATCGTTGGAAAAAATTGGCTTATGAAATAGGAAAACGAAAGACGCTGAAGAGAGTAAACCTCACACGTTGGTCAGCAAGAGCAGATGCCTGTCAAAGTGTAAGAGATTCCTGGGATGAAGTACTTACGGTTTTAAAAATGATTGAAAATGACGCTACACAAAAACCCATCCCACAATTAAAGCAAAGGGAATTCGCCTTAAATTGGAAAAACTGGAAACGGCATTTATGATCGTATTTTGGAATGCTATTTTGGACAGATTAAATAAAGTGAGTGCTCAGATTCAGAACTCATCTGTTGATGTACTGACGGTATCTGATCTTTATGGATCTCTTCTCGAATTTACAATAGCAGAGCGAGAAAACTTTGATTTTTTCGAAAAAAGTGCAATTGAAATGAGCGCACTTAAGCAATATCAGGGCGACATTAAGAGTAAGAGGAACCCTAAGAGAAAAAACTTCATAGAAGCATCAAATGAGGAAATTGAAACAACCTCCAGAGACTCTTTCAGATTCAACACCTTTTTGGTAATTCTGGACAGACTGAGAGCTGAATTAGAGAGAAGACATGGTGCATATATAATCTTTAAAAAAAAAATCATTTTTAACAAGAATGAGTGAACTTTCAACACAAAGAGTCTCAGAAAAAGCTCAGTCTCTTGTGCAACATTACTGTAATGATTTAGAAGACGATTTAGTTCAGGAATGTGTACACTTTTGTAGTCACATTTCCTCTAATAAGACGGAAGAGAAACCTGAATCGACATCATTACTGAATCATTTTAAGTTTTTGAGGAAACAATCTCTGTGTAATGTTTATCCAAACTTGTATATAGCTCTCCGCATCGCACTTTGCACCCCGGCCACAAATTGTTCTGGAGAAAGGAGTTTTTCCTGTTTAAAGCGTGTGAAAAATTACCAAAGGTCTTCACTGTCGCAAGAAAAACTTAACTCTTTGGCTCTTCTGAGCATTGAAGCAGACTTAATGAATACTATAAGCTATGAAGATATTATAGATGATTTTGTCAATAAAAAAAACCCGAAAAAAATTGTAATTCTTGTTATTAATTTTCACAAATTAAATTAAATTGTACTAATTCGTTTGTTTATTTTTTTTTTTGATACCTACTTCCTACATTTGAATATTTATTTTTAAAATTGTGTGTCACCTAATGGCAGCCTAAAAGTGAGTGATTATGTTTTTTTTTTAAATTTTTAAATTTTTTTATATTTTTATGATAGATATTATCGGTGGCAATTTCCAAGATAGGGGTAGGGGGCGGCGCAAACGAAGTGGCCTATACTTGTGAAAAGTACAAATACGGCCCTGTAGCTACCTAGGGGCTACGCGGGGCAGTGCCCCGAGGCCCTCAAGCTCAGGGGGCCCTCGAATCCTTACCAGAAATCTCGATCGAACTGAACTTTTGGAAATTTCTCCCATTTTCAAAATAAATATGTCAGGTTGCAACTTGCAACCCCACTTTAATCATGACAACTCAGTTGAGAGAAATTTAAAAGTTATTCCTAGGGAATTCCCCTAAATTCAGGAAACAGCATCAAACGTTGGGATCTACTTTAAAAATTCACTGGCGAATCGGACACCACTCTAAAAAAACTAAATCCGACTAGGTGGTCCAGTAGGGTCAATACGATATCTGCAATAAAACTTCGTTATTTTGATATTATCAAAGCATTATCAGAAATAGTTCTAAAGAGTTCTAATAAAGATGAGCGTAGTGAAGCAGAGAGTATTAAAACAAAAATGCTAAATTTCGAGTTCGTGTTGCTTTCCGAATTCATGCACAGTGTATTGAACGACAACAATTATGCATCCAAAACTTTACAAAAATGCGACATCAATTTGGGCGAGGCGAGTAAAGTTTTAGCAGAGACCAAAGCACAGTTGCAAATTTATAGAAATGATTTCGAATTATTCAAGTGCAAAGCCAGTGAAACTGCAAGAAAATATGGTATCGATACCCATTTTCAAGAAAAAAGGCAAAGAAAAGTTTAAAAACGTGTTGATGAATTAGCTGCTGATCACCGATTTCCAAACCGAGAAAAAATATTTAAAATTGAGATTTTCAATAATGTATTAGACACAGTGATATCTCAATTAGATACACGTTTTATTGGAATGAGTGCAGTCTGTCATATATTCGATTTTCAAAAACATTTTTTATTACATGTTGATGAAGCAACTTTATTACAAAAGTGTGACGAATTCCAAAGAAAATATTCAGATATAATAGGCCCTAGTTTTTCACTTCAATTTATTAATATTTACCATCTAGTTTTACCTCAACTAACTCAAGCATGGACTGTTCACCAATTATGTAAGGAAATAATGAGCAAATATGGAGTGCTAGAATGCAACCTAATGGAAGTATTTACAGCAATGTTATTATTCTTTACAATTCCTGTCACTTCTGCAGCAGCTGAAAGGTCATTTAGCAAATTAAAAATAATAAAAAATTATTTAAGAAATAAGATGGGCCAAACTCGACTCCGACATTTATCGCTAATAGCAATTGAAAACAAAACCACATCAAGCCTGGATTTAAACGAAGTCATTAATACTTTTGCGAAAACTAAAGCTAGGAAAAAATTGTAAATATAATTGTTATTTAGTCAGTTGGTAGGCCCGACCTTTATATAATAAACCCTTAAATCTTCTCTATTTCGTTTTATTAGCCAAACCTACACCAAGTATTAATTGTAATTTATGTTGTTACTGTTTAATATTTTCATTACCTGCCCTGCAGTCTGCAGTGCACAAAAAAGAGCTTAAGTAGGTTAGCATTTTTAAAGTGTTTGTATATTTCATATTTTTATTTTATAAAACCTAATCGGTTTACATAGCAGTGGGGATCCATTTTTTTAATTTGCCCCAGGGCCCTTGGTTACCTAGCTACGCCACTGCTCAAATAATTAAAACTCTACCAAATAAATAATAATAATTCACATTTAATTAATGGTTATGAAAAAATTATTTCACTGTCGAATAGTGCCGGGCACATACGAATTGTTCCGCGGGCGCCATGGTGCCCGCGGGCACGGTGTTGGGAACCCCTGCCTTAGATAGTGGATAGGTGACTATTAACTTAAAAATAATACTAAACTTTAGTTAATTTTAGTTTTCCCGAGGTTGTTTATAGTAACTTTGGACTTCTTACTATACTTAGTGTTAGTTGCATAAAAAAAACTACTTAATGATTTATGTATATGAAATCCAAAGCAAAATCAAAGTTCAAGAACCACCTAGTTAAAGTTATAATTTACTTTGACTACAAAAGTTTTCAATAATACCCCAAGCATTTCCCGTCACTCCCACAGGCCTAGATATTAATGAATAAATTATTAAGTAGTTATATCGAAGTTTTCAAATTATTGTGTAGGTAAATGATACTCACAATGATAATAATATTTGCCTGATTTGTACAGCGTAGTTTCCGTAAAAAATCACCTCAAGGGTGTTGTACAAACACCCTTATATAGTTATATAATTGGCTTACGACTAAGATATGCAAAGAGGTACTAGACACGTAACGGAAGTATAACTGATATTATCATTATTTTATTTTTATTTTTTGCGGATGCGGATGCGGATGCGGATAGGGCTGCAGGATGCGGATGCGAAGGGGCTTGCGGATGCAGATGCGGTTGCGAATGCGGATGTGGATGCGGATGCGAATGCGGATGCGGATGCGGAGGGGCTTGCGGATGTGGATGCGAATGCAGATACGGTTGCGGAGGGGGTTGCGGATGCGTATGCGGATGGGGATGCGGTTGCGGATGCGGATGTGTAATTGGTATTAGAAATTCAAGGAGAACGTGTGATGAAGATGTGTGTTTTTTTTTAAATTTCAATATTAAAAACTTAACAATGGTAAACTTAACAAATGTTTCATGACGCCATTGGCCCGTGTAGCTTTGTTTAGTTTGCCAGGATTAAAACCTTTATTTTGAATCTGCACAATGATTGTTCTAACGCCGCGCCGCCTGCGATGAGCCTTGATGTAGGTATTTCTGGCTTTATCACGACGTGATAATGGAATCGCTATTACAGTACCTTTTGCCCTTTATCGGCAACGACGATACAGTTCGACGTGACCGATAATAATCTCAAGTGTCGATTGCCGAGAGATGTTATAAGTGTTTTAATGTGGGCCTCACTTAAATCAACATGTCAAGATAACAGTCTGGCATATATTAATATTAGTAGTATTAAATTACAACAGTCTATTTATTCAGTGAGAAATATAAAAATAAGAACTACAATTGAAAATACATTGAGGTTATGAGTTTTTGTCAATGAATTCTGGTATGTATAAAGGAAGAGTTACGGTAAATATACGTATTTTTTATTTAGCCAAGTTGGCACGACGAAATGAATTCGTGGGCCGCGGGTTGTGCATTCCTGAATTACTGTATTAGAACCACCAATTGATGAGAAATAAACCACCTGAAAATGAACATCAAATCAAATTGCTTTTGAATAGCAAAGTTGAAGTCAACAAAGTCATTTAAGTTGATACAACAGTGAAAGATGGAGCGTCGTAAGCCAGTAAATCTTATAGAGAAATATGTAAAGTTTCCCTTGATAGTGATGCATTTATTAGGACTTTGGAGAAAAGAAAGCAATCCAACTCTCTATAAAATCCACGCCATTTGTGTATTGGGTACCTATGTATACTTTTACACACTTTTCGAAATAATTTACATGTTCATTGTTTGGAGGGACATTGAAAAGTTCGCAGAGGCTTCCTTTTTCCTTCTGACACAAATCGCTTTATGTACCAAAATCACGATGTTCATCATAAAGAGAGACAAGGCGATATTTCTCGCAAATGCAATGAATTGTGATAGATTTGCTCCAAGTCGAAATGCACATTACCCGTAAGTAAAAAAGATATATTTATAACATAAATATCTCCATAAATAGTTAAGTAATAACATAGATCACTGTAGAGATGTATTATAAGTTTGTACAGCGCCCTTGAGGTGATTTTGCACAAAAACGGCGCTATACAAGTCATCCAATTATTACTATTATTATAAAAAAGACAACTCGCAAAGAACAATGTTTTTCTACAATACATCTGTTTGAGTGTTAGGAATGTACTTGACTTATTTTAACCAGTGATTTCTGACATTATTTGGAGTACAAATTGTAAATAAATTTTTTTAACCGGTGACATTAAAAAAAAATACATAAAAAAGATCAGTAGGTATTGGACAGTTAGGGTAAGGGGTTGGTCGGTTACTAGGATGAGTGGACCTGTGACAACATGCGGATATTTTTTTTTGGTTTTGAAAAAAAAAATGTAAAAAAAAAACAGCACCGGGTTTCAAATTTTAATTTACATGTTTCACTTCAAACAACCCGCTAACAGCTGATCAAAATTGCAATTGGGTAGGACCGGCTTTTATTTCGTATTGACTCCTGTAATTTCATAACTCGTATATCGGGAAGTGGGTTAATTTCAACTTCCAAGATTCCATTTCATTAATTTATTCATTCAATCAAGAAAAATAATATTCTGTTTTGCATTTACCCAGTTAAAATTAATTATTAAAATTAAGATTAAGTTTAAAATTACTATTAAAATTAAGAAAATTATACGAATATAATACATGTCTCCTTATTTACAAAATAAATAATAAACTCAATACAAATACAGAACTCATTAAAACGTCCCAAGTACACACACACTTTACACGGCAACACGATAAAATACATTTAAACACCATACATACTAATTATGGCAAGCAATCCATTGGTTACGAGGGGAGCAACATATATAATTGCCTCCCAGACGAAATTAAAAATGAAAAAAGTGTAGGTACATTTAAAAAAAAATTGTTCAGTTTTATGCTCAATCAAAAAAAAATGAAAGTGAATAATATCGTTGTGTAATATACAGGGTGTATCGGCACATACCCGACAAACTTTAACCAGCTATTCCTTAGCACATTTGGAGTAAAAAATGTTTTGGGTACTTTGCTGTCCGGTAACATTTTTTTTAATAAAAAATTATTATTCATATTTTCACCACATGTCACCAATATTTTATCCTTTGTCAAAGTTTGAAAACCCGTCTAGCAATATTTTTTTCGAGTTTCGTTGAATAATGTACGTACGTACCTACGCTAGCGCGCTTTTACAATCACAACGAAATGGCACGGCACCATTCGTCTCATTTTTAACTATTATTATTTAGTGCGTACGAAAGAGCGAGGACACTTTTTGACACACTTGCTAATAACAGCTGTTGAACACTAGAAACAATGCAAATGACAGTGACGGAGTGTGGATTTTTTATTTATTTTTTGTTTTTAATGGAAAAAAAAATGTTTTCGGACAGCAAAACGCCCATAACATTTTTTACTCCAAATGTGCTGAGGAATAGCTGGTTAAAGTTTGTCGGGTACTTGCCGATACACCCTGTATTTGTGTAATGTATTTGTTATTTCTACGTAAATAAGTGAAAAATGTAATTTTCTTTATCTAGAATAAATAAAAAAAGATTTATTCGTTCAGTAGCTAATAGTTGTAATTATGTACATAAAATATAATGAATATATTGTTGTTTTCAAGGATTATCAATACTACTTCTAAAGTCCAGGTGGTGGAGTATTGGATTTTTATTTACTTAGCTTCGCAATCAATTGCTCTTTGGACGGTCTTCCCTTTGGTAGATGCAGCTCCAGGGGAAAAACTTCTCCCTTTGAAAGCCTGGTATGTCCGTCAAATTTACTAACTAATGCGATGCACCACGTAGTTAAGGCCCCGTAGTAAGCGTTTAAAGGTGGTTTGAAAGGGAGATATGTAAATATAAATGTTAGAGGAAGCATGCCAATATTAAAAAAAAAAACGATAATAATTAAGCGAAAATAGTGAAAATATTTAATAAAACACGACTTGTTTGAAATAGAGCGAAAATCTCTCGACAAATGCTTTAGTTGCATTTAAAGATGCACTGTGAATTTTTCATGCCTATAACATATTAAATAACAGAACAAAACGTGTTTTTAATAATTTTCTCAGCTTACTTTGCGATTTTTTTTCTATCGAGAGAATTTCATATAATTAACGTTTTGGCATAACAAATGTATAGATATTATCTTAAAAAATAACATATATATTTTATGGAACTTAAAAACTTAAAGAATTAACGAGAAACTTGTTATAAATCGGTAGAAATTGGATATGCGCGGGCTTAAGACGAGACAATACCTTAAACTAAAGCCGGAATCTTAACGACGTAAGTGAAGAAGCCATGCACACAAATATGCAACACGCGGTCCTGGGTTATTGGATAGACACACGGTTGAATTTGCTCAAGCAAATATCTAAAAGAAAGTATGGAGCATGGATAGCAAGTGATAGAGTCGTGTAACAACAATATTCGGCGCGTAGCCCGGCGTCGAATTTGCCGTAGCAGGCCTAGAAAATTGATCTTTCCGTGGGGTTTATTTTAATTATTTCTGATGAACCTATTACTAAATTCTCAGATGTTTCTAGAGGGATCTCTCGGGAAGTTTCTAATTCATCGTGTAAAAAAATAAAATCTGGTGCTTACCGCTATATTTATAGTTTTATAAAAATTGTTATATTTATAGTTTTATAAAAAAACTGTTTTATATAAAATCTTTTAATGGTTAGGTATTGATTTTATTGATCTTAAATTTAAATAACTTATATCCGTAGGGATAGCTCTAAAAAAATATGTCTCATCGTTACGAATTGGTCCGAATTAATTACAATGTGAGCCAAAACATGAACCCAGTTATTAGAGTATTGTGTCGCCTTAACATTTGGAATCGGGCCGCTAACAATAACACTCCTTATGTAGAAAGCGGTAAGGTTTAAATTCCCATTTAACACCAATCGCTTTTTTATTTATGTACATGAAAAAAAATCGCACAAAAGTGTGTTTTATTTTATTTTGCGAATAAAGGACTTAATTTGCTACGTTATACAATAAAAGCATAACCGACAATGGATTCGCAAGTAGGAGATTTTGAACTTTAAAGCAGATACTTTAATTTTTTTCTAGATTTATAAAAAGACTCGATTATTTCAACGGCCAAGATTTTTTTTACTGTTCCATGATAACTCAACACACCTTTAAAAAGTGATATAAAGTCATCAGAAGTGATGAAAAAGTTAAGCTCTAAACCTAACCTACATAATCTATTTAACCTAGTGTTTGTTTCATCACTTTTCATGACTTTATTTCTAATTTTCTTTTTTCTTCTGTGATCTAATGTTTTCAAACGAAAGTAGCGATAACTTCTAAAACCCTGAAAAATTTCAAATAATTCTACCAATTGTTATCAAGAATTAATTTCTTCCAAGGTTCTATCAATTCAGGGGGTGGGGGGGGGGGGGGGGGGGGGGGGAATTAGGGGATTTAATCCACCCCCCCATCGGCCACAGTTATGCGTAGGATATTTAGATGATAAGAAGTATCAGATATTGTAAGAAGATATTTTGATGAAAAGAAGTATCAGAGATGTGAGAAGATATTTTGATGAAAAGAAGTATCAGATATTGTAAGAAGATATTTTGATCATTGATAAAAAGAAGTATCAGAGATGTAAGAAGATATTTTGATGAAAAGAAGTATCAGATATGTAAGAAGATATTTTGATGAAAAGAAGTATCAGATATTATGTAAGAAGATATTTTGATGAAAAGAAGTATCAGAGATGTAAGAAGATATTTTGATGAAAAGAAGTATCAGAGATGTAAGAAGATATTTTGATGAAAAGAAGTATCAGAGATGTAAGAAGATATTTTGATGAAAATAACGCATCTGAAATATTTTTCAGGTATCCTATTCCAGCCGACAAGTCGCCCTATTACGAACTGTTGTACTTGTACCAGATGGTCGGCATTTGGTTTAGCGCACTGATTAACGTCAGCGTGGATAGACTATGTACCGGCATGACGGCTATGTGCTGTGCCCAACTTGAAATACTCAAAGACAACCTCATCAATGTAATTACACTGGACTTCCCTTTTACACGGTGGATACGTTTAAAATTGCGTAACATTTTTATATGTGAACTAGTTTTTCAACCCGGTTTCTACTTATTTTCATTGGAAACACTAACCTTTCTAAGTAGTATTCCGCAATGTTTGTATAAAACCTTTTTTCTTATTGAACCATTGCAATGTATTATGGAACGAACCATTATCCATGGTGTCCGGAAATTCGTAGTAGAAGCGGAAACTAATTAATCTATATCACATAATGAACCAAAAAAAAACGTATTTTTTTTTTCGGCCAATAAAAGTTTAAAAAACTTTTTGAGCCGGTTTTTACGTTTCGACGTATTTAAAAACACATTAAACAGCTACTGATTTTAACTCCTAGCGACCGATTTTTTTCAGCTCAACTAAATTAAAAAAAAAAGAAAAATTAATTAAAATTACTAATTTCAAAAATTTTAAGGAAAGGAAGAAGAGGAAGTTCTGAGATGGAAAAAGGTATGAGGGGTGGGTAAAAATCTGGGGATCAGTGTGTCCGTGAGTGACGGGCAAATAATAAATCACCAAACGTAGCGAAGCACTTGGGGTGACCTATGGCAGAGGTGTTATCCAATAAATGGTTTCCTGGGCAGCGGTACCCAAACCCGCCTCGCAAATTGTGGGTACAGTACTACGAGTTTCCGAACAATGTGTATATTACAAAATAAATTACAGTTATCCTACAGTCTTTACAGCGTTTCTAATAAAAAGTTACCATAATATAACACGGTGTCCGGAAACTTATAGTATAATGTTAGAAAATAAGCATTTTTCAAAATCTGCATGTGACGTAGATTCACCAATTTGCCGCTTATACGATGAGTTTCCGGACACCGTGTTATATTATGGTATCTTTTTTTTATGTTTGGAAACATTTTTTTTGGAACACAGGTTAGGTAGTTACATGGTATACAGAAGAAAACTAGTTATGCCTTCCATATAAATTTGAATGGAAATAAACGTGCCACTAATTTAGTAACTTTTGGTTCTAGTCCATTTTGCACGCGGTCTGTCTCTTTTGCACTTACCTATCCCATTTGAATTTCATAGTTTTGTTTTGTGTGCTAATATAGGCCCAAATTTGGCTTATATTTGGATCACGAGACACACACCCACAAGGCACTTCTTGTGTTATTCTTTATTCTATGGGTAGTAACTACTAGGAATATGTTTTGAATATGAGTATTATAAATAATAAAGATTTTTTAATAATTACACATTTTAATGATAATTATTTATCCATACATGATGGTTTGAATTTAATTTTGAGGGAAGTAATAGTTATTGTTTATTTAATCAGATTGAAACCTACGCTCAAGAAGATTTGAACGAATTTGAAAAAAGTCTGACAAATGGAAATGAAAAAGAAAATCTGCAAGTTGAAGAAGAGGCGAAACACGAAGAAACTAACTTTTCGCAAAGAAAAGTCGTTCTTGAAGAAATGATTCAGACAAGCCTGGTGAACAGTATATTGCATCACCGATCTGTTGTCAAGTAGGTACAATTTAAATGTATTCAAAGCAAATAAAACTGCATTTAATTATTTAGACGTTGCATGAATGTACACATCTAAATTAGTGATGAGTCGTTCGTGAATTAGTCGCACAATTGAACTGACTCTTTTTGATGAGCCACATTCTTACGACTCCTAGTAAACCGTACCACAGTTCAATAGAAAAATAGCGCAATTTAAATTAAGTAAGTATTAATTGTTATTTACACCTAATAACTAGGCGACGTACCGGTACAAGAGTCGTACGATCATTCGTACGCTTACGTACGCCGTATCGGGTCCGTTTAAAATGTTGTTTTTGGAATCAATCATAATTAATTTACTGTTGTCCTTACATTTTTAGGTTTGTTTACGAGGTTGAAGATATATTTCACTGGGGAATATTGGCACAAATTGCTGCCAGCGTTGGAATCATTTGCATCACTGGCTTACAGTTGACTTTGGTGAGCTAATATACATATGCAAGTCATGGGTCCGGTATTTCAGTTGTTTAAGCGTGGATTGAGATATACATATTTACGTTTAGTTGCTCAATGATAGGAGCCCTGTCAACCTAATCCGACTAATGATATTCCAGAGTAACCGTATTGAAATACCGGACCATAGAGTTCAATGCAATTTGATGAAAAAAAAAACAATAGTACCTACCAAAGATATTAGAAGAACGAGATGTGCTATGCGCAGTTCGTACTGAGTGGAATTGTTTTGCCGAGTGTCGCCGGTTTTGTTCACCAATACTACTGCACACCTTCGCTTGCGCTAAGGTATCCGCACTAATACATAGAACAGATTTCTGTGCGTACACGTCCCGATACCGTTCAAAGTACCCTAATTAGGTAGTACTCCGGCTACGGTCCGGCGGCCAACATAGCATATCTCGTTCTTCTAATATCTTTGGTACCTACCCACCTAATTTTTTCAAAATATCAAATAAATTGAGGGATAAAGTTACCCTCAAGGGAAAAATAAGCCACCTTTATGGAAAAGGCCCTGCAATAGCAATGGGACTATTTAAATAAAGCTCACCTGCGGAGAGTGAAATAAACAAGGGCCAACTTTAGGTATCTTCATACCTAATTTCTATCGATTTATAGCAAGTTTCTCGTTAAATCTTTAAGTTTTAAGTTTCAAAAAAATAAGTTATTTTCGAAGATAATATCTATACATTTGTCATGCAGAAACATTAATTTTATGAAATTCCCTCGATAGAAAAAAACGCAAAGTAAGCTACGAAAATTATTAAAAACACGTTTTGTTCTGTTATTTAATATGTTATAGGTATGAAAAAATTCGCAGTGTATCTTTAAATGCAACTAAAGCATTTGTCGAGAAATTTTAGCTCTATTTCAAACGAGTCGTGTTTTATTAAATATTTTCACCATTTTCGCATAGTTATATCGTTTTATATTAGCGCGCTCCCTCTAACATTCGTATTTACATATCTCCCTTTCAAACCACCTTTAAACGGTTACTACGAGGCCTTACTCATAAATAATTGCCAAATTTGCGTCTAAAATCATAAAGACTAAATTTTATAAATTAACAAAATTCAAAATTCAAAAAAATATTTTTTGAATTTTGAATTAATAAAAAAATAGCTTTTAGGTTACATCCCATTTCTTCCAGCTAACCCAACAAATACATATTATATTACATAACCCAACAATTACATTAATTAAAGTATCTGTCAAATTAAAATTATACTACCAACCATGTAAAAACCGTCTGGGCGTTAAATAAATAAATAAATAAATTACATGTTAACAAACATAAGTAAATAAAAAAAAAAACAGAGGTATTTAATTTATGTAAGGTGTAGTGACATTTGTTTAAAAGAAATGTTTTTAGTGATGATTTAAATTTAAGTATGTCGGTTATTTGTTTGATGCTACGTGGAAGTTTGTTATATACTTTAATGGCCATGTAGTGTGGTCTTTTTTGTAATATAGTTTTGTTTTCTTTTGGGATTAATAAGTTTTCCGTGAACCTTGTAGCGTGTTTATGTGTTGAGTTTTTTTATGGGAACTTTTCTGGAGATGATCGATTTAACACAAAAATAAATAAAAATAGTTCGCATTTGCACTAGATATTTGCTAAACCTGTCGATTTAAAAAAATCAGTTTGGTTGGGTTTTATTAAATTACAGTTATGTTTATAATACAGCTAAGAGAGATGTTTACATCCGTCATGTTGTTATACGTTAGCAACCCTGTTAAAATTAAACCAAGTGATACCTTTGCTAAAAAATACTGAATACACTTACAGGAAATAAATTTGTGTTTTTCTAGATAAGTCCAACAAGTATAAAATTCTTCACAACGGTGACTTACATGATGGTGATGTTGGCACAAATATTTTTTATTTGCAGGATTGGTAACGAAATTTCAACTATAGTAAGTATAAAGTTACTTATTATATTACCCTTAATTGACAAACCAGATAAAACCACACATTAAAAACATACCTCAATGCAACACGAACTCAAAATAAAATACATTTATTCAACGCGCTTCATCCATTTTTAACACTTCATACAGTGAATTCGACTAATTTAAAACCTCACATCTTCAAACCTAAACTCAATAAAAATAACGTTCACACAATACACATTACTTTACACACACGAATTCCATTCCCTTCTCCTCTCTCTGACCATTTCATCCCCATAGGCTAATGTAACTTTTTCTTTTTTAAATTCGCTAATAATAATCAAGAAACATCAGTAAAAATCTATTATTAGTTAAATTACTGTATAGATTTTACCATACTTATAAAATATTGTACCTGTTCATTTTGCCAATAATCAAAAAATAAAGAGAAATGAATACTCACGGAGAAAAATTAGTATTGCAAATTTATTAAAAAATCTCTTCAATTTATTGGTAATACGGTTAAAATAACGCCAGGCCCAAATTTACTAGAAACCTTAACATATTTTGGACCGAAATTTTTACCAATAACACTGGTTATTTTAATCCTATGTCTAGAATGTATCGATCATATAACGATATTGCTAAAACACATGCTTGCATAGATATTTTCGTAAATAATATAACTTGTTTCAAGAGATATCTCCACGATTTCTGTACCCCAAAATAAAAAATAAAAATAAACTAATATTGATTGTTGATTTTTGATGGTTTGATATTTTCTATTATATACCCAATTTAAACATATTTTTAAAATTATTATGTCTTGTAATTTTAAGCTTTGTATAAAAAATACTGATATTGTTGTGTTTCCTTCAGTGAATGTGTAAATGTGATTGCTGCAGACACATTAGTCTAGGGACATTTATATTTGTATGTAAATTTATTTTATACTAACCACAAGAATGTATTTTAAATGTCCTGCTTGTCTCAAATAAAATAAAATAAATTGGGATTGCAGGCCATTTCTTAATTAACTTTTAGTAAATTCCTAATGTGTCTGAACACGTGTTCATACACCTTCATTTGCCGTTGATAATAACAATGACAGAATGGGCAAATATTAGTATTTTTATTCCAACATTTTATTTTATAATACTTTCGTAGTAAAATAATATTATGATACATATCAATTCATTCGTTAAGTGACTGGAATCTCGTTTCTAATCGGATTACGTATAATTTGAAGAGATTCTTAATAAATTTCCAATATTTAGTATAATTATTTTTAGGTAAGACAAAAAGAGAAATGCATCACTGTGGTAATTTATCAGTGAAATTATTATTATTTGTTTTTTTTTAAAGAGTGGAGAATTGACTGATGCAGCCTACAAATCCCCGTGGATTGAACGAAGCAAAAGGTTCAACACGACACTTCTAATATTCATGGAAAGACTGAAGCAACCCATTGTCACCAGGGCAGGATATTTTTTCCCATTGTCCTTGCAAACTTTTGTATCGGTGAGGAAATATTATATTTTTTAAACAAAATATTAATACCCCTATTTAATTTCATTGGAATAACTATTGAAGGTTAACCCTTCTAAGTAATGTTTAACCCCTCAAGCCTCTGACATTTTGTAATGTATATCTCTTAGGAGAACTGTCAGAATATAGATTTCGCGGAAAAGATTTTCGCATTGAACGCATTTCAAAATAAAATACTGTTCTTGGAAGCAGATGAACAACTCTTTCAGATTTTAGTATAACAGATTGATACACGCAATTAAAAATATTGAAATTTTGAACGCAAGCGAATATAAAGTTTTAAATTCGCTTACCGATTGCTTATTATCGACACTGAACTAAAAAAACCATATTTAATTAGACAAAGGTAATATAAAAGTTATTGTCACTTCACTTTTGTTCGATCAATATATATTTTTTTTTTAAATTTAAAAGTGTTGGGATTGGGCGCGAATTTGAGTAATCTGAAAGTATGTTGCCTGTTGCATGCTGATGATGCGGTGCTGATTGCTAACATGATGGAAGATCTACAGTCTCTCGTGTCTAGGATGAACGAAGTATGCACGAAGAATGAGTTAATGAATGCAAGTAAGTCTAAAGTAATGATGTTTGAAAGAGAGAGTACGAAAATAGTTGTAAACGAGGAATACTTGGAGCAGGTGGATGAGTTTGAGTATTTCGGAAGTATGTTTACGAGAGATGGGAAGGCTGATAGATTGAAAGAAGGGTAAATGCAGGTAACT
This sequence comes from Hesperophylax consimilis, assembly GCF_061612785.1. Taxonomy (NCBI): domain Eukaryota; kingdom Metazoa; phylum Arthropoda; class Insecta; order Trichoptera; family Limnephilidae; genus Hesperophylax; species Hesperophylax consimilis. The sequence goes on along the minus strand of NC_142862.1, from coordinate 10,481,550 downwards.
TCATTAATGGAGGACTGAATGCAGTTGACGCAAACAAAAAAATGTCCAAAGAAGTCCACAATGGAGTGCTGGTACCTATCCTTATGTATGGAAGTGAGTCATGGAAAGGGCAGAAAAAGTATGAAAGTAGACTGAATGCTGTAGAAATGAGATCCCTGAGGGGTATTTCTGGTAAAACCATGCATAAGTTAAAGGCTGATGTAAGCGTAATGAGTAAGATTAAGAAAGGGACGCTTAGATGGTTTGGGCATGTAGAGCGAATGAGTGCAGAAAGGAGTGTAAGGAGAATATATGACGCAGATGTGAATGGTAGCAGAAGTCGGGGACGCCCGAGGAAATCATGACACGGTCAAGTAAATCAGATACTTGATTCGGATATTGTCAAGAGTCAACATAATAGAAGTGTATGTACGAGAGGATGTATGAATGTGAATGAGGCAGTAAGTGTGTGTCAAGACCGAGTTGTTTGGCGGTTTGTCCTCTCTGCCTACCCCTGCGGAGAAACGGCGTGATGGTTAGTTAGACATTTAAAACCTTTATTTTTCATATGCTAAATGTTGTTTCATAGAATTATTTAATGTTTTTCGTCAGCGTTTGTGGTATTTCGTTTTAATGCAACCTGAAAGCGCGGTATCTCTTTCTAACACTGTTTAAATTATATTTCTCATGAAAAAACAAAATGAGATGGCATATATTTTATGAGACCGTGACTAGCTGAGATATATCAGTCCCAAAAAGGTTCCCGGTCTATGAGTCATGCATGATCCATCGCTACTCTACAGTAAATACAAAAATGGAGTTCTTCGGAATATACACTATAACATCGTTTTAGTCGTAGTATTGTTAAGTGCCTTGTATAAAGTATGTAAATATATTTGACTTGTGTTGATAAATACTTATCATATTGTTTCAGATTCTTCGATCAGCGTATTCGTATTTTGCTGTTCTTCAACAAATGAATGATGACTAAAATATTATATATAATTATAATTAAAATATAATAATACACAAGATCTATCAAGCTCTCTCATTAAAAATTTAGGCGTATTAGATCTATCAAAAAAATTATATATAAAGATGCAAAAGTCGGTCATTTTGAATACATGTAGGATAACGAAAGATTTTTTAAATATTTATGTTGAGGGATCAGTAGGATTTATAGGCCCTGTTAGAAGTTCTACGAAGCCGAACCCTCTGATATGAAAATATCTGGAATCGGTGAATTTTTTTTCCCATTTAATCTCTGGTGAGTTGACGTGTTGTTGTTCTTGTATTGTTTTGTATTTATTTTACCAATATAATGCACTTGCATAGTGTTGATTGACTAGCTGATCATTTGTGGAAAAGTGAGTGGAAGGGTTTAGTTTTTCCTATGGGGAAGATTTAACCCGGACAACAAAATCGGAAGCATAACAAAAAAAAAACACAAATTACTCAAATAAAATCTTGCGCACGCTGGGATTTGAACCCGCGACCTTCGGTTTACTAGTGGAGAGCCTTACTCGTCGATCACGGAGGCCTTCAAAGAATTAATTAACTAATTTTTTAAATTTGTTTTGTGTAGAGGAAATTATTTCTAAATTCTCTAGCCACGCCCCACCCTCAATTTTAAACATCTACCGATTTTCATTTTCTTGGCATGGCATCACTGTCCAAATCATTGGTATTCGTAAATATCGGCTTCGACTGCCACACCTTATGCTACGTATACATCGGCGAGCCAAACTATCGAACTGAATTTCAACTTATGGGGAAGGAACGAAGCTTGCAATTGCTCCGTTCTTTTCCCGTAATTCGTGGCTCGGTTCGCGTTTCGGTTCGCAAATGCGTACGTACCCTTACACGTAGCTTTCTAACGTATCGTTCACATATCTCGGGTTTATCAAATATATTGATCTGAATTGTTATAATATTATATATATATACCTATACCTATCTCTAAATAGTATGAAATAAAGTCGCCATACGCGTCTGTTTGTTTGTGCGCTTAGTTCTTCTAAACTACGCAATTGTGTTATCAATATCATGTAGAAAATTTCTTCCGGAAGGTTTACATATAAAATACATGCATATTATATTTATAGAAAGTAGAGAATAGTCGATATTTTAAAATGAAGTCGTATATTTTCAGGCACTGTATTTTTGACGCTGGCTACCTTATGAGATGCATCAAATTAATGCAACAGAGAATTATATATCTTAAAAAGGTCTGAAGAAAAGTTCGCGATGGCAGATGTCCATGTCCTAATGATAACCAGAGATGTGCTTTATTTCAAATAAATCCATTTCAAATAGAAATGCAAAATGCAAAATGGGTATTTTCGCTTAAATGCTTTTCTCAATGCATTTTCCATTTTAAATGCTTTTTTGCAACACACTTCCTACTATCTCCACTCATCTTTTTTTCATAAGCCCCAATATCAGTCAGTCCTCAACCTCGCTATGAGAGATAATTTACATTTGTCAAGTTGCTCCCTGGTAGGAGCCCTGGCAATTGAGTGATACCATTACAAAAAATGCTGATTCAAATACTGAACATGGGGTCATGACGCTGTAATATTAAATGTTAGATAGCAATTTCTAGGTTTTTACGTTGGCAACATTAGTCCCGCGCATATTTTTTCTGGTTTCATAATCTGTAGTCGTGGTGTTTTTGGATTTACCATCATGTAATATGTTTGTTCTACATTGATGTCCATTATTAAATGACAAAATTGTTTAAAAATTCTATAATTATTTTAATTGTTTGACCTGAGAAACCATTTTGCATTTTCAATGCATTTTGAAAATAGGTATTTTGCATTTTGCATTTGAAATGCTTTTCTAAAAACCATTTTGCAGCATTTTCAATTGGAAAAGTTTTGACCCATTTCCATTTTTCATTTCAAATGGTTTTGGGTATCCATTTTGCACATTTCTGATGATAACCCCCAGCAACGCCGGGTCATCTAGTTTTCTATAAATTTAGTGCCATTTTCAATTTGCCGCCAAAACGACATGTTCGTTTTTATTCGTGAATTCTGTGGCTTTTACGTCACGCCGGGCGATGTTGGTGACAGCCGTCTTACCATACATCGGCGTTTTTTTATGTCATAACGACGTTGTAGTCAGTTAGTACCGTTTCGTATTAGATCGTTTTTGAAATCAATAATTCTGAAAGAAATTATTTAAATTAAAAAATTTTAGTACGATAATCATACTCAGAAAAATAAACTTATCTTCCACACATTTTTAAGGATATGCATAGTTCGTGATAATACCCCGTAAAATACAATATATATAATTTTGGGCGGTGAAGGAAATAACTTCAGGGAAGTAAATCAGATATAAAATAAAATAATACATTTCACAAAGTGAAACATCAACATACTAACATTTAAATAAAAATGAAACTAAGTAACTTTGAAACTAAGGACGGGTTGTTTCGGAGAATCTGAACAATTCATCAAATTTCAACGTTCATTTTCAAGTTCTGTGAAAGACTTTTTCAAGTTCTGTTTTTATTTCAGTTTTGTCAAGCAACTAGCCTACAATGATATAAAAACAGAACTTGAATAAGTCTTTCACAGAACCCGAAAATGAACGTTGAAATTTGATGAATTGTTCAAATTCTCCGAAACAACCCGTCCTTAGTTGTTATAAATGTACAACAGCCATTATTATCTTATTTCAATGTATCTGAGTAGGCCACCAGTAACACATCAAAAGTTTTGCCTACATATTAACTAACGTATGCATTTTTTTATGTACCTACCAACAGTACATTTCATGTTTAAAATTTTTTTAGTAAGAATTTAAATTATTATTTATGATATTTCTCTTTCGTAAAAATTCGCAATTTTCGACTACTTTTTAATTAAATAAAGATGACTTTCACAAATTAATTAAGTGTTCTTATTATTCATCATGACAAACAGATAATTGAATTCGCATTAAAGTTTATCATAACATATTGACCCCGACCAGTGGCGGCTCTTCTATGGGAGTAATTTGGTCAATGATTTCTCAAAAATATTATTAATATTAAAAAAAAAAGATTTAACAAAATACCCGATTATTAATTTAGTTTTAATATAAGTGCATATTCGTACGGTAATAGCGTGTTTCAGTGCCATCTAGCGTCCAAATGAGAAGCTATTGTATATACCTACCGTGGGTTACTTTAAAATATGTCCTCAAAGTATCTCCTTTCTTTCTCTTTGCTATACAGACAAAGGAGGTAAACACTATCATATCTGACGCATCATTAGTATCATACAATATTTATTTTAAATGAGTTTTTGCACATGAGCGCGGTGATATATCTACGACCTAAAATTATTAAGGTATCGGAGGGAGATGTGAAAAAATGTCAGACAAAAGTTTTTTGTGTGATAAACGATAGCCATCTTGAGCTTGAATATTAGTTCGCGAAATAATGTTTAACATTGTTGACGTAATTGGCATGGAATAATTTAAAATGTCAAATTCGGTGGATATCGTATTGAAAGAAATTGCAAATAATTCATTGAATCATGACAAACGTGTTTAAATAAAGTGACAATTAGTTTATTTTACAGGAGAGAAAAATAAAGAGATTCAAAACGATGTTTTAAAACGAAAATTTATAATTTTGGTCATTGGATTTGCGGGTGCAATAAAATTGTAGCGGTTACGTCACCGCTACTGGGTCATAATATCATAACCAAACCGCACGAGTTAAAAGCTGAATTAACAATCAGACTTACGAAACTTCAATTGAAATATCGGTACCGCATCTCCCGCTCATCTGCCGACCAGGTCCATCGCACCTTCAGCTACCTCGTCCACGCTGAAGTAACTAGAAGACTCCTCGTCTTCACCAATGATGAACAAGCCCACGAGTCCGGTCTCCATCAACGCGGTGTCGACCCACTGACTCGCGCCTCGACCATCCTTCCGCCGTCATCCTCATCGGTCTCAGTCATCTTCCAACTGCACAATTATACTGACTCGCAATAAATGCCATGAAACCACATATCATATTTCATTGTCTCACTACCAGATCCCCATAAAATTAACGTACAGGTTTGCTTTAAATGTTTACTTTTTATGTCTACTGATAAACAATGGACTGAGATTGGAGTTAGTGATTCAAAAGCTTTTAATATTAAAAGATCTTTTAAAAGAAAAGAAAAAGAATTAGTTATATGTGCAAAAAATTAGCTAAATAATCTTAAATTAAACAGTATTGTACTACAGGCTTCAGAATAGGTGGATACTGTACGTATATTTTTTTAATTGATCTTCCACCCGCAGAGCCGCCTCTGACCCCGACTGTTTGTTCAATTAAAAATGTCTTACTGTATAAATCATATCAGACAAACGATAAAGTAGGAACCAAAATTATTTTATTAATTAATACTTGTTTAATTGATTATTGTTCAGCTGAATTATTAGAATGAAAATACGTTACTGAGACAAAAGCGTGGTTTCACTGAACTAAGTCCAGTGGACATACTTTAACGGGCCGTTAAAATATATTCATTTCACACATTCTTTGATTGACTATCCTTTTCATAAGGGGCGGTAATTTTTTTGTTGGATTAGTATGAAAACAACCTGTCTTGTATTTTAGTTCAATGTCAATGAATATATGTCGTAATCTTTCAAGTTTATCAACATTCGAAAGGTTCGTTTTACTTTTTTAACAATACTCCTTTATACAATACTCTTTTAAAGACAAAACTCCTTTAAATACAAAGCACAAGAAGAAACAACTAACACATATATTAGAAATACTAGATCTCAGGGTCAAGAATAATCCGACAAGCAACTACAAATGCAACATTTGGGCAAAAAAGCTTCCTCTACTATGGTAGATACTAAACTCTACAAAAAAATCCCACTCTCAACAAAACTCAAAAAAATTATAACATTTAAATCTCAAATAAAAGCTGGATACAGCCATAGAGAAATAGAAAATATACTGAAATCAAATACACACTGAAACCCAAACACCATTCAACCGCACTAAAAAATATCCTAACTTTCGGAGATTTAAGATTTTCGGAGAATTTGAACAATTCTTCAAATTTCAAAGTTAATTTTTAAGTTCTGTAAAAGATTTTTCAAGTTCTGTTATTATTTCAGTTCTGTCAAGCAATTAGCCCATAATGATATAATAACAGAACTTGTATAGGACATTCACAGAACCCAAAAATTAACGTTGAAATTTGATGAAATGTTCAAATTCTCCGAAACAACCCGTCCTTACAATTTTATTTATATTGATTATTTCATATTACCCATAGGTACTACTAAATTTTAATAATGTATAAAACGAAATCCTCAGCACGTGAGATCCCAGTGAGGATATGATTATCTCTATTTGTTACAAAAAAGGAGGTTAATAAAACATTTATTATTATTATTAGTTTGGAAGCCAATAATCCTGAGGCAAATATTTTTTATAAACACTTGGCTCAGCTCTACAAATCCTACAATTATAGAAGGCCCTGATTTATTACGGATCACGCTAGTAGTAAATAATACCTTACCAATTTTAGTGACAAGGTTGCGACGATCCTGGTTAGGTTCAGAGATGGTAACTCTCTTGTGTCCTTGTAGGTGGAAGAGCTCAGACCACAGAATTCCTACAATAAACAGAGTGGGTAAGTACAAAAGATTAAAAACACATTGTAAATTAATACCTTCTCATAACAAAAAAAAGTAAACTAGTGCCACTGAGAGCTCGTACGGAAGACATCGATGTTCGCCCTCTTCCATCCCACGCGTCTTGTTTGAAAACGAACTAGACAGAAGATACTTGAACAATGATGTCACTTACGACCTATTGCTGGGACAAGTATATAGATTCAGATGATACCTAAGTATATTAAATTAAATTAACTGCTCTTTTATTCCATTCTAATTCTATTTTGTGAAAATTGTGAAAAAAACTTGTAAAATGAATAGAGAAAAACTCCAAAAAAATATATCAGAAAGGTTAAAAACTATTCATATTAATTACAAAAAAATGTTTTACACCACTCATATGTGCCTTGTACTTGAAGAGTCGCTATAGAAATTGTTGAGAAAATATTGTGACAATAATTGTTCACTCTAATATTTCAAATTGTAATTCAAACAAGAATTTATACTAAAATGGTGAATAATAATATACCTTGTCTCTAAAATATTTATGTATCTTAGTTTATAACCAATTATGTATTATATATATCCAAATATGTATGTAAACTTATTTTTCCTTAAATATGTTTTCTTTTTGTTTTTTAATATCTTTTTTTTCTCGCTCTTATTTCTTATGTTTTATTACACCTATTATATTTTATTTTACAACATGCAATTTTTCTACATCTTAATATTGTAAGTAATTTTGTATATTTTATTTTGTATTTATTTAATTACTTTTTGTTTTGTAACATGCTGTGTCTGTACATCTTAACATTGTAATTTAAAGCATTATGACTACCATAATACGGGTATGATGCATAGTATGATGGTTGTAAAGAACACAAAAAATTGTAATCACTTAAATTTTTTTTAAAAAGGAACACTAAAAAAATTTACATTTGGATGTAGTGAAATTATGATATCAACTCGGAGGTTAGATTTGCCCTGAATTTAAAACAAACTTGTCTTGTTTTTCAGTTCCTAAAACGAAGAAAATTGTCCCAGAAGTGCTAACGATTGGTGGGTATACGACAAGGATCGGCAGGATCGGAATTGGTTTATTTATGGTGCTGGACCTCCTGATTATACAGGGTTTTCCAATAAGAGGTGTTATTTTGAATAGCCCGCTATTTCGGTAGATGTTACTTTTGAAGCTGTCATTTTTTGACATTTGACAAGTAGAAACTACGTTATTAATAAAAATGGAACAATACACGCTTCAACAACGCATAGAAATTATTAAAATTCACTTATTGTTGAAAAGCATCTCTATCCTCAACGTGTGACTGTTTTGGTGCGGTTTATGGCCCGGCGGAGTCATTGGACCTTACTTTTTCGAAAATGAGGCTGTAGCAACAGTTACGGTGAGTGGATTGCGCTATCGAGAGATGATTAATGATTTTTCATTAATGATTCAATTGGATGGTATTGATCTGGACAACGTTTACTTTCAACAAAACGGCGTTAATATGATTGAATATCAAAATAACACCTCTTATTGGAAAACCCTGTAGATGTAAATTAAAAATGAGTAATTATTGACGAATGCATTAAGTCTATTATCTGTGCCTAATATATTTACGCTGAGTGTTTTTTGATTGATTTACAAATGACATGTGCCATCTGATAAAATTATCATAAATCAATAATGTAATAATATAATGCGTTCGATTAGATAATGATATCAAGGCTAGATCTCTATTATTTATCAAGCAATTTTAGCGTAAACCCTAAAAAGATATCTTACGATATATTGCGGATACCCAAAAGAAAAACGCTAGGATAGTGCCACGGGTAGTAGCCATACTCCCCCTGTAGAGAAATTTCAAGAATTTTCATAATATTAAAAATACTAATAAATCACATATAAAAAAAACGTTACTGTCCCAATTGGGAGTCGATCCCAGGAATTTTATCTTACCGGGACAATACCTCAATCCACTCCGCCATTGTTTTTTTTTGCCGATCTCGTATTTCATATTCAGAATTAACAATATTATCTTAAACTAATTTTCCAATATTTTAACCTTTTTAAAAACATCTTTATGAATGTCAATGTTGCTTTTTTGAATGAAATGGAATCTTGGAAGTGGAAATTAACCCACTTCCCGACATCAGATCGAACTGGAACTCTGTAGATATACTCGTTGTCGATGACAATGCATTCTATCAACTGGTGGCAATCATGCATACAAACGCGCATATATCTACGTATTTCTCTGAAATCGGATGACATTTAATATACGAAATAAATGTCGGTCCTACCCAATTAGGATTTGGCTTGAGTCCAATTTTCAATTTGGGAGTGATTTTTTTCCGCAGGGACTTCTGTGTGGAGCTAATGTTAAAAAAATACCTTGGGAGGAAGGTTTAATCCTCAGTCAAATACGTATATTAATAAAAATAGGTGTAATTATTATATTGTATTATTCTGCGTTTTGTTCTGTTTCATGTTTCGTGAACATTTATTAGTATTATCACTTTCTTCGATGATAATATTACATTGGTGGGAATAACCTTCAACAAGTTATTCCAATACAATTAAATACTTGTGTAAGAAATTACGTTTGATTATAGGCGGTCAAATTTGCTCCTTGACTCTCAATGTCTAGGCTTTTTCTTATGAAGGTGTTGGTCGACGTCGATGATGACTTAAAGGATGATTGGAAGAGTAAAAATTAAGGTTTTTATTTACCGATGATGCCAGCCCCCATGACGAGGATGTCCTCTCCGATCGGAATTCTTCCGGCACGATCCCAGCCGCGCGCTAAGCAAGACAGTGGCTCTGTAAGGGCACCTACAAAATAGAATGCATATAAAAATCATGTAGTAAACGTTCAAAAAGAAGAAGAAGATGGCTTGAAAGGGAGATATGTATAAAATAGAGTAAAAATCTATCGACAAATGTGTTAAGGTGATGCACCACGTCGTGTAACATTTGAAAATGATTTTTTTTCCTTTATTTCTGGCTTTCACCCTTCAAGGATGTTCTTGCCATCATTTAAAAACATGGAGAAATGAAAGGTGAATTTAAATATAAATTTTATCAAATAGGCAAATTTCAAAATTATAATGATAATTAGAGTCGAGTTCAGACTTAGAAGAGATGACTAGCAATGTGCCAATACTCAACATTTGAAATTAGGTCACTAACAATATCACTCCTTATGTAGATGGCTATAAGGTTTAAATTCCCGCTTAACACCAGCCGCCTTGATTTTGTCAAATCAACCGTTGATCAACCGTTTTGATTTATGCAAGAAAAGAACATCGCAAAACAATGAGTTTTATTTTATTTTGCGAAGTTTAGGCACAAATATTTAAATGTTTTACGATTATTTTCTAAAGGACTTCATTTGCCATACTATACAATAAAGCCATTACCGAAAATGGGTTCGTAAGAAGGAGATTTTCAACTTTAAAGTAGTTATTATAGGCCGATACTAAAAATGCTCTATTATTTTAAAGATAAAGATGATTTCTAATAGCAGTGTTTAATTAAACCATCAAAATATTTGTAAGCTATATATATTAATTTTCAAATTAAAAAACTCATTATTTTGGATTACTACGTAGTGCTTCGCCTTAATCGGCAGAAACACTAAATTTTTTCATACCTATAGCATGTTAAATAACTTTAACATGTGCTTTTTGTTGTTGTTTTTCAATTAGACGTAATCTAAGGAGTCAGAATAAATTCTATCCAGAATTATTTAAGAACAATATTGCATACTTCAATCCATTGTCTAGAATGTGTCGTCTGTACAATTCCATTGAGTCCATTGAATTCCATTATATAGATATAATGAAAATAGTCTCGCTTATTTTAATAAGCAAATTAGCAATAGATTGTGAATGTTTGTTTGTTTCTTTATTTACTCTATTTGTTTTCTGTTGCTTTTGTTTTTTGGATCATATATTGATCTGTATGTTTGTTTTTGATATCTCTTTTTTTTTGCCTTCGCTCACGTTTTGCTGTTTATATTTTTTGTTAATACATAGTATATAATGACACTTAAACTGTGCACGATGTGAACATTTTTAAGTGGACTGTTGACATATACGTTTTTTACAGCGCTTATGTAATGATTTTTTTTCATGTTAATAGTCTGTAAATGTTGCTAAACAATAAATAAATAAAATTGAATCTGACAGCAAATATGATCAAGGATCGTTGGTTACAATCTTTCGGGCAGAGTAAAATTTTGACGCCCCTTGTCAAACCCAGTAGACGCCTAGGTCACTATAATAAATAATGTTCGGATGGTTTGTATTTTTGTGTAGCGCTGGTTTTATGAAAAAATAATCTCAAGGGCGATGTGTTAGGACAGTTAGCTGTCAGGTATTAACAGCGCCATGGCAATTCGGCACCTGGAGCATTCGGGTACACCCGAGTATGGTCGAACCATTGGTTAACCAGGTTACATTGCAAAAGTGGCTGATATTGTAGAAAGGATACCTACCTTGCATTGGAGTGACGCAGTCAGGCATCAGGAAGACCTGCGTGTCAGGCACCCGACAGAACTTAGCCCAGCCGCCGTCCCTCCAGATGCCCACCGTGTTGTTGATTCCGCCCACGTCACAAAGGTGATAGTTTCCTTTGTGGCAAGCCTGACAGACACCACAACCGCTGGGAATCATTCAAAATAAATTTTACATTTCACATTGTAAATGGTAGTACAGACCGCCCTGATTTAGTTAACCACATTGAATTTCATTTACCTACGAGAGCTGCTCGTTCCAAAATCCCGTTTAAATGTTTAAGTAGAAAAATGAGTATTACTAATTTATTAAAAATATCTTCAAATTATTGCTAATCCGGTTAAAAACGGGGTTGCAGGCCGATTCCGGATAAACTTTTAGTAAATTCAGAGATAGAAAGATTTTTATGTATACGTTTTCCGACAGCGTGATAATACATTCAAATTTTACTTATCAGGAAACCTGTTAATTCATTCGTTAAAGGCTTGCCATCCCGTTTATCACCGATTTACCAATAAATTGAAGAGATTCTGAATAAATTAGCAATACTCATTTTTTCAATACCAGGAATGAGCCTTTCAAAAACTCTGGTTGCATGAAGTTAGTAATAATGGATCTATTTAGCTGCACGTAATGTAGGTACAAGAAGGTTGTACCCCTTACCCATAGACCACAGAGGCTATCATCAAACCAGAGTTACCGACAGACAGAGAGGCACACAATCGAAATTAGTATTTTGAAAATATTTACTAGCGGAAACTTCAGAATCGCCATATTATTGGGTAGGTACCCTCATCCATTTTGGTGCTCCCATGGCTAACAGGATTTGATGTTGATTTTTTAAATCTTCTTAAAAAGCTTAAAACTGACTTATCTCTTCAAATATTAAAACTTCTACATACTAAAACTTCTTTTGATCAAATAAATTATTTATATCAGGCACCACTTATGTTTAATATTCTTCCAAAGCATATTAAGTCTACCAATTCCCCAGTTAAATTTAAAAAGTTAATTAAGATTTTTGTATTGACAGACGATTGTCTTAATATTTTTCATCCTTGTCCTTTCTTAAATAATAAGTTTTTATATAAGTCCTATTTGCTAAAAACTGAATGTCACCCTATCTGTCTTTATTATCTACTTTGCTTCTTCTTTTGAATAATGATTAATGATTAGTTATGGTTCAAATATTGTTACAATATACTGTCAAATTACCCATCTGGTAACACATCTAATACTTATTTTTTCAAATACTGAAGACAATATTAGTGATTTTTTCAAACGAAAATCTTTTTTTCAAACGAAAATCTGAAACAGAAAAATCAGAAAAGGAAACGGTCACATCTGGGACTCGAACCCAGGACCCTTGTCTTTCCGGGACAATGCTCTACCAACTGCGCTAATGGGACCCTATCCTATTCGGTCACTTTTAACTGTATCATATACAATAAGATAGGTTTATCTATAAGACGCTGTCTAGGATTGCATTTAGTTCGGGTTGAATCTTGCGATCATACATAAAGATAGTTGCCAATAAAAATGTGCGGTGAAAAAATGAAGACAACGTTGGTAGTTCTTATTCGAAGTATGATACAGTTAAAAGTGACCGAATAGGATAGGGTCCCATTAGCGCAGTTGGTAGAGCATTGTCCCGGAAAGACAAGGGTCCTGGGTTCGAGTCCCAGATGTGACCGTTTCCTTTTCTGATTTTTCTGTTTCAGATTTTCGTTTGAAAAAAAGATTTTCGTTTGAAAAAATCACTAATATTGTCTTCAGTATTTAAATATTATAATTTGAGGTTTTACTCAATAAGTTATTCCGAAAAATAATAACTTATTTTTTCTTTAATTTTGAAATATTTTGTGTTTGTATGTAGGATTACTTTATGTTTGTGATTACTCTTATGTTTGCTTCACTCAAATGTAAATTGTTAACCTTGATACAGGCTCAGTCCTAGTGAGGTTGATTTTTATGTAAAAAAAGCGTGTTTTATGTATAGTGAGATGCAATAAATAAATATTGACTTGGAAGTGGTCACATTCCATTTAGCACGAATGAAAACATAGTAAACGATACCTCACTAGATCCAATTTGGAAATCTGTATTTAAAAAAAATGGGTTTTCCGCCACTTTTTTGGGCAGACTGCAGATCTTCATTTATGCCGCCAAGATAAATGTATCACCAAAGTTTCATACATACACTAATTTTCAAACCCTATTTTACCTATCGGTACTAATGGGGGCGGTATGGGATTTATTTTTATTAGTATTGTGGACTTACCTATTAGGGTCGACGGATACACGCTGTCCAATCTGGAAGTTGGCCTTGGGGCCCGCCTTCACGACGATTCCCACAAACTCGTGGCCCATCACGAAGGGGTTGCGGTCATTGCAAGGGAAGGAACCCTACAGTAAAAATAAATTAATTAACGTTAGTTGTTAGTCCCTACACACGATCCGAGGGAGGAAAATCATATATTTTTTTTATAAATACATGATATTTGACATAGACATTTACAGATAATGTATATACAGGGTTTTCCAATAAGAGGTGTTATTTGGAATAGCCCGCTATTTCAGTAGATGTTACTTTTGAAGCTGTCATTTTTTGACATTTGACAAGTAGAAACTACGCCATTAATAAAAATGGAACGATACACGCTTCAACAACGCACTGAAATTATTAAAATTCACTTGAGTGAATCAAATGCAAATCATCTAGAATGATGAGGCCCATTTCCACCTCGGTGGCTTCCTCAACAAGCAAAATTGTCGCATCTGGGGCTCGGAAAACTCAGGAGATATTGTTGAAAAGCCTTTTTATCCCCAACGTGTGACTGTTTGGTGCGGTTTATGGTCCGGCGGAGTCATTGGACCTTCCTTATTCGAAAATGAGGCTGGAGCAACAGTTACGGTGAATGGATTGCGCTATGGAGAGATGGTTAATGATTTTTTATGGTTGGAATTAGATGGTAATTATTGGAAAACCCTGTATATATTAAATCACCGCACTAGGTGGATGCCTGTTTCATGGTGACCAATGTTCAGTAATTACAACTTAAATCACAGTTCACATAAGTTCAGCTAACCCAGAGAGAGAAAATACTAGGTGAAACCTTCTTGGTAAAACAAAGGGTAAACCCTTCAGACTTTTAAATATCTTTAAATACAAGTCCCAACGACGGCGAAACTTTCCCACGGAATTTCGGAATTCTTGGGTATTTTTTTTTGTAACATTGAAACACGGGAGGTCATCTTTTTGGATGCTGTGTGAAGAGTATTTTTCAAGGAAAGGAAGGGGATGAAGTTCTGGAAAGGTAAAATGTATAAGGGTTGGGTAGGCATCTAGGGATCAGTGTATCCAGGAGTGACCATATGATTATATCACTCCCACTACGGCGCAAGGCGATGTGTCGAAATACCAGTTAAATGTGCTGTATATTTCTTATTTTTGAAGTAGGGTCAAAAATATATACCACATTAGAAACTAGAATAAATTACCTTTTAGATATTTGTAGGTATTTGAAATAAACATTGATATTTCTTATTAAAAACGCTACTAATTTTAGAAAAATTTCTGGTTAAATAACGAAAAACGCCCACTAATAATATTGTACACAGGTTCCTATTTTTATAATTTTGTGATTACCTACTGTTACCAGCTCTGTACCATTTATGTAAGGTATGTTATGTTATGTTTATTTGTGTAACATTATGTTATGTTTATTTATGTTACGTTATGTTATGTTTATGTTATGTTTATTTATGTAAAGTTATTTATTTAATATCAACGGTATAAATATACCATAAACAATGATAACATATCACAGTTAAAATCGTAGAAATATTTTAAAAAAAGAATTACAAATATATGTGGCATTTGATTGTGAAATGACATTAGAGAGTAAGTAAGTAAGTAAACAAGAGATACAAGTACATAAGTTTCTATAGTGCAAATAAGATAGAATTAGATTAAATTAATATTGATTGAAAAGATTTGATAGCATAACCCTCTTGTACCTACCTTGCGTGCAGTTAAATAGATCTGCCACATCTGCGTATCTATTACTAACTTCATGCAACCTAGGTACAAGCGAGTGTTTGGAATACTCAGTCCTGATATTGTTGCATTTAAACAAAATTTTAGAACGAGTAGCTCTCGTGGGTATATGAAATTCAATAAGGTTAATTAAATCAGCACTGTCTATACTACCATTTACAATTTTGAACATAAATATTAAGTCGGATATAATTCTTCGATCTGAGAGTTTTAATAAATTTAGATTTTTCATCAAGTAATTATAATTTATATTTTCAATGGGAATACCGAGTTTAAAATTAATGTGTCTTAGGAATTTATGTTGAATTTTTTCGATTGAATCTGAATGTAATTTGTAGTGGGGGGACCAGATCGAGGAGTTATATTCGACTTGACTACGAACCAGGGATGTATACAAAATTTTTAATGTTGAAATATTCTTGAAACCTCTGGAATTTCAAAAAATGAAGCCTAGCATTTTCATTCTTTATTATTAATATTATTTATATGTTATATTTGTGTTAGATTATTTATATTACGTTATGTTATGTTTATTTATGTTACGTTATGTTATGTTTATTTATGTAACGTTATGTTATATTTATTTATGTTACGTTATGTTATGTTTATGATGTATAATCAATTATATTCTGTCATTTGTTGTATTTGTTAATTAGAAACAACGTTAATTATGTATGGCCAAGATCACCCCTAATGGGTGAAAGCCAAAATAAAGAAAAAAATATATAATATCAAACATTAAAAAGTTAACAAAAAACTTTTCGAAATATTTTGACTGGAAACTTCCGTAATTTTTAAAGAATTTGGTATTTTGAAAACACATTCTTTTGTATAATGAATTAGTAAAAATTAGTTTTCTTTTTATGCCATTAATACAATTTAAAAAAATAATTTTTAAACTATCAAATTGTCAAAGAAAAAAATCGCGCCAATTTTCAATCATGCACTTTGACAATTTTGTCTCATGGAATCGAGTATACATATTTTCAGGGCCGGCCCTGAGCCAAACGGCTTCTGGCGCCAGTAAAATATTGGCGCCCCTCGTCAAAACCAGTAGACGCCTAAGTAGATGATCACCGTAATCAATAATTTTCGGATGATTTGGATTTTTTGTGCAGCGCCGTTTTAATGAAAAATAATCTGAAAGGTGATGTGTTCGGACTGTTAGACGTTAAGTATTATCAGCGCCCTGGCAATTCGGGGCCTGGAGCGGACTGATCCAATTGCGCCCGGGCAGGGCCGGCCCTGCATATTCGAGACAAACTGAGATAAATAATTAGTCTTCTTTACAACGACGGACGGACAAATCACATACCTCCGTATTATAGATTTATTTTTATTTTTATAATGTATGGACACCCGGCCAGATCTGTCACCTAGCTCTAATGGAATATGATGTTTGTGGCTAGTAATGTCCTTCCGAGGTTTGAAGGGTTAAGGGAACATATAACGTTTCCTTTGGGAGGACCGATACAAGTGATTCCTATTCCTATTCCTATTCCTATTCCTGTTCCTGTTCCTGTTCCTGTTCCTGTTCCTGTTCCTGTTCCTGTTCCCGTTCCTGTTCCCGTTCCCGTTCCCGTTCCCGTTCCCGTTCCCGTTCCCGTTCCCGTTCCCGTTCCCGTTCCCGTTCCCGTTCCCGTTCCCGTTCCCGTTCCCGTTCCCGTTCCCGTTCCCGTTCCCGTTCCCGTTCCCGTTCCCGTTCCCGTTCCCGTTCCCGTTCCCGTTCCCGTTCCCGTTCCCGTTCCCGTTCCCGTTCCCGTTCCCGTTCCCGTTCCCGTTCCCGTTCCCGTTCCCGTTCCCGTTCCCGTTCCCGTTCCCGTTCCCGTTCCCGTTCCCGTTCCCGTTCCCGTTCCCGTTCCCGTTCCCGTTCCCGTTCCCGTTCCCGTTCCCGTTCCCGTTCCCGTTCCCGTTCCTGTTTCTGTCCCTATTCCGATTCCTATTCCTATTCCTATTCCTATTCCTATTCCTATTCCTATTCCTATTCCTATTCCTATTCCTATTCCTATTCCTATTCCTATTCCTATTCCTATTCCTATTCCTATTCCTATTCCTATTCCTATTCCTATTCCTATTCCTATTCCTATTCCTATTCCTATTCCTATTCCTATTCCTATTCCTATTCCTATTCCTATTCCTATTCCTATTCCTATTCCTATTCCTATTCCTATTCCTATTCCTATTCCTATTCCTATTCCTATTCCTATTCCTATTCCTATTCCTATTCCTATTCCTATTCCTATTCCTATTCCTATTCCTATTCCTATTCCTATTCCTATTCCTATTCCTATTCCTATTCCTATTCCTATTCCTATTCCTATTCCTATTCCTATTCCTATTCCTATTCCTATTCCTATTCCTATTCCTATTCCTATTCCTATTCCTATTCCTATTCCTATTCCTATTCCTATTCCTATTCCTATTCCTATTCCTATTCCTATTCCGATTCCTCAGTGAACCTACACAGTGGTTGTTAAAGTTCATTACACCGTCTTGCCATTATTGTTGAAACGTTGTTAATACAATGCAAATTGTGCATTTATTTAATAATGTATTTACAGTGTGCTAACAACATAAACTCAACAATAATATTAAGCACGTCATAAAGTTTACGACTAATAACAACTACAATTAAATAATTTACAATAATAATAAATTATAACCTTGAGCAGTGATGAATAAGTACTTGTAATTATTACGTATTGTAAATATGTTATGCCAATCGTAATATAGACCAGCGTTTCCTAAACGTTTTATTCCACAGCCCGGTTATTTATTTACTTATCCTTCAAGACGACGTAACAGATAGGTTCTAGATCTTTACCAAATCTAGAGAAAACTTATACTGCCAACTTACTACATTTTTTTATTGAATACACAAACACATTACAATAATTAACAAATGTAGATATTTCGAGGCTGATTGTGAAAAAATTAGAAATTTTTAACAAAAAATTGCCCAACTCAATTGAGAAATTATTTCTCGTGTTTGAGTTGGGGAGTGTTGTGAGTCATTATGGTTTATAGGTTGTAAAATTTCACTAGTTGATGTAGCTAAAAATTAACAAATAGCTATAAAACTAGATGATAAATTTGATAACACTATATATAATTAAGAAAATAAGAAATTTAATTATAAACTAAAAAATATAACTTAAATAATGTAATAGTTATTAAACTTAGAAAAAATAAGATATAAAAATGTACTTATTAGGTACGAAATAATAGAAGGTAGGTACAGTACTGGTTGTAAATTGTTCAAAGACCGAGCTGGCAATCTTGTATGAAATGGGTACTTAATAAAATGCAACAACAATTAACGCATATTAGCACATATTAGGAAGCGCATAATATAACTTTAGAGGATATGTATTTTTTTTTAAATATTAAATTTTGTTTATATACATATTTTTTTTATTAATCATTAATCAATTTTCCAAAATTCATAACGTGAATTTAGGAAAATTTAATCAATAAAAATTACAAATGAGTTCATATAAACAATTATTTGAAAAATGTATCCAATGAAATTAAAACTTGTGATTACCGTTGGGTTTATCTAAAAGTTGTTTGATTTGTGATTTGAAAGTTTTGTAATTTTTTTCAGTTTTAATTTTATCCGGAAGGGCATTAAACAATTTTATACCTTGATAAGTATAATGGTGTTGACCAGCACTAGTATTACATTTAGGAATTTCTAAGTTACCACGTGATCTAGATCGGTTACTTATTTTTGTAGAAATTGTTGAATTGAAATGGTCTTTATGAATTTGTAACAGTGCATTCTTTTTAAAAATTTTGTTTAAGCTAAGAACCCTAAACGAGTTAAACAGCTCCCTGGTAAAATAAAAAAATATAAAACCTTTCTATCCTTATGTTATCCTTCTAGAAACATAATTTTTTGATTGATATTCTTATTACTTCTAAAATACATGTAAATATGCTTTATTTACATGTATTTTAGAGTTTCGTGGAAAAATAAAATCCATAACCGAAACAACTAGATTTCCGGTAGTTTTTTAGTCTGGTAAAGGTTGACAAAACACTTCTATTCAATTATTGAAGACACTATTAGCGATTCCTAAACGAATATCTGAAACAGAAAAATAAGAAAAAGATACGGTCACGTCTAGGACTCGAACCCAGGACCCTTGCCTTGCCGGGGCACCGCTCTACCACTGAGCTAATGGGACCCTATCTCCTTCGATCATATTTAACTGTATCATACTTCGAATAAGAACTACCAACATTTTTCAACTTTCTCACCGCACATTTTTATTGGCAACTATCTTTATGTATGATCGCAAGATTCAACCCGAACTAAATTCAATGTAGACAGTTTCATTAGATAAACATATCTTATCTTTTATTTTAATGTGCGACATCTATTGACTTCTCTGGAATATTTATTTTTTGGAATAACTTAGTGAGTAAAACCTCAAATTGTAATATTTAATTATTGAAACAAAATTAGCGATTCCTAAACGAAAATATGAAATGGAAAAATCAGAAAAAGATACGATATTAGTTTCGGTTTTTAGATAGGATCTTAGTTTCGGTTAAATAAAACTAACCTTAAAACTGTCGCTTTAAAAATAGTGGCCACCAAGTGAACAAACAAATTTAAGATTAGTGAAATATTATTATTATTTTTTTTTTAAAAGACAAACATTCCCGGGTTACGAATAACCTGACAATATTTGAAAATCTCCTACTACCACCACAGTAAGCTGAAAATGTTGCTTGTGTTGTGATGGAGGACTTAGCCAGCCGAGGAAATGAACACACTACGCCCTAGTGGGACCCAAGCGCGATGTCAACTCGGCCACCGACCGGTGGCCGAGTTGCGATAAAATGCGATACTTTCCATCTCACCCAACGTAAATAATTGTATTTTATAATAACTAAGTTGAATCGACGTGTTGTTTTAAAATAATAAAAAAAACTTTAGCCCAGGTCGCAACCTACCATTTGGGAACCGTTGGTAAAGAACACAAATACATATTTGCTTAGTCCCTACAGTGTTAGACATTTCTGTGTGTTCTTTAGATACTTGACATATGCGACCTTGATATCAAATGTTTATCTTTTAAATAGGGAGCAGCCATTAGTTGCATGTATTATACTATAGTCAACATTGGATTAAATGGTACAGCTCTAGAATGGGTAAAAAGTTACCTTTCCAAACGACCTCAAATCGTAAAAATTAACAATGTGTTTAGTTTGCCAAAAAACGAGTCAATTCGGCATACCGCAAGGCACAGTCCTGGGTCCGTTACTGTCAATCATCTATGTTAATGACATATTGATACAAAAACTAAACGGGAAAATAATATCGTATGCTGATGACACTGTCATAATAATCGAAGGTGCGGATTGGAATACTGTTAATAACTTGGCAAATGCTGATATTAATATACTGAAAAATTGGTTTGATAAAAATCTTCTCTCCTTAAACACAGAAAAAACAAAATTTATCCCATTTTCAATCAATAAATTTAAATCAGAACCAGAGTTAAACATTATAATACACCAACGCAAATGTGGCAGAACTAACTGCAATCAAACTTGTCCTATCCTTAGTCCAACATCCAAAATCAAATATCTTGGTGTATATATAGATCAATATTTTAAATGGAAAACACATATTTGTGAACTCGTCAAAAGGATTAGGAAATGTATTTATATATTTATAAGACTTAGAAATATTCTTAGACTAGAAAACCTAAAAAGAGTGTACCTACTATGCGATTGTTCAATCTATATTACAATATGGTATTATTGGTTGGGGAGGAACATATAATAAAATTTTGAACCCACTTAAAGTAGTTCAAAGATTGGTAATCAAAGTAATTTTGAAAAAACCGTCAAAATTTTCTACCGAAATTCTTTTTACAATTTTCAAAGTACCTACAGTAGACAAAATGTATCAAAAATATTCAATACTTCAAATTTACAAAGAAATACAGTCAAATACTCATAACTTGCAATTCAATACATCAGCAAGATACCAGAAAACTATTAAAATCCCAAAATTTTACACTAAGCTCATTCAAAATACCTATCTTTATCTAGGCATAATTTATTTTAATAAACTTCCATTAAATTAAAAAAATATCGAAAATATTCAGGAATTTCACCTTAAATTAAGAAATTACCTTAAACTATTATAAGTCCAAAATACGTTCACTACTTACATCTAGAAGTAATATTGTTTAAATCTTGTGTTGTTTCTTAATAATTTATTTACCTTAATACTAACATATATATAATTGAACTAGAATTCCCTCACCAAACACAAGAGCATTGTCTCTTTATGATGAGGAAAGGCTACTTTAATTTCTATTGTTTTATATCTTGTTTATATCCTGTATACTTATCTATGTAAAAAAATATTTTATTCAAATATTAAATAAATAAAAAAATGCAGTTAAAGTAAGTTTGGTGCAGCAGTTAAAGACTCGGAGCATCATATTTTGAACTAACTAACTAACGAACCATCACGCCGTTTCTCCGCAGGGGTAGGCAGAGAGGACGGACCGTCAAACAACGCCACACACACTTCTTGCCTCATTCATATTCATACATAGTCTCACACACATTCTTTTGTTATTCTGACTCTTGAAATGGCCTGATTTTAGCATCTGGTTCACTTGATCGTGCCATGTCTTCCTCGGGTGTCCCCGACTTCTTCTACCGTCCACATTAAAATATTGGTATGTTCCTCATAAAATATTGGTATGTTCCTCATAAAATATTGGTATGTTCCTCATAAAATATTGGTATGTACCTCATAAAATATTGGTATGTTCCTCATAAAATATTGGTATGTTCCTCATAAAATATTGGTATGTTCCTCATAAAATATTGGTATGTTCCTCATAAAATATTGGTATGTACCTCATAAAATATTGGTATGTTCCTCATAAAATATTGGTATGTTCCTCATAAAATATTGGTATGTTCCTCATAAAATATTGGTATGTTCCTCATAAAATATTGGTATTTTCCTCATAAAATATTGGTATGTTCCTCATAAAATATTGGTATGTTCCTCATAAAATATTGGTATGTTCCTCATAAAATGACATTTTCGTTTTATGTTGAACATTCCATATACAAATTTAGCACAGCAAATAATCTAAACACGGAGTTAATTAAATAAAATAAATTGCGTTTAATTCAATGTCAGGAGACGAGACTAGAAATATTACAATAGCACATTCACGTTTTTTCAAAAGAACATCGTTATAATCTACGCATTAATTAAGCCGAACACAAACATCAAACCAGAAGTAAGGGAGAAATGACCTTTCCGTACCAACAAGCAACAGAGAGGCTTATCAAAAACTATTTTCATATCTCGGTCCTAAAATCTATAACAAAATCCCCTCACAGCTGAAACTGTGTGAATTGTCATCCTTCGGTCCAAAAATAACAAAATGGTTATTAGATCTAGGCAGGACTGATTCCGAAGTATTTCTAAAAAATTTAACCTGATAATTATTTATCACGAACGCCTTTTATGTTTCTTTTTGTGTATCTTCACTTTTACTATTTTTCTCTATTCTTAAATCCTGTATTCCTCTAGGATAATTTGAAACCTGTTAATTTGACTGTCCTCAAACGGGAAACATTCCTAGTTGGACAGTCAAAAGCTTCCTTGCAGAAAATTTAATGAATATTACAAAAAAAAATAAAAATTGATGGCGCTAATTTAATTATTTTTGCAAAATACACTTTTTGTAAGTATTGCTTTCGACGAATTATTTTTTTGCGTCCATGAATTAGAATAAATAGCTTTGTCCGTATAAAAACCCAATTCTTTCAAGAATGGCAAGACTTTTTGAAAATGTAAACTGACTGTCTATTAAAGTTCGTACTTAATCGTAAAAAATCAAAATAAGTAATCAGTTAGTTTTGACCACTTTTTTATTATTTAGGAAATCAACATGTTTCGTGAGTAATGCTGTGTTTATTTATTTTAAATAAAAATGGTGCCACAAAACACAGAGAATATAATATATAATTGCCACAAAATAAGTTTTCTATGATTGAAAAAGAAAAAACATCATTTAAAAAAGGCCAAATGATGTTTTCTGTGTTAAATAACTTAATTAATAAATAATTAATAAATTATAAATGACAACCACATTTGTTTTGCACCGTTTTATAACTAGTAGTTCTGTGAACAGTTATGTAGACCAGTGCTCCGCAACCGGTGTGCCGTGGCACACTGGTGTGCCGTGAGCCGGACACAGGTGTGCCGCGGTCAAATTCAATGTATTTGACATTTTACAATATTTCATTATGTATTTAATACACAATGACAAAATATTTTTCATAATATTGTCTATTTTTCATTGTCTGCAGATACTGTTAAAAGACGTATTCACAATATATTAGAAACACTGATTAGAAAACTGTTATTGGCTGAAAAATTTGCGCTTCAGATCAACGAAACAACCGATATTAAAAATCAAGCACAGTTGATAGCTATTGTACTTTTCGTTGACGAGGACTTTATTAAAGAACATTATATATTTTGTAAGGAGGTTCCAGAGCGAACTACCGGTGAAGATTTTTTTCAAGTAACCGATGATTTCTTCAAAATATATAATATTAAATGGAGCGATTGCATTGCTGTTTGTTGCACGGATGGCGCTGCGGCAATGACGGGTAGTAAAAAGGGTTTTGTCTTTTATGTAAAACAAAAAAATCCAACGTTACAATTTACACACTGCTGCATACATCGAGAAGCATTGATGGTCAAAAATTTACCGGAGGAACTTTTGAACACGATGAATGAATGCATTAAAATCGTAAACATAATTAAATCAAGAGCCCTAAACTCGCGGATCTTTGGAATACTCTGTGCAGAAATGGGAGCCGAATATATATCTTTATATTGTTTTATACTGAAATTCGTTGGCTAACCCGAGGAAAAGTTTTGGCTAGATTGTTTGAGCTTCGTCACGAGGTGTGTGAGTTTCTTTTAAATCAAAATATGCCCAAACTATATCAGTACCTCGATGATAATTACTGGATAGCCAAACTTGCATACATGGCTGATATATTCGAGCATTTGAATGAACTTAATAACGAACTTTGGCAGAAAGAGTGGCAAAAAGGATGTTTGAAAATGTACCAAAGGATCAACCATAGTACAATTAAAAACAAACAATTAACTGTGGATCTGGCCCAACAATATTTAAATATGCTTAGCCAGAAATTTGGTCAGTATTTTTATTCCATTAATACGGAACAATACTTCTCCATATTCGAGTGGAATTTACAGATTTAAATAATGACATGACATTAAAACTTCACTTTTCCGAAGATCAATTAGATGTTGTCTGGATTTACGTTAAAAAAGAATATCCTCACATTTCCGTCAAAGCATTCTTAACACTACTTCCATTTTCAACGACATATTTATGTGAGCAAAGTTTTTCAACGCTTGTATTAATTAAAAATGATAAGCGGTCATGCTTAAAAGGTCTTGACCAAGAATTTCGGGTTGCCCTGTCAAAAATCGAGCCGAATATAAAACTTTTGTGTTCATTGAAACAAGCGCAGGTTAATTTAACAATTAATCGCTCATTAATTTATTATTATTTTATAATAATTATTAAGATTGCGTATAAATAAATATGTTATAGTTATATGTATGTATGTATATTTTTCAAATAAAAAACAAGAAATTATTGTAAAATTTGTGTATCAATTTAATATGTATATATTTTAGCTTTTGGTGTGCCGCGGAATTCTAGGAAGAAATTTGGTGTGTCGTATGTGAGAAAAGGTTGCGGAGCACTGATGTAGACCACGCGTCCAAAAATGCACGTTCCTAATATTCGATTATTTAATATATCAAAACCGATTCCCCTAAAATCGTAAGATTTGTAGGTACACAATTATAAAATGGATATTTTGTGCATTATGGTATTTTCTTTAGTCATTAATTTTTCCGACAATTTTTATTTCTTTCAAATAAGGAATTATACATTTTAAACAAAGAAACGTCACTATCTCAATGCATAGAGCTGCAATTAGAGGCGCTATTGCATACTAAAATTTAATCGAAACTTGTTCCACTATTAGAATGCGGCAAGCGATGAGCATAGACCGGATTCGGTAGTTTTAGTTAGAGAGTTGGAAGAGTTGGAGGTCAGTTGGAGGTGAAAAAGCGGAATCTATTTTTACGCTTCATGTCTCATCTAAATAATATAATACATCAATGTCGCAATGGTAATTCTTGTTGCAAACATTCTTGAGGCAAGTAGGTACCTACCATATTATTGAAAAAAATGCAAATAAATCCAAATAAACACGACGAAATGAATTTTTTTTCTGAACTGTCAAAACGGCGTCCATATTGAAACGGAACCTTATGGGAAAGAAACGAAGCGACCGCAAATGTCACGAAACAGCGTGTAATTCGTTCCTCGGCTCGCGTTTCGGCATGCAAATGTACGTACGTACAATTATAATTATAATGATCTGAAACTTTAAAATTGCGTATAAATTAAACGACGTTTCTTACCTCAATAATGTGAACGTCAGTACCGCAAATCCCGGAATACTCGACTTCCACCAAAACGTCGTTTTCTAGCTCCAACTTCGGGATATCTCTATTGGTAGTGTATTTTAGGGACAGGGTCTTTTGGTCGAATATGAGGGCTTCCATGATGAACTATTTATGAGGTTTCTATACTCGAAGTGACACAAGTTTATTGTAAAGATTGATAGACGGGCACCTTGCTCTGTGGCCGGAGTTACTCTGATGAATCGAGCCCGCTGTGATGAAGTACGTAGTTGTTGTTCCACAGTAGTTGTCAGTGTCAAATGTTATCATGTTGATTATCATCATAATTCAAAGATCAAACGTTATCTACTAAATACATTTTTTCTTAAAATATGCCTAATTTAACCTTTTGTTTCGTAACTAGTTACTACCGCTTTTGTCGACCGCTTTGTAATTGTTCACTGAACACCAGGACATACACGTATTTTAATTTATTATTTTATTTTGTTTATTGTTTATGAATTATAATTATTACGTTATTGATTTTATTAAAAATAGCTGTATCCTGCCACGCATTGCTGTGGCTCAGTCTGTCTGTGCAGATAGAGAAACAATAGCGCGTGTTGCTTTTGCGTCCAACATATGGCGCTGTTTTTTTTTTTTAGAAAAGCATGTTTTTACCTCGGTGGACGTCTATACTATAATAAAGGTATACAAATGTATTCGAATGTAACGTTTTGTCAAGAACTTTCGGAGATTTAAGATTTTGAACAAACGAACATTTAAATTTTTATTTATATAGATATACTAGTGGATCCCCCGCAACAATGATCAGCAACATCAGCAGCTGTAGGCAGACTGATGGAACCTAAGCGCAAGTCAAATTCTAAGTATGGTGATCGCGCTTTCGGAGTATCTGGGCCGAAGGCTTGGAATAAACTCCCTCCGTAACTAAGATAACTCGACCACGGAGGCTAAATTAATATTTACAAAAAAAAATAATATCAGGTGAAAATAAAGACATTTTATCCAATGAAAAAAAACGCACGCAAAGCCAATAATGTTAACAATGTTGTCAACATTGTCAATAATAATTGTCGATTTTTATTCGCTCTAGATAGGGAGGAAAAATCAATCTATTTTCAAATATATACACGGTTCGAAAGGGTTAAACAATGATAATGGAACATTATTTACTATAGATAATGGGGATTGCTTTTAGAAGGATTTCTGTTAGGGATACTTATATTAGGGTTTAGTAATGGGTTAACAATTAGTGTTAAGGGTTCATAATAATACTTGTTCGAGAGGAAGCGTCTTTTATGGGCATAATACACGTTCGCCCAATGTATTGGGCCAACACGCTGGCCCAAAGTTTAAGTCCACTTGGCCATTGTATGCGTTGGCGACCAGCGATGGACGTTTTACCCGATTATCGTCGATTTTCGTGCACACGTCAAAGGATCTTGGCGCTAAGCCGCCAAGAGCGTTCACACGTTGGTCCCATCTTCAGTTCGCAATATGCGTTCAGCGGAGACGGTAGTGTTGATTATTGCGTGTATGATTATTTACGTTAACGAATTATAATAATTAATAATTAAAGGTGCTGTACAAATTAATTACAGCGGCTGTGATGATTTGCACATCCATGTAGATGGCCTCCGTTGTCGAGGGGAAAGGCTCTCCACTAACAATCCGAAGGTCGCGGGTTCAAACTAAATTTTTTATGATGAATTTGTGTTATTTCACGAATAATTCATTTAAAAATAATATACATATAGTACACTTGTTGCACGTTCCAGAATGGAAGACACTCTCAGTATGGCTCTGGTGTAAGACTACCATTCATAATTGAAACTTTGCTTGAAATGGCTTTGGCCATGTTTGGTTCCCAGACCTCAATAGCCAGGTACTTCTCCACCTTCTTCTTCGTCATCTCCCGCACCTCCACTACTTTCAGCCTCACAACATACCAATATTGGGGATACCATAGTCTCACTGTATCTTGACGGTTGAGAACAGTTGGGAATTGGGACTCTTGTGCGGTTTCAAATGAAAAAAAAACACAATTTACATGTATTTATACAGTGATGTTAAAATTAATTTCGTTAATTAATCCTTCGATAGGTGGGTATATTAAAATGATTGGTTTTGCTTGAAAAATCCAATGAAACCGTAATATTATAAGAGGCAAGATTCAAGTGCGCACGGAATGACTTTCATTTTGTTCAAACAATATTGATAACAAGAACTGGTGTATTTTTGACTTAATTTTTACAGTTCAGATGTGATAAAAATATAATTAAATTTTTACTGCTTTGATGGTTTGATATGGGAGGGAAGGAACAATACTGTCAAAACTAAAAAAACACAAAAATTTGTTCAATAATTTTTTTTGTTGTTATAATAATAAATAGGTACCTAAGTACTTCTAATAGAAAAAATTCAACACAAATTCCTAAGACACATTAACTTAATCTCGGTATTCCCATTGAAAGTATAAACTATAATTACTTAATGAAAAAATTAAATTTATTAAAACTCTCAGATCGAAGAATTATATCGGACTTAATATTTATGTTCAAAACTGTAAATGGTAGTGTAGACAGCCTTGATTTAATTAACCTCATTGCATTTCATGTACCCATAAGAGCTACTCGTTCTAAAACCCTGTTTAATTGTAACAATTCTAAGACTGAACATTTCAAAACACTCGCTTGTACCTAGATTACATGAAATTAGTAATAGGTACGCAGATGTAGCGGATCTGTTTAACTGCACAGAAGCTAGGTACAAAAAGGCTTTAATATCATATCTTTTAAATCATGACCAATAAAATGTAAATGTCTACTCACACTTACGTAAAAAGTCAAATAAATATGTATATAAAATGAACTGCCTGGGGCAACTGAGGAAACTTGGGTCAATAATAATAGTCAATAAGGTGAACCAACAGCATGATTGGCACTTACCTACTTTCAACCAAAACCTGAAAATAAATGCATACATTTTAGCTATTGTAATATATTATATCATGTATATATACTAACATATGACATACGCCCTTGAGGTGATTTTTCACAAAAACGGCGCTCTACAAATTATCCAATTATTATTATTATTATTATTATTATTATATATTTCAATCAATACTAATCTAACCTAGTCTACCTATAAGTTTTGCATGTAATTGTATCTCTAACTTTTTATATCCATCTAGAGTTTCTGTTAATTGTATATTTTCTGATGTCACTGTTTATAATTTATCGTATATGGTGGTTACCGGATAAATCATCACAATGATAATTCATCACATAATTAAAAAGTTATATAAAGTCATGGAAAGTGATGAAACAAAAACTTTATTAACCGTGTTAAGTAGGTTAGGTTAGGTTAGGTTTAATTTTTTTTCATCGTTTCTAATGACTTTATATCACTTTTTAAAAGTATGTTGAATTGTCACTGTGTTGAGTTATCATGGAACCGTATATGGTATATTTTATATCTTTGATATTAAAATAAATAAATTCTTTCCATATTGGTGTCCAGTCATCTAGCATTCTTTCCACATCGGTTTCTGGTCATCTGGCACTCTTTACAAATTGGTGTGGGGTCATCTGATACACTTTCCAAATTGGTGTCCGGACATCCGGCACACATTCCAAATTGGTGTCCGGTCATCTGGCACTCTTTCCACATTTGTGTCCGGGCATCTGGCACACTTTCCAAATTGGTGTCCGGTCATCTGGCACTCTTTTCACATTTGTGTCCGGGCATCTGGCACACTTTCCAAATTGGTGTCCGGTCATCTGGCACACTTTACAAATTTGTGTCCGGTCATCTGGCACTCTTTCCAAATTGGTGTCCGGTCATCTGGCATTCTTTCCACATTGATGTCCGGTTATCTAGTACTCCTTGGAATTTAATAATGTACCGAAAAATTAAGCATAAAAAATAACCACATAAGATGGTTTGAAAGTTTCGATTTTTAAACAGCGATTTTAATTATGATGTGGTCGAATAATATTGACGTGGAGCAAAAAATTCTTATGTCGGCAATACATTATTGTAAATTTTTATCGGACACAACAATTGGCAATAATATTGAATTTGCAATCTACCCAAAACAGGGTTTATTATTTGCTAGGTAGGTACTTGCAAAATATTTATTATATTTTGGGTAGGTATCTACAAAGTCGATTATTTGGCGATAAGAGATAAGGTTTATTATTGGAATATTCCTTTTAAATCATACTAAATACTACCTACCAAAATACGGAAAAATGATAACAGTCATACAATATATGTATTTTAGAGATAATAACATATTATTATCAATATATTATTATGCAAGGAATTAAGTAGTTCATATCTATATTATCAAATAGCAGGCATATAATTCTCTTTTGGGTGCGTGACCGCTATTTTCTCTTATTAAAGGTAGAACACGCTGGGACGACGTACGCGATACACGCATTACTACGTTCCCAAGTGTCGGATGCAACGCTTGTGACCACGTGACAAGTGGTCTCTGGTTCTTAGGCAGTCGGTTGATGTGATGTTTATTTTTTAGGTTGTGTTTATTTGTTTCACTTGTCAGCAGACGCAATTCGTAGTTTTGTCAAGTCTTGCCATTCGGAGAGTGAATTTGAGGACTATATACATAGTTTATTATTTCAAGTCAACTGTACTGTCATACAAATAACCATAGATATGCCAAACATAATGGTAGATGCATAGATAATAAAACTCTTAGATGTGAATTCAACTCGTTGGAGGCGGACGCCACCCCCTCTATCTTACAAGTCTCACGCCGATCTGGACAGCTTGTATCAGCGCAGCGATGGAAGCGTGATTTTGCGTTGTGTGTGACAAGTGTGTTTCTTAAGCACCTATTTCTATAGAAAATGTGTGGATTGTAATTAGTCCAGATATCGTGATGCATTGCTTACGTAGACTCAGTGTGTTTCTACCTTTAAGCGGTTCACTTTTATCAATATTTTTATGTTTTTTTTCAATTCTCATCATCATTATCACTATGTAGGTACATTACAAGGTTACATTATTTTTTTAACGTTTATTTCATAATCAACAGATTTTGCGATGTAGAATTTTGTATATTATTAAAACAGCGGATAAAATGCTAGGAACAAAAATACGCGCCTTTAAATGCGCTAAAACTTGACGAAAAATAAAAAAAAATTTAGAAAAAAGCAATAAAATTACAAGAAATAAGCTGAATCCGCAAAATAATTAAAATTTATATTATTTTTTATTGATTTTTATGTTGGAAATAATTTTGTTATGAAATCAGAGTTTTTGCGAAGGTAATTTCAATAAAAGGAAACATTCATTGAATTTTTAAAAGGAGTTTATTGATATTAAAAAAAAAAAACACAGTAAACATAACAATTAAAAAACCAACGTTAAACTCTTAAATTTTGTATTATGCTTTTATTCTTTTTATTATGAAAACACGTTCAGTAAGAACTTTAAAGTTTTCTAGAAGGAAATTGTGCATTTTGTCAGCAAACATGTGTTTGAAAAATTTTAAGTGCGATGAAGTGTTAGAAGCACCCAATTCGTTTCTCCTTATAATCCATTTTCTGGCCCACATACTAAGTTTTTTGCGCTTTTCCGTATTCCCAAGTTCGTTCCGTAAAAGGTAAGAAATTGTAGGGACGCACGCAGCGATAACTTCACTTGACGCCATTTTGATTTACAATATAGGTTCGAGTTAAACTAACACGTCTGAACGAACTCTTGTTCAATTTTTGTCGTTCAACTAAAATCGCTCTGTCTGAATTAATTCTGTTTCGAATTACAAAATCGACGCACAGAGGTCAAATTTTAAGAAATCTTAAATTATTATTAGTTCATTTTATTTTCCAAATAATTAATGTGATTTTTTTAAATTCCGCCGATATATGAAATTATTTTTAACGTCCACATAATTATATAAAAATCAATGATAGGTAAATTTCAACATATTATGATTGATATGTATGTATAAATGTTATTAATTAGACAATATATATTATTTAAAATGTGCTCAAAAAATAATTAGACGTGTTTTTAAAATTTACCCCTTTTTATTTATTTTTTATTTATAGAATACATGATAATACAATAATACATTTTCTTACATGTGATACATTAAATCACCACACTAGGCGACTGCCTGTCTCGTGGCGACCAATGGTATATAGTTAGTATGTGAGGTCTAGTGTTAACATATGAATTAAATATTTATACATGTTTAAAGTATGAAAGATTATATTAGAATGAATTATAATGGAAATAGAAAATATAAAAATGTTAAAGTAGAAAGCAGAAGACAAAAAAAAAAAAAAAATAAAAAGAATAAAGAAGAAATAAAAATGATTTGATTGTTAAATAAATATTTGTTGGTTGGGAACTGCCTCGGAAATTAGGAGCGCGGTGTGTATATAGGACTCCTCACATTCATGCATCATCTCATACATAATATTCTTAGAGTGTTTAGGGGCTTTGGAATTTCTAGTAATATTATTTAATCTAATTATACGCACTGGGAAGATACTTTTGTAGATGTAATAAAGGACACTGTTGCCGAAGAGCGTTATGCAGGAAGGAAGATTATTGTGTTTTAAAAAAAATATTTATTTAGAATTTAGTCCTATTAAATCCAGTATCTCACTTTTCCTTAATCTACTATAATTCTAATATATTATAAGTCTGGGTAGCAATATATTACATAAACCTTATTGTTAGTAATTAACAAATATATATTGTAATATAAGGAATATAGATACATAAATATTTAACAATATTACAATTTAGATCATCATTGGTTATGCCTGATAAGGGATCCACGAATCTTAAATAAGTTTTATATTATAATAATATTTTGAAAATCCTTAGTAACTATTTAATATACTTATTTTATTTTTATTTTAGACAAATTTTACCAGTGTGCGGTTAAAGGCGTAAAAATAAATCGTACAGAATTTTCCTGCATACAGTCGCAGTATAGTTTTTAAGTTCTCTAGTAAAACACTCCAAATACATTAAGAATCAAGTAAAGCATCATTTGATAATCCTTTTATAATTACGTTAGAGCAAGTAAACTTAGGTTTAGGTACTCTGAAAAATAAATTAAGTCAAAGTCAAGTAAATTTTTATTGGTTGTTAAATCTCCTCAAGTCGCAGGTCACTTATCAAGTATTTTATAATCTACAAAATAACTACACAAATTTGTTAGTGAATATTTTATTTATTAATTTTTAATATATAAATTTTAAAATATATAAAATGGTCATAAACAAATGTATTTGTTTCTATTGTAAAATATGGCGAGCCAAAAAGTTTATGCTTTTTACAAATTTGTATTTTATAATCCCTCATAAAATGCAAGGCTCCTCCCGATTTCGAAATAATTTTGGACTAGTGGATCGCCTTAATAAAGTCACAATATCAGAACAGGGTAGCGATTCTCCAGTCGCCGTCACTCGTAATCGCCGTCGAAAGTACGTACATTGGTCGACATTGGTATTCTTGAGTTTCTTCGTAGGTACCTATATACTTAGTCGACAAACGTCAAAAGTCATTCGGAACTAACAACGAGTGGGTTGAACCAGTCGAAACCATAGATTGGAGTGGACTGGATAGGACTGGACTCAAGGACTGGAGAACCAGATTTAGAGTCTGCTGTTATACAACATGATGTTTCCGGATTTGCTTAACAACACCGAGGCACCCAAAACCGTTATTTTAGTTTTTTTTTAGTTGTTTTACTGCAAATATGTGCACAT
The DNA here is from genome assembly GCF_061612785.1 of Hesperophylax consimilis. Lineage (NCBI taxonomy): Eukaryota > Metazoa > Arthropoda > Insecta > Trichoptera > Limnephilidae > Hesperophylax > Hesperophylax consimilis. The sequence continues at coordinate 10,448,033 of NC_142862.1, read as the reverse complement.
CATTGTATTATTATACATGTTCTTACTTGTTCTATATTACCACCATGATACGGGAATTTGCATGTAATTATTATATTATTTCCTAATTTAATTCTTAGGAAAGGAGTGCTAATCAATATAAGAAGGCAAAAAAGTACTTATACAGATAAAAAAATAAAAATAAATGTTTTAACTACAGAGAGATGATAAGCAATTTAAAAGTGTTTTATAAAAACTATTTATATGCACGATATAAAATATCTCAAAATAATTCTAACGTGCGTAGTTATATATTGTTATCGGAGAATGAGATATAATAATAACGAGTTTATTCCGAATTGTGGAGAGTTTGGCGCAATCCCACACATCCCATAAATCATAAACAATAATATTACAACATTAATTTATTTAGAAAATACACATATTTAGGAAATGAAATGAAAAGAATTTGGCATTCTCAGACTATAAAAATATTACCATTTGTTATTTCGGCTACTGGCATTATAATGCCTAGGTATACATGGCACTCTCATTCAAAATTTAGGAGTATTAGATCTGTCAAAGAATTTATACATAAAAACGAAAAAAATCAGTCATTTTAATTAAATACATGTAGGATTGCGAAAGATTTTTTAAATATTTATATTGAGGGATCAGTAGGATTTATAGGTCCAATTAGGAGTTCTACCGAGCCGAACCCTCTGATATGAAAATATCTGGAGTCGGTGAATTATTTTCCCATTTGATCTCTGGTGATTTGACGTGTTGTTTTTGTATTATTTTGTATTTATTATGCTTATATAATGCAGTTGCATAATGTGGATTGACTAGATGATCAATTGTGGAAAAGTGTGTGAAAGGGTTTAGTTTTTCCTGTGGGGAAGACTTAACCCGGACATAAAGTCGGAAAAAAATACAATAATAAGAACAGCACCAAAAATGACGTTAAGGCGAAGCTTAATACTAAATCACTATTTTTATTAATCTTTATAACGAATTGGTGTACATTATGAATACAAAAAAATATGATTTAGATAAATTGAAGGTTTTCCTATCGTTTCGCTGGAGTAGATAAAATTAAAAAATAAATTACTCAAAAAGAATTATAAATGTAAACTACAATTTTTTTTCAATAGAAATGTATGAAGGCGTGAAGTAAACAACTTTTAAAAAATACAGTATTATGGCTAAGATTATCTGCGACAGTTTCACTTGATTAACTTTTTTGCTTAGTTATTAAATTATTTTCAAAATAAATAAAAACCAGTTTTGTGCTTGAAATTGATGCCTATTACCTACAATATAAGGTATGCCAAGAATATAGACTTTTTTAGCTTGTAGCTTTGACGGGGCTAACAACTTTCTCCAGCGTGGTGCGATCCTTTAGTCTGGATTCTGGTGGGATTCCATGATAAGGACATTTTTGGAGTTGTTTGTCCTCTACCTTAAACCTGCTACCCGGACTCTTTATGAGGGCTGCAAAACCCGATATTCGCCCTTCCGTGAGCATTTTGGAAGCACTGCAATATCTGGAAAGGCCAAACATCATGCGCACCTCTTCTTAAAGTTGGTCTAAAGCTTGCACGTATTAAGGGCCCAGTCTACGTTGGAATGAAAATACCCTATTCTGCGTTGGCCATTTGATCTTCTTTTTTATGCGAATACCTCGCAAGAGTCCCAACTTCTCCTAACCTTCTAATGCCTGTGAAACTACGTCATCCCCAATTCGGGTAAGGAGTGAGGCTGAAGGTAGTGGAGAGGGAGAGTAAATGGGAGCAGAACAAGTTAACGATGGCAGAGTGATCGCACGCGGTGACGCGAGTGGGGTAAAAAGTTTATTTTTATTATCGTTAAAATAAGTTCAATACTATGAAATGTATGTTATATCTCTGCTTACTAGCAGATTTAGTGTGTGATGGGAACTCTTGATTAAGTAAAAGGTTCTTTACTCTTAATTGCGTGTATTTACGTTACAATAAATTAAGTCTGGATTTAGCTAAACTGTTTACTACCCGAGGGTTGGTAATTCTCTGTTTCTACTCGCTTGAAGTCTGATAAGGATACTCCACAGGCAATTGCTACACTCTAGCGACATCTGTCGGACTCTGGAGTAAGCTTTATGGCTGGTGTCATCTATCGCTAGAATACCCAACTTTTTACCATATATTACATAATATCATCAAAGATTTTTAAAAAATTGTTATTCTATACAAATACTTTGATTTGAAGTCGAGCGTCCATTTTTTTAAACTTTATCCACTGTGTACATTGTAAGCTCCTACAAACTAATCTTTCACATATTTCTAAACGGTCGGATGCAGGCACTTTAGGCGTTTACAATACGCCTACTGTTATATATACTCGTAATATACTGTTACTGTTATATATATGAAAGTCTGCAAAAAATATTATAAGAACTTATGTATATAAGTTCTTGTAATAGTCTTATATGTAAGTTCTTATAATATTTTTTGCAGACTTTCAGAAAAATGAAATACTGACAGGTGAAAAATGAAATAATAATTATAATATTTTTTGCTGACTTTCAGTAAATGAAATACTGACAGGTGAAAAATGTGATCATTGACAGGTGAAAAATGATGACATACGCAATCGAAACGAAACGGACACATACAATTATAAATCAGACAAGAATACGAAGCCAATTTGAATAATCTTGGGAGGCTGATGCTCTCATTGTAAAGTACAGAGGATGGTCAGCAGGAGTATGAATATCCTTCTACGTCTTAGTGTACAAAAAGGAAAAGTAAATAAAAAAACTGTGTTAAAAATAATTTTACAGAATGATGGACATCTAAAAATACTAGTTTTATTTTTAACACCGTATGTGCACCAATTTTACTACCAAACGAGGTAAAAAATGCAAGAAATCATTGGGTTTTTATTTCAAATTCTTCCTTTACCAATAAACTTGTAAAAATATACATAATCCCCAAAAAAATCTTCATGCCAGCAAAAAGAATAAACAACTAAAATGACAGTTGGAGAATTGTATGTTGTGTTTGGTGGTATTATGATGGTCTGGTAACAAAATGATATACCTTTTCAGGGAAAAAATTACATGTTAAGCCCCCGCATACTCAATTTCAACCGATTTATAACAAGTTTCTTGTTATCGCCATAAGTTTTTAAGTTTTATGCAAGGATATTATCTTCAATGCAACTAAATCATTTGTCGAGAGATTTTTGCTCTATTTCAAAAGAGTCGTGTTTTATCAAAATTTTTCATCATTTTCGCTTAATTGTTATAGTTTTTTTTTAATATTAGCGCGCTCCCTTTAACATTCGTATTTAAATATCTCCCTTTCAAACCATCTTTGAACGCTTACTACGGGGTCTCAAGTGAATGCCAAATTGGTCTCTACCTGAAATGTTTAACGAAACATTATTCCTACGTAATACATTTTTAGTACAAGTTTTCAATTGGTTTTCTACTATGTACGCAGTAACTTTTGGATCCAATTTAAAAATAATGAAAAATTAAATATTACATTTAATACAAATAACTAAAATCAAAACCCAATTCATATCACCAAAAAACAGAATTTGAACAATTGAAACAAGAAAGTTTTAGTCAAGTTCTGTTATTATGTAACTATCAATCAACAGGCCCACGATGAAATAATACCGATACTGGAAATGAACTTTCACAGAACTTGAATTTTCCTTTAAAATTTGATGACTTTTTGAAATTCTGTCCGTACAAACATAGATAGAATCTATGCATGGCGTCCAAATTTTTAGACGGCATTTATTTTACAAACTATTAAAAAAATTATAATTTAATAATATATTTTTTTTTAAATATGTTTTAGTGGTGCCAATATCATAAAGATATGAAGAAAAAATGATAAAACATGTTACGTTAAAAATGTAAAACTTTACGCAGTTATGGGTTAATTAACGCCATCTGTATTAATTTTGACTAAGAGCCTCGTCCCACAGGTCGGTAAATTATTGACAAAAGCCGAGTGCTGTAAAGGTGCGAGAAATGTGGCGCGATGTATATTGCATAATCTCTACACACGGCAGATAAGATGTCAGTATTGCAGATTTCTGTTTTCGCATTTACAGCATTTACGCCGAATGTAATTATCTTATCATCGTCAAATTGACTCACGGGTGCTATTATAGCCCGGTATATCGGTTGACTTAAAGCTTGGCTTAGTTGGAATGTGGAGCTTAGCGCGGCTTGGAACATAATCCGTATATAGTTTGGAAGCCAAGATATCAGCAATACCTACTACATGTGTCGTATATGATTTTATTAAAGGAAAGTACTCGGTTTTCTATGTTGCGTGAATGGTATATCTATGTTCCTACGTCATCGGGAGATAGCCAGCTTTCAAAATGTCAAATGTTTGAGGCGGGCTACTTTACGAGTTGATTTTTTGATAAAGTATCCCACTTTAATCAGCATGGTGCTATACGCGAGGATACTAATTTTAAATAGTATTTGTTTTGCTGCAGTCAATGCACTATTAAAAAAGATAAAAAAGAACGGAAGAATATCCAATTCTCATTCAAATAAGTGAGGAAACTTCTTTTTTTGTAAGATATTAAATACGCAAAAATCAAAAGTCTTCTTGACCATGCAATTTAATAGAAAATTTTTGCGGTAAAAAAAAAACAAGATAAGGTAAATAAAATTTAAAGATTTAGGCATTGAGCTCTAGTATTGATAAGATAAGCGCAGACCCGTTTTTCAAAATTTAAAATCAGTTTTAATTTTGAAAGGCTATTAAAATAATTTTCTGTTAAAAATGTTATTATTTATTTTATTTTTTTAAATAAAGACAAACACTCCTAGGTTATGAATAACCTGACAATATTTGAAAATCTCCTAATACCATTACAGTAAGCGGCATATGTTGCTTATGTTATGATGGAGGACTTATCCAGCCGAGGAATTGAACACACTACGCCTGGGTGGGACCCAAACGCTATGTCAACTCGGCCACCGACCGGTCGAATATTATAGGTAGATACTTTACCGCTTGTATGAATTCTCCAAAAAAACACATAACACAGAGGAAATCAAAGTTATAGAATTATTTGAACCGGAGTTGCAGACAGTCACAACCGAAATTTATAATTTTGCTGTGTTATGCTGTGTATTTATTTTCTGTTTTTGTGCTTTTCGATTTGTGCGAGAAGTGAAAAAATAGCACGAATTCAGGGATGTTAAATGTAAAATAATGCGAATACATAGTAGTTTTAGTGAGAAAATAACCTTCCTTCCTTAGGTTTTTATTTTATTTAAGTTTTGGAGTTTCTGGGCCCATAGCCGTGGAACGATAAACCCTCTGCCGCTACCAAATCGAGCAACTAGGAATTCTGCAACAATAATTATTTTTCGCCTGCATACACTACTTGGAAACAAATTCACCTCAAATATCGACATATTTAATAAAGGTATGTTTACCAATATATAAAACAAACCTGAATGATGTTTTTCTGTAGCAATATATTATTATTTAGGAGTATCGCGTAGGAGCGAATAATTTTTTTTCTTCATATTCGCCTTATTGTAAATTACTTGTATTCACTTGTAAATTACGTGTTATCAACCTATACTATTATTTTTATGCAGATGGACTATTAAAACTGGTTTATTTATTGTTTTCTCTTCTCTTATATTATGTACATTTTAATAGAAAATAATATGTATTGTGTTAATTTTTTAAAGTTTTTTTTGTTGTTGTTATTTAAACATTAAAAACTTCTATTGTCACTGTATTATGTAATAAAATCTTTTAAAATATATATCAGCTTTTCACTTACATATTTCCGAAGGTAAATATTTACCCACGCCAAACGTTAAAAGTCATCAACAACAAGTGGTTCGACCCACTCGTTGTTCGAGTGGAATGACTTCGCAGAGAATCGTAACGCCTCGAAACGAAACGTTTGGCGTATGAAAATGTGTACCATCGATGAGATTCAATAATAAGAGTGTCGACCAATGTATGTATTTTTTTTGACGGCGATTGCGAGCATTGTAATCGGTAATGTAAACTGCAATATTATTGGAAAATATGGCTTAGTTTTCCACAACAAAGTACAACACCACAAAAAAACAATATGTGAACAATGGCCAACATTAAAAACACTTAAGAAAATCTATTGTGAAAACATTGTTTCACTCATTTTTCTTTTGTGAATACCGCGCAAGATTCTCAACTGTTCCCAACCGTCTGAAGCCAGTGAGACAGTGACAAAAAGTATGTTATCTACAATATATAGGTGGTAGGTTTCTCCTTGCGGAATCTTAAGTATGTTTATTATGTACAATATATAGGTGGTAGGTTTCTCCTGGCAGAATCTTAAGTAAGTTTATTATGTACAATATATAGGTGGTAGGTTTCTCCTGGCAGAATCTTAAGTAAGTTTATTATGTACAATATTTATAGGTGGTAGGTTTCTCCTGGCAGAATCTGTGATGTTTTGAATATCCACATAAATAAACGATAAATAATAAACGAACGTGCTCTAAAATTTTTTTGTCTAGACTAGCAACATGGGATAGATTATAGGCCTTAAGTAAACACATTCCCACAGAAAGGGATAAAATACGGGCAGTCGGTCTTTGAACTTGAGTACGTTGACAGCTCCGAGAAATCAATACAAGTCAGAAGTGATATGTGAAATTACAGTTAATTATTGAATTCAAATGGTATTAGAGAATATTGTGGAATATTGAATTAAAGAGAAATATTATTGATCCGGTGTTTGTGTGAAGTGAAAGTGTGTTAGATTAAACGTGATTTCGTAAATATGTAGTTCAAACTAAGTGACTTGTCTTAAAAACATGGAAATGATAAAAATAATGATTGCGTTTTTAAAACAGAGTGAACGTATAAAGGCAGGAAGTGTTTAATCGGGCTAGGTTATTGATTTGGCGAGATGGCATTCTATCCACGGAGACCGAAATCCAGAGAATTAAAAAAATCATAAACTCGGGTTCGAATCCCAACAGAGATTAGGGAGGTACAATTGTATTTACAGAATTATTTAATTACCCTTTTATAAGCGTAGGGAGGGGACCAAAATTGAACAGATTGCAAGGATTTCGCTAAAATGAGGAAAGAAGCCGATAGGGGGGAGATCAAAAATTAAAGTGATTTAGCTATATAGTGTAACCAGGTAAGCTTCCCGCTGAGAATGAGAGATGACTAACTGGGTGAGTTTTTTATATTATTTATTAAATTTCAGAGGACCCTTTTAAAAAACGGATACAACCGAGGTACAGGAACTAAGTTTACGACACCTGCCGCCCAAATAATGTTATCATTAAAAGGGATGTGCTAGGCGAACTGTCAATCAGCTGTGAGCGAGAGACGAGTCAGCGACCTTTTCATATGTAGGCCGATAACTTTTGTTTTAGGGGAACGCCTTGGACCGAGGGTCATATCGAAAATTTACCTACCTGCCGATCTGTTATTCTTTTAAAACATTACGAATCAAATCATGACGTTGTCCCTGCGGTAGGTATTGAATCGCCGACGAAACATAAAATACCTATTACAAATTAGGCCAACCAATATAAATTTGCAGTATAAAAATACCTATCTACAGGGTACCTACCACAACACTGGCGTACAATTGAAACAGCGAACACTATGAGGCCGAGAGGCACGGTGTACAGTCAGTCAAAGGGGAAGTTTTGCTAGCGTATGACCGCCCGAATAGAAAGCGATCGGATGCAACCAGATAGAACAAAATGAATACTTTTCTTCTGTTATTTGACTTTCTAATTTAATACTTTTCATCTATTGTTTGACTTTCTAAGTTACGAATTGGGATGCACAAAAACAAATCTAGTGTCAAAAGAGGGAGATGGTAATCTCCGAAATAAAACTACCAACCGAACAACTTTTCTCAACAGGTACCTTTCGAGAGGTAGGCAGCCTCTTTAAATTAAATGCAAAAATCAAACCAATTATCCGTTTATACCTTACCTGAGAGGATAGGTATTCAGTAGAAGTTACCCATATCTAATACACGAGGATGCTAGTAACCTCATAAAATAAACACTGGAACCAAATATTAAAATACAGACAGTCCTCATCCTAAATTTGGCATTTCGAGTAGACCTTACATATATCTCACATGATAATTGGCTGAATGGGTAGGCACACAACCTATCGCTAAAGGCAGGCTAAATGTCGACAAGATCGTCGTGTGTTATTTATGTTATTGACCTAGAAAGGGATGTAAATCCCCGACGACGAGGGAGTTTTCTAGAGGTGGCACGTAACTTAGGACCTTACGTGTCACATTTTCGCGACTAGATTCGTGACAAGGGATGTCATGGTTTTCCCCTTCTACACTCAGTAAAGTAGATTTTCCTGGAGGTGTTTGAGGTTGGGGCAATTCTGAAATTGGTGATGAGACCTGGTTTTCTTTATTCTGGCGTGACGGTTGCCGATTTGGAACAAGGGGAGACCCGGCCGGTTGTGATATCCAGACACGCAGATATCGATCGCCTTGCTCAAATTATAATCCATCGGTTTTGTTTGGTAAAGAGGAGGAGCCAATCTTAACTTGAAAAAAATTTCATTTCCTTTCCTCTCCTTCCCCTCCCAAAATATATACATGGATGGCGCCGACAACTAACACCATAAATTTATCGTATGTATATCACATATATAAAATCTAACACTTTATTATATTCACATTACCCTACGATAGATAGAATCACGTAGCTAGTTGGGGGAGCAGGCGACTTAGAAGATAAGGTTTATAAAATGGCTTTAAAACACAGCGGTAATGGATTCAACTCACTCTATCTCAAAAGAACCAAGGGATACCACACATACATAGATAACTAGGTTTCTAAACCGAGAAACAAAAAACCAACACAACGTTCGGTGAAGCCTTTTTATACTGAACCGTCACGTGAAATGAGTACGTTCAAGGTCGTACGTCACGTAGACAAACTAGGATGTACACACTTGAAGGGGTGTGTAATAAAGAAAGACGGCAGGGAGGACCTTCCTACCCCGGATATATAAAACCAAAGCCTTATGGAAAAGTTACCTACGGGACTTAAGGAAAATTTATCGTAGAAAGAAGAGAAGAAAAAGTTTGAAGTAGAAAGGGTAGATCATTACAAATCTTAAGTAAGTTTATTATGTACAATATATAGGTGGTAGGTTTCTCCTGGCTGAATCTTAAGTAAGTTTATTATGTACAATATTTATAGGTGGTAGGTTTCTCCTGGCAGAATCTTAAGTAAGTTTATTATGTACAATATATAGGTGGTAGGTTTCTCCTGGCAGAATCTTAAGTAAGTTTATTATGTACAATATATAGGTGGTAGGTTTCTCCTTGCGGAATCTTAAGTAAGTTTATTATGTACAATATAAAGGTGGTATGTTTCTTCTTACGGAGTCGTTTAGTATGCGACACCATAATTATTTTCTCTGGAGTCAGGAGATCAAATACCGCCTGTTTTGGGACCATTTACCAACACAGCCACTAACCAGTCAAATGTTTACAATAAAATATTCTTAGGTCGTAGCGTTGGTAATATAGTTTTAGTGATTTGTCTTATATGTAATATTTTTCTTGTTTCTATATTATTTTATGTTACTGTTACATGTTTTACTAATATTGTTTAAAATTCAGTTTACTATTCAATCACTTCGGACTTCAAAAACGTAAATACCCTTAGAATTCTTTACTGCTCCTTGGTTCGCCCCCATCTTGAATATGCTTGTGTTATCTGAAATCCTTTTTATGCTGTCCACATTCGACACATTGAATCTGTTCAACATCGGTTCTTAAGAGGGATTGCTAGGAGGTTAGGATTAGAAAAAGGCAAATACTCATATGATGAAATTGAACTAACTCTAAACCTCTCTCCTTTGGAAGTCCGTCGGGAAAGAAATGACCTCATTTGCTTCTTCAAAATTATAAATGGTATTATTGATTCACCTACTCTACTGCAACTCATTCCCTTCAATATCCCCTCGCACAGACTCAGAAATAATGAACTGCTCTTCCTCAACCATCATTCAACAAATTTTGGATTTTTTGAAAATTATTCACCATTGTCCAGAATGTGTAGACTGGTCAACTCAAGTCGAAACCTTAACTTTTTTGGGATAAGTCTGAATGATTTTTGCCGGTCGCTAAACAAGTGACGGAATATTATAAGTGTCCCGTGGTCCTGACCCACGGCGTAGTCTTGACTTGATTCGACTTGTCACTTTATTTTCTTATATTATATATATGCCTTATGTCTTTTCTTTCATGTACCTTTGTCTTATCCTGTATTTTTCATTTTACTTTATTCGTGTTATTGTTTTGTAATTTGGACGATGTCCGTTAACAAATAAATAAATAGCATTCTTTAAATTTTTTGTATAATTTTCCATAGCTCACTAGATATATTCTGTTTTTAAAATATATTATGTAAAAGCCCGGCTGGGCGTAAAACCAAATAATAAAAAATAAGAAGGTTTCTTCATAAGAATGCAATAGGAATTATACTGGATAACTTGGAGGCACTGGAGTAATGGAAAGCAAAAAACATGAACGGTCAAGTCATCAACAATCAAATAAACGTAAATAGAAGCCCAATACTTAAGTTCTTCCCATTTAACAAAGACCACTACCTTTCTAACCCCCTACCTACTCCTACAACCTCTTCCACTGGAACTCAGTCCGATTTCAACCCCATATAAGCTTAATATATTGATAACACATGTTACTGGTACAAGATAGAATAGTACTGGAAGAATTTACAATTTTAAAGTTGAATACAGAATTATACAGCCCTGATGATGCTGCGGCTGTAGTGAAATCTCTCCAATTTTGGCAAATTTTTGGGCAATTTTGTCTTAGAATTCATCTACCCATTTAGAATGAGACGCTCGAGGAGATGTTGAACTGAAGGAGGATCGAAATCCAAACTTCCGAAATTGGTGTGTTCGGAAATACTGAAATGCAGAAGTTGTACGACCCGGATCTTATTTTTGACCTTAATACTCTTTTTGGTATTAGATTCGGCGTTTTTGTATTTAAGATAGCTCTTGCTTTTATTAGATTAGCTTTGTTGGAGGAGGTTGAGAAAGTGATTCTGTATTTTCACCGTTTGGGTATCAAGGGGCGGGGGATCTGGGAGCTTTACAGTGGATCCAGGAAGGAATTGTTCAACAAAATCCTTCTCCATTTTTCACAAAATTACTAACAATAGCAACAAGAGTATAGAAAGTGATAAAAGAAAGAAAGTTTATAAATATCTAAAAATTAGACTCAGGACTAGGAAGATCAGAGGTGGAAGAATCCCCAGGCACAACGCACAAAACTTTTTTTTAGGGCAGCAAAACAGAAAAATATTGGTTTTTCTTATTATTTTTCGAAGAAGCAAAACGAAACAACTGTTGACAGCCAAAGTTTATTGTTGCCCGATAATACACGTAAATGAATAAGAGGAAGGTGTGGGGGGGGGGGGGGGATTTGGCTATTCAGATCTGGTCACCAAACACGGCTAAAACTATTTCAAGCAACGTTTCAAGTCCGAATGGTAAAACTTATATATAATGGGATGCTGATACTGAGAGTATCTTTCACTCTAGAACGTGCCGCAAGTAAACAATATATTATATTTAATTAATAAATAACGAAATACATCAAATAAAATTTACTTACGCGCGCCGGGATTTGAAGCAGAGACCTTCGGATTGCTAGTCGAGAGCTATGCTTTTAATAAATTGTTATTAAATTAACTAACTAACCATCATGCGGTTTCCCCGCAGGGGAAGGCAGAGAGGACGGACCGCCAAACAACTCGGTCTTGACACACACTCCTTGCATCATTCACATTCATACATACTCTTCTATTATTCTGACTCTTGACATGGCCCGACTCCAGTATCTGATTCACTTGATCGTGCCATGTCTTCCCGGACTTCTGCTACCATTCGCATTTGCGTCATATATTCTCCTTACACTCCTTTCTTCGCTCATTTGCTCTACAGGCCCAAACCATCTAAGCGTCTTTTTCTTAATCTTACTCATTACGCTTACATAAGCCTTGCACTCTTTGCGATCTCCACCTTTCTCACACTATCATAAATGGTTTTACCAAATGTACGCCTCAGGGATCTTATTTCTACAGCATTCAGTATACTTTCATTCTTTCTTCGCCAGTTCCATGCCTCACTTCCATACATCAGGGTAGGTACCAGCACTCCGTTGTGGACTTCTAGCTTCGCTTCTTTGGACAATTTTTTGCTAGCGCCAACTGCGTTCAGTCCTCCATCAATGGAGTTACCTGCATTTACCCTTCTTTCAATATCTCTGCCAGCCTTCCCATATCTCGTAAACGTACCTCCTAAAAACACAAACTCATCCACCTGCTCCTGGTATTCCTCATTCACAACTATATTGCACATTGCTTTCGTACTCTCTCTTTCAAGCACCATGACTTTAGACTTAGTTACATTTATCATTAACTCATTCTTCATACATCCTACTTCGTTCATCCTAGACATAAAAGACTGTAGATCTTCCACACTGTTAGCAATCAGCACCACATCAATTCTATTATTATACTTATCATATTATTTTAAACTCAAGTCAATAATTTTTTCGCTAATCGCACTGATAGGACTGCATGATTTATTTGTTGCTTTTGATAACCTGAGATTAACTACATCATAATATTTTTCGTTCAACAGTCTCTGAAGAGATAAATAGATAAATGTTTGAGGTGGACGTGTTTGAGGTAAAAATAATAATAACTGTTTTCGTTACTTCTGGTGAAAATGTGTATTTTATAAAAAAATGTATATCGTAAATCTTTCCCATACAAATTGTAAATTTAATTGCTCATGTAGAAGTCGGTAGGTACTGTACGAATTGACTACTTTAGTGTTACACTTCTAGTGATTTTCAGTTCTGTGCACAAATCTAGTTAAGTAAGTAACCTGCCCCATTTTCATGACATAATATTTACATTTAAAAGATTCACAACAACATAAAATCAGACATCAAACATCGGATCTAAAGGGACAGGTATTTTGAACCCGTTTTTTCCCCATCGCCTTCCCTTCACTCCGCCCTTTAAAAATTGGTTTAAAAAATTTAAAAAAAGATTTTAGTGTTAATACTATGTGACAATAATTTGAATGATACAAGATTTCTTGATCTCTAGGAAGACTTGTCACGATCGAGTGAACCTAATACTTAAATCGTGCCATGTCAAGAGTCAGAATAAGAGAAGATTAGGTATGTATGAATGTAAATGAGTCTACATGCCAATACTGAGTTGTTTGGCAGTCCGCTCTCCATGTCTGCTGGTGCCGGCTTTTTCATGATATAATTATTTAGATTTCAAAGATACAAAATATCATAGAATGATAACCAAATATTGACACAATTTCAAAAATCAGATCTGAAGAGCTAGGTAGGTACCTACTCCCCAACCCACCCTCTTGCCCATTTATTCCTTTCACCCCTCCCTTTATACTCAAAACGCACCCCAATTGGGGATGCTATGGTCCTACTGGCTCTAGAAAATTGTGAGAAAAACACTGACAAAACATTTTACTAAGAACTACCACGCTCGATTTCTCAAAAAAGTGTTGATTACTAATTGATTGAGTGTAGTGAAGTCATGTTTAAATTCCGACTACTCTAGCGTTTTGCATTTCGTCTTTCTGTAAATTTGTTTGTTACGTTCCGGTTCCGATTTAATACGGTGCCCGTTTTAACCTGTGGTGCGCCACAATAGCCGATAGGCACAATCAAAATAATATATATTTTTAATATAAGTAGTTATTTTGGAGAAAATACGTATACTTTATTTATAAAAAAATATATTTGAACACATTATCTTGTAAGACAATGTGTTTATAATTTACATGTACACAATTTTTTCAAAAAACAAGTAAGTTTTTACGGAAATAGAATCAGCTGACGCACGGCGATGGATTAATAGTTCTGTAAATATCCTTTTCAATATTTTTATAGTGAATTAAGTTATCGAATAAAACCTCAAAATTGTAAAGGCTGATGTCCTGGGTTCAATTCCTAAAGGCGACCAAATATTTTTCTAATTTTTCTGTTTCACACATTTCGTTTAAGAGTTGTTATTTTCAAGTAACAAATATCATTTTTTCAAATGTGAACTATTCATGTTTGTAGGTAGGTATGTGTTTAAGTACCTACTTAAAAATCTTGAGAATTCAGAGGAAATTTTGGTTTGATTAAGAATAAGAGAATGAAAGTAAAAAAGTTATAAAATAAAAATGGAAATAAAAAGGTGCGTTTTCACTGTTGCTACCGTTCACAATTGTAATTTCTTTCTAGATTTCCTATTTTGTGACAACTGGGGGCTTATTATCATATGAAATATGGACCCAGGATTTTACCCCCACGACAGGAAGCAAAGCCCCAGGAAAGGGGCCAACTTGTTTTCAATCTTCACATTTTGGTATGCTAACCAATTTTATTTCATTTTTAAAAAGAAAGACATATTCTCGCATTAAGAGGATTTAGCTAGCAGAAGAATTGAACCCACGTCTCTTGGGTGGGAAATCAGTCACGAACCGGTCGAATTATTTTTGGGTACATTGTTTATTTTAATTTTCCGAATTGTGATGGGCATACACTACCAAACCTCTCTCTCAATGTTATAGGGTAGAGACGCACTGGGTCGTTCCCAGGTCAACATTGGGTCGACACTGGGTCGCACTTGTCAACATTGGGTCGCACTGGGTCGACGTTCCCAGGTCACGTATGGTTTTACACATGACAGGTGGTCTCAGGTACTTAAGTACGCGGCGCGCAGGCGCGTCAGCTGATTTCAAATTATTTTTTTAGTTATAACAAAAATATCATTAGATGCATAGATAATATCACTCATAGATGTGAAATCAACCCATTGGAGGCGTGACGTTACCCTATCCATCTTTACACGTCCCACGCCGATCTGGATAGCTTAGATCAAGGCTGCCCAACCTTTTTAACAGTTGGGCGAAATTGACGATTTTGAATCACTGGCGGGCCACTGAATACCTGACGGTTCCTATTTCCATGGGGGGGGGGTTGTTAGAGAATTTCTATAAAACATAATTCCCCACAAAAAAAAATTCTAAATGAGTGCTCCTTTGAAATCCGTGGGGGGGGGGGGTTGTTTCTTCCCTGATAAAAAATTCCCCGCACCCAAAAACATCATATGTGATTCCCCACAACAATTTTTCGAATTCCATGGGGGGGGGGGGGTGGCTACAGGATTCCATTTCGGACGCAAAAAATATCATATCTAAAACCGGTGTATTTTTGTTTAAAAAGTAAGTTCAACAGGTTAGATTTTTTCGTCGCTGATTCTAGTTCTGAGTAGCCTAAATAGCGATAAATCGCCTTCGTTGGCACACTGGTGACCGCGCGCAAGCTGCATTGTTTGTTTTACCGCGGGCCCGCGACACTTTTTCAAATTGGCGGGTTTTTTTGAAAATGGTTCACGCGGGCCACTTATAATTCGTTCGCGGGCCTGGGGTTGGGCAGCCTTGGCTTAGATCATAATGTGACAAGTATGTTTCTAAAGGATCTATTTCCATAGAAAATGTATGGATTCTAATTAGATATCGCAATTCATTGCTTACAAAGGGTACATCGACCCAGAGTGTTTCTACCTTTAATGGTTGAAACACGTACGCATGAAGGTACCCTATCGTCACCCACCGATTTCGTTTCCAAAAACAGATTTATCGTTAGATTTTTTAAAAATAAACTAACGGTCGTATGAAGCCGGCTGTATTTTATCAAGTGGTTTACAGCCAATAATCAATTACAATGTAACAATGATTTTCAATCAGTATGTGGGTAGTGTAAAACCTAACATTACCACACAATTCGGACAGTTTAAAAGTACCTTCATTTTCACAAATAGCTGATAATCTAACCTAATCTAACCTCACCTAACTTAACTTAACCTAAACTAATGTATAGACTGTATTAGACAACACATATAATTTATCTTCCCATGTGATTAATAAAATAAAGTCTATAAATAAGTCTAAACAAAAGCTACTCTATCATGTTACAGTTGACAACGTGACTGAAATGGTTTAGGCTTTGTAAATACGCACGCGGCACGAGGAAATACTTCCTCCAAGGCATGAATATAACCGAACATACTGTTTTACTAGCAAATCTTCCCCTTGGGACAAATAGATTATATCTGACATTAAACCTTTTCGTCCCAAGGACAACATGCTGGAAGTATTATAATAAATCCTTAGATTTAAGAACATTCTATACAAGAAAAATGGCATTTAGCCAAAAAAAGAATAAAATGATTGGTGAACCCTGTAGTTTTGAGATAAACTGATTTTCAAGGCAACAATCCGTGTTTTTTTAAAGTTAGTTGTTTTGATAAATTCCTTGTATTCTTTTGCGTATAATGTTCCTAAACATAAACAAAATTGAATAACAATACGTTCTTCATTTTCACTTTTTCATAAATTTAATGTGTTAGTGCATTATTAGGGATTCAAACTTTGAACCTCAATATCTCAGTTTCATACAAATGGCAGCTAGAACCTTGTTGATTCAAGGGATCGAAATCCAAAATCCCATGTTTTAAGCCGTTATACAGAGAAATGTACAAACCCGTCAACTATACATAAAATAAAAGTGCCATTACCGTCATAATTTTTTTTCAATAGTAAAAAACAGTGAAATTACCATAATAGCAATAAATTGCCAGACAAAAACCGTGGGTTTTATTTGCTTCTTAAAAACTTCAACGATTCTTTTTATTTCCGAATATCAGAGGGCACCACTTCCGTTTACAACACTCCTAAACTGTACAGTCATTATGATAATAATACTATATTAGATAATTGTGATCATTCATGGTCATCTCACGTGGCGGGTATGTTTCCAGGTGGTTACTCGACCTGTTCAAAAAAGGTTTTAAACGACCGTTAGGGATGGGAGATATCTACGCCCCAATGAACTCTCACTTGGCTGCTAAGATTGGAGACCTGTACCAGAAGATGTGGGACGAGCAATTATTGCTGAAACTGCCACAGAAATCTCCCTCTCTTCTGTCCATACTGATCAGGGTTCATGGCCGGAGACTGCTGGTCATCAATGTGATATTTTTAGTGTCCCAAATTACATTCAGGTAACCATTTTAATCTTTATTTGAGACAAATTTTTGGTATTGCACTCAGTAATAACGGCCCTCAATATTAAATATGTTTTTACAATTCTCTGGAATGATCTCTCGGGAGGCACAATCGATCCAAGGCATAAACTAAAGAAAAACGCAAGAAACGAAATGTGGGCGTGTTTTGAGATCCAAATGTCTAACTATTTTTTTGCTGAAGGCGACACAATACCCTAAAATTAAGTCGGAAAGAAGTGAAGTGAAGAAGGCGTGTACAAAAAATATGGCCGTGGTGTAATGGGACCTATGCTTGAATTTGCCCTAGCAAATTCTTTCAAATACAATTTCAGATGTTTTTAACTGAATACCTCGGAAAGTTACTAATTCGTCGTCTAGAAAAAAAAAAATCTTTCGCTTACCACTAATTTTATAGTTGAAATATGTTTTACAATATTTTCGAACCGTTTTACAAAAACTATTTTTATGGTAACGCACTGTTTTTATTATTCTTACACTGAAGCAACTTACATCCGTGTGTCTGAAAAAAGAAGCATTATAGTTAAGGCGATGCTATACGTAGTAATGCAAAATCATGTGTTTTTGGTTTGAAAATTTGGTCGCCTAGAAATGTTTCAGATGCTTTAATTAAATATTGCGAGTAGAATACATCTTGGCCTTTGAAATAATCGAGTATTTTTTAGATAAGTCTGTTTATAATCCCAGAAAAAAATAATGTATAAGGCCTATGAAAACTGCTTTAAAGTTCAAAATCTCCTACTTACGAACCCATTTTCGGTTATGATTTTAT
Organism: Hesperophylax consimilis; assembly: GCF_061612785.1. Lineage (NCBI taxonomy): Eukaryota > Metazoa > Arthropoda > Insecta > Trichoptera > Limnephilidae > Hesperophylax > Hesperophylax consimilis. The sequence continues at coordinate 10,430,091 of NC_142862.1, read as the reverse complement.
TGTGTAATGTGGAAAATTAAGTTATTTATAAAATGATCGAAAAAAAATTAAATATTTATGCCTGAACATCCACAAAATAAAATAAAAGGCACTTTTTGGACATGTTTTTTTCTTGCATAAATCAAAACAGGCGGATGGTGTTAAACGGGAATTTAAACCTTATCGCCATCTACGTAAGGGTTGTTATTGATAGCGGCTCAATTTAAAATATTACACGACGTAGTGCATCGCCTTAAGGATTCGTTGGAATAAATTAAAATGTTAACTTTGAGCGAACCCCGTTATAAGAGCCTAACGTTAAATGCACAAATTAGTTTCACCATCTTTGCTAAATTTAAAATTAAATCAAATCAATCAAACGATGTTAGGCAGTGTAAAAGAGACAGAGCGGGTGTGCTAAATGGGCTCGGCCTGTGGGTTTCTTTCTAAACGAGATGAAGGCACTTCTAGCATGTATTATTATATTCAGTAATCCAAGACTATCTCTAGAGACCGACTGTGATAAGTTTTTAAATAATATTCAAAATAAGCAAAAAAACTACTGATTCCTTTTCAATCGTCCACAAATGGTTTAGAGTGGACATTGAAATATTACAATGTAACTAAATAATAGATATATTATATTGGTAAAGAAATGTGACAAAAATAGTGAATGCTATCTTAAAACAAATTGGTATTACCTTTTGTCTCTTTGCGTACCCATTTATAGCATTTTTCAAGATTAAAACATTATATCGTTACACAAAAGAAAACAAATTAGGTCTAATAACCGAGTGTAAGAAAAAGATAAAATAAAAAGATAAGATTAAATGAAAAGGCCTTGGGGCATATTTCGTTATTTTGTTTTGTTGTGGAAAATGGTTGGCATTCGACTATTATAAGATATGGTTCGACAGAAACAAAACACTGGGTATCGATTCTAGAATCCAAGCTGTTCGCAATTGCCGTCGAAAGTACATATATTGGTCGACATTCTTATTCTCGAGTCTCGTCGAAGGTACACACTTGCGTACGTCAAACGTCAAAAGTAATTCTACACGAACAACGAATGGGTCGAACCACTCGTTGTTCGAGTGGAATGACTTCGTCGAGAATCGAGGACCTGTTTTCAAATGCTAAGTATACATCCGCGAACTGAACTGCACCTCAACTCATGAGAAAGAAACGAAGCAACCGCAAATGGCGTGAAACGCCGTTTCCAGTTGATTCGTTCCTTTCCCGTAATTCGTGAAAGAAAGGAGTCAAATGCATCAACACACCTTTCTGCGCATGGCAAGAGACGTGTGTCTGCGCACTTTAGGTTGCTTTGGGTCTAGCTGTAATATTATGTTCAGCAAACATCGTAAATCTTTAAGAACACCAACCCAAAATACGAAAATCCCCCATTAGCACTACTGATGCCTTAAAACTTTCAATTGTGCTAAAAACAGAACATTTTAATCGTTCTGATTTCCCGGTGATATTTTTTTTTACATAAACCCCACACAGGATTATAATTTCTCTCAGGGCATATGTCATCTTTTGAGATGTTTTGTGGAGTTTTTTTTAAAGGAATGGAAGGAGAAGAAGTTCTGAGAAGAATACAAGTGTGGGAGTTGGGTAGGAATCTAGGTATCAGTGTGTCCAGGAGTGATGGACATATGAATATATCCCTCCCACTGCGACGCAAGGCGATGGGTCGAGACACCAGTTGGAGAGGTCAAGGGTCTCCCCAAACCAGCCTCTCCCGATCTGGCAAGCCATGCAGCTGGTGGGCAGATGCATCCTGAACGCACGTCACCCGATGAACCCGGAAACTCCTGCTAAATCACCAAATATAGCAAACCACTTGGGGTGACCTACGGCAGAGGTATTGGTTATCCAATAAGTGGTTCCCGGGGCGGCGGGTACCCAAACCCTGATCGCTATTTGGTCTGATAAAAATTTTGTACGGTTCCCGTTCTGTTTTACAAAATATGAAAGGGTATCGCAACAAATGCATGTTTCTTCAATATTTTGATTCAGACGCCCAAAATTCAAACTACTTTTGTACATAAAACGAAGAAGTGTTATGTAAATGACGGAGAAATGGTTATAAAGTGTCATGGCAATATGCAGTATAAAGATACTTCAAGATACATCACATAAAAGACCAAAAGAAGATACTAAATTTAAAGAAATCTCTACGCTTATACTCTCTAAAATCTCTCTGAAATCTCTACCCTATACGCTTTTGTGATTATTTGTTGGTATATTTCAGAATTGCCCAGCCCCTGTGCCTTGGTCAGCTCATATCCTACTTTTCCCCGGGACAGACTGAGATCACAGAGCAAGCCGCTTACCTGTACGCTTCTGGAGTGGCGTTCAGTATGCTTCTCAGCATCTCCATAATGCATCCGTGCCTGAATCAACTGGTCCATACAGCTATGCAGATCCGCGTGGGATGCAGCTCTCTCATATATCGGAAGGTGAGAATAAAGATAGAGAGGTATTTATATTAAGGCGACAGTATATTATATCATAGGGGTTTTCTAAATACTAAAGATTAGACAGATTACCGAGAGACCTAAACATTTAAGGCGATCCAATACCAAGTAATGCAAAATCAGGTGTTTTTGGTTTGAAAATTTGATTGCTTAGAAATACTACAGATGCTTTAATTAAATTATGCAAGTAGAACACATCTTAGCCTTGTCAGCAGACGATAATTTTTTTGATTTGACTTTTTATAAGCCTAGAAAAAAATAAAGTATCAGACCTAAATAAAACTGTCTAATGCAAAATATCCTATTTATAAAATCTGTTTTCGGATATGTTTTTTTGTATAATGTGGCAAATTAATTTTTTTATTCGATTATCGGAAGAAATTTTCATATATGTACCAGAACTTCACAAAATATGTATTTTTGCGTTGTTTATTTTTACACGAATATTGATCGATTTTCAACGTGAATTTCGGAGATTTTTTGAGATGAACATTTAATTTGCAATTGTGAAATAATCCTTATGCCGTCTACGTAAGGGTTTCACGCATTTTTATTCAGTCGCCGCCCATTGCTAACGGTATAAAGACGTTCTTTACCTTAGTGCCGCTCTGTTCTGTGAATTTTTTTCAACTAAAATCAGTTTACGTGTAATCGTTATTTTTTAATTCCTAGATATATATATTGGAGAGGAAAGATACATACATCTGGCATTCGGCTTTCTCTGATTGGTTCTCAAGTCTTGCCAAGTATTCTATAACCCACCCCAATAGGCCGCGCCCCTTCCGAATTCGATGGTCAGCTGGACTATGAGATCGCCTTTAAACTTAGCTTTAAACACGATATATGTATAGAAACTCATACCTAATATTCGCATATTGTTAACTTAATATCAGGAAATACTTTTCGTGGTGCTCTACAACTCTGCAATGAAACGAATTGTCATCATTTACAAGAATGTCATCATCATCCGGATACCTCCTTTTCATTCATACCTCCTTTTAAAAAATACCTTCACACAGAAGACAAGAGCCCTCTGAGAATCTTGTGGGTCCGGCGGTTTTTACGTCTTTCCCATTCTTTGAATGGCTGATGAATGAGTTATAAACCTCAACCAAGTTATTCGAGATGTTTTTCTGTCACCGTTTTTGCTGCCAGGGCCTGAAAATTTAGTTATACGAAAAGGGAGTTTAGTTGATTCATTATTCTTCTGTTTGCCTGATATTGATCATAGGAGTTTTTTCACGTTTTCTCATCATTAGAGTTCCCTTTTCTGCTCATATATATTTGCATCCGAATTGTGTTGATTTTGCTAGTAAATGTTTGTTTTGACTAATTTGGAAATCTTTTGCAGGTGCTGAAACTAGACGTGAAGTCCAATTCTTCAATAAGCAAAGGGCTGAGAGGAGTAGTGATCAACCTTTTGAACAACGACGTGAACCGCTTTGACGTGGTCAGCACTTTTCTCCCGGAGATTATCAGAGCTCCAATAGAGGGGGCCATCGTTATCTATATCTTGTTCTGGAACATTGGTCCGGCTGGTTTAATTGGAGTGGGTTCTCTACTATGCTTTATACCACTGCAAGGTTGGTTGGCCATTATTATTTTAAAACAACCCATGCTTACTGTTGAGCCTTTTTCCTGCAGTCCACCGTATATACCGTATATACACCGTTGAACTTTTTCAGAATATTTTGTAAACTTCTCCATAAAATTATAGCATTTCATGTCGTGCAAAACCAACCAAATGTTGTATTTGTAGTTGCTTGTTGGATATGTTTTTGACCTAAGATCTAGTTTTTCGATATATGGGATGGTGTTATACAATTTCAGTCAAGTGTAAGAGACATAAACATTGTGTATTTTTACCTATTGTTTATGGGTTACCTGTAAAAAATTGGGTGTAGGTACCTATAAGCAATACCCTTTAAATCTTTATTTAAATTGAATTTGCGTTCAAGGGCATCTTAGCCAAAGTTTGTACATTTTTATGCATCCATTTTCTTTGCTTTTACCTTTCGGTGTATTGGACCAAAACCTTCTAGATCACATCTGGGAGGTTTTTATTGGACAGACATGCTGTTGATTTTGCAGTAGCAAATATCTAAAATAGTGGGAATCTTAACGAAATAAGTAATGACGTTGTGTAAAAACAATATACGGCCCGCTGTTCGGCGAAAACCCCCTTTCCGTGGGGTTTATTTGAATTATTTCTGATGAACGTATTACTAAAATCTCAGATGTTTCTAGAGGAATCCCCCAGAAGGTTTATAATCTATCGTCTAAAAAAATAAAATCTGGTGCTTATAATTTTGCAGTCGAAAAACGTTTAAAAGAAATTTCAAACCTTTTTACATAAAATATTTTAGTGGTATTTTAGCTGATTTTATTAATCTTAAATGGAAATAGCTTACATCCGTAGGGATCGCTCTAATATAAATATATATTATTTTTACGATTTCGTCGGAAATTAAAATGTGAGCCTTGAGCAAAACCCCGTTAGAGTCTTGTGTCGCCTTACAAACAAAAGATTTTTACTGGACAGTTTTTCATACTTTAATTGGAAGTAGAAATGGGACATGGTAAAAACAAGTTACCTTTTGATCTAAATAATTAATTAAAAATATAAACAGGTTCGACTAACTATCCACTCGAGTGATTTTCGGAAAATTTATATGCCATTTTTGACTCGCAGAATTCACGCATTCACAATTTTTTTGATATATTTTTTTAAATCATAAAAATATAGCATAAATGGTAAAACAAAGGTGATTTCATGGGCACTATAGTCAGTTTATATGTCTCCTTATTAAAATTCAAAGGTATAATTTTTGCAATGAGGGCGCGAAATTTATGAACCACTAATTTATATTCCAGTTATTTAAATTGTTTCCAATATTTTCTAAAACGCAGCTTTGAAAAAACCAATTTGGCGAAGATGCCCACAAATTTCAAGGTCACAAATGTAAATAATTTTTTATTTCCACCCAGTACGTAATTTTCCTGTTTGTGATCAAGCATTGTTTTCTAATTTCTTTTCTCAGGATGGCTTAGCAAGATGAGCACCACGATAAAGAGGAGAGCCGCCACGAAGACAGACAGCCGAACCCGGATCATGGACGAGGTCATCCGGGGGATCCAGGTCATCAAGATGTACGCCTGGGAGAACTGCTTCGCCAAAGTCATCACTGAAACCAGGCTGTAAGTCAAATTGCCAAACCTTATGGTATTACTAGAAAATGTGACCTAAGATATAGATGACTAACAGTAATGCCATCAGAAAGGCAATAAGTAATAAGTGTTATGCTCTGAGCCCTTAGACAAGGGAAGGGCTCAGAACTCAGAGGTGATTACGACACCCACAGTAAGATGACTTATGCAAAAGTGTTATGCATAAGTCATCTTACTGTGAGTGTCGTAACCACCTCTGAGCCCTTACACAAGGGAAAAAATATCTGCTCTCATCAAATAAAATTTATTTGCGTATGCCGGGATTTGAACCGGCGACCTTCGGATTGCTGGACGAAAGCCTTATTCCTCGACCACGGAGGCCGTCCAAATTAGCATTGTCACTATCGACATTATCGGCCAATATAACGGCTCAATTTCACGACTCATGTGCTCTACACCAGATTTCCATTTGTGTTTTATTCCTTTCCCTAAAAAGTGTAGGTCCTCTTGAATAAACAGAACCAATGCAACTTGAATGAATGAATGAATGAATCTTATTCTTGAAAATGCGTTAGACTTTGATATTCCTCCATTTAAAACATCGATATTGTCAAAACTAAGGCTCACTTCTCCAACAGAACCTCAAACCGACATCTCCAAAAATCAAATAGTTTCTGAGAGAAACCTGATGGCCTCCTGGTTGTGTACGATGATACATAATCTAAAATAATAACCAAAACACAATATTCTGAGATAAAACTACTGTTTTATAAGGGATTAATAAATCGTATACCTACCTACTTATTTCTTATAGCCTACTAAAACAATTAGCAATTGATCAACAAATATTTGAATATTTCTCGGGAGATTTTTTAAAAATTGTTTGGGTGTTTTTACGCTAATAATTATTCCTTATAATAATTTGTTTTCCTTTGTACTATGCATAAATCCTTACCTTATAAACATAAGTTTATCATTAAAATAATTGAAACTATTTTTTAATAATTGAGGTTTTTAAAATAGGTACATAGTTCATAGTACCTATGTCCTAATTCAATCCTTATAAATATATTTTTTTGCATGAATCAATCACATATTCTCGTACTTTAAGTATAAATTTGTTTATATGTTCTTTTAATTAACGAAATAATCTTTTTTTGTTTAGCAAAGAAATTAACCTGATTAAGAAAACATTGTGGATCCAAGCAGCGACAGTATGCTGTATCAAAATGAACACTAAAATATCCACATACGTTACTATCACGCTGTACGCCGCCTTCGGGAATGAGATTACGCCATCCAAAATCTACATGCTGTATTCTCTCCACGAACTTATCAAGATGACTGTAGTAGAATTCTTTCCTCTGGCCATATTGAGAGTCAAAGATGCGAGAGTTTCCATTACGAGAATACAAGAATTCCTACTGTTACCAGAAGTAAACAAAATAACACAAGGAAAAGGAAAACACCAGGATCCGACAGATTCGCGTTTAAATAAAGACGGGCACAAATCCAGGAAAAGAACAGAACATTTTGGAAGCGGATGTTTGGAATATGGAAAGCATATACTTTTGCATCTTCCCCTTTCGCATCTCCTTTACTTCCCTACTCCCTTCAACCTAATAACATACCCGAACTGGGGATACTGTGATTATATTTTTACTCCCGATATTTTAAATGACTACGAATCAAAAAAAGGTGATCAGGAATCTAAGGGAGAAAGAGAAGTTTTAAGAAGACAAAATACAAAAGCGAATGTAACATATTTTGAAAGTGGATGTTTGGGATTAGGAAAGCAAATGCTTTCACACCTTCCTATTCCACATCTCGTTTTCTTCCCTACTCCCTTCAATCTCACAACATACCCGAATTGGGGATGCAATAGTCATAGCTTTACTCCCGATATTTTAGGAGAGTCTAACATGAATAAAATCTGGAAGAATAAAGAGGCAGGTCTGCCTGCCTGTTTTTTTAATTTGGGAAACTGGAGGAATGGAGCTGAAGGGGTTTTGAACCTGGCTGCTTCACAGTTGTCTGATTTGAACGAAAACTGGGAACATGGAGCTGCAGCGGTTTCGAATTTAGCTGCTTCAAATATGTCTGATTTGAACGAAAACTGGGAACATGGAGTTGCCGGAGTTTTGAATCTGGCCGCTTCAAAAATGTCTGATTTGAACGAAAACTGGGAACGTGGAGTTGCAGGTGTTTCGAATCTGGCTGCTCCAAAGATGTCTGATGTGAACGAAAACTGGGAACATGGAGTTGCAGGAGTTTCGAATCTGGCTGCTTCAAAGATGTCTGATTTGAACGAAAACTGGGAACGTGGAGTTGCAGGGGTTTCGAATCTGGCTGCCTCAAAAATATCTGATTTAAACGGAAACTGGGAACATGAAGTTGCAGGGGTTTCGAATCTGGCTGCTTCGAAGTTGTCTGATTTTAACGAAAACTGGAAACATGAAGTTGCAGGGGTTTCGAATCTGGCTGCTTCACAGTTGACTGTTTTGAACGAAAACTGGGAGCGCGGAGCTTCAGGAGTTCCGGCTCTGGCTGCTTCACAGTTGTCTAATTTAAAAGAAAACTGGAAGAATGATTCTGAAGGAGTAACGAATCTAGCTGATTTACAGTTTTGTAATTTGAACGTAGCCTCGAAGAATGAAGGTATCTCAGATTTTTTAAAACACTTCGAATTTAAAAAAAATACTGAAAAATTCAAGGGTTTAACAGAAGATTTCGAAAACGGGGATTTGGGATTAGGAAGGAATCTACTTTCTCATCTTCCTCTTCCCAATCTCCATTTCTTCCCCACTCCGTTCAACCTCACAACATACCCCAATTGGGGATGCCATAATCCCACTAGCTCCACTGGACAGTGGGGAGCAGCTGGGACTCTTCCACTTTATTCACGAAAAAAAAAAGTGGGAGCTGCAAGCCATATAAATCTGGCGGCTTTACAGTTGTATAATTTGAATACACTCTGCAAGAATGAAGATGCAACTGGAATGGAAAGAAATGTGATGGCTGCAGGGGATACAAATCTGGATGATTCACAGTTGTCTAATTTAAACGCAGTCTGGACAGATGAAGATGCAACTGGAAAGGAAAAAAATGTGATAGGGGATCCGAATCTGGCAGCGTTAATTTTGTCTAATTTGAATGCAGTCTGGAAAATTGAAGCTACCCCTGGAAAGGAAACAAAACTTATAGCACTGGATAACATTTCTTTAAAAGTAAGTGACCTAGTTATTTTGTTATTATTTCTTGTATCCTTTTCTTTTTTTACAGTTTTCATACCTCCACAGTATTGTATGATATCATCTGCGCTAAAAATCTTTAAAAAATTCGATTAATGTTGTTTTAAACTACCGACTATAATTTGTATTTCAACTGTTAACGATTGCGATAAAAACCCTTCCTTCTTTAAGTTTACTTTGTATTCATTTTATTTTATTCCATGTATTTTACAGATATTTCCGGGTGAACTCGTTGGTTTAATTGGATCTGTAGGCTGTGGTAAGAGCACTTTTCTCCATGCCATTTTGGGAGAAATCTACATAGAACCAGGGTCTTCTGTATATACAAACGGGAGGGTGTCTTACTGTAGTCAGCAGCCGTGGCTTTTCGAAGCCAGTTTGCGACAAAACATTCTGTTTGGGGAACAAATGGACCAGCAGAGGTACAAGAAAGTAATAAAAATATGTCAGCTGGACAGAGATATTCAAATATTACCGCGTGGAGACAAGACAATTGTTGGTGAAAAAGGTGAGTAAAACTTTAGTTAATTTTTTAGTTTTCACAGATCTGGTCGACATAATAGTAACCCATCGTAAACAGAAACGTTAGAACCAGTCAACTGCCATGTTTGATTGTAAAGCTGTAAAATAAAAACTACAGAATGAGCCACGACTCCGAAGAAGAGTAAGAAAATATCGTAAGATTCTGTTTGTCCCAACGATTGCAATTTGCTGCCCATGTGGATATAATTCTGGATGACAGGACACTGAAGGAAAATCATATCATATATAATGTACATATATAATCATATCATGTACCAGTGGAAACGACCAAAATAGTCAGTCCGAGGGAGAGGTTGACTGACTGCACAGATGAAGGTTCATGCAAGATGGGAAAGCCTGACGAATAAATAAAGTTTTTTATGAACACATTTTGTGAGGGGTCTAAATCAAAGTAGCAAAATCTGTAAATGATATAGTCAATAGGAAGAGCGACCCGCTGTCTGATTTCGGTGGGTGGACTCTAATGTATTTTCATGTTTTTAGTATGACATAATATAACATCAGTACAATCATTGCACTTTTTTTCAGGGGTGGCACTATCAATGGGACAAAAAGCACGAGTATCACTGGCGCGCTGTGTGTACCGCAAATGTCAAGTCTATCTTCTGGATGATCCCCTTTCCGCAGTTGACGCAAACGTGTCCAAAGCCCTGCTAGAATCTTGCATGAGGAGTCTGCTTGGTAATGCTGCAGTTCTGCTGGTAACGTTTCAGTTGCAGCAGCTTACAAAGGCGAACAAAATCTGTTTTATGGAGGCGGGGAAGGTAATAAAGATTGCTTTTCTACGGATCCCTTGATCACGTCACTTCTCCACACGTTCAAGTCACTGTCAGTGCTCACACCAAAATACAGTTTAATTCTATCAATTTGATTTGATGTAAGCAAACCTACGTAGCCACATAACCCAGAACTAGCTAGACAGCCACTCAATATGGATAAAAACTCATCGATAGACTTAGTAGAAATATTAATAGACTACTGCCATCTTAGGAAATACTTATTTATTTATTTAGAATTGACGGCAAAAGTGCCATTTACATACATTATAGTTATTGACAGTTATTGTATAATAAAAAAGAAAATAAATATTTTTGTAGGCAAGAAAAAAAAAATGATATACATTAGTACATAGTTAATGAAAATAAAGGAGAAGACACATAAACAAAATTCTGTTTTGCAGTGACTTCGTCAAAGTATGCACTGCTAAAATGTTTAATTAGTACAGCTTTATACTTCAATAGAGGCATATTAAAAACATCAGCTAACATAGCATAAGAGTTATTAACAGTCAGGGCCGGCCCGGCGCAATTGGAGCAGTCCGCTACGGGCGCCGAATTGTCGAGGCGCCAAGGCGCTGATAACAACACCTAACATTCCTAACATGTCGCTCTTGGGATTATTTTTCACTAAAACGGCGCCAACCAAAAATACAAATCATCTATATAGAATATTATTGATTACAGTGATCACCTACCTAGGCGTCTACTGGTTTTGACAACGGGCGTGAAAATGTTACTCGTGCCTGTCGCAATTTGGCTCAGGACAGGCTATGCCAATAGTGTGTACTATGTATAACAGAATTTTTGCCTGAAACCGTCGTTTAATTGTCGCAATAATACATACAGGGTTTTCCAATATGTGTTGTTATTTTGAATAGCCCGCTATTTCGGTAGATGTTACTTTTGAAGCTGTCATTTTTCTGACATTTGACAAGTAGAAACTACGCCATAAAAATGGAACGATAGACGCTTCAACAACGCATTGAAATTATCAAAATTCACTCGAGTGAATCAAATGCAAATCATCTTGAGTGATGTGGCCCATTTCCACCTCGGTGGCTTCGTCAACAAACAAAATTGTCGCATCTGGGGCTCGGAAAACCCAAGAGTTATTGTTGAAAAGCCTCTCTATCCTGACTGTTTTTTAGTGCGGTTTATGGTCCGGCGGAGTCATTTGACCTTATTTTTTCGAAAATGAGGCTGGAGCAACAGTTACGGTGAATGGATCGCTATCGAGAGATGATTAATGATTTTTTATGGCCGGAATTAAATAGTATTGATCTGGATAACGTTTACTTTTAACAAGACGGCGCTACGTGCCACACAAGCAACGAAACCATTGATCATTTACGATTGAATATCAAAATAACACCTCTTATTGGAAAACCCTGTATTAGGGAACCTTGATCTAATGGTAAAAACGTGAAAGTAAATTAACATTATTAATACATAGTACGTATTTTAATATACTGATACGCGGAAAGGCGGCTCTAGGGATCCAAGTGTTGTAGGTCATTTAAAAAAAAATGTGTGACTAATCTTAATTTTATATTGTGAAAAATGCTCATTTATTATTATCTATTTCAATTTGTAAGTAGTTACGTCATGAGTCCGCGACTCAAAATACACATTATGTTAATATAGTAAATTGTAAATAACTACACAATCCATGTACTTACGTCAAAATATTTTAAAGAGGATACGTTTTAATGTAGTTGTGCACACCATAAAATACATAAAATAGTAAAGTGTTTTTTTTTTGTTTCATTCTTCAACATCAATAACAACATAAATAATTATTCCAAACTTTTCCCGAATTGTCCAATTGAAAAACAACCATTTTTCCACACACGAAAAGCGTGTAAAATGAAAAACCGACATATTTTAATGTCAACATCCGTTTGAAACATAATATTCCGTGCTGTCTCCCTCACGGCCATGACCTAAGCATCCCTAAGCTTTCCTCGGTACCTAATTTTTACGTAGACGAAAGACTCAGTGCCATCTTGTTTATTTTATAGCGCACATAGAGACAGAATATGCAAAATCTGGGGACATTCTTTAAATTGACCCAGCGAATCGCATGTACTTGTGAATGAAAGCTTCTGTTACAGAGAATAGATGTCACTGCTCATAACTCGCCGCCGCCGCTCGCAGCCCTGCTATTTCACGGTACATTTAAAATGAATTAAGAATAATACCAGTTATTTTGATGCATATAATTTATTATTATTGTTGTCTTATAATTTTGGGGGGTCAAACACCGGTTGACCTAATGGAAGAACCGCCCCTGTTGATACGTATTGATATTGGGAGTGGAAAGCGCCAAATGTATATACGATGCTAATGTCCGACGTTATTGGGAATAAGACACAGATCTGGCCGGTATAATACCATGTTGGGGACCCAGGAGACATTTCCACACTGAGCTACCGTTAAGAGAGTAAAACATAGGAGATGTACAGTGGATCTATTATAGCCCGAGTACGGAGGAGGGACATGCAGAGCGTTCCGTAACAAAAATCTAATATTAAAGTATATTTTCTACACTTCCAGATAGTTTTCCAAGGGACATATGAAGAACTGCGTCTGTCTACTTACGATTTATCTAAACATCTACCAGAAACTAGAGAAAATGAGCATCCGTCAGGAGATAAGGTCAAGCTTCATATCTATTTTCATACGTAATGTTAATTTAATATATTGGTAGTGTTGTTACTATTTTTTATGTGAATACCTCACAAGAGTTCAAATTGTTCACTACTATCCTTGGCTCTTGAGACAGTGGGACTATGGCATCCATCCGAAGCTGAAGAAAATGGAACGATTTAGGTTCATTAGTTCGAGTTGTTCAATTGATGGCGAATGGCGACCTAGATAGTGATGCCATTACTAAAATATACTGGGGACAGTTTTCTCTTTGAAGTTCTATACCCAACATAAATATAACAACTAGCCCCTATAAATATTTGGCATGGCATCAGCCAAATGGTTCGGGGTCAAATGGCTCTGCTGTGTGTGTCCAGTTTTAGGCTGTCTGAAATGTTGGCTAAAGGTGGATCAGACTATTCACTCAGGGTATGTTCACTCGAGTGAACGTTCATTTTTATTTTATACATACAGAATGATATAGAAATTTACATTCATCCTTTCCTCTCCCACTATGATGTCGTCGAACAAATTTAACTAAAAAGAAGCGAAGAAAACGTAGATAGTGGTGGGTGCGACCACGAATTTCAAGGAGAACTGTATTGGGATCTTCAAATATATAATTGAGAGAATTAGCGGAAAAAGGTCCTGAATCATACTTTAATCACTTTCTGATGGATAAAAGTAAATTTGAAGAACTACTTGTTGCTCTGTCAATAAAGAAAGAATATTTTTTTCGCGTATTAACCCTTGAGTACTTTCATCACATTTGTTCGGTTTGGAATGTTTTCTGTGTTCGTTCGTTTTGTTTGAGGACTTTGTAAGAAAACTGTGCTTTCTTTGGCTATTTTTAGGATTTTATTAATAGTTTCCAGTTAAAATATTTGAAACAACTATTATTTTTCTATCTTACGTCAAAAAATTTTCCGCATGATAGAAAAAAAACTAAAAATACTTTTATAAACTATGGACATATATGACCCTCAAACGCGGGAGGGATTTTAAGCGTAATGCTGAATTCAAAAAGTTTATCGAAGATACTTCGATGAGAGAGAGAAAGAGTAAACTTGCACGAACAAAACTGAAATTGCACTGAGAGAAATTCATTCTTTGTTCAGACATTTTCATTTTTATCTAATTCCGTAAGTGAAAGATGCCGAATGCCAAAACCAACATCGACGGATCGGTTCACTAATGAATTCATTCGGCACTTTTGTTTCAGTGAAATAGGCAAAAAGAAAGACCGAAACTAACGAAAAGTGAACCGTCTGATTCCTGCTTAAAGAAGGAGAAAGTGCAACGCGGCTTAAATAAGGTAATCCTCAAAAATCATTCACCATTAAACTGATTCAGATTTATTATTTTTCAGGAATTAACAAAGGGAAAAAAAAGAAAAAAAGATAAAGGTGAAAATGACAACGATGACGATAATGATAACGATAATGGTCATGATAATGAAATTGGAAAAGAAGAATCAAATGATGATTCGGTCCAGGAAGGTGTAGAGCGGAATCTAGAAGGAGAAGACCAACAGGATGATTCAAACTTTCAGGAACTTGAAGGACTGAATATGGAAGCAGAAGACCAAGAGGCTGATTCGGACTTTTTGGAACAAGTGACGGGGAGTATTGAAGGAGACCAAGACTTAGGGGCTGATTCTGTGGACTCAGGTGGCATTCTGTCCTTTATGAGAAGCTCTGGCTCTGGAGTTTCCAGCCTTGTTGGCGTGGCCACTTGTGTTGTCGTGAGCCAAGCAGCTTCCTCCGGCAGTGATTTATTTGTCAGCGACTGGTAAGATTATGACGAAATGCAAAAATGTTAGGATGACTATCGATTCTTTTGTTAATGTCCTACAATTCCGTTTTTAACAGGAATACGAAAAAGTTGAAAAGATTCTTAATAAATTACCAATATTTTTTTTCGGGAAGTTTTTTCCGTTTTTTCAGAGACGGTGTTCGGTGTTCAGAAAGTTCTTTTTTTCGTTAGAAGGAAGTTTTTTTCCGAATATGACTTCAGATACGGTGTTCGGTGTTCAGAAAGTTCTTTTTTTTTGTTAGAAGGAAGTTTTTTAACGAATATGACTTCAGATACGGTGTTCGGTGTTCGGAACGTTCTTTTTTTCGTTAAATAGAAGTTTTTTCCCAATATGACTTCAGATACGGTGTTCGGTGTTCGGAAGGTTCTTTTTTTCGTTAAATAGAAGTTTTTTTCGTATTTGACTTTAGATATGGTGTTCGGTGATCGGAATGTTCTTTTTGAGGTAAAAATAGATAGAAGTAGTTTTAAAGGAAGCTCATTGTAAAGGATCAAATTAATACAATAACAAACACTGACAGAATCCTATGTTTACATGCAAGCCCTGGAGTGGCATCCTACCTTATGAATAGAGAAATTGCTTTATTATTTAATCAGTGAAATATTGGTAAGACAGCAGGGTTCAGTCAAGCTTGAAACCTTAAGATACAACATAGAGGACAATATAAGTCACCTTGTATTATCTTTAGTCATTTCCTTTTAAGCCTAATTGCTATCAAAACGGTTGCTAGGATAAACTCGATTTGTACATTAAAAATAAATCGTGGCAAAGAAAAAATAATACCAAATGACGTAACAAGTCACCAATTAAACGCCTTGCTAAGATCACCATATTTATTTGTTTTAGGGTAAATAAGGAAGAGCTGTTAAATTCCGTGAACATAATGTCTACAACAGAATCGCCGTGGACAACAGATCCATCGTCGATAACAGATCCATTGTGGACAACAGATCCATCGTGGATAACAGATCCATCGTCGACAACAGATCCATCGTGGACAACAGATCCATCGTCGACAACAGATCCATCGTGGACAACAGATCCATCGTGGACAACAGATCCATCGTCGACAACAGATCCATCGTGGACAACAGATCCATCGACAACACAACCGACAGAATCGACTTTGTCAACAGAACCCATAGTGAAGCCAACAGCTATTGTTTTATTGTCCGACATGCAAAATACATTTCCAGAGAATATGAATTCCAATAGCCCAAGAGAATTCGACTTGGAGGGTGCAGGACTGTCCAGGGATTCGTCTGTTGTTGTGTACAGTATTATGATGGTGGTGAGCATTTTGCTCACACTGAGCAAACTTTTACTTTTCTTCAGAACATGCATTAACTTGTCCAAAAAGTTACACGATTCCATGTTTAGGTAAGTGTTAAGAAACCCTTGTATTTTTTTTTTGCTTTTACATAATTGAGAGACTCAAGAAGAGACGAAAGAATTAACATTCACGTGTATTTCTATATTGACCAATTGACAAATCACTCCTTTTCGCATACTCCTGCCCAAAATCCGGAAATACTAATGCTTTCGAAGATTGTATATGTTCTATATTTCCTTTAAAGCGGTGTCACCCGAGCTCCAATGGGTTTTTTCAATAAAAACGCTTCGGGAAAGATCCTGAATAGATTTTCTGAGGACATGAGTACTGTGGACACCGTTCTTCCTCCAGCCTTATCAGACTCCCTTGCAGTAAGTTGTTAAAATATTATTAATTGAGATGGTTCAACTGAAGAAGACATGTTTCAAGGATGAAATATCACCAACCACCAAAAAGGCTTCGCAATAATTAACCAGCTGGATGCAGGAGTATTGAAAGGCTTGCACTGATGTAATCCATAAATAAAATTGGTATTAAGAGCATTTATAATTGGTTAAAATATACCCTTTCCCGCTGACAGAACTTTTGCAGGTTACTTTTAGTGGGCAGGAAGGTAAAAAATATGTATAATAACACTGGGTTTGGTCCTTAAAATGGTTTCGAAAACCAGCGCCTCGTGCAGATAAATCTCAACGTGTTGCTTTTTTTATTACAGTTCTTCTCGGAGACCATGGGAATACTAGTGGTAGTATGCACTGTCAACGCTTGGCTTCTCATTCCAACGGTTTTGTTTGGCGTCCTTCTGTACTTCTTGAGGATGGTATATACAGGAGTAGGACGAAGTCTTAAAAGACTGGAGGGTATAGGTAATTTTTAACTTTGTAACTTCCCGCTGGTTCTTTTCCGAAAGGTGCCCAACCCATCGTCTTTATGTAACCGACACTGAATTTAAAAAAAAATAATTTTACTTTGTTTTGAGAGTTCTTTCTAACTGCCCATCAGTGGTTCCACTTTGAAAGCATTCGGTTGAATCTTCTGTGTAGATTTATTGAAGCCTCACCGTACCAATTATTTTCCACCATTTCATTTCTGTACCGGAACCCAAAACACCTAAAGTCCGATTCTTACTTTAAAAACAATGCTTGTTTTTCTGGTGTACGCTCCTATCGGAGGTCGTTAACGATCAGGTCAGTCAGATCATGGAATTATTCAACTTAAGCCCGAAATAATTCTGAAGAACTGCACTCACATAGACCATTAACCCATGAGTTACAGTACTGTGTATATTATAGAACTATTTAAAAATCCATTAAAAATTGCAAGTTTTCCGTGCTGAAAGCCGTAAAGTCAACCGAAACTATCTAAATATTTCAATTTCAGGCAGATCTCCAGCCTCAACACATGTTAATGACACCCTATCTGGTTTGGTGACGATTCGTTCCTTTGGCGATACTGTCAAAATTCTGACCATGGAGTTTGACCGCTACCAGGATCTGCACTCATGCATTTGGACGCTGGTTACCAACTCCAACCGAGCCTTCGCCTTCTGGATGGATGTTATATGCTGCTTCTACCTGGCCTCTATCTCTTACAGCTTCTTGCTTTTTACTAAAAACGATGGTTGGTAATAATAATAACAATGCTTTTCTTAATATTTAATTAAATTCTAAATGAAAATTACCGTATACATTTGATTTTAAAAAAACTCTGCATAAGCCGGAAAACACCCGGGACTTCAGGCAGAATTGGATAAAATTATCCCGTAAGCGGCTTCACCACAGTTTATGATGCCTTCAGAAGACGAAAAAGCTATCACGGTTGATAATAATTACACAACTTGTTTATTAATAAACTTTTTTTAATAAAATTATTGAATATATTTATTTATTTAGAATGAACGGCACAAGTGCCATTTTCATATTTGATAGTTATTGACAATCATAGTACAATATGGAAAGAAAAATAAATGAGAAATTATAAAACTTTATAAGAAAACAAGAAAAAACATCAGTACAAAGTTAGTGAACGAAATAAAGAAGAAACAAAAACAAAAAACCTGATATATAGTGACTTCGTTAAAATATGCACTGCTAAAATGTATGGAGTATATTAAATATATTGCGAAAAAAATAGCACAGACCACCAGGCTTTTAGCAACTCGTGTCTCTACAAAAATAAAATTCTCAAAGTAGCAAGACGATCGCCTACGAATAAAAATGACAGACGTCTTATATATTCCACTAAACACAAAAAATAACATTAACGAGAAAATATATAACAGTTTTGAAGAATACTGTCTCCACCAAAACGACCTGAACTACAGCCCACTAATTCTACATATGAACATAAGAAGCATAGATCGAAACATATATGAATTTCTAGCAACAATTAATAATGATCTCAAAAAGCCGGCATGCATTGTGTTGACAGAAACTCATTCGAGTAGTGAAGTGACGTACTATATACCTGGATATAAATATGTGTCAACGACAAACAGAATAAACAAGAACAGTGGCATCGCAATGTTCGTACAAAATAATTGTGAAATTTTGTGCACTGAAGAAATTAAAATAAATGGAACAAACTGCCTACAAAGCAAACATTGATATTATCTCTCTGTATAGAACGCACTCGTCTACTCATCTCATCATGAAATATCTGTTTGTACAAGTGTTATTAAATTTTAGAAATGCAAACACAATAGGCGACATAAATTTAAATATATCGAACTATACAGATAACTTCCTAAACACGATAGCGGAAATGAATTATGTACGTACAACATCCATCGTGTATCGACCATATTTTCACTAATATTAAGGACATACATAATTTAAACTCGGGAATTATAATTATTATGGAATTATAATCAACAACCGAATATACATGACTTTGCTCCATTACAATATAATAATACCCCAAACGGCAAATCAACATAGCGGACAATCTGGAAATAATAATAAAGAAATTACTGTTGTTAATAATGGTTGAATCATGGTTGGATATACTCCGAAATGATGAAGTCAATGAGTGCTGTTAAGTATTTGAAAATGATTGACAAATTATATAAACGGCTCAAAAAAAATTCATAAAGGAACTCGGCATTTCGTAAAATCAAACCTTTTATAACACACGGACTTATTGTTTCCATAAGACATAAAGAAAGACTTTATAAATAAACTAAAAAAAAAACACTAAACATAAATTTAAATAATCATTTTAGAGAATACAAAAATAAATTAGCTTATCTCATAAAAAACACTAAAGAAAAATACTATAAAGATAAAGTTGATGATTCTGAAAATGACAGTAATAGAGAGTTTGGAGTATATTTTTTATTTTTTTTATTTTAGCGACTATATAAAATAATTGTTACATACAAAATTTAATGGTGAAATTAAGTATAAAATATTGTATTTCTTAGTCCTCCTCACTAGGGGGTCCTGTGCCGAGGCGGACTAAAGTTATTTAAATATGGTTTATTTGTCTTCTATGTCGTTTTTAGTGTCTTCTATGTCGTTTTTAGTGTCTTCTATATCGTTTTTAGTGTTTTCATTAGGGTTTTTTCATTGACCTCTTTCAGCCATATTTTTATTAATGATTTGTATTCATTAGGATTTTTTATTAGTTTTATGTCTTGGGGAAGGATGTTATGGAGTTTTGTTGCAAAGTGTGTATAGTTTCTTTGTCCGAATGTGGTTTTATAACTTGGAATATTTTTTATATCATTTTTGTTCAATCTAGTGCTATGCATACACAGTCTAGTAGAGGATTTGTTATTTTTGAAGAGCTTCAATAATATATTTTTGGCATATATTTGCTGTACATTTGGTACGTCAAAGGAATTGAATATTTCAATTGAAGGCGTTCTAATTGGTACTTTCAATATGGTCTTTATGATTCCTTTTTGAATCGTATTCAGGTTGTGTAGGTACGTATGTGTAGCAGATCCCCATCCTATGATTCCATATTCAATTCGAGAATGACATAATGCGTAGTAGACCTTTTTCATATCCTTTTTATTTAATACGTTTCTTAGATTTTTAAAGAAATATATAAGGCTTGTGAGTTTTTCCGTAATACCTTTGATGTGTAGGTCCCATCTAAGATTTTCGTCGATTATTACTCCGAGATATTTTATGTTTTGTGTTTTTTCGATGACGGGGCAGTAACATTGTATATTATTTCCATGGCATTCGTGTAGTTTTAGTTCTAGTGATTTTATTGGTTGGCTCCTTGCGTTTATTGAAAATGTTATATATTTTGTTTTGCTTATATTAAGGGTAAGCGAGTTGATTTTAAGCCAATTTTGAAGTGCACTAAGCCCCTTTTCAGCCTCATTAAATGTATCCGTCCAATTTTCTTCTTGAAATAATAAAACAGTATCATCAGCAAAACTGATTATGTTTCATTTAATGGTAAGGTTAGTTAAATCGTTGATATAGATAATGAATAGGATCGGTCCCAGTACACTTCCTTGAGGGACGCCATAGTTTAAAGATAGTAGTTTGCTCTTTTGTTTGCCAATTTGTACTTGTTGTTCTCGCCCTGTTATATATGACTCTAATAAGTTCATTGTTGTTTCGGCCATTGCTATTTTTTTTAGCTTAGTTAGTAATATTTTATGGTCTATTGTGTCAAAAGCTTTTTGAAGATCTATGAATAAAGCCAAACACTTTTTCCCTTCATCTATGTATTTTATGGCTATGCTTGTTAGATTTTCTATGGCATCATTGGTGCTTAGATTTTCCCTAAAGCCATATTGGGATGGTGATAATAATTTGTTTTGTTCAAGAAAATGAACAATTTGCTTCTTCATTACAGTTTCCAAGATTTTTGAAAAGGAGCTTAAGAGACTTATGGGTCGGTAGTTATATATATCCTTTTTGTTACCACTTTTATGTATAGGTATAAGTGTTGCTTTTTTAAGGCATGAGGGGAATACATTTGTAGATATAGACAGATTGACCAAGTATGTCAAAGGGAAGGTCAGTTCATTTTGGAGTTGTTTTATTTGAGATTATATCATTTCCCGATGATTTATTAACATTGAGGGATACAATTGCGTTTCTGATTTCAGTATTGGTTACATTAGTTAACTTTAATTTATCTATCTGGTTCATACTTTCCTTTTCTTCTGGTAAAATGCTAGTTTTTGGATGTCTGATTTGCTTTGCCAATTTTGACCCTATATTTGTAAAAAATTCGTTTACGTATTCGAGAATTTTGTCCGGATGCTTTTCGAAAGAGATTTGGGTATTTTCAATTGTTAGTTCATCTATGCTTTTGTTATGGGATGATTTTGCACTTGTAATTTCATTAATGATCTTCCATAATTTGCGTGGGTCATTGTTACATTCGTCTATTTTTTTCTTATAATAATTTTCTTTGACATTGCGTACAACATTTTTGCAAATATTTCTGTATCTTTTATAATATCGTTGTATAAAAATATCACAAGGATTTAAACTAACTTTTCTGTGTAGTTCATCTCTTTTTCTAATGCAATTTATAACGCTTTGGGTTATCCATGGTTTAAGATGTTGATTTTTATGTGAAATCTTTTTTTCTATTGATTTGGTATTTGACATGATGGTATGAGTTATATATTCAATGAATTTACTCCAGGCACTATTTGTATCAAGGTTCTCCAGTAGGTTTATCCAGTTTGTATTTAGTAATTGTTGTTTTACTTCATTCCATATGGTTTCTGTCTTCTGCACGATAATTGGGTAGGGCTGCGATCTTTGTATTTTCTTTTTTGTAATAGATAAAATTGTTGTATAGTGGTCGGTTATAGTAGAGGTGAATATGATAGAGTTGGTTGGTTTAACAGTCTTACTGAATATGTGGTCGATGCAAGATTTGCTGTCATTTGTAACACGCGTAGGTTTATTTATCAAACTTTCAAGTCCGTGGGCGGCCAGTGTTTGCAGATAATCAGTTCTATTTGGATGACCGTTTTCTAGTATGTCAATATTTATATCTCCGATGAGGAAGACATTTTTTTTGTTTTTTAGAAGATTGAGTTCATTAGAAAGCGTTTCAAGAAACTGATTAATATTAGTTGTAGCTGGTGATCGATACAGAGCTAATATAGTGGTTTCATCACCCACTTTGATTTTCAAACAGTTTGCATTTGGGAATTTTATTTCATTGACTTCAGTTTTAGTGTCATCTTTAATGTACACTATCACACCATCGTTTTTTGTGTAATTCAAATTGGTTGCATATGAGGTGTAATTATTAATATGTAAGGGTGAATATTTATCCTTTATCCAGCACTCAGTGAGGATAATTATATCAAGATTAATTTTTAGATTCTTAATTAGTATTTGAAGTTCATCGAAGTTTTTGTTGATACTTCGTATATTTTTATTTAATATATTAAAATTATTTTTAAGAGTTAGCAGTTCATCTGGTTTGTTTGTAGTTATTGTTTCCTTATCCATGTTCTCAGTAGGTATTTCAGTTTGGCGTGTTCAAGTAAGTGATTTGTTATATTAATTTATCGAGGTCGTCCAGATGATTTACGTACAAAATTTTTTGATCATGACCTTTACGAACCATTATTTTCCCATTTTTGATCCAAACAAATTCATAATTTTTTTCTTTGGCTAGTTGCTTTGCTTTCCAAAGCAACTCTTTTTTGTAGGGACTTATTACTTCACCTATGTACACTTTTTCGTTTGTCAAATCCTTTAGTAAATTAAGGTCCATTTCTCTCATATTAAATGAAATCTTGGAAAATAAGCAGAAAACTAAAAATAATAAGGAGCATAATACAAAACAATAATACGGGGTTTTCCAATATGAGGTGTTATTTTGAATAGCCCACTATTTCGGTAGATGTTACTTTTAAAGCTGTCATTTTTTGACATTTGACAAGTAAAAACTACGCCATTAATAAAAATGGAACAATACACGCTTCAACAACGCATTGAAATTATTAAAATTCACTTGAGTGAATCAAATGCAAATAATCTTGAGTGATGAGGCCCATTTCCACCTCGGTGGCTTCGTTAACGAGCAAAATTGTCGCATCTGGGGCTCGGAAAACCCAGAAATTATTGTTGAAAAGCTTCTCCATCCTCAACGTGTGACTGTTTGGTGCGGTTTATGGTCCGGGGGAGATATTGGACCTTACTTTTTCGAAAATGAGGCTGGAGCAATAGTTACGGTGAATGGATTGAAGGTATTGATCTGAAAAACGTTTACTTTCAACAAGACGGCACTATGTGCCACACAAGCAACGAAACCATTGATCTTTTACGATTGAATATCAAAATAACACCTCTTATTGGAAAACCCTATATTTATTTTATTTATTTATTCATTTTTGGGAAATCAACAGTTTATATTTTTACAGATTGTACATAAGTAAAATAGCCAAAATAAAACCAATTACGGATTTCCTCCTTGTGACTTTACGTAAGACAGCATTAGAAGAAATAATTAAATTTATGAGAAATGTGAAGTTATAATTATATAAAATAAAAAAATTGTATAAAATAATAGAACAAAATAATACAACAAAAATAACAAAAATAAAGGGGAAAAAAAATCTAATATTTATATAAAATAAAAGATTATCGATACATTGGTAACCATAAGAATACAAACAATATTGTGCATATTAGTTGGTATGTAATTTATTTTAATATTGTTCAATATGTTGTAGAAGACGTCAGTTGCGGATTGAGTATTCAGATGGTTCAGATTATGATCCCAATCAATTTCGTTTAGTTTTGTGTTTATCATTGAATAATCTGCTTTTCTAAATTGTAATACTTGCTTTGTGTTAGTTTTCAGGTTTTTATTTTTATTTTTAATAGGAATTGAAATTAGCAGTGTTTTATGATAAATATCTTCTGGTACTAATGAAATGTTATTGTGAGTAATTTTCAGTTGTATGTTACTTATAGCTAAATCAAGAATGCGATTATTTATATTATTACTTTGAGAGTTATATTGTTGCCGATTATTAAATGATAAAAATTCTATAAAGTTAAAATGGGCGGGATTTAATGAATTGATGGGTTCAGTGTACATATAATCACAGTTGTCATTTATTGGTAACCAAAGTAAGTGAGGTAGGTTGTAGTCTCCCACTATAATGAAACTGTCATTATTGTTATCCGTCATAATCTGTGATACTTTGTTTATGTGAGAAGTAATATTTATAAGATGTTTATTGTCAGGTGGGATGTACGAAGTACATATGTGAATTTTTTTACCAGGAAGTGATATAGTTACCCATATGTCTTCCGCTTCAGAATCCCATTCTAGTTTTTGATCAGAAATTAATTTACTTTTGACTGCAATTAAAACTCCACCACCGCGATTTTGATTGAGGTTATGATAATCTCTATCTCGTCTGTAAATATGGTACCGTGGATCGAAAAGTTCCTCATTAAAGATTGAATTGTTAAGCCATGTTTCACTGAGACATATAATGTCATAGTTGTTTAATAATACATTTTGAAGAAAAATATGTGTCTTGGTTCTGAGACCTCTTAAGTTTTGATAGTATAATTCTAAAGATTCCATTGTATTAAGTATATAGTGCAGTTAATATAAAGTTGCTGGAAAGTTAGTTGATGGAAATATTGTATGTTTTTAGTTTTTCTAGATCATTATAATTATTTATGCAATGGTGATTTGTGTTTTCATTAAGTCTTACATAAATTTTACAATTTTTGATCCAACAGAATTTGAATTTATTAATTTTGGTAAACTCTCTGACCTTTTTGTAGAGTACTTTGTTTTTATGAGTTAAATGTTCATTTATATAGATCCGTTGTTTTCCATAAAAGTTAATATCCTCTGCTGTTAGGCCCCTTCTTGTCCGGATTGCTGCTATGATTTCGTCTTTCTGTTTCCTGCCCTTTAGTTTTACTATAATATTCCGCGGTCTTCCTTCAATCTTCTCCTTGGGGGTGACTCGGGTGGCGTATTCAATGTCGTCGCTTACTATATTTAATTCTGAATAGATCCTTTTGATAATCTCCTTCAGGTTCTCTTGTTTTTTTTCTGGTATCCCAATGATCTCTATGTTATTAATGCGTGCGTGTTGTTCGTTAGCATCCAATTGTTTTTGTAATTCTTTAAATTCACTTTGTATTACGGCGTTTTGTTCCAGAGTTTTTTCAAGGTTGTTGTTTTTTTTCGTATTAATTTTTTTTTCTAGAGTTAATATTTTATTTTTTAATTCCTCGATTTCTTCTTTATACTCGTTTCTGATGATTTCCAGAAATTGTACCTTAAATTCTTCAAACTTTTTGTCAAGAAGTTGGAGGAGTTGGGTGTCCGTAGTATTTAGTGTTTTTGCAGTTGCTCGTGTAGTCATTTTGGCACGAAATATTAATTAGTATAACTTCACTTCACTATTAAAGCTATTAAAATATAGGTATTTAGATTTTAGCTAGAATTTTTTATTTTATTTTGAGATATTTCAAGAGTGAAATAAAAACACGACAGCTGTCATTGAATGTTATTGTTGTAATATAATAAACTGTATTGAGGAACCTAAAAAAGGAGCAAATGCATTTAATGATTTCTTCGCGAATGTCAGAATCTAGCTTAAAAAATCAAAATAAAATAAAAAAATATTACAAAAAATCAGTACACAGAAAATAAACTAGAATTTTTTGAACTATCCAATCCGCCCGAAATTGTACAAATTATATCAAAAATGCGAGGTGGTTCTGCCCTGGGGTTCGACGGTCTTTCCGTAAAAACACTAAAAGTATTAAAAATTATGTTTCTACACCAATCTCTCATACAATAAATAACAGCTTCAAGACAGGAATTATCCCCAGCATGTATAAAAAAGCCATAATTACTCCAATATTTAAATCCGATAGTCCAGAGGACGCGGACGTTTCTAATTATAGACCTATTTCACTCTTATCTAATATATCAAAAATCTTTGAAAGAATTGCTAAAAAAAAGACTTAATGCATTCATAAAAAAAACTCGAAAATTAATTTGGATTCACAGACGGAAAAAGTACTCAAGATGCCATTGCAAAAATCTCATCTAGTATTCAGAGTACCCTGGACAAATCAAATAAATGTATAGGAATTTTCATTGACCTAAAGAAAGCAGTTGATAGCATTTCCCATGAAAGACTTGTATTCAAACTAAAATAAAATGGCGTAAACCACATAGCCCTTAAATGGATAGAAAGCTACTTAACAGAGAGACCTCAGATTGTAAAATTAAACAAAACATTTAATACGTCACTAACAAGTAAATTTGGCATTCCTCAAGGCACGGTTCTCGGTCCATTAATATTTCTAATATATGTAAATGACATTTTCCAACAGAAAATTAAATGGGAATTAATTTCTTACCCAGATGACACTGTATTATTAAAGAAAGGTAAAACATGGGAAATAGTTAACAAACTTGCAAATGAAGATATTAATGCTTTAAAATCATGGTTTGATAATAACCTGCTCACACTTAATGCAAAAAATACAACAAATGTGTTATTTTCTTTAAAGAAAATACCTAATCAGAAAGTTAGTATTATAATCCACGACGAAAAATGTGATAATGTAAACTGTAAATAACACGATCCTATTTGTACTGTAATCAATCTTCTTCTGAAGTTTTAAATATCTCAGTGTAATCATTGACCAAAACCTGAAGTGGAACAGCCACATTGCAGAGCTAGTAAAGAGAATAAGGAAATGTATATTTATATATTTGTTTATATTATTTGTTACTTGTCCAGTCTTTACTTATCTACATAATCATAGGCTGGAGAGGATCCTATAAAAACAATCCAAACTCACAGTTTCACAAAGAACCATCATAAAAGTAATACTAAAAAAAAATTCTACCTTCTCAACAAATCACTTTCTAAATTGTTTCCAGTACCAATTGTAAATGACATATTTAAGCAAGCTTCCATTATAAAAATGTGCAAAGAAAAAAATAAAAAAGAATTTCAAGAATTTTACAAACTAATGAGAAATGGAAATCGATCTATTACACCTAATTTTAAAACAACACAAACGCAAAACCATTATATTTACCAAGTCATAAAAAATACAATAATCTCCCTTCTGAACTGCGCTGTATTTTCAACCAATCAGAACAAGTAAATTTAAAAAAAAACTTAAATCAAACATTATATTGAAAAATCAATATTCTATACAAAAATATTATTATAACATAAAACTTATATAAGAATCGTGGAACCAGGCACAAGAACTCCTCTTTTCTGATAAGGTATACATAACCAATGATGATCTAAAATGTAATATTGTTAAATATTTATGTATCTATCTAAATTAGTAAGTTCAAAATTATTTCAAAAATTGCAATGAATATAATAAAAAAATTACAATCAAGTGATTCTGAAGTTATTCCAAGTCTAAAATTAATATGCTTAAATTTTTTTCCTTTTATTGATTTCAGATACTGTTGGTGGTAATGTGGGCTTAGTTTTGACTCAAGTGATGGTTTTGGTAATGATTTGTCAGAGAGGATTAAGACAGACTGCAGAAGTCGGAAATCACATGACATCTGTGAGTTATTTACTAAATACCCATTCACTTCAATTAGGGCAAGTTTATTTTTGCATTCAGGATAGAAAAAAAATTTCGTAATAATCTATTCCCCCTTTTAGGTTCAAAGAATAAATGAATACTCAAACAATCCATCAGAACCACCACTAGAAACAGATACAGCTGCATTTGAGCATAAGTATCCTAACATCGAGCTCACGACTTGGCCTAAAGAAGGTAAATATTAACCATGTTAAATCTTTAAAAAAAACCTTCATTTCATGATTTTTCACTCGTCAAAAAAATTTAGATGTTTGATTAAATACTGCGGGTAAAACTCATAATTTTCAATGATTTAAAATGATTATATTGAAATTTATTCTTTTTTCGTATGCGGGGGGATAATCTAGGACTGTGATCCAGTCTAAGACCTCAGGCGTTGCCCTTGGCCCTCATCAAACCCGCCTGGGAATGAATAGAGCGGGCATTCGTTGAACACATGATCGGTGATCTGCATCATGTGGGCACAGAGACTGCCGAAGCACCTTATTCTATACATAAGGCCGTGAGAACCCAGACTATCTGGGGGCGAGTTTCATGGGCGAGATCGGATAATTGCCACTCACGTTTCCACCGGTTTCTGGAGTTAGAGGTAATAGTAGAAGCCTCTCTCCTTCAATCCAGAAGGGTTTTCGGGACTTAAGTATAATATGAAAATAAAATATTTTGGATACACCACTATTTAATCAAAATAATCGACATGTTTCGAAATCAATGGTTTCTTCATTGGGGTAAACGTATACTGAAAATTAATAAATATAAGATTAGACAAATAAGTATAGACAAGTGAGTACCCAGAGAAAAAAATATTACAATTAAATATTATTAGAAAATAAGTTAAGTAACTTATTAAAATGTTACGCTTCATTGGAATATTGATTATTGAAAGAAAATTAACAATCTCCAAAGAATAGAAAATGGAAGAAGACAAAAAAAATTATTCAATATTAAAAAAAAGACTCGAACTTCAGAGTATCGTAATAATTTTCTAGCAAACGACTTATCGACCCTAGTACAGGTTGCCGGATAAAATTTTAATAATAATTACTTTTAGGTGGAGTTGTAATGAAGAACGTTTACATGAAATACGAAGAGGGCGAAGAAGCTGAGTATGTACTGAAGAACGTAAACTTCTTGGTGGAAAATGGAGAAAAGGTTGGAATTGTGGGAAAAACTGGGGCAGGGAAAAGTTCCATAATCGCTGCACTTTACAGGTAACACTACACTATCTTTTTAATTTTTCTTCTTGACGGGAATATTATGATGATCGACGCAATACAGGCACATAGGGAAATAATTTCCCTCGGGTCCTCCAGTGTTAAGTTGATATACAAAGCAAAATAGAGACAGATCAAGCAAGAAGACCTGGAAACTGGAGAAGAATATCAAGGGACAGAAGCTAATGTGCAGCATTGGTGGAAGTGGCCAAATATAATATTTGGCATCGCAAAGAAGAAGATATCTCCCTTCACCCAGATAGTTAAATGTATTTCATTCGAGCATCTGAAAACATAACTCAATTTTCCAGGTTAGCAGAAACAGAGGGGACGATCAGGATATGCGGAGTGGATACCAAGGACCTGGGCCTCCACAAGCTGAGGTCCGGCATGAGCATCATTCAACAAGAGCCCGTCCTATTCAGCGGTACTCTTCGAGAGAACCTGGACCCCCAGGCCAAGCACTCTGACCAGGAGTTGTGGGATGCCCTGGAAGAGGTAACATTATTTATTTCCACTAAGTAGATACATTTATAGCTACACTAAAGGGGAAATCATTTTCATATTTTTCTTTGTACTGTGACACACCTCTTGTCCTCTGATGAATTACAGTGTTCTTTGTGATATTAGAAAAAGTGGTGGTGGATAAGTAATGTGCGATCATTGTGTTGAGTGGAACTCAGAAATGTTGTTGCTGACCCTTTAACTCCTGGTGATTCACTTATCAGAATTGTTTAAAGATTACTTGAATACAATTCGTATTCATGTGATAAATATCGCAAAATATCGCTATGTCGTTGCACGGTGATGATTTTATTTTATTATTATTGTTTTACTTCATCACATGAAATCCTAAAAATCCTTATGGATGGAGAGAGATTCATTCGGTTAGCTCTAAATCCGAGTGGCAAATTTGTAGCTGACGTAAGAAATACTGTGTAGTGTTTGAGATCCATGGGGCGATGCCTGAGGCGCCAGACTGGCTTCAGGCTTTGATGTTCAATTTGACCATCCACCATACGTAATAAGAAGTGATATATTTACCTATCGAAACACTGAATAGAAAAAAACCTCAAATCTACTGAAAATTCCAAAATTAAAATATAATTTGGGCCAAAAACTATGAGCTCCACACTACAAAATTAAATAATTCCATACTAAATGAAATTAAAAATACCATGAACAAGATTAAAAACATCAATGGCTATGTAAACAATTATGAGGGAATCATACAAATTATGATGTAATACCAACACAACCTGCAGTTGAGAAACATGATCTTTTGGAAATCAACAACATATTTCAACATATATGAAAATGAAGAAATCAACAAACATGAAGATGAGGAAATTATATTGTAACTCCAAAAACTACATCGGAACAGAAGATGTAACGCGTTGTGGGATGCACCACGTTTCATCTTCGTTCTTCTGAAGAGTGATAAAAATATGTGTGATATAATTCCAGGTGGAGATGAAGGGCATGGTATCGAAACTGGTCGGGGGGCTCAGCTGGCAGGTCTTGGACGGGGGCGCCAATCTGTCGGTGGGACAGAGGCAGCTGCTGTGCTTGGCCAGGGCGGCCCTGAGGGGGGCCAAGGTACTGCTCTTGGACGAGGCCACCGAAGATGTTGACCATGAGTAAGCCAAAGACTGTTTCTGAAATTTTAAATATTATTAGTATGGGAAAATCAAATGCTCCGTGCAACGAACTACGTGAACAGAAGTAATGACAGCTTTCAAATATGCTTGCATGTCATCCTATATCACCTATTGCCACTTGCGAAGGTGGCAATAGATGACGAGTTTTTTATGAAATGGGGATTATGTTGAAAAGTCCTATAGGGTTAGATGCTTGGTGAATTGACTCAGACCAAACCCAGCATATTACTTGCCAACCCTGCCGGCTCAGCAATATTTTGTGACCATTGTTCTGAAAGGTTTAGATATTTACTGTGTAATATTCATTGTGAAAAACATAGATTCTGGTAACATTACATACAATAATAACATGCATATAATACATTAATCAATTGCACACGTCAATTATATCAATTGCGATGCAGCCTTGTGTTAAAAAATCCTTATTCTAATTATTTATTAATTCACTAAAGTTTGACTGAACAATATCAATCTCAGAAGTGCTTTAATAGCATAGTAACCCTCCTCAGTGGCATGGTAATGGATAGGTTGGTCCTGCTTCTTGGAAAAATAAAAAAGCATGTGCTGCCTAGGCTAGCTCTGGTGAAGTTATCGGGGACATAAAACGTATTACATTCCAGAACATCAGGATTAAAAATGTGTCCACTAAGCGACTTATGTGCTAACACCATTTCCATATTCCTCCTAACGTCTAGAATCTAGAGTTTAGACGATCTAGTCCCAGCATTCCAACGAAGCTTTCATATGAAGCCTTGGCCGAGACACAGTTTTTATGAAACCCGTTGATGTGTTGTTATGTATAAATTATTTTAATGATGATCACAAAGTTTTCATTTATGATGTTTCATCTTCTATCATCAGAGAAATTCCAAAACAACAACAGATATGTGGATTGGCCTAATATTTCTAAGGTGTGTTTTCTTGTCAGGTTACTGTCTTTATTTGCAGAACAGACCAGCTGATACAGAAGATCATCAGGAGCCAGTTTGCAGATAAAACTGTCATCACCATCTCCCGCCGGCTGCACACTGTCATGGATTATGATAAGGTTGTCGTCATGGACAGGTATATAGATTTATTTTTTATTAGAAGAGTATGTATGCGACGATGTATGAATGTAAATGAGGCAAGGAGTGTGTGTCTAGACCGAGTTGTGTGGTGGTCCATCTCTATGCCTACCCCTGCGGGGAAACGGATTGATGGTTAGTTAGTTAGTTTATTTGATAATCAAACAAATGGTTTCAATCTGGATCAAAACAAAAGATACACAATTTTACCTAACTAAATATAAGTAGGTGTACCCTATATATATTTTTTTTAATATCACATCTTCTTTATCATAATAAAATAACTAGGTAGGTATAAATACGCATGTACACCTACAACCGGTAGGTATATATGCGTAATAATGGTTCATTGCCCATCGATAGGGATAAGATATTGAATAGGGTCTTCGGTTGTATTGTCTAAACTTTAGACTCTAATGTCTAGAGTTACTCATACATAAAAACCAACACTTTTTAAAATAAGTTTGTATGTACATGGTGAAAGCATAATATAAGAATAAAGTCAATGTTTTCACAGTATATTTAATTTAGAGTTTAGTTTGAACCTTTGGTATGCCAAATTTCTTCTTTACTCAAATTTCTTCGTTAGTTAAATTTGATGCAATTTATAGCATCTATTTATTTAAAAGAGGAGACGATTGACGTAAAGTTCCCGTGAGCACTGAGGCCATAGGCTTATTGTGCTATCTTCCATTTTACATAATTCCTTTAACAGTAACTCGGTCCCTTATATAAAGTTCACTATGGTTATCGTTGGATATGTGGCTATGTCTTCTGGTTCTATAATGTGTCTTCCCAGGTATCTGAGCCTTGTTCCCAACAGAGCTGGACATTGGCACCAAAGGTGAATTGGAGTCACTACATCCTCGTCATATTTTCTACATCTATTGGTTTTTTCTACTCCCAACATGTGTCTCCTGAGATGGCATTGTCCCGTTAGTAGTCCTACAAGTTGCCTCAGTGAGTTTCTGTCTATATTGAGTAGTTGCCTGATTCGCTTAGCATCTAACTCTAACATGATTTTATTTCCAGTGGCAGGGTAGTAGAAATCGGCCCTCCTTACGAGTTGCTCAATTGGGATAATCCATCGTCCTTCCTGCTTCTTAATACCGAAAAACAGAATCAAGTTGCAGGAGGTTCTGAGGAGGAGAGTGGAAAGAGAACCTTCAAATCCCTGGCCATGGGGGGAGTCCAAGCACTTTCGCGCAACTTCACAACGCAAAAGAGGTAATAATTATTTATTTTTTTATTTAGTCATTGAAAAGAATACTAGGCACTTTCAATCGATAGCATCTGGGAATTGAACCCTCTGTCTTGCCGGGGCATAGCGATGT
The DNA here is from genome assembly GCF_061612785.1 of Hesperophylax consimilis. Lineage (NCBI taxonomy): Eukaryota > Metazoa > Arthropoda > Insecta > Trichoptera > Limnephilidae > Hesperophylax > Hesperophylax consimilis. The sequence continues at coordinate 10,397,226 of NC_142862.1, read as the reverse complement.
TAATAGCGGAGTTAATTCGTCCAAATCAACTTCCTGTATGACTGTAAGATTCTACCTGAATTAAATTGCAATCCAGATAGTGTCCGAGACAAATACTAATCCCTTGTAGATCTAACAATTTCCCTGACAAAAATCAAGATTTTTCAAGAAAAAAGTTAGCGAAAATTGAGACTTTTTTCACTCGACTCGCCCACAACACACTTAAATCGATCCATCTCCACTACAGATAACAGAAACAAGGGAGACAGGCCGTGAACCATTATTAGGAAGAAACCGTGCGTACAAAAGTATCGCCAAAATCGTTCACCCATACTACTGAGAATTACATCCATGCAAAGCGACAACCCGCCCATTTTTCCTACACAACAAAACGCATAACTTTGTACTTTGATAGTCCACGCGGTTTGGCTAAAGTTCGGCAACAATCAGATTTCTCTTTTGTCCAAAATCTCCCTTTGTCATATAAGCAATAACTACGCTCTAACCCTGTAAAATGATTTTATTTCCAGTGATAGTGAAGAAAAATTTGGCAATCCTAAAGAGCTGCTAAATTTATACGATCCATTGTCCTTCCTACTTCCTAACACCAAAGAAGAGAACCAAGATACAAAGAATGCAGAAGCACCAAGCGGAAAGGGAACCTTCAAATCACTGGCCATGGAGGGAGGGACAGAGACTTTCAAACAACTTTTGCACCTCGCAAAAGAGGTAAGAATTAATTTATTTATTTACGGACTATCAAACATTGAACCAGGATTGTTTGTCTCGGATCATTTCATCAGATTCTTCCTAAGTGCATAACTATCTTACCAATGCCCCTTTCCAATGCCTCTAGGAGACTAGAATAATTTATTAACTGCTTTTCGAAGCATGATGGATAATCTCCATATGACCTACAAAAAGTTTAGCCACTGGACTTTATCTGGAAATTGGCCACATTATGGCCAATTTCCGAACGCCCGCGGCGAGCCCATGCTGTCCAAAATGTGGGCAATTTGAAGAGTTATTTTAAAACATTTATTGGAATTATTTCGCAAGCTCCAGCATATTGAAATCTTCGATTAATCATAAAACTAACTTAGTAGTTTCACACTCTAACAAAAGATGTTTCGTATCTCTTCCGACTTATGGTTATTCACATTCCATGAACATAAATTATTGAAATATGATTTCTTACAAATCATTGATCACGTGTTTAAATATTAAAAAACGCATGTTAGAATTATATTTTATAGCAGTGCTTATCAACTAGGCCATAGAAAACGCACAGAAGTCATAATATTTAATTTTGCTCCAAGTAGGTACCACAAACGGCAATTTTAAAGTAAATAATTAGCAGAATTCCCGCTTTATAAATTTAACGGTTTTTTAATATTTTTATTATGGATCCTAAAAATAGCGATAAACGATTAAATATAGGTGCATTCAATGGCTCTCTTGCACCATAAGCATTTTATATGTCTCCATATTGAAATTCGGAGGTATTATTTTTTGAAAGAGGGCGGTAAATTTCCAAACCAATACTTTCTGAGCACTTAAAGCTGAAATTGATTATATATAAGAACGCTTCAGTGGTTAAGCATGAAGTATTCGAGATATAACTATAAATCTGTATAATTTTGAAAAAACGTCACCGGAGACCAACATACCAAAAACACATTTCTAATCCAAAATATCGCAGGAATCACTGGTCAAAGTCAGGAATGTTTCTTAACATCCTGCTTATTGATAAGGCCTGTAAATTTGTTTATCTATTTTAGAATTCGTTAGTTTAAAATTTTTTGATAAATTTCACCAGAAGTATTGAAAAATGGACCTTCTTCGGGCATGCAAACCTGCCCACAAAACACTTCTATTGCTTAATCTCTTCAGTGAGAAATAGAGATTTATGAAATATTTTGTTTAGACACCTTTTGGATTGGGAGGAAAAAACATAACCCGCTATTTCCTCAAGTTCGGAATCATTTCAAAGATCACCACCGTTGACTGTAACCTATTTGTTGGCCATAATTCATTGCCTATTAAAGACTTCATACGGTTTTTATTATAGTTTGAATGTGGCTTTTAAAAGATCATGAAATAGGAAAATTACATTACATTTATTTATTTGTTTACAGAGCTACGAAAATAAAATGTGGACTGAATCAGAAGTGTAGGGGTAGGAGTGTCAGTTCGTGTGTTCCAGATACGTACCAAAAGATGTCTCCTAATCTTATCTTCTTCCCCGTGTTATATTCGGTCCGTGGATTCATCGCCTCGTCAAGATGCCTCCAGACATGTTTTTCGAAAGATATCTATTTCTAAAGTAAGGAAGGAAAGTCCGGTCTTTTTGCCCCCGTAGAACATGGATACAAATACATATGCACCTGTGAATCTATGTACAATGAAATATGCATAACTACATACCGTAGAAAATAGACGTTAGAAATAAAACCTAATTTTAATCAACTATAATACGCATCACATAACATTTTAGTTGCTAGAAATAAACTTACTTTTAATTCATAATGCAACATGTATGCATGTGTCAAGTAAAACTTTAAGATTAAGTTTTAGGAACAAAAATTACTGATAATATCTAAATGTATGGAAAAATGTAAAAACAAGAGACTTCTTACAATCTTACTGTATATTACTCAATTTGATAAGTAAGTAAAAAGAACCCTGCGCTAATTCTTCAGCCTCCGTCCATAGCTGGTACAGCCTCTCCTCGCACTGCCATTTGAGTTGCTTTTCCCAAGCTTGCCTGGGGCTGCCCCCTGGATTTCTCCCAAGATTTTTATTGTTAAATTTACAAATGATAAATAAAATATTGTTCATGATATTGAATTCATGATTTTCTTTTTATTTATAGTGAACGTAATCGAGTAGCACTTAGATATTTAAGAACAATAAATTAGATTCACGGTACACGCACAAATGAATATCGCTTTGTAATTCCATATAATCGGTAAAGGATTGTATGGGTTTACATAATTTTATGTCATCTGTGTATAATAAAACACAATTATTCTGAAATAATAAAATACATAAATAAATGATAATGAATGCGTAAATGTCATAATATAATAAGAGTGGTCCCAAATGCGATCCCTGGAACGCACCGTAGTCGATTTGATGCAAAGCCATTGAAAATCGTGATTTTGTGCCAATTACTAACATATATTATTCAATTCATCTATAGAGATCACCGTGTATTCGTATTTTTCCAAAAGAATATTGTTATTAACACGGTAAAAAACTGTAAAGTAATTCGTATAAATGCCATTTGGTCGTGAAGAAATATCGTAAAAACGCAAGATTTGAATTTGCGGAGCGATTGATGTCAGTGAGGAAATCAATACCAAAACGTGTAACAAAATATTGAATCAAAGCAAACATCATTGAAACAAACACAGCAATCTAACTTTTTATGGAGATACCACACAGTCATACAGAGCCAGTCAAACAATTGGCATCTCCAATTATGATTGTGAGGGGAAGGAGATGGGGTAGAGGATGGTAGGCAAATACCTACAAAAAATACACAATCATTCATGAAAGTTAGAATTATCGTGCTGCTCAGAGGTCGAATTATTTTACATTAAGAGGAGAGCGTGACCTTTTTCATACAAAACTTAAAATAGGATTTGATGTAAAAATACTGAAACAAATTGAATAACTTTTTTTTCATCAAAAGCTAATATCTAGCGCGGTATGTGCTACTTTATTGATTTGTGTTTTAAATTATAAAAATAGGCCAAAAGAATTTTTTTTTTATTTATTCACATTTAAACCCGCTAAACTACTTGTGTAGTTTGTCAGCAGGGACATAGAGACAACATTTATACACTCATAAGATACAATTTGAACGGTACATAATTACATAAATTGGTTACATTGCAGAAAAGTTTAAATAGCAGCATAAAAGCCTTATATAATAAGCAAGTAAAAATAAATGTATGAACAAATTAGTATTATCAACATAAAACATAAAAGCCTTATAAAATAAGCAAGTAAAAATAAATGTATGAACAAATTAGTATTATCAACAAGTACATCAATAGTTTCATAAATAGAGGTAGGTAGTCAGGTATTACAAAATAATTGTTTTTCCATTTTCTAAGAATATGAATTCCATTTCAGGGGCATCAGTATAGATCATTATTATCCAATAACCATTTCCTTAGATTATATTTAACATTAGCAGTATACATGTTATTATTTTTAATTGTCATTGGTAATAAGTTAAACATTTTGGGTACTATATAGTTTAAAGTTCTTTCACCATATTTATTAGTACATTTCGGAACTACCAGTCCTTCATTTTGAGTGAATCTTGTGTTATGTTTATGGCAAACTCTTTCCCTATACAATGAATCAGACAATATAACATGTTGACTTACAATATTATAAAACAATAATCCTCTGACAGGTAAAATATTCAGAGACTTGTATATTAATTTAATGTTACTTCTGTGTTGATTGTCATATTTATGGATTAACAATTTTATAATGGAGTTTTGTAATGTTTGTATATAGCTTATATTAGTTTTACAAGAATGTCCCAAAGAAGTAATTCCATAACGTATAGTGGATTCAGCCAGAGATAAGTAGATTAACTTTAAAGTACTTATAGGCACGAAATATTTTATTTTATAAATCCTACCCACAATAGCTCGTAGACGTTTACAAACATTAGCAATTTGTACATCCCATTTCATGTAGCAGTCAATAGTAACGCCCAAATATACATAACTTTTGACAAAATCAATGGTTTCACATGAACAGGGCTGTGCAACATTTTTATGTATGCAGTCAAATGTGTGTGTATATAATGAAGGAATTACATTACATCTGGCGTGTGGAGATCTGATGTGCATAATTTTAGTTTTTTTGGCGTTTATAAAGAGGCCTGCATCATGCGACCATTTCAGTAGGGCAATAAAATCATGTTGCATAAGGTTCATTGCAGTAACCAGATCTTCGTGCGATATTACGAGCGCCGTATCGTCTGCATATACAAAATGTTTAACAAATGAAAACAATTTTCTCATAATTGAGACATAAATAATATAAAGGGTTGGCCCTAGAATTGACCCCTGTGCAACACCTGTTGAGATATATTTTCTTTTGCTAAATTTTTAAAGAATTTTTACTCTTATTTGTCGATCAGTTAGTAATTTTTTTAATAAAACTAGCAGCTTTCCTCTAATTCCTATTGCCTCCAGTGTTTCTAATAGTTTATTTGTATCAATGGTATCAAATGCCTTAGAGTTATCTATGAATAAAACCAAAACTTGTTTTTTTAGATTTAATTCATAATTTATGTGATTTGAAAATTCCTGAAGCAGCATTTCCGTGCTTTTTTTCTTTTGAAATCCATATTGGTTGGGATCCAACAAAGAGAAAGATTCTAGATATTTATTAAGTTTTATGGAAATGTATTTTTCAAGTATTTTTTCTAGGGCTGGCAATATGCTTATTGGCCTATAATTTTGAATATCTGTATGTTTGCCCCCTTTGTAAATTGGCCTAATGATGCTACTTTTTAGTTCATCTGGTATTACTGCTTGCGATAAAATTAAATTGATAAAGTGTGTTATAACAGGCCCTAAAATATTAATATGTGTCTTAATGTCAAACATTCGAATGTTGTCAATCCCTGGTGACTTTGAATTGTTTAATTTGCTAACAATAATATTGATTTCTTGGCAGGTAGCTCTGGGTAGGTACATACTATGTTGCACTTCATTCGGCCTGACGGTCGATGCTAAACAATCATCATAGAGTTAACACTATTTGTAAAATATTCAACAAACTTATCTGCTACGGTTTCTTCATTATTCGTATTTAACATATATTTCGAGATTATTTCGTCACAACTACTTTTGGACTTGCGTCCTAATAATTTATTTATTTCATCCCAAGTTTTTTTTGTATTTCCAAAATAATTTTTGAATTTATTGTTAAAAAAGGTAGACTGACATTTAATAATTTCTTTTGTCACCTTATTTCTGAAAGTTTTATATTCCAATTCAAAGAATTGATTGCTAGGAAAATTCTTCCACCTTCTGTACAATGAATCTTTTTTTTTAATGTTTTCTAAGATATTAGAAGTTATCCAAGGTTTTATTGACAGAGGTCTTTTTTTGGGTTTATAATTCATAACGATTTTACTCTGTTTATACAAATTCTTAAAGTTGTTTTTAATTTTACTATATAGTATATTGCAATCTTGTTCCTCAAGCAAGGAGTGCCACTTAAAATTATGAATGTTTTTGTCGATTTTGTTTTGCGATAAAAACGAAATTCTTTCCCCGTGTTCTGGGGCTTCTTTCCTTGCACTATATTTAATATTAACTGCAGTTAAAAAGTGATCCGCTATAGTAATATTATTACATACACATGAGGAAAGAGAATCGCTTTGTTTACATCCACTGTTAAATCGGACAAATATGTGGTCTAAACAAGTACGAGTAACTTTTCCTGCTAAAACTGCTTCTCTAGTTACGTCACAAATACATTTGATTAAATAATTATCCGACATTATATTTTCATATGCCATAATAATAGGGTTTTGACAATTTAACAAGTCTAGATTAATATCTCCTATAAGTAAAACATTTTCTTTGGGGCTTATAGTATGCAGAATGGCAGATATTTCATTAAGAAATTGTGGTTGGCTAGAGTTGGGGGGGCGGTATATTGCTATGATGTTTAAAATACTCTTGTTTGGAAGTGTCATAGAGCCAAGCACACATTCAAAATGATTTGTTTCTATTGTTTTCTGTTGAAATGTGAATTCATTTCGAACATATAGCAATATACCTCCTCCAGATTTTTTAGTTCGGCAATAGTTGTAACAATTAAATAAAGGAATATTATACAGACAGACAAGATTCGGTGTTATAGCCGTTTCACATAACATTAACACATGAATATGCTTCCAACAAGTATTTAAGTAGACATTCAAAGTATCCCAGTATTTATAAATCGATCTAACATTCAACTGAACAATATTAATATTTTCCATATTGTAGTTGCTATGAAACTTTAGCCAATCACAGAAATTATGAGTATTTTCGTAATCTACCTCGTCATCTTCTTCAATGTAATTAGACGCCATAATCAATAGTTGCAAAGTCCTTGGCAAGGGCAGCCTTGTAGGCCGGGCAGGAGTCCTTGTCTCCAGTCGGATGTGCAGCGGGCTTCCCAAATCTTGTACAGGTGGCGCAGACAGGCTCGGCGGCGGCTTTTGGGCAGTTTATCCGGGCGTGACCTTCGCCTGCGCAGTGTCCACATCTTTGCTGGTCCTTGCAAAACTTGAAGGAATGTCCGATCATTTGGCACTTGGAGCACACTGTAAGTCCAATGAAGTCACGAACACGGCACACATTCCAGTCCACAAAGACTTTCCCCTGCTCCACCAGCACGTGACGAATGTGGGCAGGAACCTCGAAGACCCGGTGGCAAGTTGATCCAGTTCGAGCGCCAGCAAGGTGACTTAGCTTGCAACATTTTACTGCGAAATCTAGGCCTGCTTTGTCCTGGGCTCCTGCTAAGGCATTTTTTAGGAAGCACTCGTCCGTTAGGTCACGAGGAACGTTGAATAAAATCACCCTTGGAAGCCGTTTTGTTGGTAATCGAGCGCTTAGAGTGTCCGAGTTTGCTAGACATGGGGTTTTCAGTATTTTATCCTGATCTTCTTGTGTTGCAGTATGGATTACAACACCTTTGTTTCTGATACTCCTAATGCCCGTCACACGGATTCCAAGTTCTGATGGTCGTAATGTATCTTTTAGTAGCTGTTTCGTATCGTCGCTATCTTTTGTAGAATCCAGCTTTGGGAAGATGCATACAGCAGGTTTGGGGGTCCCAACGTTAAGTCCTGAGCGGTTGATTGATGGTATCATCTTCTGTGGGCCATTTTTCACAATATCGGCAAACGATAGGCTTGCTTCCGTGGCATCGGCTACTCTACGCATCACTGGTCCTAGATCTGACTCCAACTGCAATATTTTTTCTAACCTGTGTTGGTTTTCTGCTTTTTCAATCGCGATCTCTCCCTTTGCCACTATTAATTTGGCATTGACTGTTGCCAGATCAGCTTTGAAGCCCTCTCGTTCCAATAACAGCTGTGAAACTGATCTGAATACAGCGGATACATGTGCGCTTATCCGCAGTTGTTGATCCTTTGAGACTCTTGACTGCTTTTCAGCAAGGACATCTTGGAGTGCTCTTAGACTTGCTTCAGTGTCGTTCAGTATCTGGACTGAGGACACTGGGATTTCACTCTCATTTTCAGACACGTCGGAATAGTCCGATGCTCCGTCAGATTCCTCATCTTCAACCACTGGAGAAATCATTCCCGAGGCCTTTTTTTGTGATGGGGACGTCATCTTATCTAGCATTCTTTTTTTACGCCGATGGCAGCATTCATCAGGCATCGGTGGGGTGGACATTTCAATGAGAACAAACACACAATCTTAGGTTGTTTTAAAACTTTCGATAAAAATGTTTAGAATCCGCTAGAATAGTATTATTTTATTACTGTTTTATCAAATAAACTTTTTTGGCACTTAAATTTTCCATATAAATACTGTTTGCAGACGAATTCGGAGGTTTTTTTTAGTTTTTTTGCAAGAGCAAAGTGTAAACACGAACTGCTGTCACTGCGATTATTGTTACATTGTGAATGAATTATATCACGATTTTAGATAAGTTTTTTGAGTTAAAGGTATCAAAGAAATTATCTTACCCAACTTACTATGTAAATATAAAATAAATAAAAATAAAACCCCGAAAAAAAGGCAATTTGGGTCGAAATTTTAAATTAATATGTAAATGGTAAATCGGTCATTTGTAATTCAAATTTAATCCTATCAAAATATATTTTTCAATTTATTATTATTATTTTATTTATTTCTATACATACATTACAGTGTCTACCAAATATTTACATTTGTATATAATACATAAATTTAGAACTGTTGTTAATATGGTGTTTTATTTTAATTTTTTTATTTTTTTTATGCTGGGTGTGAGGTAGGTTTGAGTAGGTGACACTGTGGTGGGTAGTGTTATATGTTTCGTGAACACCTCACTGGGAGAACCTGTGCTGAGGTGTTTACATGTATTTATGTGTATTGGTTAAATTTTCTTATATAAGTGTAAGTTGGGATTTAAAATTTTTTTTTTAATGGTTATTGTACATTGTTATTTAAAGAAAAAGGATTTTTTTTTATTTATTTATTTGCACATATATACATACACCCATGTATACAAATACATACATAAATACACATATATGCATGCATACACACATATAAATAAATACATACATTCACATTCATCCATGATTATGTTTGGTTTGGTGTTATAATGTTTTGTATAAAGTGGATATCTTGTTTTTTGATCCAGGCTGTGATCAGTTTTTTGTGAATGTTTGTGTATGTATTTCCCATTAGTAGTAGTTTCAGAGTGGTGGGCATACAATTAAAACGTTTTGTAGCGTTATACTGGAAGTGTCTCAATAATTCGTATTCTTTATTTTATTTTTCATAGTTTTCTATATTTCTTTAGTAAGGCGCTCGATTAGCAATTCGAAGGTCGCGGGTTCAAATCCTATTTTATTTTAGGAATATCTATTATTTCACAATTTATTCATTTTAAATAATATATAATGTATACTTGCGGCACATTACAGAGTGGAAGATACTCTATCAGTATCGCCCTGGTGTAAGACCACCATTCAGAATTGAAATGTAGATTGAAATGGCTTTAGCTTTTTAATTTTTAATTTTTTATTTTTTTATTTATTGAATAAATAGTTAATACATAATATCAACAAACAAGTCCTGCTAAGCCGATTGAATTGGCTTGTCAACAGGTGCTTAAAGTTAGTTTCAAATACATTTTTTAAAGTTATAATTTACATCTTATATCTACAGAATTAACAATTTTTCATACAATTTTTCATACATATTAAAATAAATATTTTTTTTCCGATAGCCAATTTTTCACCATATATTTAACCTTATTCATAGATTTACATTGCTTTATAGTGTCAGGTAATAAATTAAATATCTTCCGTATGTTGTATTCAAACGTTCTCTGTCCGTATTTATTATTAAATTTCGGAACTATTAACCCGTCATTGCGCGTGAATCTAGTACTGTATTAATGTTCTAATTTTTCTTTATGCTGCGGGGTAAATATATACTGAATTATGATTTTTTGCCATAATATAGCCTTAACAGGTAAAATTTTGGCACTCTGAAACAGCAACGGTGTATTATGTCTCTGTTTAAAAATATTAGGGACGACTAGTAATTTTACAATTGCGTTTTGTACAACTTGGACTTGTTTCAGATTGGTTATACTAGTATTTCCCCATATGGTTAATCCATATCTTATAATAGATTCTGCCATTGACATATAAATTATTTTAAGTGTTTCAATTGATAGGAAAAAATTTAATGTGTACATTCTTCCAGCAATTGATCTGAGTCTTTTACAGTTTTTTTTTTAATATGTTTGTCCCATTTGAAAAAGCAATCTACTGTAACACTAAGATAGACATATTCTGTAACTAATTCTAAGCTTTCACATTTACAATTAGTCGGGATATTTTTATGGATTCAATTAAAACTATGAGAAATAATATTAGGATTAAATTGAAATCTGGCATTAGGTGATCTTATATGCATAACTTTTTTTTTTTTTTAGCATTTATTAATAGTCCTGCATCATGTGACCATTTACAAAGTTGATTAAAGTCAATTTGCATGAGTTCAATTGCAATTTTTAGATCTTTATGTGATATGACCAATGCCGTATCATCTGCAAATACAAAATGTTTAACAAAAGGGAAAAGTTTTTTCATTATAGTTACATAAATTATATATAGTGTAGGTCCCAATATGGAACCTTGTGGAACTCCTGCAGATACATTCTTTGTTTTACTAAAAGTATTATTTATTTTGGTACATATTTTTCTATTTCTAAGATAATCTTTAAATAAATTTAACACATTTCCTCTTATTCCAATATATCACAATAAATAAAGTAGCAGCTATCCGTACTAGATCTTTGCTACATTATTTGATTTTTTATTAAAATTATATATATTATTTAGTTTGGTCTCAGTATCACGACCTCAAATCCAATTTTAGTTTTGTTTTAGAAAGGCGGCGCAGCCATACATTTTAACTCACCACACGATGCCCCGAGGAAAATAATTTCCCTATATCATCTTTGGGGAAGCTGTATATATGGAAGGTGCTTTTAAATTAAACACTGTTATTTTGAGAGGCAATCTGAATCACTTTATTTACAATACAATCCATGATTAGACACTTTTTACAGGGTTTTAATACACAAGATACATGCCGGTTCCTGTTCTTCTTTAGGAAAGTTAAAACCTTCGATTGTTTTGGAGCAAGACAGAGTTTTTAAAGAATGTTTACAAATACATGGACACTGTCAAGTTCAACTGGTAGTACATGAGACTGTTTTTACCGACGTGATTTAACAGCAAATAACTAGCAGAGGCAAGAACCTTTCATAATTAATATAACCTAAAATTTACAGGTGGCACTAATTGTGTATAATCAATTCAAAACACTGCGATCAAAATAATACCGTGTGGACGGGTTTTTCGGAGGTTGGGACTTGAGACCTCTCATTCTGTAACACGCGTCGTATAAGAGAAAAAATAGAGATCGAGATTACAATGGATCTATCAGCTGTATACATTAAACATGATTATAGTCACATAACTAGACTAAGATCTAATTGAGCTGTCATTAATATAAAATGATTGTTGATTGTTCGGCAGATGAGTAACTACATAACTGGTTATCGTAAAATTGTAAGATCGATACCTCCTGATTGTCTAAGCGCACTACAAATAAATTATTATGATACTGTCAGGAGAGGACTGGGTGACCTGGGCGTTTACATTAATTACAAAAATGAGGCTCTTTTGGAAGAACTCGATGAACGATGAAAAGAACCAAATGCAACAAAAATTAACAACCTGAGGTCAATCACCAGAAGCAAGGAAAAATGAATTAAGTTACTATGGGCACGCTCATAACTCACCGTATGTGTGTGTGTGTGTGTGGGGTTTGTTTTCACAATTGAAGTGCAAAATAAGAGGTAAATTACTGTCTACTTCTGATTTCGAAAACTGCGTAAAGCCAGACAACGCCGGGCACTACAACTAGTTATTCTTAAATTATGTACTAGTTTAAATTATATAAGTTAGAAACTAATAGTAATAAATTACTGTCAAAAACACACATAGGGTGAGTACCAGAAATTAAAAAATATATATTCAACTGTTCTGTTTCAAATGTTCAACTTTTTGCACCGCCAAAAACATCGTACATTCATGGGCCAGCCCTGCTCTGTCCTACAAAATATTTACTGATAATATTGTTTTGATTATAATTTATAACACAAACCAATTAGTCATTGACAGTTGGGACCCAAACCCCACGCGGTTTGTAGCTATTTATAACATACGCATATTTTGTCGTAAATTGGTACAATAACAATATTTGTATCATTGTTGTACAATATAAAATAATCTCTTGGCGTGTTAATTCTTATCCCTGATATCTTTTAGTGTAGTCTGGATGGTTTTAGTGTAAGTGTATAATTAATAAAGTTGTTAATTTTACATTGCTAGTGATATCAAGATTGCATTTATTTATAAAATAGGTAATCATGTAAGTTTTGTTTTTACTGTTTTACGACTTTTACGAGTAGGTGCATACAATCTTTGGTGATAGTCCATGATGGTGGTGTGGTTAGGGGGAGAACATCTAGGTCAGTGAGCCAGTCTAGGGCCTCAGGTGTAGCGTCACCGTGTGGACATCATCAATCCCGCTGGGGAATGAATGTAGCGGGCATTCATTGACCGTATGGAGGACCTTATCCTATTGATGGTGGACCAGAGTTTACGAGGCAGTAAGAATCCAGGCAGTTTATTAGTGGAGTCGTACACGAGAAGGGCATTTAAAACGTCGGCCGATTGCCACCAATCGTTTAGAGTGAGAGGTAAGGCGTTTTTTTGCAGCACCTTCTTCTTCTCGTATTCCCTCAGTGTTGCAATCACTTGCCTGATATTTGGCTGGGTTATATTTGCAAGTACTATGGCAGTACCTAGGAGATGTTCAAATGGTGTCAGGTTATTCATAACCCAGGAATATTTTTTTGTCTAAAAAAAAAGTTTTTTGTTTAGATTTATATCGTCTTAATTTGATTAAAGCACATTATTTACTATGGAATTTTTTTAAATGAAGGTAGCATGCAATTAATTTTATTAATGGGACTATTAATCAAACAAAATCGATTGATTTGTGAGTAAATAATAACAAAATATTTTATCAGTTTGCGACAGATTTGAGATAAGATTATCAATCAACGGTGTTAATTTGTGATGAGAAAATGATAAAAGTAATAAAGGTGTCGGGTTACACAACAAATCTACATTTTATGAAAGTTTCGATAGTGCCGTGTAAAAGTTTGATGCACAATACGACACCTTCATTTATGAAAAAGGATAAGCAGCTGAAAAAAATATAACAATGATTGCGCATTGAACAATTAATCTTTCATACAATCATTTATTTTTAAATAAATCTATGTGAATTTGAATTTCGTTTACGTGGATGAATGAATACAAATCTTGGAAGTAGAAATCAACCACTTTCCGATATTCAATCGTGCAGAAAGTCGGCAGTCGTCGACTCGTTGTCGATGATAGTGCGTTTTATTTTTGCTTTTGGAGGCAATCACGCACACACACAAGGACATATACGCATTTCCCTGAAAGTGGATGACATTACAGCAGTTAATATACGAAATAAATGTCGGTCCTAACCAATCGGGATATGTGCGCAGTTGAAGGAAGGTTCAATCTTCAGTCAAACCAAAACAAAATATTGAAATTGTATACTAGCCGGCTCAAGGGATGCAAACAGATGCATTTTTTGTGAATACCGTCTCCGTCTGGAGCCAGTAAGACTATGGTATCCCCATGTTGTGAGGCTTAAGGTATTGGGGAGGGGAAGGAGATGGGGGAGAGGAAGGTGGCGAGTACCTGTATATTCAGACCTGGTCATCAAAAACGGCTAAAGTCATTTTAAGCAACATTTCTGAATCGTGGTCTTACACCAGGGCGATACTGAGATTATCTTCCACTCTGTAAGGCGCCGCAAATATACTTTTATTATAATACATTATTTTAATACCTAAAGGACAAAAGACAAATCTTGCAGTAAACACAAAATTACGCCTTTCTCTTCTGACTTTTTAGCGGAATAATTTACCAAAAAATATTTATTCTTTACATTTTGTTGTACCGCAGCACTCAATTTTCTTCTACGGTGTGTTCTGCTGTTTGAATCTCTAAATAGTATAAAAAAAAGTGGGTGTGTCAAGCCTACGCAAGACAGAAGTGAAACTTCTAGTATTCCTCTCTCTCTATTTTCATTTCATCATCTCTATTTTCTCTCTTAGGTTAGTTTGAAAATTAGAGGTTAAATAATTCAACGACGAAGCATGGATTTGCTTTTTCTAATATTTTCTTATAGATGAATGACGTTCGATTAATGTATAGTTCCAAAAATTTTCAATTTATTCACAAGTATACAATATTACATAAATAACAATATTACAATTAAAAATTACAAAGAAATTAGAATGACAATTTACCAATCATGTGCCATTTTCATTGTCAATTTCATGAATATCATTTCCTAATGTCGTGATAATTGGGTTATGGTAACTAAAGTGCGAGATATATACATGAGCACTTAAATCCTTAATGAATCGTGCAAAAACTGCATCGATTGTTGTCCCGTGTCGGGAGAGAACGTTCGTGAGCGGCTCCCCCACCTCAACAAGCGCATATGGTGAGAGAGGGACAGTGAACGGTGAGCGGTGGTGGGGGTACCCGCATTTTCGTGTCGATCCTGACTCGGTTTTACTCCGTCCCCGAAAATTCATTACGCGCCTAAAGAAGTTTCACTTCAATAAAGTCGCTATCCGCGTCTGTCTGTTTGTGCGCTTAGTTCTTCTAAATTACGGAACGGATTTTGATAGGGTTTTCACTATCATTTAGAGGTTTTTTTCCGAAAGGCGAAAAGAAAGAAGAGAAAAATGGATGTTTTATAATCGAGTTGTAAAAATATATTTTGGGAGAATACATTGTTAACGCTGGCTAAACCTTATGAGATATGTCAAATATATAGTATAGCTTAAAAATTTGCGATGGTAAATGTCGATCTCCTAAGGGTAACCCCCAGTAATGCCGGGTAAACGTCAGCTATAAGTAATAAGAATTAATGTAATTGGTTATCTTGAAATATTCGCATTCTTTTTGGCGTTATTTTTCGGGAAAAACAGTGTTATTTTTCAACGATAGCTATGGTATTTTACTATAATACTAATAATATTTAGATGATTTGTATAGCCGTTTTTTGTGAAAAATCACCTCAAGGGCGCTGTACAAAGAAAGACTAGAGATGTACTATAGACAGTATAGACTATTCAAACTATCGAACGTGAATGAACGTGATGCTGCGTTATGTGTAGGTATATTCTGTACAGAGATATATTTATGTAAATTTTGACACAAAAAGTGTCAAAACGGCCTTTTTAAAAATCCATATATAAATGACGTATGAGATGTATAATTTTACAAAATTTCGCGTTCTACCTGAAAATCAAAATGAAAAAACCAGCATTTGAGGGTAAAAATGACAAATGCAAACGCTAATTTTGAAGATTTCTAGTTAATTAAATCACTCATTTGCTTTGAAATTAAAACAATGTTTACATTTGTTACCTCTTGGTCGGCTTAGATATTCTTTTTTAGCATTAGCTCCACACAGCCCTGTTCACAGCCCTACACAGCCCTCCACATTAGCCCTGAGGAAAATACATCTTAGAAGGAGCTTTTACGGAAAGGAAAGAGAGAAAGTTCTGGGAAGGAAAATGGTATGAGGGGTTAGTAGGAATCTGGGAGTCAACGTGTCCAGGAGTGACGGGCGTATGAATCCATCCCTCCCTCTGCGCAAAGTGATCAGTCAAGAGAGAGTCCGGATGAAGAGATCAAAAGGTCTCGCTCAACCAGTCTCTCCCGATCTGACCTGCCACACAATAGGTGGGTAAACGCATCTGGCGCCAATATCTAGACAAACCTATCCCGGGCAACCCTGCTAGTAGCGAACTACTTGGGGTGACCTATTGCAGAGATGTCGGTTATCCAATAAATGGTTCCCTGGGCGGCGGTACATTATATTATAAGGTATATAGTGTAAATTATACATTAGAACCAAGAAATCGATAGAGAAATATATTTAAATAAAGGTTGTGGAACTGTATTTCAGATATTATTGTTGTATAGCACCCTTCGTGGCAGCCGGACGCGTCCTAACGCATTATCCAACCGCTTTGTGTTTTTTTTTAGTATTTTAAACGGAAATGAGGAAACATCTCTTTGAAATTATTTTAAAAATCAATCAATCAACATTTTCACTTAAATAAAAATAAACTTAACAATCAATTATTAGAACTTTATAATATGTGATTTGAGTGCAGTGTGTTAAAAGTGAATATTCGGAAATTTTTCTCAAAAATATTCGACATTCGAAACGAACGTCGATCGGTAAATGCACCCCAGATATTTTTAAAGGAATTCTCGGAAACTCTGAGGGCTCTGGCATATGTTTTGCTAAACCCAGGGTAATTTATTATCCCGACTGCAGAATGCACCACTTCAACAATCACCAGGAACAGAATTACATGGAGATGAATGATGGACTTGCCGAACGTCACAGCAGTGTTGCCAGGGTCTCTTATCTATGTGAGGTGTCAGCGCTTTACTAGCAGCAGACACATTCCTGGACGGATGACGAACCTCGTGCTGGCACTGTTAATGGACGCGGTGGACTCTTTATTCACCACCTAGGATTCTTGCTTCAGAGTCTCTATCTTTTATCTTCGTGTCACCTGTTCATGTACTTAATTTTACTTAACTTAACTTCACTTTATTTTTGTAGTATTTATATTTTTTGTAATACCTGCATCAGCTGTAAAGCGCCCCTGAAGTGATCACAAAAGCGCTATACAAATTGTCCAATAAATAAATAAATATTACAAATATCTTAAATCTTTAATCGAATTATTTTTCGTGCAATACTTGTAGGTATATATATCTAATAGGCACATTAATATGGCCGATAGTAAAGCATAAGTTTCTTAATATTTTATTGTTTTCATATCGAAAATTAAAATACACCCAAACAACAACATTATTGACAGCACAAGCGAATTAAGGTGTCAAGTTACAAAAATAAATTTTTTGAGTAAATTGATGTGTTTTTTGCGCAATCAAATGCCTAATCCAATTATTATTAGTGTGTCGAATCTGTTATCAGGTCCAGGGTCAAACATTATCAATTATCTGCAACTTTGATGGTGACGTGTGAAAGTTTGGTACAATACGACACCTTTATTTATGGACAAAGATAAGTATGTATCTACCTAGTTTTAAAAATGTTATAACACACGTTCATCGCACGTACCAATTTTTTTGAACACACGGGTATTTTTACGAGTATTTATTGATAATTGATATGGTCACTTATAGTGCTTTTGAGTTGTAATGCGACGTAGTCCTGTACAAGTATTCCATTTGTATGTAAATACATTTAATTCCATTTTAAAAATACATTTAAAATAGATAATAGTTAAAAGTTTTTAAAAACTACTAAAACTCATCTCATAAGCACAACCTATTTGTGTAAAGAATAACCGTTAAGTTTATTGTTTTTGGTATAGAAACTTCACTAATGTAAGAAATTGTATAATTATAGGTATATTTTAATACGCTTCCGTATTCCCCAGGGATCGAACCTGGGACCCATTTTCTTTTACCTATTATGCGTCAACGACATTTCCGAGATTATTAAACGGTGTTCTGTGGAATCTTCCTTTTCACGAACAGAAAATTGAAATATTACAGCAGTCAAGGTTACAATTGAATCTATCATTTCAATTAAAATAGGTCACCTACTGAAATACCACATACTCCACGAACAATAATATTGGAAATTGTTTAGATAAGGATTTGGTTTTATCTGGTATTAATCTTTGTCTGGCAAATGGACAAAATGATTGACGGATCATATAGATTTAAAATTTTAAGTAAAAATTAATAAATTACAGGACTAATTAATTTATTAGTTTAGTTCAACAACGCCTTCCGAAGGTGAAACAGCTGTCACGCGTGTTAATAAATTTACCAAGCTGAACATAGTCAATCGTTTCCAAATCAAGCAGTAATGGAGGCCTTTAAAATTAACCTAAAATCAGTGATTTTATAAGAAGTTTTGCATTATCCAAGCCATAGTGTTTAAATTTAAAAATTTGTGGTACTGGAGATCTAACGATTTGAATAAGTCAGTGAAGAAAGTTATTTTATTTTGTTAATATTTATTTTAGTTACGAATTTTAATTTTGTTTAGACCAACAAATACATTTTTATATTGCGTTTGTAGAACATGTCTTAGGGTAGGTACGGTAGATGGCTACTATTTACAGCGCCTTTGAGAAAATTTTTCACGAAAACGGCGCTATAGAAATCATCAAAATATTATTATTTATTCTATCCTCATTTTAATTACATTTATTTGAATTTCACTTTTTTTAAATGAACGAATGCAAATCTTGAAAGTGGAAATTAACCCACTTTCCGATATCCGATCGAGTTGAAACTCGATAGATAAACTCGTTGTCGATGGCAATCACAGGCGTACATATCCGCATTTCTATGAAATTGGATGATATTACAGCATTTAATATACGAAATAAATGTCGGTCCTACCCAATCGGGATTTGGTTAAGTTGCTACAGAGATAGACTCTAGTTCCTGGGGAGGTAGGTTCAACCTTCAGTCAAGCCAAAAATATGTAATAAGTTTTAAAAGACACATTAAACCAATCCCTGAAGAGGATGGTTCAATCCTCATAGAAACCAAATATATATATTTTTAAATACACCTATTACTAAACATTGATTTCCCTATCATATCAAAACAACTTTCCTTTCAGAGGGTTGATTTTTTCTGGTGTTGATCCATTCAGTAAATCACTACACGAGTAAGGGTTTTTTTAAAATGATTTACCCATACTTTCCTAGTTCCTACTACCAAACTCAACTTCATTTGTCCAATATAGTATAGCCATCATTTTTATCGATTTGTAATATTTTTCTAGGATCCTTTATTTTGTGCTTGTTAAGAACTTATTTGAAAAATGGACCCAGGATTCTACCCCCATGAAAGGAAGAAGAGCCCCAGGAAAGAAGCTAACTTATTTTCACTCTTCACATATTGGTATGATCAAATTCTCTATTCAAGATACCACACCGCAGAACAGAATATGTTCTACCACGGCATAGCATAACAAGAGGAATCGCGCTATTGAATGAAATTACTAAAACAGTAGAATAAAAATTTTAGTTACTTTTTATGCACGGGTTGATTCAGGGATTTTTAATAATTCTTCAAATTTAAAACTTAATTTTCAAGTTCTGTGTAGATCTTTTCCAAGTCCTGTCATTATTTCAGTTCTGTCAAGTAACTGGCATATAATGATATAATAACAGAACTTGAATAGGACTTTCACAGAACCCGAAAATGAGTGTTGAAATTTGATGAATTGTTCAAATTTTATGAAACAACCCATCAAAGGCGTTCAAAAAGAAGATAAAGATGAATACTGATGAAAGGGAGATAACATTATATAAATACGAATGTTAGAAGGAGCGCGCTAATATAAACAAAAATACGATTATGATTAATAAGCGCAAGTGACTATTGTGAAAATATTTATTTAAACACGACTTATTTAAAAGAGAGCTAAAATATCTCGACATCTGAGTTAAGTATCATTTAGAATCACTATTGTTTCCAATGTTAGATATTTTCGCACAATTTAAACGCAGTAATTTTTTTCCAGGTGGCTACTTGATCTATTCAAAAAAGGTCTTAAACTACCGATAGTTGTGGGAGATATCTACGCCCCACTGAACTCTCATATGTCCGGGAAGATCTGCGACCGGTACCAGAAGATGTGGGATGAACAGCTGCTGAAACTGCCACAGAAATCTCCCTCGCTCCTGTCCATACTGATCAGAGTTCATGGCTGGAGGGTGCTGGTCATCAATGTGATCTTTGCAGTCACACAAATTGTATTCAGGTACCTACCTACGTAACGCATTTTTTTCATTAATTTATTTATTTTTCTTCGTTTAGTTTATTAGTTTATTTTTTAAAGGTCTTGAAAGGTGAGCTCTGTCTTTCTGAAGTTTGTTTAAATTTTCAGTCGAGATTTTATTGGCGAAGAAATTTTTTTCAGCTCTCAAAATCATTAAAACTTTGAGTTGTTGAGCTTTACCCAATTATATGGGTAGGTACCTACCATTTAAAAAAGAGTTTCTTTCTTATTTTTCAATCCAAATCTTGGCCGAAGCCGAGTAGCAGGAAAAGCAAATAAAATATTTTATTATATTGGAAAGGATGGCATACTGACATATATTACGAAAATTAGCAAAATGTGTTTGTAAAACACGTGGTTTATCACTATACAAAACTGTCTTTTCCGAATTTCAAATTTTGCACAGTTTTGATACGAATTTTAAAAATTATAAAATTGTTTTCATTTTGTAAATGATTCATTAAAGCCGTGTGCATTTTCTTACAACAAAAAAGATAAGATGAACGTGATAAACCGTCCACGTGATATTTCATCACATCTATCGTGATAGAAAAGTGAACCTTATACTCGACTACCAGATGTTTATCAGATATAATAAATAACTCCTTACTTTGTACATTTTTCGGATTCGTTCACCGTGATGAAATTGTAAAGTTGACATTGAACTATATTGTGTCCAAGATAAAATTAATACACATTTGAGCTTTCTTCGTGTGACGTCTTCTATGATAGAATAAGTGAAGTTGACATTATTAGACATTGATGGTTAGATAACATTAATACACATTTGAGTAATTTTCAGATTTCATTTTCTGTAATGGAAAAAGTGGATTTTACATTTAGAAAAATGAAAATATAAGTTATATACGAAGTATAATTGTAACCAGCTACTGTTTTTAAAGCAGAATTATGTGATGATAATCAATAATTTGATTAGAATAAGAAGCTATTAAGAAAAATATTCAAAACCAATAAATATTGGCTGACTCAATATTTATTCACAGAATATTAAACAATAACATCGACTGTACCGAACTTCTCTCCCTTATTAATTTTAACATACCTTTGAGACGTACACGATATACAGTGATATTCCACACGCTTTTATAAAACAAATGCAGCATCTAATTCGCCAATTAACCGACTTCTTCATACTCTAAATAACATTTGTCTAAACTCTAACATTGACATTTTTTCAGACTCACTGCCCAAATTCAAACGTGGCATCGTGTCAATAATTTAAACTGTTCAATGCGCATACATACACACACACACATACATACATAACACACGTCACACACACACCTATATACACGTCACCTGGTAATTAAGGAATAAACATACCACTTAGCAGACATTACAAGGAAACATATCATAGGTTCACAACATGAAGTATCTTATTCCTGTATATTGTTTTAGCTCTGTAAATCATGCACTGTTTGTTTCTATAATATAAAATAAAATAAAATAAAATAAAATAAATAAACGAGAACCGATATCGTGTCTAGGAAAAAATACAACAAAGAATTCAAACTAAGTAGGTCGTAAACTATCCAAAAATCCAACGAATAAACTTATAAAGAACGGTTCCCGGAGTCCTTACAATAAGATCATATTTGTAAATGTTTTTATTTGAAATTTCTAAATTTCTTATCACAGTCACCTAGGCTCTCAGGTCCTTGTCATCTTGTTGTTTTCACTGTCCTTATGGCGTTTAGCTCTGTAAAATGTTTCTTCTTTTGACAAATCTTAGTGGTCTTACACATCCGAAGCCAGCAGTCTGCAGCATGAGTGGTTTATTTGTGCCTGCAGTTCTCTTCAGGACTATTCCATTTGTAGGTTACTTCTAATTCTCTTCGACAGTAAAGGATTAGAAGTAAGGTTTTTTTGCCTACTTTATAATATTCTTAACTATATATTTCAGAATTGCCCAGCCCCTGTGCCTTGGCAAGCTTATATCCTACTTCTCCCCTGGAGAGACTGACATAACAGAGCAAGCCGCCTACCTCTACGGCTCTGGAGTGGTGTTCAGTATGCTCATCAACATCTCCATCATGCATCCGTGTCTGAATCAGCTGTCCCATACCGCTATGCAAGTTCGGGTGGGGTGTTGCTCTCTCATCTATCGAAAGGTGAACATCAGAATGATATAACAATTAAAAATAAACTTTGGAGTTATCTAAAAAATAGGGTTATTTCATAAAAACGGGTTCTACTATGAACGCAAGAGGACCGGGTTTGGCAGTTTTCGTTATTTCTTGGTGTTTCGCCGTTAAAGAATTGGTCACCCCAAGTGGTTCGCTACGTTTGGTGACTTAGCACATGGGGTGAGGTTTGTCTAGGTCTTGAAGGCGGATGCGTTTGCCCACCTACTGCGTGGAGAGACTGGTTGAGAGAGAACTTATGACCTATACATCCGGACTCTCTTTCGACTTATCACTTTGCACCGCACGGATTCCTACCCACCCCTCATACCTTTTTCCTTCCCAGAACTTACTCTCCTTCCTTTCCCAAAAAAAGCCAAAGATGACATCAGCCCTAAGTGATATTTTTTTACTCAGAGCCTCCTGTGTGGAGCTAATGTAAATATAACTAAGCAGAACCATTTTTATTGCTTCATGTCTCATCTAAATATTTTTTACATTAACTCCACACAGGGGACCCTAGGAAAATAATTTCGACGGCCTATGTTATCTTTGGAGATGCTGTATGGATGAGATTTTTGTGGAAAGAAAGGAGTGAACCTGGTCTTGAAGAGACCCATGTTATAAGAGGGAGGGAACATAGTGGCCGGCAAAAACTCAAAAACGAGTCGTAGAAATGACCTGTTCTCACGACCTCATCGTGTAAAACACCGTAGCTTTAAGAATAAGAGATAGGAAGAGGCTGGGTGGAGATGAGGCTTTTTTGGAGGTATATTTGTTATAACCTGTTTGGTTTTCTTTTTCAGGTGCTTAAACTTGATTTGAAGTCAAATTCTTCAACCAGTGAAGGTCTCAGTGGGATGGTGATCAACCTATTGACCAACGACGTGAACCGCTTTGACCTGGCCTGCACTTTCCTCTTGGAGCTGTTTAGAGCTCCGATAGAGGGGGCCATAGTAATCTACATCTTGTACTGGAACATTGGTCCGGCTGGTTTGATTGGTGTGGCCTTTCTACTCTGCTTCATACCATTGCAAGGTTTGTTTGCTATTATTATTTTAAGTAAATCCCTGCTGAGCACTTAGCACTTTTGTTCGCAGTCCTTTGCAGAGCTTTTTAAGATTTTGTACATTTCATGATGAATTAACATGACATTAGAGATCTTTAATGATAATTCTGGAAAGAAAAAATACGACCCTCACAACTTTGCGGATTAATTACAATTACTGATACTATTTTCAGTAATATTTTTAAAACCATAACAACCATTTTCGTTAAAGCAACATAAAATTGGGTTTGATTTGGCCTTCTCTACAAATTGCATGTTCTCCACCTTTCAACTCCACCCCTTGTCAATCGTCGCCAGTCATTTTGCCTTCCTATCCAGACCAAATCATCTTCCAAACAGTCGAACTACCTCTTATCCGGTATGTTTCTGGGTCACATCTACTGGGGCTTTCGCGTGATTATGATTTTTATTTGCGACCATCGGAAACTGACGACAACGTCTATACATGCTCAATTAGATTCCCATTCTTCGGTCTCCTTCTAAGTCCCTGGGGCACAAGTTTTAATTGATAATACTCATAATGTGCATAGCAATTCAATTCATTTATAACCATGCAATGTTCGAACACGTCTTTTTGATATTTTTCCCCCCCAGGATGGTTGGGCAAGCTGAGCGCTATGATAAGAAGGAAAGCAGCCTTGATGACAGACAACCGGATTCGGCTCATGAACGAGGTCATCCAAGGGATCCAGGTCATCAAGATGTACACCTGGGAGTACTGCTTCGCGAATATAATCACTGAAGCCAGGCTGTGAGTTTATTTTCCTTTAAAAAATCCTTTAATCAATCCCCAATACTTGACAATATGATCGGGAATTACGCTCATTACCCATGACGTTACTGGTGAAGAGATTACAGTGACAGCTTCTTGGAGGCAGAGTATCTCGTGATTAGCCTTGCCCCGTTTGTCTCCATTGGATCTAGAATTAAGTTAGCCTCAGAGGAGTTAGACATACTGTTCAGAGCCAATACGATACCATGATGTTATACAACCTCTAACTCTGTTTAAATCGCCAGTGTCTCTTGTTATCAATTTTGCTAGCCATTGTCTGGACTGCCTGGAGCCCTAAAAAATCTCTTGCACCTGTGCAAAAATGAAAAATCGTTTTGACAGACTCCTCAGTGAAAGGTTTGCGATCTTTATAACATTCACGTCAGGTGGAAATGCTGCGTTTATTCAACTGGTAATTTAGTAGAAGGCGTTCCGAAGAACTAGCACCATTGATCCAATCTGCATTATCGGCTAAATGACTTTCAAGATTCAGATTCACTCATTCCTTTCCTAGCAGACTCTCTGCACATCATCGCTGAAGATGAAATAGATAATTTAAACACTTATTTCAGATAAGTAAGCATGTAATAAAAACGTATTTCTCTTTTATTTCAGAAAAGAAATGAACCTTATTAAGAAAATTATGTGGATCCGAACAATGATAGTATGCTGCATCAAACTGAACACAAAGATATCCATCTTCATAAGCATTCTGATCTACATTGCTTTCGGGAATGAGATCACCGCTGCCAAAATCTTCATGCTGTATTCTCTGTACGATCTCATCAAGATGACTGTGGTTGAATTCTTCCCTTTGGCAATAATGGCAGTCCTAGATGCCAGAGTTTCAATAACGAGAATACAGGAATTCTTATTGTTACCAGAAGTAGCCAAAATAACAGAAGGAAAAGAAAAACAATTGAGTCTGAAACCATTGCAAAACGGATTTCAGAACCTTGGTTTTACTCCCGATATTTTAAAAGATTCCGAAATTATAAAAGATGGTCTGAAATCAAACGGAATAACAGAAGATTTTGAAAGTGGGGATTTAGGATTAGGAAAACACTTGAATGGTACTTTAGATACGAATCTGGCGGCTTTACAGTTGTCTAATTTGAACGCAGTCTGGAAGAATGTAGATGCGACAGGAATGGAAAAGAATGTGGTTGCACTAGAGAATATTTCCTTAAAGGTAAGTTTAGTGATCTTTGTTATCATTAATTGCATCTTCTTATTTTTTACCGTTTTCAAGAATGTATTCTATTAATGAATTATGTATAACAAACACTCTGCCACAGGACACCCCAAGTGGTTTGTTACGTTTGATGATTTAACAGGGGTGTCCGAGATCTTCGGGTGAGGTGTATTCAGATCTTGGAGGCAAATGCACCTGCCCACCAGCTGTGTGGTGGGCCAGATCGGGAGAGGCTGCTTTGGGGAGACCCTTTGACCGTTTCCTAAATATAAATTCATGTCATTCACTCCTGGACATACTGATCATATATTTTCCTCCCCAGAACTTTCTCTCCTTCCTTTTCTTTAAAAGACCATCTACATAGCATCCGTTAAGATGACATAGGCGTGATGTGATGTGACCTCATGTGTGATGCTCCTGCTTACCGGTTTTGAAAAATCCTTTGTATTTTTATGAATCCACATATTTACAGATATATCCAGGTGAACTCGTTGGCGTAATTGGTTCTGTTGGATCTGGTAAAAGCACTCTACTCCATGCCATTTTGGGCGAGATCCACAAAGAACCTGGGTCTTCCATAGACGTAATTGGAAGGGTATCTTACTATAGTCAGCAGCCGTGGCTTTTCGAAGCCAGTGTGATGCAAAATATTCTGTTTGGAGAAGAGATGGACGAGCAGAGGTACAGGAACGTTATTAAAGCCTGTCAGCTGGAGAGAGATCTTCAAATATTGCCGCACGGAGACAGGACAATTGTTGGAGAGAGAGGTTCGTAAAAACTTTTTTATTTTCATTTATTTAATGTATGAATTTTTCATAATAAATAGCGATACAAAATATTTTTATAAAAATGTAAATGTTCCTTTTTTCAAAATCTTATATCTCCGAAAATTCTTTACCGATTTCTTTGAAATTTTGACACAACATTGCATTCATTGAATACGCGCGTGTTTTTATATATGTATTTTATATAGATGTCACCTGTGACAGGTAAAAACATGTATTTTGTTTTAAATGTGCAATCTGTTGGACAAACATAGTTTTGAAATTCAGTGCCATCTGTTAAACGTAAAAGTAACAAGCGCTATTGTTTCTCCATCTATTCTGAACAGAAATACTGAGGCATAGCAACGTGTGGCATGGTACAGCTAGTATATAAATAAAAATGTAAATGTTCATTTGTTCAAAATCTTAAATCTCCAAAATTTCTTCACCGATTGTTTTGAAATATTGACACAAAGTTAAAGGTAAAAACATGTGTGTTTTTTATATATCTATATTATATAGAAGTCACCTGTGACACGTAAAAACACGTTTTTTAAACAGCGCCATCAGTTGGACGTAAAAACAACACGCGCTATTGTTTCTCTATCTGCACATACAGACTCAGCCGCAGCAACGCTTGGCGGGGTACAGCTTGTTGTAAATAATAATAATAAAAGAGTAAACAAGAAAAACACCAGATTCATTGATAACAAAAAGAAAGTTTTATTTTAAACAGTAAGAAATATTGACTAGTATGGTGGTTTTAAGTAATTTTAAAATTTAAAAAAATTTAAAAATATTAAATTCATAAATTTTTTCTATAATTTTGAGGTTTAAAGGAAGGTTGTTCAAATAAGTTATTCCTTAATAGCAGTTTTAGGTATTTTAAACATGCTTTGTTTTCAATTTTCTGATTTTAATAATATTCTGATAATAGATGAAATTGTAAGGCGTTCAACTTTTTATCTTTTAAAATTTGTGTAGTTGGATATTTTTTTACATATTTTGTCTATTAAAGGTACATTGAATATTGTAAAAAAGGGTTTCAACAGGTTAAAATATAAATATGTATCAATAGAAACACAATTCACGAAAACTAAGCTCTATAAATAAACTATTGTTTAAATTTAAAAAAAAGTTGATCTATGGACTCGATAATCTAACTTGGCATTTATTTTTTATATTAATTCCAGAAGCCATTTTAATCTTTGGATCCCATAGATTATAACGTTGGTTTCTGAAACCATCCGGCATTTATTAGCTTTATATAAGCACTGTAAAAACAGCAGTTTTATAACGCCAAAAGTATAAAATCTATAATGTAATGTGAATACATATGTACAAATACTTGTATAAATATGCATTTTTTCCAGGTGTGTCACTGTCAGGGGGTCAGAAGGCACGCGTATCATTGGCGCGTTGTGTTTATCGCAAGTGTCAAGTGTATCTTCTGGACGATCCCCTCTCTGCAGTGGATGCACACGTGTCCAAAGCCCTACTAGAATCCTGCATCAGGGGGCTGCTGGGCAACGCTGCAGTGCTGCTGGTGACTCACCAGGTGCAACAACTCACAAAGGCCAGTAGGATCTGCCTTATGGAGGCTGGAAGGGTAAGAAAGACCTCCCAGTGTTCCCTCGAACAAGTCACTGCTCAAAACCTAATACTATTTCAAGTCATTCATCCAGTTCAGGCTCAGATACCCGGGGAACCACACAACACAAAACAAGCTAGACAACTACTCAATTCGGGTAGAAACACGCCAAGAGAACTAGTAGATGTTAACAGGACAATTTTTTTATACTTTTGGCCATGGGAAGCATCATTAGTCGCAAGAATGAGAAGAGGGTGAAAAAAGCCCCTTGCAAATTTGATGACAATGTTTTGCATGAAGAAGAAAAAAGGCTCAGAAACTTGAGGAACCGCGCTGTGGAACGAGGAGACATCAACAAACACCCAATGACAAGTCTGATGAACTTTAATAAAGAAATTGCAGGCTTCAGTCATGAGAATAAGATGGAACGTGGGAGATAGCACAATGTACGAATGGCTTGGGTATTTAAGAGAGCTTTTTTAAATTTCAGATAGTGTTCCAGGGGTCATATGAAGAACTGCAGTTGTCTAATACCAATTTCTCTGAACTTCTACCAGAGACTAGCGAAAATGTTGAAGAACCGCCAGGAGATAAGGTACAGTTTTTAGGTTGTTTTTGAAGGTTGTTAGTACCTACTCTATGACCTATCCCTTTTCACCGATAATATCTAATTTTATTAGCCAGCCCTTACTACGATGTTTTAAAACTGTTCTGGCTTACTTCAGACTTACTCGAATGCGTCTAGTTTTGCTGACCTCTTTCATTATTCATCACTATTATATTATCAGTCCATTTTCTTAATGGGACAGTAGTGCCACATGCTCAGCATAGTCAGTTCGGCTGTTTTTTGTCCTGCTCTTAATCCACTCATTTGTCATCTTGCAAGATAGCATGGCTCTAGAATTTTTTGTCACAATGTTCTTAGTGAGAGTCCATATTTGCGCTCAAAACGATAGCTTTGAGATTATACACTAAATGTAATCTTTTCAGGAAACAACCAAAGCAGATCAATACTCCAAGGTGCTCATCAATACATCCGAAAAATTGAATGAAGTGGATTACGAGCAACATGAAAAACAGACTATAGAAGTAGAAGGCCAGCAGGAAGGCTCTGTGAACTCAAGTGTCTATATGTCCTACATCAAAAGCTCTGGGGGATTGTTCAGTCTTGTATGCTTAGCCACTCTTTTTATCCTAAGTCAAGCCGCTTTCTCCATCAGCGATTTATGGATTAGCGATTGGTAAGAATAAGATAAAACAAATCACTGTTTTTACATCTGTGTTGAATAGATTTAAAAATATGGCAGCACAGGAACACGCCGTCCAGAACAGTCTGCTCTAATTATTGGGCCTGCACAGGACCACGTTGGAGTGTGTGTCGAATTCAGATCTCTATTTCTCAGTCGAATCTACACAATATTATATCATACAAAATACCATAGACAACCACGGAAAATTGGCACAGTGGAATAATGTATCGTGATTGTTTATCTTTCTTTGTTTTAGGGTAAATCTGGAAGAGCTCTCAAATTCCAAGACAAATATTATAACAAACGTCGATACTACAAAAAATAGTACGAAGAATTTCTTTTTGGTGTCCGAAATGCAAAACAAACTCAATAATATATTTGCCGACAATTTGAACTCCACTAGCCCAAGAATATTTGACATGGAAGGATTGGGCCTGACCAGGAATACCTGTGTGTATGTGTACAGTGGCTTAATGGTGGTGAGCATTTTGCTCACACTGGGCAAACTTTTCCTTTTCTTCGGGATGTGCATCAAAACATCCATAAAATTACATGATTCTATGTTTAGGTAAGTGTTTTTTTTTAAATCATGTCACACATTAATGTGATAACATAATACAGTCGAATATCCCCATCCTAACCTCTCCCTCTTTCTCTAAATGATACTCACCCCCCCCGGGGGGCATTGGTGAGATCCAGGGGAGTGGTGGTGGCTTTGAGGGCAAATGGGGGGTGGTCAAATGCTTCAAGCGGGGGGTGAAGGGCGCGTATTTCCTTTTCCGTGTTCAATAGGAGGTAGGATGGCAGTACTGCTTTGAAACACGCACAGGTTTGTTACGTTAATTCACTTTTTAAACTCTAGTACCGCCTCCTATTCAACACGGAAAGGAAATACGCGTGAAGGGCTGAAATGGGGGTGAACGTGTGGTGACCTTCCCCTTACAAATACGCAACTTTCACCTTTTTCGTCTGCGGCGCTTTTTCCGTCTATGCTGTCATGCTTGTTTTAATTGTGGGGGGCGGCGTTGAAGAAAAATGTACTTGAAAATGGCGGTTAGTCAGACAAGGTTTAAAACCTCGGGTTTAGATCAATACTTTTGTGATCTCATCTGCAACTTATCAAATTGAAAGTAGGTAGGTACTTTTGCCCTTTATCCGACTGTTTCGTTGGAATAAATCTAAGACCAAATATCGCATGTGCGCCTATTTTCCTTACCGGATTGACCGGACCGTCGATTCATTGCCGGACCGTATGACATTGGAACTCTTTAGAGCTTTTCTGCAAAGTCATTTGCAGCAAATTAGGTGCCTTTATCAATGACAAATATTGCAAAATTACCATTCATAGTATCTCCTTCCAAAAACCTGAAACACAAATACTTTAATATATATTATTATTGTGACTGATTTTCGAGGTATTGTGCTACATTATCATCCATCGTAATGGGATAAACGTGAAGATTGTGATGTAGAGTAAGATTATTTGTGTAGAGGTGACGTGTTTCCCACATTAATCCCCTTAATGCAGTTTTCAGCGTTTAGTTTTGATATAACTGTCTGGGTCTGTAATGTATATTGTTGATTTCCTTTTAAGAGGCGTCACACGGGCTACCATGTGGTTCTTCAACAACAACGCTTCAGGGAGGATCCTGAACAGGTTTTCCAAGGACATGGGAACTGTGGACACAGTTCTTCCTCCTGCCCTAGCAGACTGCCTTACCGTAAGCTAAAGTCTTTAATTTAGTTAGAATAAAATACAGGGTTAGTTCTGCTGGACAATACCAGTAGCAAGAATGGACGACAGCCGACTGACTACCAATAAAGCTTTGCGATAATAAACCTGCTGGATGTAAGAGGAGAATTAAAAGTCCTAAACATCACTTACAATGCAGCTATATTATTCAGTTACAATCAACCCTTCCCCACTAGAAGAACCATTGGCAGGTCGGTGGTATGGTAAGGAAGATAAAAATAAATCTCCGTTATGGGGAAGTCTTACGCTCTCCGAAATGGGGGAGGGTTTTGAAACTACCCTTCAGCAGTATTGATGAGTGGGGTGGTGGTATAGGAACCCATTCTTTCTGAACTAAAGGGAGTGAAATCGAACAAGATTAGCAAGAAATTAGTTTGGTATAGTCACAGATCGCGGCTGCCCTGTCTCAGGAAAAGAAATCTTAATGTATTTTCTGTTATTTTATAGTTCTTCTTGGAGACCCTGGGAATACTCGTGGTAGTGTGCACTGTCAACGTTTGGCTCCTCATTCCAACAGTTGTGGTTGTCATCCTGCTGTACTTTTTGAGGGTGGTGTACATAGGAGCTGGGCGAAGTCTCAAAAGACTGGAGGGGATAGGTATGTTATAACTTCATTAATTCCAGGTGTTTTTATTCTGAAAGCGATACTCTTTTGGGATTAAGTCAACAATTGAATTTGGGAGCCACCTCTGTGCTGGAGCCCCACAATACTTGATAAAGCTACTTGATTCTGTGCAAAGGAGGGCAGTCCGTCTGATTGACAATCCATTGTTAACAGACAGTTTGCCATCTCTAATGCACAGACGCAATGTTGGCATGCTTAGTCTGTTAGAACATCCGTTCGCAGTTGATGTTGGCTTCATGAGAATGGGTCGTTTCTTCGAATCGTTTTTGAGTAAGTTGGCTAGTATGTAAAACAAGCTACGGGCATCTGTGTTTCCTCCTTTATATAATCCATTACTACAGCCCCCACCTTAACCCGCCTCATAACACTGCCCAACCGGGTGGTTGAACTGTACAGACAGGGGCGCTTTAGTGAGGTGTCGCTTAAAAAAAAATACTTGGCCAATGGTCGCCGGTTTCAATTTTATAGTGACCGAAAAAATGTTTCGATGAACTCACAAAGAGTAGTTACATCCAGATAATGCAATTAACGCACAACATCAGCAGACATTGTGATTCGAATGTGGTTTCAATCAATATTGTGATAAGAAATGATCGTAATATCTTCGCAAAACACGTTTCATATATTTAAATACATACTTCTCGCGTTACATGTTTCTCGCGCATTCCTATTTTAGTGCAATTGCTAGTGGATGGAACACACATTTTTAAGAATGGAAATATTCTACCGAAAACACTTCACGCAGACAGGTTTTTAAACAGATTGAATTTGTTCACTTCCAGGCAGATCTCCTGCCTTCACACATGTGAATGCTACTCTATCTGGGCTGGAGACGATTCGTTCCTCTGGAGATGCTGGTGAAACCCTCATCATGGAGTTCGATCGTCACCAAGATCTGCACTCCTGTATATGGACGCTTGTCATCAATAGCAACCGGGCCTTCGCCTTTTGGATGGATGTCATCTGCTGTGCCTACCTGGCCGTTGTCACTTACAGCTTCCTGGTCTTCACCAATGATAGTAAGTAGTTGTTACTCAAACCTTTTATAGTTCCTTGTACTTGTGACTTCTGTACTGGCTGGTTTTAAGAAAATACTACATAATTATTTTTTTTGAGTGTCAGTTTCAACCATTTCTCAATCATTCTTTGTGTTGTCTTTTTCTTACTAACTTATGTGTGATAACGTGGAGAGCAGTTTAAGAGGTTACCCATAGATGGTACATAGGTGTCTATAAAGCAAGGAATGAAGTCGAGGTCTAGAATAATTCTTACCTGCTAAATAAGCCATCAGAGCTTATTGTATCTAATCGCAATAAAGTCCAAAATGTTTTGTCGACTCCGGAGTTTTATTTAAAGAGTTGTGAGACAAACTTCAGGTTACGGTAATGGTAACAGTAACTTGGAGTCATGATGGCGATTTTTCGCAGAGAGAGAAAATCACTCGGAGATAACAGTTTCATAAAAACACGCAAATACAGATGCAGTAATGCTCGTCAAGCTTTCTCCCACGTCCAAGACTAATTGGAGACTATTTGGGAGACAGAAGTCGTCAAGAAAAATCTCCTTTGATGGTCGGCTATCTTCTGTCATTGCAAGATGTTACGCAAAGCAGAGCTGTCCGGTCTTGTAAATTTTAATATTGACAGCTCGTCAAACAATACTGATACAGCTAACGTGAGATAATAAGGCATAATAGTGTATGTATTTGAATTATTAGCAGAATGTGGCCAAATACCCTTGTTCAATTATTTGTAAAGTAATTTATCAACCACATAAATCAAATTGTTTTTATTTCCAGATACTTTTGGTGGTAAAGTGGGTTTGGCCATGACCCAAGTGATGGGATTGGTGATGATGTGTCAGACTGGAATGAGGCAGACAGCAGAAGTCGAGAATCAAATGACATCAGTGAGCTACTTTAAAACTGAATATTTATTTGCTTCAATGAGAGCTGTATTAGATGGAAAAAATAATTTTATGTTATATTTCATTTTTTCAGGTAGAAAGAATTTATGAATACTCAAATATTCCGTCAGAACCACCGCTAGAAACAGATAAATCGAAGTTCGATCATAAGTATCCGAACATCGAGCTGATGACTTGGCCTGTAGAAGGTAAATATTAATTGTGTTAAAACCATTAGAATTCATTAGACATCCAGAATAATAGACTTGCCTTAACATAAAATCTGGGAATCATTTCGACGAGCTGGATACAAACCACATGACCATATTTTTGACACCAGGAGGGTTCGATAATGCTTCGAATAGACTACGACATCAGTAGTATAATGTTTAGTCATTAACCGCACTAGTACACATTGAAATAACCAGACCCTGCGCAGGAATGTTAGTTCGCTAAAGTAAGGCAAAGATTCGCAGTGCAGTCCATTGTGGGACTTTTCTGTACAGGGTCTGAATGTTCATTTTTAACCGAACTGTGTACAAATCGGGTTGCGTAGCGATGCAAAAACGTGTGAGGTGAGTAAATTATGACACATTTGTAAAAGTGTCTAAACTAAATACTGTAATAAAATATTCGATTTTGGAAACAAGCCGAAACTTTTATTTATCCAATTTGTAGTTTTTTAAGAAGCCAGCATTTTGCAAAGGATTAGTAATTTTTAAGCAGATTCTATTTTCGAGGAATAAATAGTGATTACAAAGCAAATTGCCTGAATATTGTCAGATTCATTTATTGACAAATCACAGAAAAGGGATCTCCCCGCTCCTCGCACATGGTTTGTTCCGCTTTCCGTGATGGGCTGGTCTAACAATTTGGATGTCTATGATTAAAGCCTTCAGAAACACTTTTTAGTATTATAACCATAAATAAAATTTTCTTGTATGCCCATTTTCAGGTAAAGTTGAAATGGAGAATGTTTACTTGAAATACGAAAAGGGTGAAGAAGCTAAGAACGTACTGAAGGATGTAAATCTGTTGGTAGAGAGCGGAGAAAAGGTTGGAATAGTCGGAAGAACTGGGGCAGGGAAAAGTTCCATCATTGCTGCACTTTACAGGTGACACCACAATTACATATTTCTTCTTCTTGCTGATAAAACATTTAATAGATCTGTGTGCTATTGATGGTATGGTATTTATGAAATGTTCCAGGTTAGCGGAGACAGAGGGGACGATCAGGTTATGTGGAGTAGACACCAAGGACCTGGGTCTTCATGAGTTGAGATCCGGAATGAGCATCATTCCACAGGAGCCCGTCCTATTCAGCGGGAGTCTTCGGGATAACCTGGACCCCTGGACCAAGCACTCTGACCAGGAGCTATGGGATGCTTTGAGTGAGGTAACATTTAATTTTTTTTATTCTTGAAACATAATGGAAACTCTGGGTCTTTTAGCTATGCAAAAATGTTCTTCCGTGTGACAAATCTTATCACTATTTTTTTGGGGTATTTAATTTAGACACAAACACTCCCACACTTTCTGCTGCCTTTTTGGGAACGTTTCATGAGCTTCCTTAAAACAATATGCCTTTATTATATTTGTAGTTTGCAGAAGGTTTCCTTCTTCCTGTTCTTCTGTTGATTAGTAGTGGTTTATGGCCACCGTGTCTATGATATTCTTTGCAATAATCCAATAAAAACCATCACTCTTTTCTAACTACTTCTCGTGCCTTTCAGGAACCTCAAAACGCATAAATACTTGTATATAAGAAAATATATAAATTTGTTTTAGATCACTTTAATTTTAATTATACTCTACCGGTTTCGGAAGCACCCTTCCTTCGTCGGGAGAGTATTAAAACTAACCTATGATACAAAATATTGACAGATATATATTAAAAAAAAATATAGGTATATATTTATATATAATTAAGGTGTTTGAGTGGGAGGTTAACAAAGGGGGAGGGGTAATTGTGGGAATTCCGGCAATAACAGAGCGGTTTACTGGAAATATATCTAGAATGGGACTAAGTTAGTACAAAAAAATTGCCTCCCCACATTAAACCCGCGTTCTTTACCGATAACACCTTAGGTAAATTATTAAAAAACACTAAAGATAAAGATCATAAATTGAGGTAAATATAAGGTTTTCCTTAATCGCATCATTTCTGATAGGTTAGTGTTTTTACTTTTCTTCTTCCGTTGCCCTCTCCTATTAGAATTTGGATATGATCAAAGCAATCTTAACACTTCTAACTTATGCCTTGAAACATCTCATCGGAACTGCTTTCGTTCGTACTGCGATATCTACCCCTACCACATTTTCATGTATTCTTGTATTCTTGTATTCATGGTCCTTCATGTGATAAAGAAGTTGCAGTTATCATCTTTTGTATCCAGTACAACTAAGTATTGCTTGGCAATTTGATGAAAAACCCCAACATTAGTCACCCAACGTGTCCATGGCACTGAAACATTTCTTCCCTCTAATAGCGTGAGAAATGTATGTTTTGTAATTTCAGCTGGATATGAAAGGCGTGAGTGGTATTTTGTAGTCACACCAATAGATTCACACATCTAAAGCTTCTATCTTCCTGTCTCTCTAAAGTAATCATAATTTTCCAGGTACATAGAGATGGAAGGCGTGGTGGCATTTTGAGGATTCACCAATACTAGATCCATACATTAAAATCTTCCATCTTTCTTCCTCTCTAACAGAACTGATGCATTATAATAAATTCCAGGTGGAGATGAAAGGCATGGTGTCCGAGTTGGCTGAGGGCCTTAGCTCGCGGGTGTCAGACGGGGGCGCCAACCTCTCGGTGGGGCAGAGGCAGCTGCTGTGCCTGGCCAGGGCTGCCCTTAGGGGGGCCAAGATACTGCTCATGGATGAGGCCACCGCCAACGTTGACTATGAGTAAGCCAAATATTCTATGTGCACAATGATGAAGGCACGGTTGTCCCTAAATCACTTGCCGTGGTGTTATAAGTGAAAGTGATATACACAAAGTTACAGTGTTTTAATTAGCATTGTTCCAACTTTTTACTTCATATGGTTCCTGCTGCTGTAGAAAGATTGGCTGTCACAGGACAATATTATCGATGTTCGATTTTCCATCACAAAGGCATAATTTCCAAAATAAAAAACCTCAATGTGTATTGGCCAGTAAATCCACAATGCCTGCGGTTTGCGACAAGTCGCTGGTTTTATTTACGAGTAAACTGTAAACAGATGCTGTTTACGTTTTTAGGACGGACCAGCTGATCCAGAAGACCATCAGGAGGAAGTTTGCAGACAGAACTGTCATCACCATTGCCCACCGGCTGCACACAGTCATGGATTCTGATAAGGTCGTCGTCATGGACAGGTGAGAAGAAAATTAAAAAAATATATATTTTACAAACTGGATATCTTTTTTATTAGTCTCGTTTCCTCATTTTTGAGAACCCCAATTAAAATTACCTGGTGGATAAGGCTCCTTCACTCCTCGAGGTCCTGCACTGAGTTGAGAGTTGTGGAAACCGAATACACCTTTGATATTTGATCGCTAGATATAACTACAATCATATTACATGGTGATGTAGAAGGGGTACTGGAGATGCGCCCACGCTCTCATAACACAACCAATTACAATCCAAGTAACAACTGTGCGATACTAAAGTGAACCTGTAGCAATAGGACTGCTCCACCTCGGGAAAAGTTTCACGGAATATTTTACCGAGAGTAGAGCAAGGATTGCCCTACAGAAGTCAAATAATTACATAACTAGCAGATAAAAACCTGATGCTGTTTGAAATGTTCAACGGTTCTCTATGAAAATAACAGAAGGCGCCACTTCCGTTTACAACAATCCTCAACTGTACAGTCATTAAAATAATAGTAGTATCAGATTCCTGGGCTAGGAACTTTGGCCGTCTTATGCGCCAGTTAATATTTACACTGCGATTATAAGTAAGGGTAAATAAAATAGAAGACTAAAGAGTACCTTTCCTAGTATTGTCTGGAACACTGGTGAATAATTCAGACATTTAGAACTTTGCGTATTCCAGATTTTCTTCAATAATCAAATTGTAACACAATTTTTTAAAGCATTTTTTATCACAACAAATCAAACTAATCCCTTTAATTTTATTGTGTTTCCAGTGGAAGGGTAGTTGAAGTCGGCCATCCTTACGAGCTGCTTAATTGCGATAATCCATCATCTCTCCAGCCTCATAATAACACAGAACAGAGCCCAATCACAGGAGATTCTGGAGCGAATAGTGGAAAGGGAACCTTCAAATCACTGGCCATGGAGGGAGGGTCAAATACATTCACACAACTTCTACATATCGCAAAAGAGGTGAGATTTAATTTAGATTTTCCAACTTTAGGCTGGAAACTTACGGAATCGTGTATTAAGATTGACCGGTCAGTGGCTTAGTTGACAAATGCGTTCCCACCCAGTCATCGTAGGTTCAATTCCTTTGCTAGCTAAGTCTTCCATCATTGCACATAACAACATCTTCCATTTATGATGGTAGTAGGGGTTTTTCAAATATTGCCGGGTTATTCGAAACCGGCGACTTGGTTCAAATTGACAAGTATAATATCATGTTGTTGACATCAAATCCTTAGACACAGTTCAGATCATTTTTCAAGCTATTCTTTTATATCAAAGGTCGCCTCTGTTGACCATGATCTTTTTGATGACTGTGATTGGATATAAAAAGACTTCAGAATGCTTTTTGCTCTCAACTGAACGTTTAAAAATATGGTAAATATTTGCCTAACCGTCGCATTTTTAATAGACACAAGTTATGGAAATTCCACTTCATTTCAACTTAATTACTACAAGAAACAACTATTTATTTCAGGAGAGATGGTAAATTATTGTATTATTCCATAATTTTTCCATTTTTGTCACAATTCTGTTTTTATTCAAAGTTCAAAATTTACCTTATAAAACAATCCCTTTGCTGTCATTTTAGAACTTTTTAGTATGTAGTGACACCTGTGAAAGTTTGATTTCAATATAAAAACATTACTTAATTAACTTAGTTTCTTCTAGTAATTGTTGACACAAAGTGTAATTTCCATAATCCGCAATTAAAAGTGCGGCAGTTGGGTAAATAATTACCAAAAATAATATTTACTACGACTTATAAAACAACATTTACATATTTTAATAACAGTTTTTTAAATTTGCTTGCAGAGTTATGAAAAGAAAATATGGACAAAGAAAAAGATTTAACACGTCAAACCAAAAGACGTATTTATAAAACATAAAAGATATAAACTCACCTCAGTTTGTATTGAAATGAGGAAATTTACTGTATTAACAATAATACATAAGTCATCAATCAAGTTTATTGTATAAGTGTATATTATACAACCTATATGGTGTAGCGGTCTACGCCCTTGACATTGGGTCAGGAAGATACGTGTTTGAGTCCCGCGCAGCGCACATTTAAAATACTAATTTCGGTTGCGTGTCTAACTCCGGTTCAATGAATTCTAGATAGAACTCGGATTTGCTTTGAATAAGTGTCATTTTGAAAATTGGAACTGTTAAATATTACAAATTTAGACAAGCGATGAAGTACGTACCTATAATATTTTGAGGGAAAATTATTTTGATTGTCTTTTTCAAAATTGGAATTATGATATCCACTAGTATATACGGGGTGATTCTACATCATGGTAGAAGTAAAAAAAAAAAAAACTTTTTTCGAAATTCCATTGTTTTTTTTTCCTGTATAAAAATATTTTTCGATATAAGAATATTATTTTCTTCATACAACAAACTTCAAATTTTGTACCTGGAAAATACCTTAAAATGTTAAAATTTCTAAAAAAAGTTTGCACACTTTACCTCCGGACACCCTGTATATACATAATATATTGAAGTGATTTTCATCACTAAACAGAAAATTTGTAGAAGTGTGATCTATACCGATTTGAAAGAAAACTGATGTCGTCAATTATAAGACCTTCCGACTCCTAGGCCCCAGAGAGGTTAATGAAATTGATCATCTGTTCAAGAATGATTTTCAATATTTGAACAAGTTGGATCAATTTCACTTGAATTAATATAAAAATGACCTTACTTTGGGAACACAGATACGCAAACAAAAAACTTCTATGTCTTTTTAGCAGTTTTCATTTAATTTATGGGTATTCCCACGTATGGTTTAGTAAATTTGATTGTTAAGTTTACAAATGACTGCGGTTAGCATAAGTAAAAGTGATAAATAAATTATTGTACATATTTTAGATTAATAAAAAACATATTTATATTTTAATATAATGAAATTGTTTTTTTTCATGAGACAATAAATTTAATTCCGCACAAGATTTACAAATTTCCAAATCTATTTATTGGTTATGGAATAGAATAAAGAATAACCTTGAAGAAGTGACTTATTGGCGTGTATTGTCATCAAATATAAGCCCAAATATATTTCCATACAACACTGTGTTTTCAAAATTCAAGTGGGATGGAGATCTACAATGTCAGGTAAGTGTAAGTGAGACGGACGCTGGGCGGTTTGGCTAAATGGAACATTTGTTTTCATTTAAATTTTTATGGAAGGCACTTCTAGCGAGGAAGCTGAAAGAAGTTATAAGTAGTGAAAACAACCCATTCTCATGTGTAAAATGTCAACCAAGAGATAAACGATGCTAGTTCATCATAGCAATTACCACTGGAATACCAGTAGGACAAACGCAGCACGACGCTAGTTCATCAGAGCACTTACCATGTAACAGTTATATTTGTCACGCCTGCAAGAAAGAACTGTTACTGAATCTCGGCTGGCTGATAACACTGACACTAGGCTGGTTGCGCCTCTCTGGTGTTATTTAAATTAAAGGAAGAAGATTGTAACGCGTAGGAGATGGTTTTTGTCCGGCAACTCTTTTTGTCAGCTCAGTACAAAGCGGGCAAGAGGCTGGACTGGACATTCTGAATTCCCTGGGCGAGTGATCTCTTTTGAAATGGCCGCGCTAGTTAGTTTAACTTTTTACTGGACACTGTCTTCTTAAATTACTTTTTAATTCTGTAGATATTAACATATCTACATGGCGCCCTACACTTTATCTCAGGTTAGTTGACCTCTTGGTTTCTATGTCACTTGTGCAAACTCAAATTGTTACATCTTAAATTTCTTGTTGCCCAGAACTTCCTTATCGAACCTTGAGTTATTAAAACCATTGATTAAAAGTCTCATGTTCTAATTGCTAATTAATAAATATTTTTTAACTTTAACATTCTTTTATTATTTTAACAATGCAAACTTTTCTTAAAGAAAACCTAATTAAATACAATGTCGTCTAGCGTGTGTTGTATGTTAATCTTGTTACAATGTGTTGATTTAATTATTACAATGGCCCCAACGTGTCATTTGCTATTAGTAAAATTTATCTCATTACAACCACTGTAATACCAGTAGAACAAACACAGCATTCCCACATGTTACCTGTGTTCTAAAGATTTCAATCCAAGTCGAGATAATGAAACCTATTAGAAGGATTGTTCATTTTTTCACACAATCAAAGGTTTCTCTCAGGTATCTGGGGGGCATCATACGAGAGGTAACTGTTAAACTCAAAAGTGGGACGCATTTACAATTATTTTTATATGGTCAACATTACGTTAGTAAGTTATGTTGCATTAACCACTCAGAACATTAGAACGTCAAAAGACGTAAATATGATAATAGCGGTCAAGACATTAGAACGTCTTTTCACGTAAACGCGCGAGATTTTACAAAAATCGATTTATTTCCATCACTAGTATACGGATTGCCATGATTTAAAAAACAGAGTATCGATAATGAATAACGCTACGCGTCTGTATTCAAGAATATTTATGGAATGTAGAGGTGCATTATCTAAGTCGATTGGATCTGTCATCTTGTTCGTTCATAATTTATTGCGTTTCTAAATAATTTATTAAAAATATTTTAGTTCGGACGGTTAATATTTTGAGGTGACTAATAGTTTTTAATTATATTTCTTCAATATATAAAGTGTTATTTCTTTATGATACTCAGAAAAAAGTACATTTTTCACAGCTTTGAAATAATGGTCAGCGATTTTTACATATTTTTGACGTTTTCAGAAAATTTATATTTAGAAATGCAAATATTTACGTATAACAAAACAATACGATAGTGAATTTCATAATCTTTCCAAAACATTTTTTAGAATGAGGCTACGTTTCCCAAAACGTGAGTTATGAAGCGTTTAACAAAACTCGTGAATAACACAAAAATTTTCACGTTTTGACAGTTCGCAAAGGAACACAAAGTAAATAAAAGTGTTTGTCTGAGAGGTTAAGGAAATGCAGATACAGTACCTTTACACTATGCTTAGATTCAGAGAGATTGACTTAACTCTGGCTTGGATTGAGTCCCTCTGCCTGAGCTGGTCACTTAAGGTTATATGATTATGAATTCTATTATTCCTAAAATAATTCATAATCTGCTCTCTCATAGATGGCGCTAATTTAATTATTTTAGGAGAAAATACTTTTGCAAGTTGTATGCATTAATATTAAGATGAATTATTTGTTTACACCCGTGCATACACAATATAAATATGAATAAATAGTTTAGTCCGAAGACAAACTCAAATCTTTCAAGAAAGGAGGCATACAAATACAATAATGGATTGAATCACTGATACAATCTCGTATTTGCATGCCTTTCTTGAAAGAACTGAGTTTGTAAATGGAAAAAAATATTTGTTAAAAATGAATAATTTTGGGGTAGAGAGTTATTTATTTATTTAACAGTTTCAGTCGAAACTAGAACATAAGCCGCAATTTGGTTTTAGTTTAAAATCTAGTTTCGTTCAGTTAATTTCACTACCTGTCAATGAAATTACTGTAGGGTCAGACAGAAAATTAAAAAATCAGAAATGGTCATAATAATAATTGGAGATATTTATTCAAGATTGGCTAGTAAACAATATAATTGATACATTAATGTACTTACAAATAATTATATTAAGTAATCATGCAAAGACACATTTATCACATTTACTAAATAATAATATAAGTTAGTACTTGAGTATAAAAAAAATATTAGTCATCAAATTTATAAATAAAACTTGCTGAAATGTTGTTAAATGATTCTAGATCAGATAGCGTTATAAATACACAAAAATAATCTCTATTTATATGCGTTATTATCTTTTATAAACAATATAATATATAATTGAGGGCAACGAGCGAGCTGACGAACTAGCAAGAAAAGGGGCGAAAGCACCACTTGTAGGATCCGAGCCGGCCGTAGGAGTAGCAGCTTGCCACACAAAATACATATTGGAAGGTGGGTCAAATCCTAGCATCGCAAAGAATGGGAGAAGGCACCAGGAATGAGACAATCCAAAGGACTCATAAAAGGACCAGACCCTAGACGAACCAAGAAACTACTCGATATGGACAGAAACTCGCTGAGGGAACTGGTAGGATTACTAACGGGACACTGCCATCTCAGGAGACACATGCAGATATTGGGAGTGCAAAACACCAATAGATGCAGGAAATGTCAAGAGGATGAAGAGACTCCAATTCACCTATGGTGCCAATGTCCTGCCCTGGTGGGAACTAGGCTCAGATACCTGCGGAGACATGCAGTAGAACCAGAAGACATAGCCACATACCCAACGACAACCCTGTTGAACTTTATTAAAGGGACTGGGTTGTAGTTAAAGGATTGAGGTAAAATGGGAGATAGCACAATGGGCCTATGGCCTAAGTGCTCACGGGAACTACGTGTAAACCGTCTCCGCTTAAAAAAAAAATTATATATATAATTATATTACATAATTATATAATGCGTTTATAAAAGATAATACTGCTACCCGGCTCAGAACAGATATTGTCTAGTGAGTCGGGTAGCGCAAATGATTTGTAAATAACCATTGATATCAATAAACGACCGGGTTACCGGTAATAAAAAATAAAAAATAATAATTTAATATTTTCATAGGCATCCAAATTAATAGACTTGCTCTAACATGAAATTGAGGGTTCAAGAATGCTTTGAATGAACTATGATATCAGCCGTACATTGACCACTGAAGAATGCACATTGAAATAATAAGACCATGTGCATAAAAGTAAAGTAAGGCAAAGGTTTGCAGCACTGTCCATTGTACTTTTCGAATGTTCGTTCCTAAAAGAATCGCCTGGCGTAGTGACTCTAAAATTGAGTGAGGTGGGTAAATTATAACGCATTTGTAAGTGTCAAACTAAATAGTGTATCAAAATATAAAAAACGGAAACAAGTCCGAACTTTTGTTTACCTAATTTGGGATTTGTAGGTCAATTTTTTACGCAGCCAGCAATTTGCGAGCGATTGTAAAAAGGACTAGTGATTCGTAAGCAGTTTTTATTGTCGAGTTTGAATGTCTATGAAAATTTCAGACTCAAAAATTTTTATGTGAATATCGTACAAGAGTCCCAACCGGAGCCAGTTGGACTATGGAATCCTCAACTTAATGCCGTGAGGAGAATGCAGAAGAAAGTGGAAGGGAAGGGAGATAGAAAAGAGAAAAGTGAGAGGTTGCCGGCAATTAATATCTGATCACTAGCCATTTGATTTTTAACTAAAATTTTAAATGGATTTTAAGCCCATGACCTATCGGTTCGGGAGTCAAAGAATTTACCGCCACGGAGGTCGTCCTATATACACATATATAAATACACACAAGAGAAGGAAAATTACCACATAAGTGA
Source organism: Hesperophylax consimilis (assembly GCF_061612785.1). Lineage (NCBI taxonomy): Eukaryota > Metazoa > Arthropoda > Insecta > Trichoptera > Limnephilidae > Hesperophylax > Hesperophylax consimilis. The sequence goes on along the minus strand of NC_142862.1, from coordinate 10,353,153 downwards.
CCAAAGCAAAGATTTTGTAAAAAAACGTCACATAACCCTTTGCAACTAGCTCCGTAAAGCTCGTAATTACGATCCCCTAGAGATGGACGACTCCCTGCTTGAAAAACGCGCTCGTGAAGGAACCTTAAGCAACTCTCACACATTCAATTGATACCGGTTCCATTACCAAAAATGCTATCGTGTCATCTCAGTTGTAAAGAGATAAGTGGTATTATTTTTAAAAAATCATTAAAAAAAAGACATTATGAAAACATTCTATGATAATTATTTTTAAAGATTGGTTATTCCAAAAGGCAAATTGTACCCAGTTTAATTTCACATTTGGTCATATATTTGACAATACAAATTATCCAATTATATTTTGCTGTATCTATATTACTTCTACACATAGAGACAAACCCTTCAAATATTAAATTATACTAAATATAAGTGGGTATGTATTTAGAATGCATAAATCATTCTCAAAAGAATCTCATGTTTGCAGACTTGGATTGAATCAATCAGTTGAGGATATTATAAAAGTTTCACGAATATTATAATTAGTTTTAAAACAACTTCATATTAAAATATTACGTAAAGATAAAGAGGCAAAATTCTATCGACATTAATTTGTTGGCAAGATTAAATTTGAGAGCATTTAAATTACAGATTTACGTTAATATATTATATAAAAGAAATTAACGAATTCTTTAGAGGATGAACAAATCTACGATCAACCACATTTTTAATTTTTTACATTCAAATGGTCACCGCCAAACGCTTTTGATCAAATTATGATCAGCTTTCAATCTACATAGTTACAATAATAATGGCCTCCTTTGTATAATGTCTTTGTCGCCAAGTTTATTTTAAATATTTTTAGATTAAGTACATAATATGTAAAAATTACAACAAATTTTGGCTAAAAAATTAACTAACATTTTTTGTAAAATTGTCTAAATTATATGTACCTAGTTAAGTTGATGCGTATAATAATTAAGTAGATTATTTATTTATTTATTGTATAATATCTTAACTTAATAAGCAACATATATATATTTCACAGAAAGCGAAAAGAAGCACAGTAGAACAATTTAAAAGAGATTATTGCGTGTGTAGTGGTGTACTGTATCATAGGACTACTGCGAGGTAAGAGGGGACTGCAGGTAGATTTTATATTGAAACTATTTTGAATCAATGAGAACCCCTATCAATGTCCATTAATACATTCAAATGTGCGCTCTTTAAAATATTTACAAAATACATAAAAATATTATATATATACAAATGATGAAAATAAAAAACCAAGTAAAGTAATATGGAATATTATAAACAAATATAAATATATATGTATTACAAATTACAACTGACTTCGCAGAAAAGGTGTCAAAATTAAAATGAAATGAATGCCCCTCCACAATGTTTCATTGTTTTAAATAGTATATCAAACCTAGTTAATTGACGTTTCTAACATTAATAGTTTTAATCAAATTACGTTTCAATCACTATTTGTCATTTCAATCATTAATTGACATTTCAAAATATAAACATTTCTATCAGTCAATAATCAAGTAATTCAGAAATGAAACATATGACACTCCAAACAATTAATACTTCAATCAATTGACAACAAAAGTTGATCTGTGAAATCAATTGTCAATAACAGTGACATTTCAATCAATTGACGTAATATACATATTCAAATCAGCCAATTGACAATAACAGTTGAGGCATCAATCATCAATTGACATAGAAAACTATTCATGAATTATTAGAAAGAATGCCTGCATTCCTTTACAACTCTACGACTCAATTGATATATGTATTCGAATCAATCAATTGACAATAGCAATTGATTGACACAGTACTTTAAACAGATCAATATTGACAAGTAATTGGTACAGCATTCTGCAATATACGTTGAGTGAAAACTATTCATGAATTATTAGAAAGAATGCCTGCATTCCTTTACAACTACACGACTCAATTGATAAATGTATGTGTTTGAATCAATCAAGTGACAATAGCAGTTGACATATCAATCAATTGATACATTAACTTAAACAGAAAATTAATTGGTACAACACTCTGCAATAAACATTGAGAGAAAACTAATCATGAATTATTAGAAAGAATGCCTGCATTCCGTTCATAAGTAGTCTTGACAACATACCAACAAATGGGAAGACGAAATAAACATACTATTCAATAGCAAATCATTGTTAGAGAAGGTTTTTAACAGACCCCATCCAAAGTTATTTTGACTGAAACTGACCACAGCAAATGAATTAATTTTTGTGCAAACTTGTCCTGAATTTATTGATGCAGTTAAAATGTCCCAACTTTTTTATTATATTTATTCAATATACATTTAGTAAATAATTTTGAATTTATAATAATTCAATTAATTAAATAATCCCTTTTTTTTAACAAGCTTTTGAGGGACGATAAATTAACGCCGCTTGGATGCAAGACCATGTAAGATAGCGGAGATAAATTGGAGCTGCTCGGACGGAATGGGTTAAGGTAGTTAAAGATGAAATTTTTTTAAAGAAACTGTAAATAAAGTACCTACCTAATTATAACCGTAATCATAACAACAAATTCTTTTTTATCCATTGACAGCGAGAAAAACATAATGAAGACAGTGATTGTTATATTTGAGGGGTATAAAAGCAAAACTGCCACTATCAACCAATGCAAAAATGATTTACATATTTCTCTTAAACTTTTTTGGTTAGCTGTTTTTTTAAATTGCAAGCCTATGCATGTTTTAGATACAAATCAATAATTTTCAGATTTGTAGAAACAACATAATATATGTATTCAAATCAGAAACTATTCATGAATTATTAGAAAGAATGCCTGCATTCCTTTACAACTCCACGATTCAATTGATATATGTGTTTGAATCAATCAAGTGACAATAGCAGTTGACAAATCAATTGATTGACACAGTAATTAAGAGCAGAAGCTCTAAAAACAAATAAATTTAAATAGTGGAGGTTTTAGCAGTTCAACTTAACTTAGTGGCGTTTTTGAAACCTGAACGTTTGTTACAGTGGTGATTTTTTCACTTCAACTAGCATGGTGGCCATATTGGATTTGCAAAGTACTTATATGTTTTCTGGCTCATGAGTAGCACTTTTGAACCACACCAAAAGTGGAAGAGATGCAGTTTTGTGTTTGACAACCATCTTAAAAGTAGTTTTTGAATGTTTTGCTTTAGTTTGAAGATTGTATGGTGTAGAGAGTGAGATAGATTACTAATCAATCATTAGGTAAAAATGAACAAAGTGTGGATAGTTGCAGTTTTTCTTTTATACCCCTCATTTGCAACCAAATTTGACAGGTTGATCGAATGAATGGCTGGTTCCATTGGTAGAGCATTTGCACATTTACAAAAGGTTCAGAATAAAGAAGTAAGTTTATATATTTTAAAAATATTGTAAAATGAATACAATACTTTCTAATTTTGTGCATAAAAAAAAATGCACATGTCATCAATTGAAAAAATATACATAATATAAAACGTACAAGTCTTTTTCACAGGTAAAGCACAATATCATATAAATAATGAAGTTACTTACAGTGAATTTGTAACAGTTAATTAAGTTGTACACATTCATTAATGAACATGAGGAAAATTGATTATATATATATATTTTTTTTTTTATGTTGTCACTGTGAGTAAAAATGTGCAACAGAATAAATTTGAATACATACTAAAAAAACTTATAATGCAATATATTTATACAATAACATAGCATCACTGGGTAAAACAGTTAGGTCATAATATAAATTATAATACTTACAAAAGTGATTACTACTACTATGTAGTGATTAATTATAATTTTCTCTGCAGAATGGTGTTGAATGAACCCTGTTTGCTAGGAATATGTGATTAATTATAATTTTATTGGAAGTTGTGATGTCAAACACAAGTAATCATCATATTTAATCATTGAAGAAGAAGATAATACTTATAATTCTAAACAAAACATGAAACAGAACAAGACAAAGAAAATAAAAGGTAACAATTGCAACTGGGAATGGAACCCAGGATCTGTCTCTAATGATATTTAATTAATTTACATTTCAATCAATAATTGACATTTCAATTGAATAATTAACATTTCAAGCAATAATTGACAGTTCAATCAATTAACACTACAACCAATTGAAATTACGAGCAATTAATAATTGACAATTCAATTTATTGACCTGCAATATTCAAATTCATCAAGGAATGTTCAAATCTATCAAATTAATATTAAAACCAATGAAATGATAAAATCAATTGACATTCAAATCAATTGACTTTCAAATCAATTAACATTCAAATCAATTGAAATTCAAATCAATTGATATTCAAATCAATTGACATTCAAATTAATTGACATTCAAATCAATTGACGTTCAAATCAATGGACATTCAAATAATCAATTGACATTCAAATCAATCAATTGACATTTAAAACAATCATTTGTTATTCAAAACAACCAATTAACATTCAAATCAATCGATGAATATTCAAATCAATCAACTAATATTCAAAGCAATCAATCGACTTACCATCAGTCAATTTCTTTTGGCCCAAAATTCGTAAGAATCTTCTTCTATCAATCAACAAAACATATTTTTTACTTTATATTAAATATATAAATATGAACTCCCTTTTCAAGTTAAAAGAATTCACAATTCAAGTTCCTAAATTAACCTAAGAAAGATTTACCATTCATTTGCAGAGGTTAAACGTTTGAATGGGGGAAATTATTTTTATTGATTGCTTGCTACCTCATCTAGCATAAATTATTAAAAATAGTTAGTAACCACAGTACAGTATGAACAATAATAATACCTATTCATAAAGTACATGTAAGAAAATATTGGATACATTGTGAGATTTAAGTCATTTTATAAAACTATAACTACATAATACGATAGGTACCTTTATTTGTTTGTGCCCGAGTGATGTTTTCTATTGTAACTCTGAAAAAAAAAAGAAAATTATGATTAAGAAAATTGAGAATTATCAGAAAGACAGTGTAAGAAAAACTTAGAGAATCTGCGGAGTTAATGAAAATAGGTTAGTGGCTGATTTGACAGATGTGTCTGGCAGTCAGACTTTTCAGTGAGCTTATTTTTTATTTTATTTTATTTTTTTTTTTTTTAAAAAGAAAGACAAACATTCCCGGGTTACGAATAACCCAACAATGTTTGAAAATCTCCTACTACCACCACAGAAAGCCGAAAATGTTGCTTGTGTTGTGATGGAGGACTTAGTGAAGTTTTGTCTGTTACATAAATTGTGACAATAATTTTAGTATGGGAAGGTTCCGTAGCTTACATGTGTATGTTATTGTAATAAAAAATAAAGGTTTTAAATGAAAAATATATCTAAATGTAGTCCTGCACGGTTGTATTATGCAAATTGTATTTAGTGACACACAGTGCTATGCCACACGCTTAATTACAAAACAAATTCAGCATCTAATTCGACAATTAACCGAGCTCTTCATACTAATATAATAATATTTGTCTAAACTCAAACATTGACATTTTTTGGGATTAACTGCCCAAATTCAAATGTGGCATCATTTCAATAAAATAACCGGTTCAATGCGCGCATACATATACTCACACACACACTCACACATTAATACACACCCTTTCACTCACTCACACGTTCATACACACGCACTCATGTACTGTTTGTTTCTGTAATATCAAATAAGTAAATAAATTAAGAACCATTTTAAGAGTTTTATCACTTTTTAAAATTAATAATTGTCAAATTTCAATACAACAGGTCTGTTTCACCTGTCAAAGTCACTAAAGATTACAATTCTTAAATTAATTTAGTACATTTACAGCCTTGATCATTCGTAATTCTTTTCACACATGCTTCAGGGCAAGTAAATGAGTACATCTTAATACATTACCTCCTGAGCTACTGCATAAAGTACCCCAAACGTGTTCTGGCCGGCCTGCATGACGAGGGAGCGGAACATTCCCTTGCCGCCCCGCCCCACGGCGCTGGACAGCAACTCCTCGATGTCCGGCTCCGACAGAGAGAAGTGATCCTCCTCCGAAGAGGTGCGGCGGACTATGGGCCGCGAGGACACCTCCGACGGAGACTCCCAGTTCAGCAACTCAAAGGGGTGACCTACTTCCACCACTTTTCCACTGGAAAAAGATAAATGAATAAAATATCTAATTTAGTTAGTTAACTTTGTGATTGTTATTAAATGAAACAGTTACTTTGTTGACTGCTTGGAATAATAAAGTTCTATCTGATGCGGCAATGTTACGCCATAGTAAACTCGTAGAGAAGCTTTCCACAGAGCCCATTATAGCATAACATTGCTGTATCAGATGAAACCTTGTTATTTTAAGAAATTATTGTAAAAAAGGCTTTGTGCTATTAGTTTCATTATAACCTCTTCCTCTTACTCAAAAGTGACGCATGTAACAGAACGGTTAGGTTAAGGGTTATGTAAAATCACACATTACTTCATTTATCGCATTGATGAGCAACACGTGGCCCGCTAGAACTTTAGTATGGCCCACTGTCTTGATTAAATAGAATATTTAACGGTTTCTGTTCAGTTTCGTAAAAGGGTTTAGTCTTTCGTTAAAGTTTTCAATCATCCGCTCAAAATAATAATTTTTTTTTTTTTCATCCTTAATTGTAGAAAATTTTTCACATTCGCAGCAAAGGATTTTTGTTGATTTCTATCCATGTTTGTCCCGGTAAGACAGAGACTCTGGGTTTGATTCTTAGTTTAGATTTAATAATGTTTTAAACAGCATTTTTTCTAGCGTACCTGTCCATGACGACGACCTTATCAGAATCCATGACGGTGTGCAGCCGATGGGCGATGGTGATGACAGTTCTGTCTGCAAACTTCCTTCTGATAGTCTTCTGGATCAGCTGGTCCGTCCTACAAAATTTAATGATTTCAGTAAGAAAGAGATGGACATATCGAGGTTCTTAGAAACAAAAAGAGAAGGGTAGTTAAGCATATTTAAAACTCACTATTAATTAAAAAAAATTTGCTAGAAAAATTAATTTGATGTACCGCCATCTTGGGTATATGTGAACAAAACAATGTCTAACTGGATAAAAGAGAAAATAATAGGTTAGGTTAATTTAGATTTTGTCATAGAACCCAACAAAACATGAATCAGTGCATTTCAACGGGTAGCTTGAGAGAAATATTTTATTCGGCAATATGTATGTTTAATAACTTACTCATGGTCAACGTTGGCGGTGGCCTCATCCATGAGCAGTATCTTGGCCCCCCTCAGGGACGCCCTGGCCAGGCACAGCAGCTGCCTCTGCCCCACCGACAGGTTGGCGCCCCCGTCTGACACCCGCGAGCTGAGCCCGCCGGCCAGCTCGGACACCATGCCCTTCATCTCCACCTGGAATTATAATAAATATATTTGTTCTGTGACGACTCTTGTTATATATGGCTGCATCACATTATTAGCTTGATTCGGCCCGACCAACCATAGAGCCAGGACACACCATTTGTGTCCGTGTTTGATTGGCACAAAAGACGGTGCAACCGAACGCATCTAAGAAGTAAGCGATCAACCTCCATCTGAGAGATATTTACCGAAATTATAACCGCTGTAAAACACTGTGAAACATAGTAATCATCGCGAGTGATGTTCGCCGTTTGTGCAGTGATGAAATGTCATTGTAATAAATGTTTTAAATGAGTCTTCAATCAACTTCCGTCATCTCTACACGTGATTAGAGATACCGCCGTGAAACGCATTCCATTACGACATATTGGAAATTACCGATGTGGGCCCTGCTGGAAAAGAGAATCATCAAAAATGTAAGTGCCAAAATCTTACGATTACTTTGTGTTTTGGTTGGGTCTATGTCTCCCTAGAACAGAGAGAGGATAGAACGCCTTTCTCTGCCCCAATTACGGTGATGCAACCTACAGTTGTGTTAGATAAGGAAGAAGTTGGAAGGCTTTGGAATGTGATTGATTGGTGTATCCTTAAAATACCGCCATGCCTTTCGTCTCCACCTGAAACTACAACACACAGTACATATCTCATACTGTTAGAGGGAAGAAATTTGAATTATGGATTGCGCATATTCAAAATGACCTGGACAGGTTGGAGACTAATGTAGAGATTCTGAATTGAATGGAAATAAGAAACTCCAATATCTTGGTCACATTTTGAGGGGTGACAAATACAAGATAACCCAACAGACAATCGTAGGGAAATGGAAGATGTGGTGGAGTAAGACATTGCAACATGAGTGCAGTTACACTAATTCGCTCCGGGCTGCAGGGAAAAGATTGCCCTAATGATAGCCAACCTCCGATATGAGGGGGCACTAGAAGAAGAAGAGGAAGAAGAGAGGGAGATAATCTTTAGGTGAGGATGGCCGCACCATGTGCGTCCTTAAAAAAATATGCGTAAATGAGTATGGACGTACACCGTGCTGCGGTGTTTGTAAGAATCCTCCTAATAATTAATATTTATTTTTATGATTATTAATATCTGATTGATTCGGTTATTTTAATATTATGTAAATATTTTTTGAACAATGTTTGAATTTTTTATAATACAATCTCACTCTTTTCAACACTTTTTCTCTCAAAAACTCACTCTCTTAAGATTAAATGGATGATACTAAGAAAATCCAGCATGCTGGAATTTTTCCCAATGCGATTTTAACCTTTACGCTTTGAAAACTGTGCAGAGGACACAATCAAAATCACTTGCGCTAATGACACATTATATTATACTGTTTATTTCATTAATGTAGTCTCTAAGACAGGTTACGAAATAGTTTGTCTATGAATGTAAAAAATTATCTAGGTAAAACGGTATTGCAAAAATGAAAATATTTCCAAGGTAGTAAATAATTTTTTTTGACAGTTGTCACCCAAATGGGAGTTTCTGTTAATTTTTTATTTTTTTATAAGTTATCTATTCTGGGGATAACGAAATGATCGTGAAAAATAGATTAATAATAAGATATATTATCTGGTAACCACAAAACATAAAAACGTAGTTCTCATTCCGATATTTGAGCAAAACTAATCAAGGTAATTTTCACGCAGTTCTGTTAATTCTCAGTCGACAATTGGGAGTATTTTTTAGTATTTTCTGCACAGACATTCAGGTGGTTGAGTGCAGTATAAAGGAATATTACCTCGCCCAATGCGTCCCACAGCTCCTGGTCAGAGTGGCGGGCCCAGGGATCCAGGTTATCTCGGAGACTGCCGCTGAATAGCACGGGCTCCTGTGGAATGATGCTCATTCCGGACCTCAGCTCGTGGAGACCCACGTCTTTAGTGTCCACTCCGGATAGTCTCACCGTACCCTCGGTCTCAGTTAACCTGGAAATAATTACAATGAGTGGTGGAGATGCAAAACCCGCTCTTGAAAATCGGAATTATGACATTTTGACATGTAATTTTACAATGCGCTTTTCACAGATAAAGTAAACATATTTGCAAGTGACAAAACGACAAGCTAGAGAATAATATTAAGATACCTTGTCAAGCGAATAACTTATATTTTAGTATGCTAGGAGCATTTTTTAAGGTTCAAAATACCATAAAATCGAGGCTTGCAAATACACAGTGGATATTTCGGCACACTAGGGGTTAATATCCACTAACTACAAAGTTACCTGTGTCAAGTGACAGTAATTTACAATAGCAAAATCAAGTCACCTGTACAGTGCTGCAATGATGGAGCTCTTCCCAGCACCAGTTCTTCCTACAATTCCAACTTTTTCACCACTTTCCACTTTGAGGCTAATATCTATCAGAACAGCCTTTGCATCGCTACCTTTGTCGTATTTGAGGAACAAATTTTCAATTTCAACACCACCTGTAAAAAAACAATTATTTGACGGATAGACAATGAATAGATGTCAATAATAATATCGTTTTGTTTCACTGTTCATCAATCATTCAACATCATCAAACTGATATGTATCTAGCAAAATAAGGGTGAAAACACTTGAATCAAAAGCTCTAGTGTCAATAAATTTGCACAAATTTCTGTCTAAAATTTTAGGTCAATGCAACTTTTTAAAATTCTCATTATCATTTCCACCTTGAGTCATGAAGTTTTGCAATAGAAATTTTCGTTTCAATTGAAAAGACAAGATGTCCTGTTATTGTTTTTTATATTTTTTTAGTGAGTAAAACCTCAAATTGTAATATTTAATTATTGAAGACAATATTAGCGATTCTTAAACGAAAATCTGAAATTATTCCGTGTGTGGATATTGGCACTCGAAAAATGCTTAAAATGTCACTTAAAACCAAAAAAATATGGTTTTTTTGAGCTTCATTAATGCGCAATAGGCTAATGAACATATTGGCATTCATAACTCAGTTTTGCAAAAAAAGGTCTATTGAACATACAAGAACTAGGACAGCGCAATGTAATAGGAAAAATGAATAAGATTTTACCATCTTTAGGCCATTTTTCCAAATCCACTCCGGGGTGTTTCCGAGAGAATTCCGCTTTATCCGTTTCTAGATCAGGTTCGGACGGTAAATTTGAGTATTCATTGATACGTTCAACCTAAAATCAAAAAACCACATTAAATGATAATGCAATAATTTTTTTTTTTCTAATTAAACACTTTGAATCAGCAAAACTGAAAATGGCTTACCGAAGTCATTTGGTTTTCTACTTCTGCTGTTTGTCTCATTCCCCACTGACACATTCCAACCAAGCCCATGACTTGGGTTATAGCCAAACCCACTTTGCCACCAAACGTATCTAGAAATATAAATAAAATATTAACTATGAATTACAGTTACATGAGATAACGATTGCAAAAATTGTTCCCTACGAAAGCTGTACAAATTAATATTGTATTTTATCAAATCTCATTAGCACTATTTGACCCGTAAATGTTAATCGGTACTCAAAGTGGTTACTATCTTCTGAATGGAGCAATATGTTGCAAGGTTTTTGATAGCCGGAGAAATGTCAATGTATTTTTGTTCAATTGACAATTGAAAGAACAGACAAATGCTGAAAATATGTGTAGAAACTGACTGGGGGATTATTAACAGGGCACTGCAACACCACACACACACCTATGCAGCTATGAGGAGTAGAAAACACCAACAGCTGTAGGAACTGTGAAGAGGATGGAGAAACACTAATGAATCCATGGTGTAAATGTCATATCTGAAGAGCCAGCGGAAACGGGAGTGCTCAAACACGCAGTCGTGCTTCATTAAAAGGATTGAGCTACTGTCAAAAGAATAAGTCCAAAAATGGAAAATAGCACAGTGGGCTTACAGGAGCAATGCAGATAATCTCAATATCTAAAATAAAAAAAAAAATAAACTACATACAGAGGAACCTCAAGAGCACCTCTCAATAATGTGCATTTAGAACATGGGAATGGTTTCTCTTCAAAAGTTTGCAAGAAAGTGATTATTTAGACGATTTCTGAATCAATAATTGCATTCAACACAGGACTGATTTCTCTACCGAAACCCGCAGTAATGCGATTCTGAAAATTTTATAAAACATTAATTGTTGCATTCAGAACAAACGAATGGTTTCTTTCGAGAGTTCGCAAGAATGTGTTACTTTCAAGGTAATTTTTGAGCTTATCATTAATTGCATTAAGAACATAGGAATGATTTCTTTCCAGATCTGTTACGAACGTTATTATTTTTATTTCAGCATGGTCAGTTACAAATCAGATTATAGGACGAATTATGCTCACTAAGCGAGGTTCCACTGTGTTTCATTTTGGCAGATTTTTAACCAAATATGGAGATACATTACAGATCTTTGTGATAATTTATACTTAGACGGATTGACCAAAATAAAGGTTTTTACCACAAATAAATAATAAACCATTCCAATGAGAATTTGGAATACACTTTTTATATACTCTGGTAATGTTGGTGTGCTGCATAATTTTGAGTACAACTTCGGTATGCCGTGTAAAAAAGTTTTAGAGCACCGATTTACAGGGTAACCCACCTTCGTTAGTAAACAGCAAGAAGCTGTAGGTGACCGCGGCCAGGTAGGCGCAGCAGATGACGTCCATCCAGAATGCGAAGGCTCGGTTGGAGTTGATGACCAGCGTCCACACCGACGAGTGCAGGTCCTGGTGCCGATCAAACTCCATAGTCAGAAGCTGGGCTGCGGATCCTGAAGAACGCACCGTCTCCAGGCCTGAGAGGGTGGCGTTCACGTGGGTGAAGGCTGGAGATCTGCCTGGAATAGATGGCTTAGTTGGTAGTATTTTACAACATAATTTCCTATGTGAGTGAGTCCGTCTGTGAAGCTGATACCTACCAATAATATATTTAACTTTTTTTTTTTCTGTCACTTTTAAAAGTGTAATTATGCAAGTTTAGTACATACATCGAATAAAGAAGGGTACAATAAAAGCCTTGTGGATGTATTTCGTGATACAAGTATTTGCCCAATCGCCTGACATTGTAATGTCAGGCGAGTATAAGTGAGACAGAGCTCTGGGCTATTGGGCTAAATGTAATGTTTCTGTTGAAATTTGTATGGAAGGCACTTCTAGTTTTCTTCTTTATTCTATGAGTATATACAATAATTACAATAAAGCCAGTGAGAGATCATGCTATTTCAGCATATCGCTCGCCATACATTCCCATTCATAGTGTGTGGCGAGCGATAGGCCAAGCCATAATACGTATAGCATAATGTGTCTCCACCCTAATATAGGAATGACTAGTCTACAGTAGAGATAGCTAATTCTCTATTAGATAAACACATTGAAGCAATCTTTGGCCAAACCTTGCAAATTAGCTATATTCCTTTTTAAATACAAACTACTAGAAACCATGTTTTAAAATCAAGTTCAAAAATGGGATAGAATGAGAAGCTCGTTGATCCGAGACGTGGGTAACGAATCGAAAGATGTCCAGTTGGTTGCCCAAGTTGAGAAAAAGCAACTCTAGAGGCTGTGAGAGGGGAGGCCGTGTTTGCAGTTTGCAATGGACGGGACAGGGACACTTGAAGGTGCCTTATCAAAGCAATGGGTCCTCAACTCAAATAATACAATGATAATTAATTACCAGAGAAAAACTAGCTACTTACTTATGCCTTCTATCCTCTTCAAACTCCTCCCCGTCTTGATGTAGATGATCCTGACTATTGAAAGCATTATAACAACCAGGGCTGTGGGTATTAGAAGCCAATAGTTGACTATGCATACCACTACCAAGATACCAACGGTTTCCAGGAGGAACTGTAATCAACAGAAAAAAAATGTACCTACCATTAGACAGATAATTCATGCGCATATTTTTTTTTCGACACTTGTCAATCTGTTATCCTGCATTTTTGTTTATTTTTTATGTGACATCTCACTAGAGCGCCTCTGTCTGTACAGTGTAGACAGGAGAACTATATAACCACCCTACGGGCAGCGTTGTGAAGCGGGTTAAGGTAGGGGATTAATTAATGCGGATCTTGAAGAGAACTTTTTATGTGATTCCACACAAGAGCCCGGACTGCTCCTAACTGTCAGGAGCCAGTGAGACTACGGCGTCCCCAATTGGGGCAGGTCGTGAGGCTAAAGATAGTGGGAAGGGGAAGGAGATGGAGAAGAGGAAAGTGGAGAAGTACTTGGCTATTCAGATCTGGTTACCAGATAGGACAATAGCCATTTCAAGCAACTTTTAAATTCTGAATGCTGGTCTTACACCAGGGCAATACTGAGAGTATCTTCCACTCTGGAAATACTAATACTAATCCTAATTCCTTCTTGTAACATGGTTCCGATAGTCTACCGGAGTCCATCCTGCACCACCCATTTTGAAAATAATATTATATTTACGCATTTTCTTTTTAAATATTTTTTGTTTTTGATCCCAAAGACTGGCATTGCTTTGGTAGAGGTCAATAAACCTGAATATTTTATCATCAGACCACTACAGATATTTTTCAAGAAGATGCCATGTTCCTAAATAGAAACATATTCTTTCTTATAATAATATTTTTTATTTACACCTGAAAGGTATCTACGGTCAGAGAATGTTTTTGAGGCTTGCACCGGTGCACAGAGGATCAACGCTGCTAACTCCTTAGAGCATGCTCCATTGAAATACTTGTAGGACTCAGCATGCTTACATTGTGTCTGTGCATTAGAGATGGCAAACGGTCTGTTAACAACTGATTGTCAATCAGACGAACCACCCTCCTTTGCACAGAGTCATGAATGTTTATCAAGTATTTTGGGACACTGTGAAGCTCCGATATTGAGCCATTTTAAAGATGGTGATGATACTTAAGAATCAAAATGATCCTGTAAAAAGTAAAGTTCTGAGAAGTGGTGCCTAACCAACTCCATCAAAATTCTTTGGATCTAAGCAAGAAAATGGAACAGAATTAAAATGAACTTTGGAACATAACGGAGCATAAAACCATTGCAAGATTCTGTGAGTTCCACAAAGAATGCAATGGGCTGGCCATGTGGAAAGAATGACAAGTGACAGGACTCTGAAATCTTGACCAAATGGATGCCTGAGTGAAAGTGACCTAGAAGAAAACCGGGCTAACTTTGCGGAAGAGGATTGGAGCAGAATGGGAAGGTCTGGGGACTGGAGCTGGTGGAAAAAATTTGTAAGAGAAGCCACATCACACCCTGGGATGGGTGTTGAAATAAAAAGTTATAGCTTGTTTTTTAAAAGTTCTAAAGGTTTTAAACTATTATGACTATGATAACACTATTCTCATTTTGAGTTATCAATAGAGCATTAGTAGTAACTACCTGTTTCATCATTGGAAACCATTTCCTTATTTTTTTTTTTTTTTTTTTTTATATTTACTCCACACAGGAGGCCCTGAAGAAAATAATTTCCCTCAGGGCCTATGTCATCTTTGGGGATGCTGTGTGGAGGGAATTTGGGGATCCTGTTTACACTATAAAATTAAATTTTCTCTCATCAATCTCTCAACGAACAACAGCTTATTTTTTTTATTTTATATTAACTCCACACAGGATGCCTTGAAGAAAATAATTTCTTTCAGGGCCTATGTCATCTTTGGGGATGCTGTGTGGAGGGTCTTTTTGTGGAGAGGAAGGAGTGAAGGTCAGTTGAAGGTCTTGAAGAGTCCCATGTTGTAGGAGGGAGGAAACACAGAGGCCGGCAGTTCGTTCCACAGCCGAGCTGTTGAACTTAAGAACGAATCGTAGAAGCGACCCGTTCTCATGTGACAAATGTCAACTGTGTACAAATGTTGGGCGCGCGTTTGGCGTGTATCCCGACTACGCACCGGTGCCGAAGGGATCAATGACGCTAGTTCCTCAGAGCATCTTCCATTGTAATACCGATAGAACAAGGACAGCATACCTACCTGACGCCTGTGCTCTAAAGATTGCAGTCCGCTTGTTAAGATTGGGGAATCTATCAAACGGACCGCCCGTTTTTGCACAGAGTCAAGGGTTTTTTTCAGGTATTTAGGGGCTCCGGACCAGAGATGGCTGCCAAAGAGACGAAGCTTATGACGAAGACTTAATAATGTAATATTATTATTGATTGGAATGATAAGTGACTGACCCCGTTTTAACAGAGTACTTACTCCAATACAATCTACAAGAGCTGCTGGTAGTGTGGTGTCCACAGTGCCCATGTCTTTAGAAAATCTGTTCAAAATCCTTCCAGAAGCGTTATTGTTGAAGAACCACATTGTCGCTCTCGTTATTCCTCTGAAATAATAGTAAAAAACATGTAAAACACTGTTAGTTAGTTTTATAATCATATTACAAATCGAGATTTTAGAAAATAATGCTGATTATTAATGCATATTTAACAACATTCATATGATGTTTGGGATCAAATTTGGTTTCCTAATAATTAACGGGTTAAGTGATGATTTAAAGGTTTGGGCATGTAGAGCAGATGAACAGAGAAAAGAAAGCTAATATACGACGTGCAAGTGGATGTAAGAATAAGTCGAGTGCATTCCTACGAAGACATGTTACGGTCAAGTGAATAAAATACTTCAGTCAGGTCTTGTCGAAAATCTGAATGACAGAAGAGTGTGGTATTCCATTATCTCCGCATATCCCTGCAGGTACATGTCTGGAAGGTTTGTAGTTAGTTATTTGTTCAAAAATAATCAAACATCTATACTGTTTAGTTTAGTATTTGAATATTGACACCACAGAAGTTTGGTTAGCTAGTCCACCGCCAGAGGTGCCATTTTCGCCTCTGTCGGCAAAGCAGCGAACTACTCTAGCTTTTCACGTCACGGTCGGCAAGGACATTCAGCATTTTATTTATCGCTAACAATGCTATATTGAAAGAATTTGAACTGTAAGGAGACAGCAGGTGACCAACAGGAGTATAATAGATGTTTTCTAGCATTCTCCAAGCATGATGATGATACTGTATTGAAACACCATTCAACCTTAGATTATTCACAAAAATATTACTCACTTGAACATGGAATCGTGAAGATTTATCGACGCTCTGATGCACATCCCAAAGAAAAGCATCAATTTAGTCAAAATTAAAACAATACAGATGATGATCAATCCAGAGTATATATAGATGCTGGTTTCTCTGGACAGGTCCCATGAATCGTCTCCCAAATACTTCGAAGTCCAGTCGGTAGAATCCCAAAATGTCCCATTTGCTACGGCTGTTTCGCCTGTCGAGTTTGTAAACAATTCTGAACCATTTTTGGGTAAGAGAGATTCTAATGTGGCGGTTGAGACTTCCTCCATGTTAACCCTGCAAATGGAAAAGGTACATGGAAGAATACAAATTTTTACAAAGAACAAAATGTAGGAAATCTGAACTCTGTATATATTTTGTAGAAAAAAATATTATTTTAAACTAGCTGTGCCACGCGTCGCTGTGGCTCAATCTGCCTGTGCAGATAAAGAAACAATAGCGCATGTTGATTTTACGTCCAACAGATGGCGCTATTTAAAATTTAAAAAAAAAAATCATGTTTGTCCAACAGATGGCACTGCTTTTCAAAAATGCTTTTTTTTACCTGTCACAGGTGACATCTGTACAATATAGGTATATAAAAACACACACGTATTCGAATGCAACGTTGTGTCAAAATTTCAAAGCAATCGATGAATAACTTTCAGAGATTTAAGATTTTGAACAAATGAACATTTACATTATTATTTATATAGATTTACAACATAATTAGTTAAAACATATTATTCTAAAATGAAAATTCCTGGTCTAACTACCACACACATGCACCTATTTCTCGCCTTCATACACTTGGAAATAAATTTACCTCAAATATCAACATATATTTTTTGTGAAATATATAATATATATATATGTATTTTAATATTTTCCGACTTTATATCTGGGTTAAATCTTCACCACAGGAAAAACTAAACCCTTCCACACTCTATATGAATCCTATAATTTCTATACCCGCTATATCCGATTTTTTGACAAAATGATCTGAGTATGACATCTTGTTCACATTTTTGCGAGCAACAAGAGGAGCCTAAAATTGAGTTTCAAAACCCTCCTTATCATGACCAAAAACCATGTTAAAACTGCGAGTGAGAAACCAAATCCGCTATATCATACAGAAAGTTACTATCAAAACCCGCTATATCGGATTCAACGAATCACAAGCAGTTATTTTGCCAAAATACAATATGGCCGCCGCTCTGACGCCACGCTCGTGTGTCAAAATGATCTACGCGTGACTTTCTAAACCCGCCATGTCGCCTCAGTTGACTTTCAAAATCACGAAATGAGTATCAAAATCCGCTATATCCATTTTATTTATCGAAATTACTTAATTATTGCTAGACATATATAGAAAAATAAATGCTTTTCGAAATTTTATTACTCCAATTCATTATATAAAAAAATTTAATGCATTTACTTATGTACGCTAGAGATGTGACAGTTTTTTGCGGTTTTCTCCAAATCAATGAAAGTTGATATAGCGGGTATAGAAATTACACTACTCATATTATTATTTAATATAAGTTTTTCACTATATAAGAAATATCTGAATGATGTTTTTATGCAGCATTATATTATTATTTAGGAGTATCGTGTAGGAGCGATTACATTTTTTTTTTTCATTTACTTCTTATTGTAAATTACTTTAATTCAAATTACGTATTACCAACCTGTTCTATTAATTTATACATATTATTTTTAAGCCATCCTCACTTTTAAAACTGGTTTTTTTGTTTGACTCTTTTCTTATATTTTGTACATCTAAACGGAAAATTATATGTGCCATGTATTATGTTAATTTTTTAAGTTTTTATATTTATTTTGTAGTTGTTGTTTTAAAAATAAAAACATTCTGTTGGCACTGCATTATGCAGTAAATCATGTAAAACCCCATCAAGGCATTTAAATTAATAAATAATTAAAATTCCAGGAATCCTCTTCTTTTATTGCTTACTCGTCCCTCAATGCTTCGCTATTGCTAATGTCTTTCTCGGACGTCTCCGACTTTTTCCACTATTCAAATCATCCTCTTAACACTCCTGGCACTAATAAGAACAAACTTTGAAATTTTCAGCAATATCGGTCGACAACTTTTTGAGTTTTGCGAACGCAAACATACGCAGGCTAACCTCAAAGGCTAAGGTCTAACCTCAATAATATTTGGCTAATTTATATAGCCCCGTTTTCGTGAAAAATTACCTCAAGGGTTCTGTGCAATCTCATAACTCGCTTTCCCACCTAAGCATTTTATTTTCCCCTTAAAAACTCACCCCCACAAAATTCTTTCAAAAATGTTTAGTACACCTGTATGCGGTGCACGGCCAAACTGAAATTTCTTGAAAATCTTCACAAAAAGTTGAATTTTGAACAGAAATAAAAAAAAACGTTTTCAGCTACAACAACACCAACAATGCCATTGTCATTCTTAACAACATTTAAAACAGTGCGCACGTCAAATAATCGCTCCACAAAAATCGCTCAAATTCATAGTTAAAATCTCACCAAAATCAAACAACCGACGGTTGGTGTTTACCTGTAAAACCAGTGAAGTGATTCATCCAACTTAGTTTAGTCTAAACGGCCTAGTCATTACAATTTTAAGTGATTAAAGTGACAATTTGAAGTGACAGTGACCGGCTTGCAAACTCAATCAAAACCTTTTATTACAACAAATACAAACGGACCTGTGCCCTCACAATTAATATTATAATTATTTATCGATACGTCACAGGCGGTCAGTAGCCTGGTGGTATAAACGTTTCGCCAATACTCTCCGTGGAATACGGGAAGTCAGTTCAAACCCCACAGTTTCCAAAAAAAAAAAAGAAAACTTTGCTGCTTTTTTTTCAACCGCATTTTTTTGTTCTTTTAAATTTAATTTTAATCTGCATTGTAACGTGTGATATTTTTGAAACCCTATTAAAAAAAAAAAAAAAATAGAACATCTAATTAAACAATAAACTTATTTTTAAAAATACACAATGAGCAGCACCAGAGGCAAGACAACCATTCTGGATAGCGAAGATAAAATCATACAGTTCCTAGAAAAAAAATGGACGTAATGAAAAAAGACATAATGTCTCAAATAGCTATTCAAAACATTGAAAACCAAAAAAACATCGATAGCTTAAAAAAAGATATGTCGGAAATTATAGAAAAAAAATTCTCTGCTGAATTAAAAGATGTAAAAAACCTCAAGAACCAGCTGTGCGAACTCACCAAGACCATTGACTTTCTTTCACTAAAAATTGATGACTATGAAGTAGAGAGAAATAAACTCCACAAAAAAATCAAGGAAGTGGAAAAAGAAAATAAAAACTTAAAATCTGTTGTAAATCAATCTCTACAAAATTGCCTTGAAACATCGCTCGAAATCAACGGAATCGAAACTAAAAAAGAAGAAAATCCTAAAATACCTATAAAATGCATCTTTAAAAAAATAGGGTGTGAAGATTTACTAAATAATAATTCCATAATAAACATTTACACCAACTCACTAAAGAAATGTATAACAATAAAGATGGCTACAAAAGAATTGAAAGACAGGATCCTTTCCCAAAAAAAGAAAGCGGGATATTTCTCCGCCAAAGATATAAATCACTCCACCTCGATAAACCCTATCTACATAAATGAAAAGCTGACGCCACAAAACAAGCAATTACTCTGGCTAGCGAGAGCAACAAAATCAATGGCATACCAATATGCGTGGACGAAAAACGGGAACGTCCTTCTCCGTAAAAATAAGGATTCACCAATAATATATGTCAAAGATGCGAGCGACATTCCACTCCAGTAACCGTGCCTCACTTCTACAACTTCTTTGGATACCTCCCGGACTCAATAAAAATGGCCTCCTTAGAAGTATATAGCATCCCGGAAAACCATGAATGCGAAAATTATCAAGACCTAAACTCAATCTTCGAAGACACATCTTTCAATGTACTAAATATGAACATCAGAAGTATTAGGAAACATTTTGATGAGTTCTGTATCCTTTTAAACTCGTTATCTTTCCAAATTGATTTTATATCTCTTACCGAAACGCAAATGCGCGAATGTATCCCTTTCAGCCTACCAAACTATATTTCTTTTTCAATTCCAGCTAGACACACCTCTCATGATGGCATTACCATATTTTATAATGTACACTCTATATCTAATATTAACATTGTCAGCCCAAATTTCAAATATTCAAATGGTGTCCATGCAACCTTTACCTCTCAAGGAAAAAAGTATTCTATTTTGTCAGCATACCGCTCTCCCTCATTATCCACAAATTTGTTCATACACGAAATTAAAACTTTTATTGACGAACATAGCTCAAATCAATTTGATTTTTCATTTTTAATGGGAGACATTAATATAAATATACAAAACGCAATACTAAATCCATCTGCAAACGAATACTTAAACTTACTGTACACCAAAGGTTACCTATCTTACCTGAACAGTACTACTAGGCCCAATCATCCTAATGATTCATGTCTTGATCACATATTTCTGAAAGCAAAAAAAAATACCCAAATAGATCTGCTACCTTAAAAATTGACATTACAGACCACTATCCCACCTTCTACGGTCATTGCGTTATAAATTCTCCCAGAAACACCGATCCCAATAACCAGCAGGAAATAAAAACAAAAATTAATTACCTATCACTAGACATATCACTAACAACCGAAACATGGGATTCGGTGCTTTCTAATAACGACCCTAATATGTCTCTAAATAACTTTTATGAAATTATTCAAAACCACATTGAAAAATGTTATGAACAAAGAAAACCACCTAAAAGTAAACATAGACACATAAAACCATGGATCACACGTGGTCTAATAATATCAATACATCATAGAAATAAACTGTTCAAATCTTACAAAACTTACGAAAACCATTGTATAACCAACAATGAAACACAAAATTACAGCAAAAGGAACCATTATATTATATATAGAAATTACCTTAATACTCTTATAAAAAAATGCAAACAGTACTATTCTGAACAACTCCAAAAAGCACAAAACGACTCACGAAAAACATGGAACATCATAAATGAGATCTCAAACAGGAAACAAAAGGATCACAAAATTCCCCAAAAAATTGTAACCGAACATAATATAATCTTAGAGAATGCTGAAGATATTGCAAACAATTTCAATCACTTTTTCACAAACATTGCATCTACCCTAATAGACAATAACCCTTCTCTTAGCTTACACTCTCAGAATGTATTCTCAGACTATTTAGAGACTAAAAATTCTACCTCTGAACTATCTGAATTCATGGAAATTACAGAAGTTGAAATCTCAAACCATATTGATAACATAAGCGTTAGGTCTGCAAATGGTCCTGATAACTTAAGTAATGCTACAATTAAATCCATAAAACAACATATAATCAAACCACTACATCATATATTTAACGCATGTATCAGTAAGAGTATTTTCCCGGATTTATTTAAACTTGCGAATATCATTCCAATACACAAATCAGGACCTCGATGTAAAACAGACAACTACAGACCAATCACCTTAACTTCTCAATTGTCCAAGATATTAGAAAAATGTATAAAAAAACGAATCATCGATTTTCTGGAATCTCATGCACTCCTATCAGCTAACCAATATGGCTTTAGAACCAAACTAGGCACTGACGATGCTATATTTAATTTAACCAATAGAATTTATTCTAACCTAGACTCAAATATTAAAACCCTAACAATTTTTTTAGATTTGAAGAAAGCCTTTGTCACAGTCAACCATAGTACTCTCTTAAATAAAATATCCAACATTGGAATTAAAAATAAATGTCTCATGCTTTTACAAAATTACATTTCGAATCGACAACAATGTACAAAAATTGGAATGTGTTTGAGCAATTTTGATACAGTAAAACACGGTGTTCCACAAGGGACTGTATTAGGGCCGCTACTCTTTTTAATCTATATAAATGATTTATGTAACATTGTTATACCTGGTAATATTTTCTCATTTGCTGACGATACTGCAATAACAGTCCAAGGAAATACATGGGAAGACACAACTAATAAGGCTAACAAATGTATTACTATTGTCAAAGAGTGGCTAGATAGAAACCTTCTTACTTTAAATTATGAAAAAACTCTCTGTATTCCTTTCTATAACACACTGAAGTCAGCTCCCAAAACTAATCTTAATTTAAGATTTCATAATGTAAATTGTAACCCTACCGCATGCTCAAACTGTAAAGAGATGAAATCAGGAAAAAATATTAAGTACTTAGGTGTAACCATAGATTCTCAACTAAAATGGACCAGCCATATAGAAAAAACTGTTAACAAACTGAGATATTTAAATTATATTTTTAAAAGAATGTGTAATATAGTTAATATAAAAACCATAAAATTAGTTTATGATGCACTAGTTCATTCATCTATTTCCTATGGAAAATTGGTTGGGGAGGAAGTTACAATAATCATCTCAAACCATTAGAAATTGCCCAAAAATCAATAATTAAGATTATGTACCAGAAAAGTAAATCTTATCCCACCAAACAATTGTTTAGGGAAACCGATATTTTGGACCTTAGACAAACCTATAGTTTTCAATGTCTTAAATTTATCTACAAGCACCCAAACAATTTTATTAAAAACTCTAATCGTTCCAGTCGAAGATGTGGCGCCTGTGAGTATGTTGTACCCCACTGTAAAACTAGACAGGCCCAGAGACACATTAGTTTTATTGCTCCAAAAATCTATAATTCAGTATGTTCAACCCTTAAAGAGACCACTCGTCAAAATCTTCATTCATATAAAAAATATATCAAAACTTGGCTCAAAACAGCCAAAATAGATATTTTTTTCTTATAAGTTATTAACAAAGCCATTAATTATACTTACAACTAATTAGCTTTAAGAGTAGATATATAATAAAGTCTGCTATGTGTTTGTTGTATCAATTAATACTTGTTGTACCAATTAATATTCATTGAGCACTTAAATATTTTTGGAATTTTAGTAAAAAGTAACTGAAATTACGGTAAAATCAATCACCATGTACAATATTTTATTTTTATTTAAACCACTGTTTTAAATATCCACATACAAATAATAATGCCCACGCACAGGCCTCGCCTTTGTGGGATTTTTTTGTTACTCTCTTTTATTTTTTGTTATTATGTATGTACCTGTATATATATGTATCAAAAAAATTTTCAATAAAAAAAAATAAAAAAATAAAAAAATGCCATTTTTTGTAATATTAGCACTCTCGTACACCTTCTCTTTAACCTTCTTTATATAACTTAAAAACCTTTTTTGTACACCTATCTTCCCAAATGTTAAGAAAATTAAAATAAGAAATCTTATTATTATTATGTAATGAGCAGGCAGCATTCTGCTGATGCGCTCATATCTGATTTCACAACAAGTTTGACAGTAATTAAGTTGTTTTAAGTTTGAACTAAGTCCTTTCTTCTCTCCAAATGTGAATCCAATAGAGCTTTGAATTGATTTATATTTGTTGCATCGATGACATGTTGTGGGAGTTTGTTCCAAGCATCCACTACTCTATTTGCAAGGAAGTGTTTTCTAGGATTAGATGCAAATTTTAAATCTTGTACTGTAAATTGAGAATTAATCTGTCATATATAAATTGAAACTATTTAAAAAGAATCATCTTTAGCTGTTTGCAAAGAATGCTAACTTGTAATTAACTACCTCATTTTCGATACATTATTCATATTTAAATATGGGATCGCACTTACCATTTACTGATCCACAAATCGCAGACTGAGAAAGCTGTCTGGCTCAGTATGAACAGCAGCGCCAACATGGCAAGACTTAGCGCACCGCCTCCGCTTTTTACAAATGCGACGTAGACTTTAGAGTCCACAGAGCCCGCTTTCTGTTCCTCCGCCTCTCGCACTTGCATATCATGCTGCTGGTAGTCCGTTGGGGAGGAGAGGGAGATTCTTGAGCTTACGGAACCGATTGATTGGCGACCTCCTCTCTTTCGCACCGTTTCCTGGAATGATTTCAAATTAGAAAGATGTGATAATAGTGACAGTTTTTGTATTAGATTTATTTTGGTAGGTACTCATTTAACTCTTGACAGGCCAAGATGGCAAACAAAACGTCTGTAACTAAGTGGGTCTTCTGACGACCCTATGCATTTTTCTATCTTATGGGCTTTTAAACTATAGAAATCCCAATTATTCAGTCAATCATCAATGGTAACTTATGTATTTGCGCAGGAATACGCAAAATACTAAAATGATATGTCAAGTATTTAAGTTAATATAAGGAGGATAATGGAGGAGGATAGTAATGTTGGGTACTACCTATTCCCCACTTGGCTGTGGGATAATTAAAAAGCCATTTTTATACAGTCTGCTTTACATTACATATTTACATGCCGTAGGTACCTTATAAAACGGATAAAGGAAGCATTTAACACTTAAAAATCCTGTAAATCTATGTATGCTGCAAGCAAACACAAACAATGGAAGATATTGATTATGTTTTGGCAATAAAGTATAGGGAATGACATTTCTTTTCAGTAATAACATGCTTATGATCTATTTTGATGTGTTTCTGAAGTTAGTGAGATTTTAGGTAGGTGCGACAGCAATATTGGACTTAAGTAGTGGACTTAATAAATTTATCAGTTCAGAATGGAGGGTCTGTAATATAATATTATTATTGGTCGGAGCCGACTAACGACTTTTGAGATGCTATAAATATAGAACGGTACAACTTAGAGAAAAGCTGTTTGTCTTATTCAAATCAGTATGTAATCCCATTTTTCACATCATGTTTTGAAAATTACATCAAAAAGATGGTGGCTGTCAGCAGCAATACATTGATGAAGGCGATCCCTGAAGGTTTAGCATGATTTTTAGCACATTTCGACGGGTATGGCCATGACGATTTCTTTATTCAGTCTTCTAAGGTGTTGGGGTGATTTTAGAAGACCGTATCTTTGGAAATGAGCAGAAGGGACGGAAACGGCGCGCGGAATGCCGAAGTGTCGATGAAAAGCCCTTTGCGTGGCAATCACCGAACGGTTATCTTCATAAAACGCGCCCACAACGAAACCTCGATGCACTCCAGTCCAAATCATGGTAATGACTGAAAAGGGGATGATAGTGAAAATACAATGAGAACAATTCCCAGCCAGAGCAGTGATCCTTAGAAAATCGTCAGTGGGCTCCTCCCCACCCTTTACACATTATTTCATTAGTAGTTTGCCGTAAAGTAGGCATGAACATAAATATATTATCTACTTACCATATTATCGTCAGGACTCGTGTCTTTGCTCTGTTCATTTTCAGCGGGTAATAGCTCTGCGAAATGTAACCTAGACATCTGCAGTTGGTCGTAGCTGCCATGAAACACAATCTGGAAAGAAATGGAAAGGATTATAGAATAATACAGTCACACTCTGTTAACTCTTTTGACAAACACAATTTTTTTTTTTTTAATTGCTGTCATGGGCCCTAAAAATGCGATTTTGAAAGTGTGCAAACGGTTAATGACTATGACTGGTCTGCAAGCAAAAGTATGCACAGATGCAATTATTTTTTCATGACAGTGCATGATTTATTAGTAGTTCATTAGTATTTGTTGGTGGCTTACCACGCTGCACTCACCTTCTGCACGGTGCTTCATTCCAGACGACGCTAAGGAACGGTCTTTTGTTTTTGGTCGACTATTCTTATATGCGATGACCGGAATAGTATACTGCAGACAAATAGTATTGTTACCTTTCCTGCCTCCAGAAGACAGATCCTGCTAGCCTTGGACAGTTGCTGGACCTGATGCGTGACCAGAATCACAGCGGAGTTGCCCAGCAGTCCCCTGATGCAGGACTCTAGCAGGGCCGAAGAGACATGGGCATCCACAGCCGATAGGGGGTCATCCAGAAGGTAGACTTGACACTTGCGGTAGACGCATCGGGCTAAAGAAACGCGTGCCTTCTGACCTCCTGATAACGAGACACCTGGAAGAAAAAGAAATATTATAATTTTAGTCCAGTACTTTTTAAGAAGTGCCGTGAGGAAAATAATTTCCCTCATGGCCTGTATCAACTTTGGGGTTGCTGTGTGAAGGATCTTTTTGAGGAAAGTAAGTAGTGAACCAGGGTCTTGATGATACCCATTTTGCAGGAGGAGGGAAACACAGAGGCTAGCAAATCATTCCACAACCGAGCCCTCAAGAAAGAATCGTAGAAACGACCTGTTCTCATGTGACAAATGTCAACTATGCACAAGTGTTAAGCGCACGTTTGGTGTGTTTCCCACCCCATGCCTGTGCTCTAAAAATTGCAATCAGTTAGAGAATCTATCAAATGGACTGCACAGAGTCAAAGGATCAGCTTGAAATAGTCCTTGTGCCTTTTCTCTTACCTCTTTCCCCCACGATGGTCCTATCCCCGTGCGGCAACATCAGCAGATCCTTCTCCAGCTGGCACGCTCGGATCACAGCCCTGTACCTTTGCTGGTCCATATCCAGTCCAAATAGAATGTTCTGTCGCACACTGGCCTCAAACAGCCACGGCTGCTGGCTGCAGTAGGACACACCACCGCCCACGAGGATCGAGGAGCCGGGCTCTGTGCGGATCTCGCCAAGGATCGCGTGGAGTAGCGAGGATTTACCGCTGCCGACGGGCCCAATTACGGCCACCAGTTCTCCAGGAGTCACCTAGAATATTACAATCAAAGTTAACAAAGGTGTTAAAATTACTCTTGATTAACTTTCCGGAATCTCCATCGATTTGTATTCCAACAAGAAAGAAAAAATCAAGTAGCTTCAGTCTCGTTATACAAGGTGGCTGAGGGTAAAGTGTGACAAGTAAAAACGATAAAATAACTTTTTTTTAAATTTCAACATTTTAAGGTAGTTTTCAGGTACAAAAGTTGAATTATTTGTATGGCAAAAATAATTTTTTTCTTTGGAAAAATATTTTTGTATAGGAAAAAAAAGTTATTTCTTTTTTACTTCTACCATCATGTAGAAACTAGAAGTGGGTCCTGTGAGTACTTTTCATTACTGGGTACAGTGAGTACAGGTACAAAAAAATACCGGTTACAAAATACTCAAAAGTATTTTATACAGACCTATTGTACCAAGTACCTATTAAAAATACCCATCAAAAATAACTGATAAAAGTACCTATAAGTAATAAATACTTAGTACCTATAAGTAATAAATACTTAGTCCCAGTATAAAATACTAGTGAGTATTTTGGAACTAGGTATTTTGGAGATTTGTCACAAGTACAAAGTATCGCAGGAAAATACCCGGTACTTTTACTGGGTTCGATAAATACGCCTCTCCTCTAGTAGAAACACCTCCCGAAGTTTGGGCACTTTTTCATAACATTGTTGCGATAAATTGAAGCATGATGATAATGGGGGGGGGGGGGAAATTTAGTTGTAATTCCATAGATATTTTTTAATACTGTAGATTACCGAATACTTTTTCTAGGATTACCTAAACTGTATGTGATGTAAAAAAACGACTTAGATATCGCAAAAAACTCTCGTTAGGGGGACAACGAAACCAACAATGAATAATTCAGGTGTCCAAAACACTATTTTTGCAATAGAAAAATATGAAACAGTTGTTGAGTCTTATATTTTGTCAGTTAAATTCTAAAAAGCTCTATAGGTCATGATGGAAATGATATTTCAAGCTGAAAATAGTTGCATTGACCTAGAAACTCCAGAATGAAAAAATAAGTACAAATTCCATAATGCCAGAGCTCACTGTTTAAGAGATTTTAGTGCTTCATACAAATTAAAAATAGTGCTTATCTGTTAAATAGTTAATATTAGGAAATATGTAATTACATGGCAATTATGAATTATTAAATCATGTCCTATGTTTTACAGTTTAATTTTTAAGGACGGCTTGTTTCGGAGAATTTGAACAATTCATCAAATTTCAATGTTCATTTTCAAGTTCTGCGAAAGATTTTTTCAAGTTCTGTTTTTATTTCAGTTTTGTCAAGCAACTAGCCTATAGTGATATAATAACAGAACTTGAATAGGACTTTCACAGAACCCAAAAATGAACGTTGAAATTTGATGAATTGTTCAAATTCTCCGATACAACCCGTCCTAAGTGTTTTTCTTTATTCATTGTCTATTTTGTTTATGGCACATGGATTTTAGGGGTAAAAAGGGTATAAAAATATATTAAAACATTGTTGTTACCTTCAAACAAATATTATCCAAAGCGACAATAGACTTTTCTAATCCCAATTCATTGATGTTCCTCCAAACCGCGTTAACATTATCCATATAAAGTCCCGCCTCTTTGTGATTGGTCGAATTATTAACACCATCACCCAATCGCAGCATTCCCTCACTTTCTTCACTGATCTTACCAATCTTCAACTTATCCCCTTCATATGGGATGATCAAACCACCATCGAAATCATTCAAATTTTTTTCCATTTTAGATTTTTTTTCAGTCAAAAGTACATCGCCTTCTTGTCTCGAATCGATGCCATTTTTCATATTTTTCAACTTCTCGTCCATCAATTTTGGTATCTCGGGTAATAGTAAGAAGTCTTGTATTCTTTTTACGGACACATATGCATCTAATACGGACATTATGGCTAGCGGGAAGAATTCTACGACTGTAAGTTTTATCAGATCATATAGAGAGAATAATACGAATATTTTCGACGCCGTTATTTTGTTGCCAAAAACTATGTACGCTATAATGCTTATAAATATGGAAATTCTGGTGTTTAATTTTATGCAGCAGAGCGTGAGGGCTCGAATCCAAGATATTCTCTTAATCAGTTTCATTTCCTTTCTGAAAATAAAAAAAAGTAATTAATTTTTGGTTTACACATTGATGGACGCTTGCTGGAAAATGCCAGAAAACAAATCTGGAAACTAGTAGCACAAGTAGGAAACATCAGGATGAATCTACATCACATTAATAACTGGTATAACTTTATTTATAAATTGTTTCTGTAATTTTGTAAATTGATCAAATTTTCAAAAATTTTTCGCCAGGGATTAATATCAGCCACTTAATGTATTTTGAAATGTGTCGAAGCTTAGACTCAGCTTCAAAAGTTTTTTTTTATCCCTTCATCCGATCTGCATCTGTATCTCTCAGTGGCAGGACCATAAGCGACTATGTATGAATATTTAAAAAATGACAGTGCAACATGTCAGAGTAAATGTTGTGTTCCCACTAACAGTAATGTTCTCCAACTCATCGTGGAAGGAGATTATGAAGAACAAGTTCTTTGTGTTAAATCAGGGATTTATTATATACTTTGTGTATTACAATGGTGACTCGACAGTCGACCTAACTAGGAGCTGGCTAAATGAGATCTGAAAACACCAAGTTTGTCTGGGAGCATTCTAACTGGCCCTGGCGACTACTGGCTACTAGCTGCCATCTTGCAGAATTCCAAGCAAGCTCTTTGCACTGCCCTCTATGAGTGCATCTGTGAAGCTCTTAACTAACTCACTTCCCAATAGTAAATAAAACTAAAATTAAAGGAACAACTGCTTAACCTCTCAGACAAAGACATTTATTTACTATGTGTTCCTTTGAGAACTGTCAAAACATGATAATTTTTGTGTTATTTACGAGTTTTGCTAAAAGCTTCATAACTCACGTTTTGGGAAACGTAGCCTCATTCTAAAAATTGTTTTGGAAAGATTATGAAATCCACTATCGCATTGTGTTGTTATACATAAATATTTACGTTTCTAAATATACATTTTATGAAAACGTCAAAAATATGTAAGAATCGCTTACCATTATTTCAAAGCCGTGAAAAATGTACTTTTTTCTGAGTATCATAAAGAAATAACATTTTATAATATATTGAAGAAATATAATTAAAAACTATTAGTCACCTCAAAATATTAACCGTCCAAACTAAAATATTTTTAATAAATTATTTAGAAACGCAATAAATTATGAACGAACAAGATGACAGATTCAATCGGCTTAGATAATGCACTTCTACGTTCCATAGATATTCTTGAATACAGACGCGTAGCGTTATTCATTATCGATACTCTGTTTTTTAAATCATGGCAATCCGTATACTAGTGATGGAAATAAATCGATTTATGTAAAATCTCGCGCGTTTACGTGAAAAGACGTTTGAATGTCTTGACCACTATTATCATATTTACGTCTTTTGACATTCTAATGTTCTGAGTGGTTAAGAAATTAATGTAAAAATGACTCACTTTCTGGCCTCGCGTATAATCTTAGCGAAGCTGTATTCCCAGGCGTACATCTTAATGACTTGGATTCCCTGAATGATCTCATTCATCAGCCGTATTCTGTTGTCGGTCTTCAGCGCTGACTTCCTCCTGATCTCTGCGCTCAGTCTACCCAACCAAGCTACAAAATAATTATTATTGTTTGGTAAACAAACTCTCATGTGTAAGATTGAAATCAGAAGATGAATAATAATTATTGACTCATTTTTGTGTAACAAATTGAGATAGACTCATAAAAGTCATTCTATCTCATTATATATTAAGCAGGGTACTCACCTAACCGTGTAACATGTAACGTATCTGATACTGTATCAAGTGAGTACGTAGGCACGAGCCTACTGCGAGCCGCTCGCGGGTGGAGCGCAGTGTGCTCGCAGTGACCCTGTTTCACTGCGAGCACCATAGCGAGCACTAAAGGCGGATCCGGGAGGTCGTAGCTGGATACGCGGTTACCGTGGACGAGCCGTACCCACTTGCAGATTGATACAGTATCAGATGCGTTACATGCTACACTCTTGGTGAGTACCCTGCTTTACAGTGAGACATTTAAATTTGATTCTGTACTGAAACAATAGGAAATGGTTCCAATGGTAAAACAGGAAATTACTACTGTCGCTCTATTGACAAATCAAAATGATTATAGAGACATCTATTGACAATTTGTCAATATCTTGATATCATATTATTTAATTGAGCAAAATCTTGATATCATAGAAAAACCTTTATTTTTACCACAGTCATTTGTACAGAACTTAACAATTATCAAATTGTGTGCGAAGATGAACCTGATTTATTTAATACATACCTTGCAATGGAATAAAACACAGCAGAAAAGCCACCCCTATAAGTGCGGCGGCCCCGATACTACGGTACATGATGTAGATGACGATAGTGCCCTCTATGGGCGCGCGGAACAGTTCCAGCAGGAACAAGATGCACATATCGAATCGATTGGCGTCATTTGTCAACA
Organism: Hesperophylax consimilis; assembly: GCF_061612785.1. Classification (NCBI taxonomy): domain Eukaryota; kingdom Metazoa; phylum Arthropoda; class Insecta; order Trichoptera; family Limnephilidae; genus Hesperophylax; species Hesperophylax consimilis. The sequence goes on along the minus strand of NC_142862.1, from coordinate 10,321,466 downwards.
GGTTGATGACGCGACCCCCTAGTCCTTCGCCGCCCTCGCTGGCTTTTAGATCCAGCCTGAGAACCTGAAAATACCATAACTTAGATGTTGCCCCAATGATGCACACTTCCAGTATGTACAAAACGTTAAGAGGAAGCGCTAAACAACATAATTCAACCCAAAATTCAAACGTTTTTTTTCAGTTATAATAATTAATTATTTATTTTTCGGAATAAATTTATTGAGTAAAACCTCAAATTGTAATATTTAAATATTGAAGACAATATTAGTGATTTCTAAACGAAAATCTGAAACAGAAAAATCAGAAAAGGAAACGGTCACATTTGGGTTCGTGTCCCAGATGTGACCGTTTCCTTTTCTGATTTTTCTGTTTCAGATTTAGAAATCACTAATATTGTCTTCAATCTTGCAGAAAAGTCAACAGATGTCGCACATTAAAAATAAAAAAATAATATAGGTTTATCTAAAAAGACGCTGTCTGGATTGCATTTAGTTCGGGTTGAATCTTGCGAACATACATAAAGATAGTTGCCAATAAAAATGTGCGGCGAAAAAATGAAGACAATGTTAGTAGTTCTTATTCGAAGTATGATACAGTTAAAAGTGACAGAGGGGAATAGGGTCCCATTAGCTCAGTTGGTAGAGCACTATCCCGGAAAGACAAGGGTCCTGGATTCGTGTCCCAGATGTGACCGTTTCCTTTTCTGATTTTTCTCTTTCAGATTTTCGTTTAGAAATCACTAATCTTGTCTTCAATATTTAAATAATTAATTAGGTTATGTATTTTATATTCACTATTACTTTGATGATGTCTGTTTGAATATTAACTTAATTTTAATATCATCATCATCATTGTCTGCTTGTTCACTCCTTGTTGTTGAACTGTCAAAACCAATGCAAGTAATAATTAAACGCTGCTTACATCAGGTATCAAAAGATATCAATGAGCTTTTAACGTGAAAATGTTTCATACCTTTCTATAAATAAGCGAGCAACACGCCACCCTCATCTGCATGGCCAGGTGGAGGAGAACATTAAGGTAGGGGTGTACGATGAACACGTTCACCACCATACTGAGGACAACACCGCTGGCGTATAGGTATGCCTCTTCTCGCGATATCTCTGTCTGGCCGGGAGAAAAGTAGGATATGAGGACTCCCAGACAAAGGGGTTGGGCTAGTCTGAAAGAGAAAGCAACAAATTAATAAGAAATATATTTTCATTTTGGGAGGCGGGTATGGGTACCACCGCCCTGGGAACTATTTAATGGATAACCAACACTTCTGCCATAGGTCACAAGAGGTTTGTTGCGTTAGGTGATTTAGGAGGGGTGCCCGGATTCATAGGGTGAGGTTTGTCCAGGTCATGGCAGCGGATGCATTTGCCCGCCCTCTGCGTGGCGGAACGAATCAGAAGAGACCCTTTGACTTCTCTAGCTGGACTCTCTCGACCCATCACCTTGCATCGCAGTGGGAGGGATGATTCATACATCCGTCACTCATGAACACACTGACCCCCGAATTCCTACCTTCGTACCTTATTCCTTCCGAGAACTTCCTCTTCTTCCCTTTCTTAAAGACTCTCCACACAGAATCCTCAAATATGACATGAGGGAAAATATTGCATTGTGTGTAGTCGAAGTAAAAAAAAATGTACCTCAGTGTCAAGTCGCAGATGACAAAGACAATGTTGATGATCATCAGGCGCGGCCCGTGCAGTTGGAACATGATCCTCAGTAGCGAGGGTTTGTGACGCCCGTCCGATATGGCCACGGCCGCCTGCTGCTGGTCCCACAGCTCCTGGTAGCGGTTGCCAATGGTGGAGGCCACGTGGCTCTTCAGGGGTGCGTACAGATCTTCCAGTTCGATCTGACGGTCGAAACCCTTCGAGAAGAGGTCTTTCATCCACCTTCAAACAAATTTTGTAAATGAAGGTTTATTACGCGTTAGTCCAGTCAATTAATTAATACGTTGGCTTACTGTCAGAAGTCATTAACAAACAACGAGTTTCATCTTTGTACCTTTAAGCCTGTGACAGACTATGCTATATTATCATGTCTTGGACTATTTCAGCATATCACTGTAGTGTATGGTGAGCGATGTGCTAATAGACCAAGCCATGATGCATATAGCGTAATGTGTTGCCTACTTTAATCAGTTATATCAAAGCTAAAATATGTAATAAAACTTGCTTAGGGCTGGACACTGGACATGTTGAAAGAATGCCAGATGACAGAACACCAAGAATTATGACTATGTGGATGGAAGAGACCCAGAGGCAGACTACGGAAGAGATGGATAAACTGAAAAATATTAATTCCTATCCACTCAAGCGATTTATGACATATTATGACAAGTTTGCAAAATCGTTTTGTGCTATCGCTTGTCCATAATCTGCCAAATTTATAGAACATAAAAAATATGGGATAGGCGGCGAAATCTAGGTGGATTCATTGGCTTCAAACCGCAGTAAGCAGTTCATATGTTTCCATATTAATACTTTGAGGAATGGTAATAATTAAATAATATGGTAAATGTTTATTTACAAGGTGTCTGGGGGTAAAGTGATTCTACATGATAGTACAAGTAAAAAAAATAGTAACTTTTTTCAAAATTCCATCGTTTTAAGTTAGTTTTTAGGTAAAAAGCTGAATTGTTTGTATGGGAAAATTAACACTTTGGATTTCGTATAAAAGTTATTTCTCTTTTTTACTTCTACCATCACGTAGAATCACCTCGCAAAGTTAGCGCACTTTATCCCCGGACAACCCTTGTGTAACATCACTCGAGTGGTTATAAAATATTTGATATAATGCTAATTGTTGTATATCAGTGGTTCCTAATTAGTGGTATGCGTACCCCCAGAGGTATTGCGAGGTTGCTTGAAGGGGTACGCGCACACACTGTACAGATACTGCGGTATGCTATAGTGTACAAACACAAAGGATGTGGGTTTCGGATTTCACATTATCGGTGCTCAGTGCCTGAGTTCGTCGGCGGCAGTTGGCGCCGATTTGTGCACACGTAGAACGCGGGTAAAATCTGCACCACCTTCGCGGTAGCCTGACAGCAGCTGTCAGTTTTAACAAAATGTCGAGCTCGTCAGACGAACATTTTTAACTTTTGGAGAATCCTTTCTTGAAAGTAAGAAATAAAACATGTGTATAGTGTTTCATTTATCTCAGTCTGGCAATTTTTTGAAAACAGAGGCAATTAACGGGTCGCTCATTTTGACACTACCTTCCTGCTCATAAAATAAGTGTCACTACCCAGCGTCACCGGCGAGTAGGAATTAAGAATTCATTCCGGTAAAGCTTATCGGCGCCGCTACGCGCGTACACAAATCTTAACCTGCCTTCACTATGTGTGGTCTGATACGTTTACATACAAACATTCTCGTTGGTGCACCTGCGCCAGTCGGCCGCCTACGCGCCGACTAATCAGAAAGCCAAAACCGTCCTATGTGTTCGTACACTTTGGCAACAAGGGGTAATGCGAATTTGGACTCTTTCTCAAAGGGGATACTCAGGAAAAACTATTGGGAACCACTGGTGTATGTAATATAATAATGCTTACCAGTATGTCATGAGTGATAACCATCCAGCACCTTTCCTTGGACTCTTCTTTCTGTCATGGCTGTAGAATCCTGGGTCCATCGTGTCGTGTGTTTATGTATGATTTTCTAAAACAATAGAAAAATACATACATTTACAATAATAAACAATATCATTTCCGTTGTGTGTTCGTTACATTAAAAAATAAATAATACTTAAACATTTTCACCGATTCATTGTTACGCGGATGACAGTACAGTTCATGATAGCTTTTTGTTTGACAAGCCCCCAAAGGGCACGCAAACTCCAACGGCTCGGAGGGCTTTGAAGCAGAGAATGGACGGTTATCTCGAGAGTATTTCCTCCTGGGGTAAAAATAATCTCGTCGAATTTAATGTTTCAAAGACCGAATCCTGTCTGATTACGTCTAAAAGGGATCCAAATGATAATCTAGTCTCCTTCAACGGAAGCAATCTTCCGAACAGGCCTTCCATTGATATGCTTGGTGTAACTATAAGTGACCAGCTCAGGTACGGGGGCTCCATCGAAGCCAGAGTAAAGTTGGCCTCTCAGAAGCTGGGCGTACTGTACAGGGCCCGCAGATACTTTAATAGTACACAACTGCTGACCCTGTACAAATCGCAAGTGCGCCCTACTGTCGAATTTGGCAGCCATCTCTGGTCCGGAGCCCCTAAATACCTGAAAAAAACCCTTGACTCTGTGCAAAAACGGGCGGTCTGTTTGATAGATTCCCCAATCTTAGCAAACGGACTGCAATCTTTAGAGCACAGGCGTCAGGTAGGTATGCTGTCCTTGTTCTATCGGTATTACAATGGAAGATGCTCTGAGGAACTAGCGTCATTGATCCCTTCGGCACCGGTGCGTAGTCGGGATACACGCCAAACGGTTGACATTTGTCACATGAGAACGGGTCGCTTCTACGATTCGTTCTTATGTTCAACAGCTCGGCTGTGGAACGAACTGCTGGCCTCTGTGTTTCCTCCCTCCTACAACATGGGACTCTTCAAGGCCCATGTTCACTCCTTCCTCTCCAAAAAAAGACCCTCCACACAGCATCCCCAAAGATGACAGAGGCCCTGAGGGAAATTATTTTCTTCAGGGCCTCCTGTGTGGAGTTAATATAAAAAAAAAAAATTTAAAAAAATAGGTACATAGGTAGATATAATGAATACGTTCGTCTACATTCTTCTAATAGTTGGTGGTGTAATGGTCTGCATAGTTTCTAAGCAGTTGATCGGGGTTCGATTCTCTATTTTTAAATAAATCTATTTGAATTTCACTTTTCTTTTCGGCAATGAATTAATGTATGTCTTGGAAGAGAAAATTAACTCACTCCCCGACATCCCTATACCCCGAAGTCACGATATAAACATGTTCTGTTTACGTTTTTCATTATTTATATTTATAAAAATCCACATTGAATTTTAAATATAGCAACACTGAGATTTTCATTGTCTTTTGATAGATAGTATGACGTGAAGTTATATATTTCTATATATCATATATTTCTTTGACGTTCAACTTGGAGGCTTGCACGCATAACGGTGAGGGTGAAAACTTTAACAAAATCAAACTATATTTTATAGGGTGAGTATAATTTAAATCTGAAAAGTTGGATAAAATCAAAAGTTCAACAAGATTAAGATATGTTTAAGAACAATAATGTTCGACTGTTAAAAATTCTACATAACATAAACCGTTTATTATAATTTCATTACAAAAACATCCATGGTTTTGAAATACTTTACGTAAATTTTTTAACTTGTTTTTAATATGTTTCATATACCTCACAAACCTTCCCTTTATATAGTTTTTTAATTTAATTTAAAACTTTGTAGAGATTTTTCTTTATATATATTATACGTTGGGTAGATAGTAAATACGTTTCTATTGCATATTATACATTGGGTAGATAGTAAATATGTTTCAATTATATATTATACATTGGGTAGATATCTTTCTATTACATATTATAGATTGGGTAGACAGTAGATATTTTTCCATTACATATTATACATTGGGTAGATTCATTCGTCGAATATTATAATGATCAGTAAGATAGATCAAGGATTAAAAATTATTTTATAAGGTGTAATATTTTTGATTATCGTTATTCTTTTCTACCATTCCTTTGGAATTCTTCGTTTTTTTTTTTAACTAATTTGTTTCAATTACATATTATATATTGGGTAGATATCTTTCTATTACATATTATACATTGGGTAGATAGTAGATATTTTTCCATTACATATTATACATTGGGTAGATTCATTCGTCGAACATTATAATGATCAGTAAGATAGATCAAGGATTAAAAATTATTTTATAAGGTGTAATATTTTTGATTATCGTTATTCTTTTCTACCATTCCTTTGGAATAAGGAAGTTGAGTAAAAAATATTTTGACTTATAAAAAATATGTTCATGTAGATCAAAAAATATCGATTCTAAATATATAAATATATTTCTATATTATTATTCTTAGAATTAGTTAAACGTTCTTGAAAAAGCATTCAATAGCAATAGACTGTATACGCTCCACGATTGGTCGAAAGAATTCTGACGTCACATGTGTCGTGATTGTACGTACAACAGATCACCTATGGTGCATCTCTTTCTATTACATGAGAGATGGTCGGTTTAGATGAGAGAGGTGTATAGGCCAAAGGTTTATTTGGGTTTGTCAAATATATGTACGTATTTGTTGTTATTATTATATGAAATGGATTTCTAAAGATACATATTCGTATAGTGCTTTATAATAATATGTTGTTTATTGCATAACTTAGAAGTTTTTATTATTATACATGTCACATAGCATGTGATACACTTCAGGTCGCCGGCCGCCCAGAAAAGTCAAACAGTGAACTGGGCTGTAAACCGTTATTTTACTATTGGTCTTTACTTTTCTGCGCGGTGGTCCTGAATTCGCGCGGGGAACGTCAACAAGTAGCGACGGCAATACGGTACAAGTACCGTACCGGGCGAGAAAAGCAAATATTCTAACTTAAAATATTAATTTAACTATGAAATCTTAATCAATTTTCTTTTTTTTTTAATAACATCAATTCTAATAGACGGTTAACATTGGTAAAAAAATTACTGGAATTCCTTGTTGAAGAATTACAAATTTTTCGATACAAAATGCTTATGCGACGTGGTTTTCACAGTTCTAATGACGTCACACCACACCCCGCCTCTTACCGCTCGGATTCCGCTCGTTTTGGCGGGCTTAATAAAATTTAAACTTTGAGAATTAATTTAATTATGAAAACAAACTTAAAAAAAAAAAAAAAAAATACCAGTATTTAAGTTTGAATGCGAACATTGATAAAAAAAAAATAAAAAAATGGACTCAACTTCCTTATTCTTCGTTTTTTTTTTTAACTAATTTGTTTCAATTACATATTATATATTGGGTAGATATCTTTCTATTACATATTATACATTGGGTAGATAGTAGATATTTTTCCATTACATATTATACATTGGGTAGATTCATTCGTCGAACATTATAATGATCAGTAATATAGATCAAGGATCAAAAATTATTAAAGATGTAATATTTTTGATTATCGTTATTCTTTTCTACCATTCCTTTTAAATTCTTCGTTTTTTTTAAACTAATTTTTGACAAAAAAATTTCCGCTCTTTCCGATTTATAAAAAAATGGTCTGATTTTGCAGATTGTAATTTTCCTGAAATATTTGCCTGAAACGATTTTTTTTTAATGGGATGCAAGTGGCTCATTATTTTCTAAATATGTGTGTCAGAGAATGTTGAAATTAGCAAAATACGTCGCAATTAGTCAACATTGTTTCAAATAATTTGAATAATGTTGACCAATTAAGTAAATTTTCTGAAGCTGAATAATAATTATTGAATGTTTATTAACCATAATCTACAAAAACAACAACTGTGCGCCCTTGAGGTAGCGTTACATATTAGTACGTCTTCCACTGGTCGGTAAGCAATCAACATAAACCAAATGTTGCAAGATCATGCGCATAAAAATTCCACACCGAACTGCGCTGCAGACGGGAACCTTACTGTAGCGAACTTAGTTTTCTTCACAGGGTCTTACAGTACTCAGTTTAATGTCGATTGCTTACTGACCCGTAGGGTGAAAGGCTTAGTCACGAGTCACGAGGCAATAAAACATATGGTTGTAATGTGCGCAATTAATGGTTTTGAATAAACCTTCAAAGTCAAAAAGGTACCTAAATTTATTAGAAAGAGTTTTTTTTTAATACTAACAAACCGTTACCTACCTTAATTTAACGAACTTTACTTTCCGTTCCGTTTCCGGTTCAAGATGGTGGCCGTTTTAATGGTTCAATAAAAAAAAATAAAAATCGAAATGTGAATTCGTCGAGTTTATTTGGACTTTCTTACTAGAATTTTTATTCAATATACCTACCTACCCGAAGAAAGTTTGAAAAAATAATTGTTATTGAGATAGTGACGTTTCTTTGGACAGATTGTATAATTCTTAAATTGAAATTTAAAAAAACATTTACATAAAATATATGGTTTATAATAAAGTAGGTAAGTATTTAAGAACCTTCTAACAAATCTTGAAATTTTTGTTTTGAATTATTAAATAATAAAAAAACAGAGTTTTTCTACTATAATATTATATATTTTTATTAATAGATTATGTAATTAAAAATACGCAGTTCTTTTACTTTTTGTTTGACTGAGGATTGAACCTTCATCCCCAGGGACTGACTTAAAATTAGTGAACCGCGCTATCACTTGAGCCAAATCAATAATAAATAATAATTGCTGTAAATTTCTATAATGTCATCCAATTTCAGAGAAATGAATGTCTGCGCGTGTGTTTGCGTGATTGTCACTAAAAGTCGATAGAACGCATTGTCACCGACAACGAGTCTATCTGCCGAATTTCAGCTCGATTGGATGTCGGGAAGTGGTTTCATTTCAACTTCATTCATGGATATTCAAGAAAACATAAGTGAAATTCAAATAGGTGTATATAAAAAGAGAGAATTAGAAACAAACTTCTTTGGACTATTTAGAAAGACTTAATGTGATAGGAAATAAAAATAGGAATAATATATATTTTTTAAATCTTTTAAATTCGAGGCTGGCAGGACACAGATCATATATTCGTTTCCAGATGTGTGTAGGTAAGTAGAAAACAGGCAATTTTTGAGTTATTGCTTTTTTATATAAAAATCAAATTTAATAATGTTATTATTAAGTTCTGCGAGTTGTTTTTTTTATGTTGTGACAGCTGTTTCGGCGTTCAACGCCATTTTCAAACTGTGGCTAGGCCACGTTAGGATTATTCGTTCGTTTATTTAGATCCTAATATAACATTATTCTTCTGTATAAATAAAAATGCAAGGAACACGTCCTTACAGGATAATTTCGGAGAATTTGAACAATTCATCAAATTTCAACGTTCATTTTCGGGTTCTGTGAAAGTCCTATTCAAGTTCTGTTATTATATCATTATAGGCTAGTTGCTTGACAGAACTGAAATAATAACAGAATTAGAAAAAATCTTTCACAGAACTTGAAAATTAACTTTGATATTTTAAAAATTATTCAAATTCTCCGAAAAAACCTGTCCTAAATGTTCGCTTGTTAAAAATCTAAAATCTCCGAAAGTTCATTACCTATTGCTTTAATATTTTGCATTTTTAAAAAATTGCATTCGAATACGCGTTTGAGTTGTATACCTATATTAGATGTCACCTGTAACAGGTAAAAAGGTGCTTTCTTTGAAAAACAGTGCCAACAGTGACATAAAAGCAATACGCGCTATTGTTTCTCGATTTGCACAGACAGACTGAGCCACAGCAACGCGTGGCGGGGTACAGCTAGTTATTAATAAAGTAAGGAAAATTATTTATTCCCCACTTCTCAGTATGTTCGGAAGACCTAAACAATAGAACACTTAATAAGCCAATATCAGTCATTATTAAAAAAAATAATAAAACACAGCCATTTAATGTGGGGAAAACAGATTTCAAAGTACCCCACAGAATAGAGAATCTATTGTCAATTTTACTTACTAAATCATTTATTTTAGACATCATACAAATTGAAATTCAAATATAATCGTATAAATAAGTCGTCTTAACGCGGTCTATCCACACTTTGAAAATGGCCTTGAACGCCGAAACAGCTGTCGCAACGAATAAAATACTTGCAGACCTTAATAATAACATTATTAAAATTGATTCTCATTAAATCAAAAACACAAAAACGGAGTTTACAAAAAACACAAAAACAATTAACCCCTCCAGCGTTTTGGGGTCATATATGACCGGGCGTAGATATTTTATAAAAGTATTTTTATCTTTTTTTCTATCATGCGGAAATACGTATTTCTAACGTAAGAAAGATAAATAATATTTCATTCCAGTATTTCTTAAATATTTTATTTTATTTTTATTTTTTTAAAAAAGATACACGAATTACATTACACAATATAAAACATAGATATTGACGACGCAAAATTATTTGACGAGTGGGTAAATTTAAAGGCTTTTAGTCAAAACCTAACTGAACAAGATAAGCTTTTAAATTCAAATCAACTTTGGGTAGAATTTTTTAAAACACCAAATGCAAATTTATATTCGGAAATGCTGAAAATTGCACAGTATTTTTTTTGCATTCCGGCTAATGCATAATGCCAACGTGGAGAGAATATTCTCATTAATTTCACAACAATGGACAAAATATAGAAATTTACTAAACGTAGAAACAATCTCGTCAGTAATTAAAATTAAATTCAATTTCCAAGAATACAGCTGCATTGATTTTTACAAATTCCTTTTAAAAAGGGAAGATATTCTAAAAACTATCGGAAAGAGTGATAAATACAAACAAACTGAAAAGTAAAAAAGGCAAGAGGCTGAGGAAAAAGCTAGATAATCAAATAATGTACTTACAAGTGCTATAATTTCTATTCAATTTTGTAGTTAAAGTTGTGATTGTTTTTATTACGTAAAAGAAACGTAGAATTTTTATTATTTCATAGATTTCTTAAAATTACAATTGTTATGTGTTTTTTACAACCATACTAGGCTAATGCCCGTGTTAAAGTAATATGGCTGTTGATTAAAATTTAAGGTGATATAAATGAGAATAGTTTTGGATATTTTATGTTTTGAAAAATTTATAATGTAACTTACATTCCAGTAAGTCTAAACTTTAAAAAGGGTCAGTTTTGTTGCTTAAGATTTAAGAAGACTGCATTTAGTTCATATTATGTTAAGAGGTATTTTGTTGTGTAAATGGCTGCTGATACAAATTTAAAGAAGATAATTATTATTCAGCTAAAAGAGTTACCTCAAAAATTGTAAGACTGAATACTAAAATGGTCTCAGTATTTTTAAGATTTTTGTTTAAAAAAATAATTGAATTTTGTTAAATTTAATATTTTAATAAGGTTTAGTTTTCATAACAGAGTATATTAATAATTTTTGTTTTATTTTAAGAATGAAAAAATTCTAACTGATTATGAAAACAATGTGTAACAAACTGTAATAAGATTCTGTTTTGTTAGGTACATTTAAAGTGATGATAAATGATGACAAAATTCAATCTTAAGGTCTGAAAATAAATAAAAAGGTGATTTATGACATTTTAAACTGTTTTTATTACACTGACTGTGTTTAAAAAAACCTGTTGACATGTCCGGGTTATGGGCTCTAAAATCCGGGGTTTTCACGCCTCTTGTCCTGGTTGCCAAATGTTAGAGATGGCAACCCTAGTTGCAAATGACCATTTTGCAAAACAACTTGAATTTTTTCAAAATTATTAGTATTTTAAACTTAAACGTAGCCGTCTAACGCTTAGGAATGTCAATTTATAGACAGATGCGCAAGTCCTGCCATCATATAACGATTCCCCATTATATTTCGTGTCAATATCTGTATCAACGGCGCAACCGTGCTCGGGATATTGGTACAAAATCGTCGGAAGGCAAGTCCATCGATCCGATATTGTTAAGTTATCAATTTGATCGTACACCCTTTAAGGACCAAGTCAACGCAATCAGTGAACAACGACATTTTCACATTCAAGCTGCCCATCTATCGTAAATAAAATTAAACGCCATGTACATAATAAATTTCTTACGAAACTGATGACAAAAAATTCCAAATATTTAAGTTTTCGCGTTAGGCCAAACTCGTGCATTCTATCTCAACGGTTAATATGAAAACATTGTATCTATGTTTATAACTTATTATTTTAATTACGACTTAGTACTAGAGATAAGAGTGTGTACCATTTGCAATAATGATTAGAACATGTACACAATCAAGATTGCAATGTTCCAACCGCAGTAGTGAGAGTGAAGTAATTGGGAAATTGACTTGTGTTCGAAAAATCTCGGATTACTTCTGTCAATGTAATTGCAGAAAAGTAGAATAAATAGAAATAACGCCCTTCAGTAATTTCAACACATTTGTTCTGTTTGCAATGTTTTCTGTGTGTTTCAAATGCGCTATATACAACATTTTTTTTAATTTTCCGTAAAAAAAAGACTGTTTTAGAAACTAGATAAAATTATCTTTCCGGTGTATGTATTTAAAATAAACATTATTATTTCTAAATAATAAAATTTTAATGTCAAACGTGAAAAATGTTGTCAAAAACGCTAACTTTTATATATTTTTACTCCAATGGTAGAAAAATTGAGAGAACTGGATATTTCGAAAATACATTAATTTTGTTTGGGGAATTTGTAAGAAAACTGTATCTTCACTTTTATCTCGTTCATATAATAAAAAATAATAATTTTTTAAAGTTAAGCCGATTGCTACGATGGCGGCGCTAAATTTGATTTATTCATTTTGGCTATTTTAGGATTTTATTATAAATGCTGTTGAAATGAGATCCCTGAGGCGTATGTGTGGTAAAACCATGTTTGATCGTGTGAGGAATGTGGAGATCCGCAAAGAGTGCAAGGCTGATGTAAGCGTAATGAGTAAGATTAAGAAAGGGACGCTTAGATGGTTTGGGCATGTAGAGCGAATGAGCGAAGATAGGAGTGTAAGGAGGATATATGATGCAAATGTGAATGGTAGCAGAAGTCGGGGACGCCCGAGGAAGACATGGCACGATCAAGTGAATCAGATACTCGAGTCGGGCCATGTCAAGAGTCAGAATAATAGAAGAGTTTGTATGAGACGATGTATGAATGTGAATGAGGCAAGGAGTGTGTGCCAAGACCGAGTTGTTTGGCGGTCCGTCCTCTCTGCCTACCCCTGCGGGGAAACGGCGTGATGGTTAGTTAGTTAGTTAGTTAATGACATCCAGTATAAATATTATATTATTTGATATTTAAATGGCGAATTTCCCAATAACTATAAAAGAGCAATTATAACCCCCATTTATAAAACAGACTGTCGTAAAGATCCACAAAATTATCGCCCGATTTCACTTCTATCGAATATATCAAAAAATTGTAAAAAAACAAATTTGGACATTCTTAGAAGAAAATAAAATAATTAATTATAACCAATTCGGATTCAAATAAAATACAAGTACTCACGACGACTTCGGCCCTAGATTCCGATAAAAAATGTCTTGGCATATTTATAGACCTTAAAAAAGCTTTCGACAGCATATCACATAAAAAAATAATAAATAAATTAAAATCAGTAGGGATTAGTCGAAAAGTCTTAGCATGGATAACTAGTTATTTACATAAAAGACCTCAACAAGTAAAATTACTCAATCAAGTCAGTGATTAAATAAAAGCGACTTTTCAATACCCCAAGGCACGGTTTTGGGACCATTGTTATTTATTATATATGTCAATGATATATTCAATATTTCCAAATATGGAGACATTGTCTCTTACGCTGACGATACAGTCCTACTACTAAAAGCAAACACCTGGTCTGAATTAAATAACATGGCAAATACAGATATCAATGAACTTAAATTATGGTTTGATGAAAACCTGTTGACTTTAAATTCTAAAAAAACTTATTATTTACCATTTTTCATTAAAAAACAAGAAACACCTAAAGAAATAAACATAATTATCCACTCTGTGAAAAACACAGAAAACCACAAATGCAATATGTTATGTACCTACAAACATAGAAAGCAAGACCGATATTAAGTACCTAGGCATAACAATAGACCAGCGCTTAAAATAGTCCCCACATATAAATATTCTGAACGACAGAATAAGGAAACTAACATATATATTTAGATGTTTAAGAGATATTTTAAACGAAAAATTACTCAGAACCACATACTTCGCTTTCTGTCAATCAATTATACAATACGGCATTATAGGCTGGGGCGGTACATATAAAAATCAAACACAAACAATTTACATATCACAAAAACTAATAATAAAAACCATATTAAAAAAACCCTATTCATGTTCGTCCGAACTTTTATTCAAACAATTTAAGGTCAGAAAATTAAGTGCATTATAGTTCTATCATGCAACATTACAAATTTATAAAAACAATATTCAAAATAAAATTGCACCCTTCAAAAATAACATAAATCTTCGACAAACGTCCATACTTCCTACTCCTAAATGTAAAAAAAACAATAGGACAGTTCAACCATGAATATCTCGGAGTTAATTTTTTTAACTCATTACCAGAAAAAATTAGAAACATGAATGCAAATATAAACGAATTCAAAAGCCACCTTAAAAAGTATTCCGAACAGTTGGACTGAATCATATCAAATATAAACCAATATAACAACACCCCCCATACACACAAGCCCTGCTTATTTATGGGGGTACATCAAATACTTATATTATATTATGTAATTAATAACTGTTTTATATTGTGTAATGTAATTCGTGTATCTTTTTTAAAAAAATAAAAATAAAATAAAATATTTAAGAAATACTGGAATGAAATATTATTTATCTTTCTTACGTTAGAAATACGTATTTCCGCATGATAGAAAAAAAGATAAAAATACTTTTATAAAATATCTACGCCCGGTCATATATACGTCCATACTTCCTACAGGAGTAGGAAGTATGGACGTTTGTCGAAGATTTATGTTATTTTTGAAGGGTGCAATTTTATTTTGAATATTGTTTTTATAAATTTGTAATGTTGCATGATAGAACTATAATGCACTTAATTTTCTGACCTTAAATTGTTTGAATAAAAGTTCGGACGAACATGAATAGGGTTTTTTTAATATGGTTTTTATTATTAGTTTTTGTGATATGTAAATTGTTTGTGTTTGATTTTTATATGTACCGCCCCAGCCTATAATGCCGTATTGTATAATTGATTGACAGAAAGCGAAGTATGTGGTTCTGAGTAATTTTTCGTTTAAAATATCTCTTAAACATCTAAATATATATGTTAGTTTCCTTATTCTGTCGTTCAGAATATTTATATGTGGGGACTATTTTAAGCGCTGGTCTATTGTTATGCCTAGGTACTTAATATCGGTCTTGCTTTCTATGTTTGTAGGTACATAACATATTGCATTTGTGGTTTTCTGTGTTTTTCACAGAGTGGATAATTATGTTTATTTCTTTAGGTGTTTCTTGTTTTTTAATGAAAAATGGTAAATAATAAGTTTTTTTAGAATTTAAAGTCAACAGGTTTTCATCAAACCATAATTTAAGTTCATTGATATCTGTATTTGCCATGTTATTTAATTCAGACCAGGTGTTTGCTTTTAGTAGTAGGACTGTATCGTCAGCGTAAGAGACAATGTCTCCATATTTGGAAATATTGAATATATCATTGACATATATAATAAATAACAATGGTCCCAAAACCGTGCCTTGGGGTATTGAAAAGTCGCTTTTATTTAATCACTGACTTGATTGAGTAATTTTACTTGTTGAGGTCTTTTATGTAAATAACTAGTTATCCATGCTAAGACTTTTCGACTAATCCCTACTGATTTTAATTTATTTATTATTTTTTTATGTGATATGCTGTCGAAAGCTTTTTTAAGGTCTATAAATATGCCAAGACATTTTTTATCGGAATCTAGGGCCGAAGTCGTCGTGAGTACTTGTATTTTATTTGAATCCGAATTGGTTATAATTAATTATTTTATTTTCTTCTAAGAATGTCCAAATTTGTTTTTTTACAATTTTTTGATATATTCGATAGAAGTGAAATCGGGCGATAATTTTGTGGATCTTTACGACAGTCTGTTTTATAAATGGGGGTTATAATTGCTCTTTTATAGTTATTGGGAAATTCGCCATTTAAATATCAAATAATATAATATTTATACTGGATGTCATTAACTAACTAACTAACTAACCATCACGCCGTTTCCCCGCAGGGGTAGGCAGAGAGGACGGACCGCCAAACAACTCGGTCTTGGCACACACTCCTTGCCTCATTCACATTCATACATCGTCTCATACAAACTCTTCTATTATTCTGACTCTTGACATGGCCCGACTCGAGTATCTGATTCACTTGATCGTGCCATGTCTTCCTCGGGCGTCCCCGACTTCTGCTACCATTCACATTTGCATCATATATCCTCCTTACACTCCTATCTTCGCTCATTCGCTCTACATGCCCAAACCATCTAAGCGTCCCTTTCTTAATCTTACTCATTACGCTTACATCAGCCTTGCACTCTTTGCGGATCTCCACATTCCTCACACGATCAAACATGGTTTTACCACACATACGCCTCAGGGATCTCATTTCAACAGCATTTATAATAAAATCCTAAAATAGCCAAAATGAATAAATCAAATTTAGCGCCGCCATCGTAGCAATCGGCTTAACTTTAAAAAATTATTATTTTTTATTATATGAACGAGATAAAAGTGAAGATACAGTTTTCTTACAAATTCCCCAAACAAAATTAATGTATTTTCGAAATATCCAGTTCTCTCAATTTTTCTACCATTGGAGTAAAAATATATAAAAGTTAGCGTTTTTGACAACATTTTTCACGTTTGACATTAAAATTTTATTATTTAGAAATAATAATGTTTATTTTAAATACATACACCGGAAAGATAATTTTATCTAGTTTCTAAAACAGTCTTTTTTTTACGGAAAATTAAAAAAAATGTTGTATATAGCGCATTTGAAACACACAGAAAACATTGCAAACAGAACAAATGTGTTGAAATTACTGAAGGGCGTTATTTCTATTTATTCTACTTTTCTGCAATTACATTGACAGAAGTAATCCGAGATTTTTCGAACACAAGTCAATTTCCCAATTACTTCACTCTCACTACTGCGGTTGGAACATTGCAATCTTGATTGTGTACATGTTCTAATCATTATTGCAAATGGTACACACTCTTATCTCTAGTACTAAGTCGTAATTAAAATAATAAGTTATAAACATAGATACAATGTTTTCATATTAACCGTTGAGATAGAATGCACGAGTTTGGCCTAACGCGAAAACTTAAATATTTGGAATTTTTTGTCATCAGTTTCGTAAGAAATTTATTATGTACATGGCGTTTAATTTTATTTACGATAGATGGGCAGCTTGAATGTGAAAATGTCGTTGTTCACTGATTGCGTTGACTTGGTCCTTAAAGGGTGTACGATCAAATTGATAACTTAACAATATCGGATCGATGGACTTGCCTTCCGACGATTTTGTACCAATATCCCGAGCACGGTTGCGCCGTTGATACAGATATTGACACGAAATATAATGGGGAATCGTTATATGATGGCAGGACTTGCGCATCTGTCTATAAATTGACATTCCTAAGCGTTAGACGGCTACGTTTAAGTTTAAAATACTAATAATTTTGAAAAAATTCAAGTTGTTTTGCAAAATGGTCATTTGCAACTAGGGTTGCCATCTCTAACATTTGGCAACCAGGACAAGAGGCGTGAAAACCCCGGATTTTAGAGCCCATAACCCGGACATGTCAACAGGTTTTTTTAAACACAGTCAGTGTAATAAAAACAGTTTAAAATGTCATAAATCACCTTTTTATTTATTTTCAGACCTTAAGATTGAATTTTGTCATCATTTATCATCACTTTAAATGTACCTAACAAAACAGAATCTTATTACAGTTTGTTACACATTGTTTTCATAATCAGTTAGAATTTTTTCATTCTTAAAATAAAACAAAAATTATTAATATACTCTGTTATGAAAACTAAACCTTATTAAAATATTAAATTTAACAAAATTCAATTATTTTTTTAAACAAAAATCTTAAAAATACTGAGACCATTTTAGTATTCAGTCTTACAATTTTTGAGGTAACTCTTTTAGCTGAATAATAATTATCTTCTTTAAATTTGTATCAGCAGCCATTTACACAACAAAATACCTCTTAACATAATATGAACTAAATGCAGTCTTCTTAAATCTTAAGCAACAAAACTGACCCTTTTTAAAGTTTAGACTTACTGGAATGTAAGTTACATTATAAATTTTTCAAAACATAAAATATCCAAAACTATTCTCATTTATATCACCTTAAATTTTAATCAACAGCCATATTACTTTAACACGGGCATTAGCCTAGTATGGTTGTAAAAAACACATAACAATTGTAATTTTAAGAAATCTATGAAATAATAAAAATTCTACGTTTCTTTTACGTAATAAAAACAATCACAACTTTAACTACAAAATTGAATAGAAATTATAGCACTTGTAAGTACATTATTTGATTATCTAGCTTTTTCCTCAGCCTCTTGCCTTTTTTACTTTTCAGTTTGTTTGTATTTATCACTCTTTCCGATAGTTTTTAGAATATCTTCCCTTTTTAAAAGGAATTTGTAAAAATCAATGCAGCTGTATTCTTGGAAATTGAATTTAATTTTAATTACTGACGAGATTGTTTCTACGTTTAGTAAATTTCTATATTTTGTCCATTGTTGTGAAATTAATGAGAATATTCTCTCCACGTTGGCATTATGCATTAGCCGGAATGCAAAAAAAATACTGTGCAATTTTCAGCATTTCCGAATATAAATTTGCATTTGGTGTTTTAAAAAATTCTACCCAAAGTTGATTTGAATTTAAAAGCTTATCTTGTTCAGTTAGGTTTTGACTAAAAGCCTTTAAATTTACCCACTCGTCAAATAATTTTGCGTCGTCAATATCTATGTTTTTGTCTTTTAAATAAAGAACAGTGTCTTCAATGAGAGTCCATTCTGTGTTGTTATTACTTTTTTGGCAAAAACATCCAGTCAAATTTCTCAAATTGTTTTGACGGTTGCATCCATTCTTCAATGTACGTTTTGATTTCCTTGTAGAAGTCATGCGAGCATTTTATAAACTCTTGTTTCGTGTTTTCATCTTTATTTATAATACTCTGAACATTCAACGGCACGAAACTTTCCTTAATTCGGTCATCTAAGCTTTTTGTTATGGATGCAAGTATGCTTCTGGTTTCAAGGACTGAATTATCACTTCTCTCTAATTTCTGTATTTTTGAGTGAACGGTGTGCATAATTGAGTGTATGAGAAATAAGTATACCTCCGAGAGAGGATTTTCAAAAAACTGTTTAATTAAAACAGGTGGCCTTTCTATGCTTTCAAAATAATCTTTTAATGGACGGTAGAGCTTCAGGAGTCGCTCGACAGCTGGAAACAGGCTTAGCCAACGCGTCTTGGAATGATACAGAAGCTGTTTATATTCGACCTCAGCTGTTTCACAGAATTCTTTAAGAGCTTCGGTTCGTACTGTATAAGTGGCAAAAAAATTATAAATTTTTAAGATGATGGATTTCACGTCTACTGGCAGAAAATCACATCCGTGGTGTACTGCGTTGTTAATGACATGGCCAGAGCATCCCACACCAACCATGTTTGGGTTTAGATTTTCTTTCAGCTTGTGGAAAACATTGTTGGTTCCATTTCGTTCTATTCCACCGAAGTTTGTATTGCAATTATCTCCAGCAAAATCAATACATTTAGTCAAGAGGTCATGCTGGCCGGCCCAAGACTTTAAACCCGGACTACAAATGAAACCCCGCCCGGACGCTCCCCGGACGCCTTCTAAACTAGGACAAATCCGGGGAAACCCGGACGGATGGCAACCCTATTTGCAACCAACGTAGATGAACAGGGGATTATTATGTCATCTGTACAGATGAACATGGATAGTCTAAGACCCCAAAAAACAAAAGCAGGTATTCCTAGACAGCGTATGAAATGGACGAACGATGTCAATATGTTCATTGTTCGTTCATATTTGTAAGTAACCAAACTAGAAACAGATATGTTGTTATACAGGAAAAAATTACATTTTTATTTTCTTATTTTTTTGTAACATGGAGATATAATGATATCCTCACTGGGATCTCCCGTGCTGAGGATTCCATTTACATATTATTAAAATTTAGTAGTATCAATAGTATAGAGTAAATACATTAAATAGTGTTTTTTTTTGTTCAGTTGAGAGGTTCCAAGTGAGTGGTTTATTTGTGGGTTTCAGTTTTAGTCTGCATTTGGTGTCAGTATATTATCTATTTCTGATCTCCCTATGTTTTGGGTCCAACTTTTTATTTGAAATTTAAATGTTAAAATATTTTTTTGTGAATTTTGAATGAGAGTGGGATTTTACTGTTTTTTTTTTAGTTTAGTACCATGGTATAGGAAGCTTTTTTTGCCCAAATGTTGTATTTGTAGTTGGTTTTTGGAATATTTTTGACCCTGAGTTCTAGTGTTTATAATATGTTTGTTATTTCTTGTTTTTTGTATTGATGAATGTAAAGGAGGATTGTTTTAGAACAGAGTTGTTTAAGTGACATGATGTTGAGTTTGTTGAAGATTTCGTCAGTGTTAGTTCTTTTAGGGACTTTCAGAATAATTTTCACTATGGCTTTTTGGGTTTTTGAGGGATTTTAGGATATTGTCATTTGCACTGCCCCATTCGATAATACCGTATTCTAAGAGAGATTGGCAAATAGCCATGTAGATCTTTACTATTTTTTTACTGAGGACATTCCTGATGGTTTTGAAGAAATATCTTAGATTTTTTGGTTTTATTATTTAAATAGTTAATATGTTCAGACCATTTTAAATTTTGATAAATTTTTACACCTAGATAAATTACATGGTCAACGTTTACCAATGAGGGACAATTATTAAAATCCCCAAGGAGCAATGAATTTTTAAGTGTCTTCTGATTTTTAAATGTTTCTGTCCAATTATTCTCATTTATTAGAAGAACCGAATCATCCGCAAAACTTATGATTTCGCCTTCACATTCTGTTGTGTTCCCACAAACTGTTCTCCAACTCGTCGTGGAAGGAGATTTTAGAGAAGTTCTTTATATTAAATCACGGATTTATTCAATACTTTGCGTATTAAAAGAGTGACTTTAATGGTCGATCTAACTAGCAGCTGGCTAAATGAGATCTGCAAACACCAAGTTTGTCTGGAAGCAGCCTAACTGGCCTTAGCGACTACTGACTACTAGCTGCCATCTTGCGGACTTCCAAGCAAGCTCTTTGCACTGCCGTCTATGAGAGAATCTGTGAAGCTCTTAGCTAATTCACTTCCTAACACATTATATGCGGCAAAGGTCATTAATGTAAATTAAGAAGAGGATTTTACCCATTATACTTCCTTGAGTCACCCCGAATTTGATGTATATAAACTCGCTGGTTATGTTGTTATTGTTTACCGTTTGCTTTCTATTTTTCATATAACTTAAAAATTCAGTTCATTATCAATTATCAGTAATCCCTATGTTTTATAGTTTTTTTAAAAGATGTGAGTGATTTATTGTATCGATGGCTTTAGAAAGGTCGAGGAATACGCCAATGCATTTTATGCGAGTCTGGAGGATTTTTTAATATATTCAATTACTAACGGCCGTTGTTACCAACTTTTCGAATGATCAATCTCAGGCTCCGATGAGTCAGTAACGTTCGATTCGCCTGTATTATGTTTGGTTTAAAGTTAAAGACACGTCGGACAAACTTTTCTAATGAATAGAGCGCCAAAGCATGATATATCTATCATGCTATGTCTGTCCGACGCGTCGCCAGCTCCTTTCGGATCATGAAAGACTTACCTCTCGGGCGGTGGGCACTGCTGTCATGCTATTATGTCACAGGGTGATGTGATGATTAAATAAAACAGTTTAATTGTTTAAATTGCACACTGATTATATATTTAACTGTCTGATCATATCAATATTTAAATTAAGACACTCACCCGAGATCGACCGTGTTATGAGCTACTCTGACTATCTAAACTTGGCTAGGTATTCTTGATGATGGGAAATCCATGACGGTGAGGAATGCATCGGTACGATCCGAGGCAAGTCGGATGCCTCTCATCCCTCCTCCGGAATATTCTGCTGTTGCGCGCTGGTCCTCTCGTGTGTTAGGCACCAATCGACATCCGCCCACAGATTTGCTCGGCGAGATTAATTAAGGCTCGGCCCAGAATATTAATAACTTGCCTGCACAAGGCCCAGGATGATGAATTTATATCCGCGACCACGGTCAACCCAGAGATGGCTCCGATTAATTGTCGATTACCATCTACCGACATGCTGATCAAAATGTCGCCGTTATGGTTTTAAAATGTGAATCACGCACTTTCTCGATAACTCCAATATCATGTTGGATATATAAAATAACAAACCCATCAGGGTAAAAATCTATCGATTCACGATTGACTGTGTTACATTCCGTAATCCGGTTTTTAAATTAATAATCTCTGCGACTGTCGTTACCGAACCGGGGTCCCGCCGGCTCTCTAACAAGAGTGAGGAAACGGCCCCCCCCCCCCTTTCTCCTGACCGCTCATCTCTGTGTTGCCTGTCAAGAATCATAATTAATTTATTACCCTTTCGAAATTAGCCTACCTGAGCCTACTTGAGTTTATGAAATAATATTTCATAACACCTGTTTCCAACCATCTTTGACTTTGATTATCTAAAGTGGCCCCGCCCACTTTCATACACAATAAAATAACATCGAAGTAAAAACTTTCAATGTTATATTAATATTGACGAAATAATTATTGCATTTATTATTGATGCCTATATATTTTTTAAATAGTGTAATATATAAACCCTTATTTTATATATATTTAAACAAACGTATGTAATATGTTAAAAATAAAGTGTTAGCCTGACTTTAATGCCACCGTGTCCTGGCGTCGCGAATATTTTTCACTCTGTCGACACTTTTTATAACTAGTTATGTACTGAGGCAAGCTTCCTTGGCTTCCTTAAGTTGATCGCTAAACCTTTCCGTTGGAAAGAGCGTGGTTGTGCGTTTGAGCAGTGGTGAGCCAAAAATTCGGCTCAACAGTTGATCAGTAAAATTGGGAACAGCGGCCGTAGATTTTTTCTGAACCAAATTTTTTTTTTGATAATTTGTTTTGGAATTTGTGACTTTAAATGTATCTTCTGGTGACATCGTAACGCCTGCGAGCTCAGCGATCCGCGTAACAGTATGGGCTGGGGGTATGTTGTCCTGTAGTTTTAGACCGCTTATTTCAATACTTTAATAGGGAGGCACTCATATTTTGCTGATTCACTGTGTAGTTAAATTAATCAAATAGTTGTGTATTTATTAATTTCACTAAGACACAAGACTGATTTAATGCACTAAATTATGTATTACAATAGAAATTATTGGGTTGTTTTGAAAAGTTTCCTTTGGCAATAACACCAGGTAAATTTTAAAAAGTTTCTAGTATTTTCCTGAAAAATAACTAACTTAATTTTGTATTTTAATACTTTCACTGAGACTCTAGACTGATTTATTGCGCTAAATTATGTTCTTTTTTAATGAAAATTATTAGGTTATTTTTGAAGTGACAGTTCAAGTTTCAGGATAATTACTTTTAGGTTTTACACCTATTTAATAACTTCAATTGATTTAATATTAACACAGAGACACCACATTGCTTTTATTGTTAATTTAATAAAGGTTGTGTCTGGTAATATGTAGATTTAACTAGGTTTCTCAGTATTTTATTGCAGGGCTGTAGATGTTATTGTGCAGTAATATTGTTGACAAATTGACAATGTTGAATTGATATACTAACTTTAATATAGGTACATTGGCAGTCCGCGTGTACTTTTTGACACTAAAAGGGGAGTTGATTAGTTCATGAGGTCTTCAGTCATTTATAACTAACAAACTAACTAACACCTTGGAGGCGGCTTCTCTAGACCACCCTCTCCCCATCCCCATTATATGCGTCACTTATATCTCTGTAATTCTGTTTCCTTCACAATTTGACCCCTGACCAAGACAAACAAAAACAGAAAAAAACTGTACAAATTGCATAACACCACAGCTCACAGTTCGGGAGTTTTTCTGCCCAAGCACACTGATATTCTGGTTTATAAATAATTATTTTATTTCCAAGTGATTTTTTGGTTTGTTTGTCTTTAATTTAAAAAATATCAGCGGACATAAAAACGACAGCTACATTTTTTTTACTCCAAATAAACTCAGTAATCACTGGTTAAAGTTTATCGGATACGACTTGATACACCATGTATATAAATGTGTATCTTATATATAAAACTAAACCACTATTGAGATTACAGGCGATGCATAAATGATTTGCATTAATTAAAAATCTTAGGAAATATGATGAAATTTTACAAAATCAGTAAACCGATTTTCCTCAAGTAATTTGTCATTGCAGGGCCTACGTAGTTTGGTTTATATCGCGATAGAACCCAACATACATAAATTAACTTTTGAATACCCGGGCCAGTGCGAAATTCAAAGAATTTTAAACCGGTTTGCATAAAACCACATAAGTGATACCTGATTCGCGTGTTTGGCAACGATAATGTTACCTGTTACCTATTATAGCTACCTGTAAAGCCCCATTCACACGAGGAGTTTTTCTGAGTAATCTAAAGTAAAGTTTATTTTAGTCGCTATAAGCGTCTGTCTATTTAGATATGGTTTTCACTATCATTTAGAGAATTTATTCCGGAAGGTTGGTATATATAAAAACGGTTTTCCAATAAGACGTGTTATTTTGATATTCAATCGTAAAAGATCAATGGTTTCGTTGCTTGTGTGGCACGTAGCGCCGTCTTTTTGAAAGTAAACGTTGTCCAGATCAATACCATCCAATTCCGGCCATAAAAAATCATTAATCATCTCTCGATAGCGCAATCCATTCACCGTAACTGTTGCTCCAGCCTCATTTTTGAAAAAGTAAGGTCCAACGACTCCGCCGGACCATAAACCGCACCAAACAGTCGCACGCTGAGGATAGAGAGGCCTTTCAACAATAACTCTTGGGTTTTCCGAGCCCCAGATGCGACAATTTTGCTTGTTGACGAAGCCACCGAGGTGGAAATGGGCCTTATCACTCAAGATGATTTGCATTTGATTCACTCAAAGTAACATCTACAGAAATAGCGGGCTATTCACAATAACACCTCTTATTGGAAAACCGTGTACATGCATATAATATTTATAGAAAGTAGATAAAAGTCGATATTTTTAATCAAGTCGTAAAAACATATTTTCGGGTGCTAACATTGCTAAAGCTGGCTAAACCTTGTGAGATACATCAAAATAATAAAAAGACCTACAGAAAAGTCTTCGAAGGTATATGTCTATCTCTTACGGATAACTCCCAGCAACGCCAGTTACACGTCAACAAGTGCAATATAAATGGAAAACATGCGCGTAAGTAGGGAATCGCAGCTCAGCGAGATATACGGCCGTTGTTCCCAACTTTTCGAAGGATCAATCTCAGACTCCGATCAGCCAAGTATTTTGTTCAATAACATTCGATTCGCCTGTTTCCAAAAAGTTTTACCATTGATTATCCTAAGTGGCCCCGCCCACTTTCATAGACAATAAAATGACATCAAAGTAAAAACTTTCAATGTTTAATTAAAATTGATGAATTAATTATTGTGTTTATTATTAATGCATTTATTTTTTTTTACATAAACCGATATTTTATATATTATTTACCTGGCGTATGTAATAGGTTAAAAATAAAGTATGTGCTTGACTTTAATGTCATCGTGTCTTGGCGTCGCGAATATTTTTCACTCTGTCGACACTTTTCATAAGTAGTCATTTACTGAGGCAAGCTTAATCCAGTAGTTTGCCTTCCTTAAATTGGTAGATCGCTCAGTCGTCACCTTTCCGTTGGAAAGAGCGTAGTTGTGCTCTTGAGCAGTGTTGAGTCAAAATTTCGGCTTAACTGTTGATCAGTAGCATTGGGAACAGCGGCCGTTAAACTTACTTTATGAGGCGGCTCCCTTATGAGCCGGTAAGGAAACGCCACGTAATGAATCGAGTGTTGTAAAACCATGCGCAGAAAAGTCCCACAACGGACTGCACTGTAAACCGTTACCTTAATTTAGCGAACTTTTCTGCGCAGGGTCTTACAGCACTGGGTGTATGACGATTCATATTGTTATATTATTTGAAAGGGGACGAGCCTTTTTTAAAGAATACATGAGTTCCTAACTTTTAAACCATTATAATAAAATTAACCATGTATCTATATATGTATGTATATATGTGAATACACATTACGTTTGTGTGTGTTCATATATAGATGTATATGAATGTATTTATATATGCATTTATGTATGTCTGTGTATGTATTTATATATGCATTTATGTGTGTCTGTGTATGTATGTATATGTGTGCATGTCTGTGTATATGCATGTATGCATATATATATGCATAGATTGTATGTATGTATGTATATATATATGTATATGTGTATATATGTGTATGTATGTGTATATATATGTATATGTATATGTATATATATATTTATAAAAAACATATATTTTGAATTTATAGAATTACCTATGACTACCACAACACGGGCATAAGCCTAGTGTGGGAGTTATGAAGTATACAAAAATTGTAATACATAAAATTTACTGAATAATAAAAAAATAAAAAAAAAAAAAACCTAGTTCTACGAGTAGAAGTTTCATCTTGACAGCACAAGAAAATTTTGTACCGTATGCGGTTTGAATAGTGACAAACAATTATTTGGTCTGTAGGTAATCTTTAAACCTAACACTACGATGAAAGATGAAACATATATTCTAAAACCAATAATAAAGTGTAGGTACTCTTGACGAAGTGAGTGCCGCAGGAGCAAATAGTAAAAAATAATAATTGCCCACATTTTACTCTTAATTTTACCCTGTTTTTTTCTGGCGCCCCTCCCCAACTGATGAGTTTATCATTAAAATTGTTTATACTTAAAAAAACATGTTTTTACTTGTCACAGGTGACATCTTTATAATATAGGTAAATAAAAACGCATTCGTATTTCGAAGAAAAAAAAATGTAATTAAAACCTAAATCCAATTATCAAGAAACAATACGTATCAATGAATAAATTAAAGTTAGTTGTTAGAAAAAAAGGATAATACCTTTGTATATTAAAAAATTGTAAAAATGAGAGATCTTACAATCAAACTGAATACTACTCAGTTTTGTAAGTAAATCATGGTTTTGGTGTATTTTCGCCCATAGTACTAGCAGCAACTGTTAACCTTTCTATACTGTGGAGTGTATTTACTACACATTGTTTCTAATAACTTTAATAACTCTATAAATATAATAAATTATGTGTTCAGATTTTAGGTATTCTTCCGTTATACATTTATGCACTGAATTAAAAAATAATATTTTACATAGTTTTCAAATTCAAATCCAATTTGGTAGGCGGGAATGGGTACCGCCGCCCTGGGAACCATTTATTGGATGACCAACACCTCTGCCACAGGTCACCCCAAGTGGTTCGCTACGTTTGGTGACTTAGCAGGGGTGCCCGGGTTCATGGGTTAAGGTTTGCCCAGGTCTTGGTGGCGGGTGCGTCGGCCCACCTTCTGCGTGGCGGGCCGGTCGGGAGATGTTGGTTGAGGGAGACCCTTTACAACCGGTTACCGCTGTCCGGGCCGCTCGATAGTACAGGGGCCCGACCCTCAGGCTCACGACTAAGGGTGGGCTGCCCCATCAGCGAGTGTAAAAACCCCGCCACTGCTGTTGTGCCGGTTCGTGACCGGAGGGGACCCAGCAGCAGCGTTTGGGGCGCATTGGATGCCCTCTCCAGCCGGACTCTCCCAGCCTATCGCCTAGCACCGCAGTGGGTGGGCTGGAACCAAACGCTCATCACTCCTGGACAGCCTGAACCCCATATTCCTACCCACCCCTCACACCTTTCCATTCCAGACCTTCCTTTCACTTCATACCCTTAAAAACAAAAAAAAAACAAAAAAAAAAAAAATAAAATCATGAATATACATAAAAACAAACATAACATCTTTACAGCGGCGAGTAGCAGGCGTCCCCGGTGCGGGCCAAAACTGTTGGTAAATTTTGCCAACATTCGCGGCCTGCACACAAATTTAAATTCCGTCCATCACCATCTTTTGTCCCAACGTCCCAACCTTCTTTTCCTATCCGAAACTCAGATAGCCGAGCCGCCAGACTCCTCCTATCTGGACTGCCCGGGCTTTACCCTCGCAAGCAAATTCCGACTGAAAGGAGGAGTCTGCCTCTATAGTCGAGCTGACGTCAACTGTGTGCGACTATTGAGTCTGGAAAACTCCAGATTCGACGTAATGTGGGTGCGCGTCAATCTTGCCAGTACGGCAAGATTCTACGCATGTCTATACCGCTCACCGAACCATAGCGAATCAGACACTTCCGAGCTCTTCAAACATTTGAGCGATACTATTGATGATCTCTTGCCCCGCTACCCTTCGGCCGAGTTTGTTGTTCTGGGGGACTTCAACGTTCATAACGAACCATGGTTGAAGTTCTCAGGCCCAACGGACTCGGCTGGCCGACAGGCGGAATCCTTTGCCATTTGCTACGGATTAGAGCAATTGGTTCAGGAGCCTACAAGGGTTCCTGATGTCCAGACTCACCGCTCCAATCTGTTAGACCTATTCTTAACTACTGTGCCACACGGTTATAAGATTGACGTCACAGCGCCTCTGGGATCATCTGACCACTGCCTAGTGACGACATCAATCCCCGTTAGCCTCAGACCAACCAATGAGAGGCTGAGGAGAAAAGTGTGGCACTATAGGTCAGCAGATTGGTTCGGTATGCGGGCCCATTTCAATGCTTTTCCGTGGTCAGCTGTTTGTTTTCGGACTTCGGACCCTTCAAGATGTGCCCAGGAGATTGGTGAAGTCATCAATTCGGCGATGGATGGCTTCATACAATCGACTACTAAAGAAACTGGTGTGGGCTCAAAGCCGTGGTTCAGTCGACAATGCTCCGAAGCAGTTCGACGAAAAAACGCGGCTTACCGAGCCTACAACACATCTCGAACGCCCGAAAGCAGATCAGCATACAACAAATCGGCAAAGGAATGCAAGAGAATCATCAATAGGTCAAAATTCGAACACGACCTGCAGATCAGCAAAAAGCTGGCTGCCTGCCCGCATGGCAGCAGAGCATTCTGGTCACTTGCGGGCTCAATAGGTCGAAATTTTTGCAAACCCAGTTTGCCACCTCTTACCAGACCTGACGGCTCACTAGCAAACACCGCCACCGAAAAGGCAAACCTTTTAGGGAAAATGTTTGCGGAAAACTCGACCCTCGACGACGGGGGTGCTGTTCCGCCGTCGGTTCCTCACTGCGGCTTCTATATAAAAAGGTTAGGATCCGGCATCGGGATGTACTCCACGTCATACGGGGGCTCGATGTTAACAAAGCTAGTGGACCTGATGGAATACCTGCCCTGGTATTGCAGAGGTGTGCTGCGGAAATAGTTCCAGTTTTGACAAAGCTCTTCAAAATGTCCCTGAAGTGTGGCACTGTGCCCTCTGGTTGGAAAAAAGCGGTAATTCACCCTATTCCCAAGAAAGGTGACCGCTCCAACCCGGCCAACTACCGCCCCATAGCGATCACATCAGTTCTGTCCAAAGTGATGGAACGTGTGATCAACGACAAACTGCTCACATACCTCGAGAAGAACAAAATTATCAACGACCGTCAATACGGATTCCGGCGGAACCGCTCGTGCGGTGATCTTCTCGCGTATGTGACGCATGTTTGGGGGCGGTGCCTGGAACGTCACGGTGAGACCCAAACGGTCGCACTAGACATATCCAAGGCCTTTGACCGGGTCTGGCACCGAGGACTTGTCAACAAATTGCATTCTTACGGACTTCCCGCATCCCTGTGTACGTGGATTGCTGACTTTTTAAGGGATAGGTCGATTCAGGCGGTTGCTGACGGTTTCACCTCTTCCTCGCACTCCATAAATGCTGGCGTCCCACAGGGATCGGTTCTGTCTCCGACTTTGTTTTTGTTGCACATCAATGACCTTTTGACATGTGCACCGATTCATTGTTACGCGGATGACAGTACAGTTCATGATAGCTTTTTGTTTGACAAGCCCCCAAAGGGCACACAAACTCCAACGGCTCGGAGGGCTTTGAAGCAGAGAATGGACGGTTATCTCGAGAGTATTTCCTCCTGGGGTAAAAATAATCTCGTCGAATTTAATGTTTCAAAGACCCAATCCTGTCTGATTACGTCTAAAAGGGATCCAAATGATAATCTAGTCTCCTTCAACGGAAGCAATCTTCCGAACAGGCCTTCCATTGATATGCTTGGTGTAACTATAAGTGACCAGCTCAGGTACGGGGGCTCCATCGAAGCTAGAGTAAAGTTGGCCTCTCAGAAGCTGGGCGTACTGTACAGGGCCCGCAGATACTTTAATAGTACACAACTGCTCACCCTGTACAAATCGCAAGTGCGCCCTACTGTCGAATTTGGCAGCCATCTCTGGTCTGGAGCCCCAAAATACCTGAAAAAAACCCTTGACTCTGTGCAGAAACGGGCGGTCCGTTTGATAGATTCCCCAATCTTAACAAACGGACTGCAATCTTTAGAGCACAGGCGTCAGGTAGGTATGCTGTCCTTGTTCTATCGGTATTACAATGGAAGATGCTCTGAGGAACTAGCGTCATTGATCCCTTCGGCACCGGTGCGCAGTCGGGATACACGCCAAACGCGCGCCCAACATTTGTACACAGTTGACACTTGTCACATGAGAACGGGTCGCTTCTATGATTCGTTCTTAAGTTCAACAGCTCGGCTGTGGAACGAACTGCCGGCCTCTGTGTTTCCTCCCTCCTACAACATGGGACTCTTCAAGACCCATGTTCACTCCTTCCTCTCCACAAAAAGACCCTCCACACAGCATCCCCAAAGATGACATAGGCCCTGAGGGAAATTATTTTCTTCAGGGCCTCCTGTGTGGAGTAAATATAAAAAAAAAAAAAAAAAAATTCAATTAAAAATCAGTTATTTTTGTTAAACATCGGGAACAAATACACCAATACAATCAACGGTGTGACACTGTTACGCGAAGAGTGTGCGAGGAAATGACACGCTATTGATGTCCCGCTTTAGTTTGCTATGCGGGAACATGAGAAATCCACACGTCCGCAGTTGTGTCTTGATTTAGACCGTCGATACCTACGACCTCATAGCTGTGTGTGTGCCAGCCCAGCCGCCAGCCAGTCGGTCGCGGACCATCGTTAGATGTGGACCTCTCGCACGTTTTTTACCATCTGCCGATGGTTTTTTCATGTTTTCAGAAATTAAATTACAGTTTTTTATCACTTTTGATATAAAATATAATAAACATAAGCGATTAGCAATGAATATTTATATTTTTCCTATATTAAATCGCGTATTTTGAGATGTGTATTGACTACACAGCACCGGAACGCGTGGATTTTTTTAGCACAGTAAGGGAAAGGTTAATCATGTGCCCTAGAAGTGAATTTACAATATGAAATGTCAAAGTAACAACGAATCCACGTTTATAGCAATACATTATTTACGATCTTCTGATTGAGATTCTGATTCTGATCTGTTCGAGTTGGCGAGCTGAATATTTAGCCTCCGTGTGAATAAGGCTTCACATTATTTGACAAACAAAGCGAGATGACGGACTATGTGCAAAAACATCCCATGTGAACCCCAGTGAACTTCTTTGTTCGATTTTTTGCTGACAGAATAACAAAACGTCGTGATAAATAACGTATGAGCTGTCAAATATGTAGAGCGAAAGTCCAATCCAAAGGTTCATACCCACATCAAACTCAATG
This sequence comes from Hesperophylax consimilis, assembly GCF_061612785.1. NCBI lineage: Eukaryota > Metazoa > Arthropoda > Insecta > Trichoptera > Limnephilidae > Hesperophylax > Hesperophylax consimilis. Next base: position 10,289,837 of record NC_142862.1, on the reverse strand, counting down.
GATGATAATTAATTTTGACTTTGAATTTGATGGGACAAGATTGGAGCAGGATGGGAAGGCCTGAATTGGGGGAATAATGGCTGGGGACCATAGACATTCAAATTAATAGACTTGCCCTAACTGAAGTCTGGGAATCATTTCGACGAGTTGGAGGCAAACCATGTGACCCTATTTTTGGTACCAGATTTTTAGAATTAGTGTTGCCAGTCAGCTCCAAAAAGTTTTTTCAGATAATCTAGCACCTTTTTTTATACAAAAGTTACAAAAATCAACAATTTAAGAGTTATTTCGTTCGAACCGGTCATTTTATGTATTGTATTGAAATATTTGTTTTATACCGCAGAAATCTCCACAATTTGCAGCGCTATCCATTGTGGGACTTTTCTGTAGTATCTGAATGTTCGTTTTTAAACGAATCGTCTGGCGAAGCGACGCTAAAATTGAGTGATGTGGGTAAATTATAACACATTTGTAAAAGTTTCAAGCTAAATAGTGCAACAAAACATCAAATGTTGGAAATAAGCCCGAAATTTTGTTTACTTGATTTAGGATATATAGTTAAATAATGCAGCCAGCAATTTGCAAGCCATTGTAAAAAGGACTAGTGATTGGTGAGCAGATTTAATTTTTGAGGACCGAATGGTGATATTACAGTGTGAGTTGGTTTGTTCCCATTTCCCCGTTTGGCCCGTTAATATTAATTTGATGTCTATACTAGGGACCGAACCCAGTGAAAAGAATTTTTGAATTAGGCCAGATTCATGATGAGGATTTGACGGGGCAATGTGTTGAAGCCAATTGGAATTTTAATTGTAATTTATATCTTGATTAAAAACAAAACACTTGTTAATAACGTTATCAATAACCGACTAAATAATATAAATAAATATTTAGCCACGTTCTTTTGTCTTAATTTAGCGTTCCAGTTTTGATTGGTAAAAACGGACACAACTATCGCGATTTATTATACCAACACTCAGAGGGCGTTATCTTTCTGCGTCGTCACATTTAAAACAATCTATCGGTCATTCATTCAATCAATTAATTAAAAACTAATTAATTGACCACCGTACAAAATTTGCGTTGATTGTTACTAAAAAATTTAATCTTTTATTTCGTTTTACGTTTAAGTACAAAAAATATGTTTCAAGTTCGTTCAGAACCGATTAAAAAAATGCCAACTGATTACACGAATCAATTGATAGCTAATCAAAGCAATTCAAGGTTGTTTTAGATATATCCAATTAAGTAAACGATAACATCACAACCGTCAGAGTTCACTGAACAATATTTTGGTTTATTAACATTTTTATATTATTTTACATCAACACCGCAACAAGAGTCCGAACTGTCCGGAGCCAGTGGGACTATAAAATACCCAATCGGAGTATGTTGTGGGGCTGAAGGGAGGGGGGGGGATGCGATGGGGTGGAGGAAGGTTGGAAAGTTCCTGGCTATTCAGATCTGGTCAGCAAATACAACTGAAACCAGAGTAAGGTAAAGTAAACAGAGCTGCCCATAACGGTGAAAGGAACGTGTCACAGTCAGTGATTTGTCAATAAATCAATCTAACAGTATACAGACACCTTGCATTGTAATATCTCCATTTAGTGTGGGAAGATAAAATCTGCTTACGAATTACTAGTTCTTTTTACAATAGCGCTCAAATTGCTGGATGCGTAAAAAACTTAAATTTCCAAAATTTAATAATTTGTTACACCATTTAGTTAAACACTTTTACAAAAATGTTATAATTTACCCACCTCATTCAATTTTAGCGTCCCTAAGCCAGGTGATTCGTTCGAGAACAAACATTCAGATCCTGCGTAGAAAAGTCCCACAATGGATTGCACCGCAAACCGTTACGTTACTTTTCTGCGCAGGTTCTGGTTATTTTAATGTGTGCTCTTCGGCATTCAACAGACGACTAACGTCGTAGATTATTCTAAGCGTTCTCGAACCCTCACGGTGCCAAAAATATGGTCACGTGGTTTGTCTCCAGCTCATCGAAATGTTACCCGGATTTCTTTTTAGGGAAAGTCTATCTCTTCTGATGTCAGTGGCTAAAACCGTTTCAAGCAATATTTATTTGTCTACCACTCTGAAATGAATTAGCGACTCTTCAGAAAGACAATATAATAAAATATTATGTAAGTACCAGAAATTATGGCGTATTTATTTAAACACATGTTTAATGAAACATCTGCATAGGACTATTATAAATAGTATGCTAACAAGACGAAGTGGCAACGAACGTAAAACTAAAGTCCACATTCAATGAACTTGAACAACTTGTTGCCTAGCAACTAGCAACAAGAGATTAGAGACGAACCTTTGCTAGAAAATAAAGATATTCGCTACGAATCCGGCATATTAAAAAAGTCCATATAAAATGTAAAGCAATATAAATACGTAATTAAAATATGATTTTTAACTTTAACTGCACAGTTACGAATAATCTGACTACCATCACAGTAAGCAGAAAATGTTACTCGAGTCGTGATGGAGGACTCATTAACCCGAGGAAGTGAACTCACGACGATTTAAGATCAACTAATAAATTAACAGGGGTAGGCAGAGAGAATGGACCGCCAAACAATTCTATCTTGGCACACATTCCTAGGTACTTCATTCACATCATACATCGTCTCACATCTTCTTGACTCTTCACACCCGCCTCAAATATTTGATTCACTTGATCGTGCCTTGTCTTCCTCGGACGTCCCCGACTCTTCTACCATTCACTTCCGTGTTATATATTCTACTTACACTCCTTTTTTCATTCATCCGCTCTGCGTGCCCAAACCACCTAAACGTTAATTTATTAAACTTTAAAATATTACAAAATAATACATTTCTGTTACTAATACACAGTTTTTTGTTGTTTGTATTATAACTTTAGGCGAAGCTTAATGCTAAATCACTATTTTGTTTAATCTTTATAACGAATTGGTGTACATTATGAATACCAATATATGTATATGCTTCAGATAAATTGAAAGTTTTTCTATCGTTTCGCTTGAGTATAATACAAATAAAAAAATAATTACTCAATAAAAAATATAAATGTAAACTACCAAAAACAACATTGACCAAAAATTGTGAAAATTAGCTACCTAGATATGAAAAGTATATCTTGGTTTTATTATGAGGAACGAATAATACAACAAATTGATTGCACAGATTGGTGAAAGATGATAGCAAAGAATCTACAAGGCATCGTAAATTGTGTACTGTTACGAATGCAGTTCCGCAGAATTGTTCCGAGCGGCAGCTGTCAATCAATCTGGTTGAGTTGATCAAATTTGAACCGTGGAATGCTTTGTAGGCGATAAAGGGGCGTGGCTATCAAGTCGAACGGTTGTACAGCCTGTAAATCAATGTATCACAGAGCATCCGACCACCATCCATCCAATCACCAACCAACCTCCAACCAAGTTGGATCGTCTGTAGCGTGGTTGAGCGGTTGAATCAACTTTACTCAGTCTGCTAGGGAGTCGCTGTGAGTAGTTGTTTGCGATCGTACATTTAACGATTAAAATGAAATAAAATGACAGGCGGGAGTGACGTAGTGAAGTTTAGACGGATTTTTTGACATTCTATAAGGATTTAACTCTGATGGAGGTGCCAGGAATGAAGATCTTGTGATCCTTTTGGAGCAGTTCAAATGTATTAAAAAGAATGCAAAAATTATTGGTAGCATCATATAACAGGATTTTGTCGTTTCATGAACCCTTTTGCCCGTGTTTGTATTTTTCTTTTAGTGTTATTAGTTAACGATGCTACTAGAGCGATCGAAAAATTTTCTCGCAAAGTAGAATGCATGCTGCATGTATTCCCCTGCGTAGCAACTGACAAAAATTAACCAACCATAGCGTCTTCTTCGCGGTTATTCGGTACGGTTGACACACAGTGATTGAACCAACCAAATTGAGTCGTCTGTATGGTAGTTTAGATTGCTCTGTTTATAGTCACATTCCGATAAGAAGGAAGAAAAAAATTTAAAACACTACCAAATTTACAATTGACGCGAATCATTAACAAGTATTAATCATATAATAAAAGTAATTAAATTCGACACTCGGTAGTCCAGTGCTGATTCAATCGTGACCTTACTTATCTATCGCTTGCTTATCGGAAGCTACAAGCCAAAAATCTGTATATTCTTGGTATACCTTATATTGTAGGTAATAGGCATCTAGACGGAGTCTAGAAACGTTCGATTTCAAGCACAAAACTGTCAAAAACTGTTTAAAAGTTGTTTCCTTTATGCGTTCATACATTTCTATTGAAAAAATTTTTTTTTTAGAAGTTTACATTTATATTTTTTATTGAGTAATTTATTTTTTTATTTGTATTCTACTCAAGCGAAACGATAGGAAAACCATAAATTTATCTAAAGCATATTTTTTGGTATTCATAATGTACCTACACCAATTCGTTATAAAGATTAATCAAACTAGTCATTTGGCATTAAGCTTCCCCTTAATGCGGTCAGGTTTAAATTTCTAAAAACTTACGTATCTTTTTTTACTTCTACCATCATGTAGAATCACCTCCCGAAGTTAGCGCACTTTACCCCCGGACACCCTGTATAAATAGATTAATTTATAAGGCACAGAAATAAAATTTACACTGACATAGTATCACGTAATTAATTACGTTTGCTGTATTTATGGACGTGATAAATTAATATTCTTTGTCGTATGAACTAAAACAATTAAAACAGTAATGATTAGTATAAACGTGACGGTAACAGCTGTCGTGAAAGGTATCGTAATATACATTATAAAAACACCAGCTCATGTTGTGGTTAGATAAGCTTATCTACAGTAAATATTAAATGTAAACTAATTTTTCATAGATAAAAAATTGTTATCTTAATAGTTAACTCGAGGTTAAAATGATACTAACTGTTAATTTTTTATTTGTTCTCTTGAGAGAGAGAGCTTTGGAGAGATTAAAAGAAATTTATTATACCGCGATATTTATTTATTTATTTAACGCCCAGAGGGCTTTTCCATGGTTGGTAGTATAATTTTAATTTGACAGATACTTTGAAACATAAAAAAATAAGAATAAAATTACATTTGATAAAAGCTATGCAACAAGTCATACAAACACAAGAAACAAAAACAGAAAATTATAGCTATTTGTAGGTTTACATGATGTGTTTAGGAGTATTGTTGAAATAAATGTTTTAAATGATCCACAAAACTTGAAATAAAAAAATATATTTAGAAGGTGACCGGATAAATCATCACATCTTTAAAAAGTTCTATAAAGTCACGGAAAGTGATGAAACAAAAACTTTATTAACTGGGTTAAGTAGGTTAGGTGAAAAAAAAAATTTTTTTCATCGTTTCTAATGACTATATCACTTTTTAAAAGTATGTTGAATTGTCAATGTGTTAAGTTATCATGGAACCATTTAGAATTATCTAAGTAAGTACCTACCAAATATGACGAATGTCTCCACGGGGTGGATAGAAGGAACGGAACGCCACACAGAAATGATTGTTTGCTTCATCCACATTCATACATCATGTCATACATACATACTATTCTATATTAAATATAGCAATGCATGTCCGAATATCTAATGGAACCATTATAATGTAATATTACAATTTGGGAGGCGGATTTGAATACCACCGCCCCGGGAACCATTTATTGGATAATCAACCTCTGCCATATGTCACCCCAAGTGGTTCTCTACGGCCGGTGATTTAGCTGGGGTGCCCGGGTTCATCGGGTGAGGTGTGTTCAGGATGCACCTACCCGCCAGCTGCGTGGTGTGCCAGATCGGGAGAGGCTGCTTTGGAGAGTCCTTTTGACCTCTCCAACTGGTCTCTACACCCATCGCCTTGCGCCGCAGTGGGAGGGATATATTCATTTGTCTCTCACTCCTGGACATACTGATCCCTAGATTCCTACCATCCTACCCAACCCTCATAACTTTCACCTTCCCAGAATGTCATCTCCTTCCTTTCCTTAAGGGGCCGTTCAAGTATTACGTAAGCAGATTTATTACAATTATTTACCCCCTCTTCCCCCTTGTCACCAAAAGTAAGCAAAGCTCTTACCCCCCCTCCCATGCTTACGTAAAAATTGGTACCTATATGCATTTTTCTGTTTTTTAAGCGAGTACCTAAACGTATTAATTATTTGTGGGAATCCCCGAATATGTATTCGGTTTTCAAACATAGACAATGTGGGTTGCCAATGCTTAAAAAAAAATAACTACTGCTGAGCAGTGCTGACGTAATCACTATCTCGACCCCCCCACCCCCCATTTTATCAAAAATAAGCAAAGCAAAGACCCCCCTGCCCCCCTATAGTGCTTACATAATACTTGAACGGCCCCTAAGAGACTCTCCACGCAGCATCCCAAAATATTATATAGTCCCTGAGGGAAATTATTTTCAACAGGGTCTCCTGTGTGTGGTTGATGTAAAAAATAAATAATAACTAACTAATAGAGCGGCACACAATTCTGTCTCGGCACACACTCTTTGTTGCATTTACAATCATACATCTTCGCATACATATTCTTCTGATATTCTGACTCTTGACATTACCCGTCTAAAGAAGGTATTTGATTCACTTGATCCTGCCATGTATTCCTAGGGCGCCCCCGACTTCTTCCACCATTAATTTCCGCGTAATATATTCTCCTTACACTCTACTTCTGTGTTAATCCGTTTTACAAGCCCAAACCATCTAAGCGCCCCTTTCTTAATCTAAACCACCAGCCTTACATTCTTTCCGGATCCTCCTCATTTTTTAACATTAACGATCATACAAAGTATTACCACACTTACGTCTTAGAGATCTTATTTCTACAACTTTTATACTTCCTCTGCCAGTTCCATGCCTCACTGCCATACATCACAGATGAATGTAATATTATTTATAGATGCAGAATACTTTATGCGTGTGAATAACTTATAAATACTTAAGCAGAAGACTTAATAGAAACAAAAAAACCTAATGCAAGGCCAAACCGAACACCTAATAGAAACCGAACATTTAATAGAAACAGAACACCTACAACAACAACAACAGGTTTCGAACACTTAATAGGAGCAGAAAACCTAATAGAAGTCGAACACCCCATATAAGTTAAATACGTAGAAACCTAATGCCTTACAGAAGTCAAACAATTAGCAGAACACCAAAAACATAATTGAAACCGATTACACAATGCAAACTAGTAGGTACTTAATAGAAGCCGAAAACCTAGTATGCTGAACACCTATTAGCAGCCGAATATCTAATATAAACCGAATACTTAAAGGAAGCCGAACACCGAATACTCATTTGAAACCAATTGAAGCCGAATAAGGAAGTTGAGTCCATTTTTTTTATTTTTTTTTATCAATGTTCGCATTCAAACTTAAATACTGGTATTTTTTTTTTTTTTTAAAGTTTGTTTTCATAATTAAATTAATTCTCAAAGTTTAAATTTTATTAAGCCCGCCAAAACGAGCGGAATCCGAGCGGTGAGAGGCGGGGTGTGGTGTGACGTCATTAGAACTGTGAAAACCACGACGCTCAAGCATTTTGTATGGAAAAAATTTTAATTCTTCAACAAGGAATTCCAGTAATTTTTTTACCAATGTTAACCGTCTATTAGAATTGATGTTATTAAAAAAAAAGAAAATTGATTAAGATTTCATAGTTAAATTAATATTTTAAGTTAGGACGGGTTGTTTCGGAGAATCTGAACAATTCATCAAATTTCAATGTTCATTTTCAAGTTCTGTGAAAGATTTTTTCAAGTTCTGTTTTTATATCATTGTAGGTTAGTTGCTTGACAAAACTGAAATAAAAACAGAACTTGAAAAAATCTTTCACAGAACTTGAAAATGAACGTTGAAATTTGATGAATTGTTCAGATTCTCCGAAACAACCCGTCCTTAGAATATTTGCTTTTCCCGCCCGGTACGGTACTGTACGGTATTGCCGTCGCTACTTGTTGACGTTCCACGCGCTAATTCAGGACCACCGCGCAGAAAAGTAAAGACCAAAAGTAAAATAACGGTTTACAGCCCAGTTCACTGTGAGACCTTTCTGGGCGGCCGGCGCACAGTGGCTTAAATTTGAGCGCTGGCGCGACATTGATCCCAGATCGGCATGTTCCCGAAATGATTTTTTTTTTACCAATGTGTTCTCAATTAATCACTGACATTAAAAAAACCATTGAAAATAACATCCGAAGCTTACTTACTCGGTAATTACGCACAGAACTGAGATGTTCGGGCGCGCAACTATGCTGCTATATCTAGGCGAGTTTGAAGGCGTGAGAAATCAGGTTGTTTGCGTACTTATTTTACAAAAAAAGTATTTTTAAAAGTCATTTATGATATTCTTTAAGATACGTGCTTTATTTAAATAACTGAAAAATTTTTTTTTTTTCATAAATTATAACTGTTGCCTTGGTTCAAAGTTTACCTTTTTTTTCCAATTTTTTTTCCAATTTTTTGCCTTTAATGGAGTAGGAATAAAAATATTCACGAGTCTTCACGCTAATTTTAATAGGATATTATTGCTGTGTCTTTTTTGTACATGGAAAAAAATAATCACCACCAACTTTAGCCAGCCACTCCAGTAATTGCATTTTTAAGAAATGATTGTACTTAATTTTCGTCCATTTTTTTTCAGAATCCAATATTTAACTCCGATATGTCAAAGAAAGATCAACTGTATGTAATATTTAGTTCTGCGTACCGTTAGAATAAAATTTAAGTTATTCACTATTATTCACTGTCAATTTAAATTAACATCTGAAACTCAATTATTATGTAATTAGTCGCAGAACAGAGGTACACTGATATTCGGGCGCGCAACTATGCTGCTGTATCTAGGCGAGTTAGAAGGCGTGCGAAATCAGGTTGTTTGTGAACTTATTATAAAAAAAGTATTTTTTTAAATCCGTTAAGATATTCTTTGAGATACGTGCTTTATTTAAATAACTGAATTTTTTTTTCATAAATTATAACTGTTGCCTTGGTTCAAAGTTAACCCTTTTTCCAATTTTTTTTCCAATTTTTTGCCTTTAATTGAGTAGGAATAAAAATATTCACGAGTCTTCACGCTAATTTTAATAGGATATTATTGCTGTGTCTTTTTTGTACACGGAAAAAAATAATCACCATCAATTTTAGCCAGCCACTCGAGTAATTGCGTTTTTAAGAAATGATTGTAGTTAATTTTCGTCAATTTTTTTTTTCAGAATCCACTATTTGACTCCGATATTCAAAGAAAGATCAACAGTATGTAATATTTAGTTCTGCGTACCGTTAGAATAAAATTTAAGTTACTCACTATTATTCACTGTCAATTTAAATTAACATCTGAAACTCAATTATTATGTAATTGGTCGCAGAACAGGGGTACACTGATATTCGGGCGCGCAACTATGCTGCTGTATCTAGGCGAGTTAGAAGGCGTGCGAAATCAGGTTGTTTGTGTACTTATTATTCAAAAAAAGTATTTTTAAAAATCAGTTAAGATATTCTTTAAGATACGTGCTTTATTTAAATAAATGATTTTTTTTTTCATAAATTATAACTGTTGCCTTGGTTCAAAGTTTACCTTTTTTCCTTTTTTTCCAATTTTTTGCCTTTAATTGAGTAGGAATAAAAATTTTCACGAGTCTTCACGCTAATTTTAATTAGATATTATTGCTGTGTCTTTTTTGCACACGAAAAAAAATAATCACCATCAACTTTAGCCAGCCACTCGAGTAATTGCATTTTTAAGAAATGATTGTACTTATTTTTCGTCAATTTTTTTTTCAGAATCCAATATTTGACTCCGATATTTAAAGAAAGATTCAACTAATAAGAATTAACAAAAAATAAGTGGTATTTCTTATTAATACTTAAAAAAAACATCAATGATGCCAAATGGTCGAACGCCGAGAGCGATGTCGCGTCAAATCATTAAAATTGGCCACTGTGCGGCGGCCTGAAGTGTATCACATGCTATGTGACATGTATAATAATAAAAACTTCTAAGTTATGCAATAAACAACATATTATTATAAAGCACTATACGAATATGTATCTTTAGAAATCCATTTAATATAATAATAACAACAAATACGTACATATATTTGACAAACCCAAATAAACCTTTGGCCTATACACCTCTCTCATGTAATAGAAAGAGATGCACCATAGGTGATCCGTTGAACGTACAAGTCACGACACATGTGACGTCAGAATTCTTTCGACCAATCGTGGAGCGTCTACAGTCTATTGCTATTGAATGCTTTTTCAAGAACGTTTAACTAATTCTAAGAATAATAATATAGAAATATATTTATATATTTAGAATCGATATTTTTTTATCTACATGAACATATTTTTTATAAGTCAAAATATTTTTCACTCAACTTCCTTAATGGAAAATATATCCTTAATTAGAGACGAATGCCTAATAGAAGACAAATTCGAAACAGATACCAAATAACATTATAGAATCCCTAACAAAGCCGCGTATATAATAGAAACCGAATTTCAAATAGAAGCCGAATATACGATAGATGTCGAGTATCTAATAAAAGCCGAATAGGTAATAGTCGCCACATATCAATTAGAAGCTGAATAACTAAGAGAAGCCGAATATCAAATAGAAGCCAAATGTATAATAAAGACGAGTATCTAATAGAAGCCAAATATCAAATAGAAGCCGAGTATCTAATACAAGCCACATAGGTAATGGTCGCCATATATCAATTAGAAGCTGAATAACTAATAGAAGCCGAATATCTAATAGAAGCCGAATATCAAATATATAATAAAGACGAGTATCTAATAGAAGCCAAATTGCAAATAGAAGCCAAATAGCAAATAGAAGCCAAATAGCAAATAGAAGCCAAATATCAAATAGAAGCCGAGTATCTAATAGAAGCCGAATGTCAATTATAATATTTAATAGATGCCGAATCTCAAAACAAAGTCGCTATCCGCGTTTTTCTGTTTGTGCGCTTAGTTCTTCTAAACTGGTATTACTATATATGTAATACATGCATTTTATATTTATAGAAAGTAGAGAAAAGTCGAGCAACGCAGGTACACGTCAGCTAGTATATAATAGAAACCGAATACATAATAGAAGACGAAGACTAATTGCAGGTTAATGTTGGATTCACCGCCAGTGTCAACTTTGAAAGAAAATAAACACTATAATATGTACATAGATATTATAAATTATAGATAAAGTATGATAATTTGAGTAACATTGCAACATCGATTGCATGTCACTTTCGCTGCACGTCTTTGAGAATAACATGCGCATGGGTACTGAAATTATTCAGAACAGTAAAGTAGGTACTTATGCCAAACTAATTTGCCTGCTTGAAATCCGAGAAACAATTACGCACCTCATTCTGAGAAAAATCGATCGACGGAACAACACGACGAAAACAAAGTTGTACCTACCAATTTAATCTGCATAATGAACCACTGAATTCTATCATGTGGATAATATTATTGCATGTCCAAAATTAGTACATATGGTTCCTAGAATAATTATTAATACATACAGGGTGTTGAGGAACGTACTTTAATTATAACAGGTGATTCCTGACATTATTTGGGAAAAAAAATATTAATGAATTTTTGGAATCCGATAACTTTTTTAACGTTTTTTTTTTTAAAGGAACTCAGCCTAGTAACCGACAAATACTTCACCCCGATCTAACTATAACTATCCAATACCTACTGTTCCGTCACGCCGATTTGCTTTTGACAGGCTGTGTGCTAACCAATAGTATGGTCAGAATTTGAACTGTACAGTTTGAATTCACACACGTCAACTATAATCACGGAGTGCCGTGAGCCGTATAATCGCAAAAAAACGTTCGTCTTGTCAAAACCAATGTGTGTACTATCACCGGTTATTTATCGGAATAATCCCTTAAACGTATTTTATCGCAACTATCAATCCAATTCAAAATAACGAGTGCTACCGTACAACGATCACCGTTCCAGTGCTGACAGATGATTCTCGAGATGCAGATTTCGTTCGCCATCCGGTAAACTGACTGTGAATTAACCTTACAAATTGTGTTATCGCATTCGCCTGTCATAAGCCATAGGTTTTATCCATGCTTTATCTGTGTGGAATAGCCCTTTAAAATACGGCTATCCCAACCCTTGTTCGTTCCTCGAACAACCTACTGATTTTTCAATTTTATGTTGAAAAACTAACATCAAAAATGTCAATGGATTCCAAAAATTAGTTTACATTTTTTACTCCAAATAGTGTCAGGAATCACCGGTTATAAGTAAAGTACTTCCCTTAACACCCTGTATAATTCACCCACTGAAGACAAACTCTCATTTGGTCCTTACTTCTAGTGAAATCGACCAAATATATATTGTTGGAGAAGATAATATTAACAAATCTAAACGAAACATGAAACAGAACAAGACACAGAAAATAAGAAGATAACGGTCTCTACTGGGAAACGAACCCACGATCTCTGTCTTTTTGGGATAACGCTTCATTTTAAATACATATTTCACAACTTATGGTGGAAATGTAGTTAGTAACTATAGCGGCGTGGATCTTGGATTAAAAAGTTATGACTTGCACGACGCCAGAGCTCACCGATCGTGCGCAGTTTCAGGGTACATATGTTCTGCTCTATAATATTTATTCATGTACTTGCAGTCGCTTTCGTTAATCAAAAGTGAGAGAGGGCTAAGTTAAAGTAAAATTTTACCTTTTTTAAATTAATTTTAATCGTTTTCAATTACAGCCAATATACATAAAACATGCAGTAAAAAAAACAATTAAACATTTAATTAAGGAGAAATAATAGAATTTTTTAATTATAAAAGCGTGCTAGGTAAGTAATGTCATTATGTAATCGAGACCGTCTAGAGTGCAGGCCTGGGCACGCTACAGCTAAGTTACGAATCCATGCGGTCGCGATTAATTAAACACATAAATTAAATTTCTATTCTAAAATTGGTAAAATAACACACAACTCAGCAGTAAAAATGAGTACCAACAACAATCGCCGCCGTTTGGAGACAATCGTTGCTCGATGGCACTGACTTGATCACGTGCCACTTTAAAATCTGTCGTGCGCTGGGTAGTCGACCTCATAGTTGGCCTTGGTTATTATAGGTTATTTATTAAAATATTTTGTAATATTAGGTAGGCACCCATCCTACATTCTGTTCGAAATTATTTTTTTGCATCTTTTCAAAAATCAGACCCTTTTATATGTGAATACGCACAAGAGTCCCAACTATCTGGAGCCAGAAGGACCGTGGCACATTGGGATATGTTATAAGGCTGAAGGGGGTGGGGAGCGGGTGGATATGGGAAAATAAAAGTGAAGAAGTTACTTGCCATTCCGATCAGCGGTAAATGGTGGCTTTTCATCAGGGCGATACTGAGAGTAAGTATCAACCATTCTGGAACATGCCGCAATTATACTATAATATATTATTACATATATTATTAAAAGAATCTTTTCAAATCCCGAAATGCAATAAAGTAGGTAAGTACCTACCTATAATATATTTTACAAGATAATTTATTTAATTCTATATTTAAAAATCGTAATATTTTTTTCATTATGTATAAACAAATTTTCTCAGTTTTCATCTTGGCAAGACAATATGTAATCCGTGATTTTTCACGGGTAAAAAAATCACTAGTAGGATTTTATTTTGGGACTATCTGCAGTCCCTGGCTTTGAACGGTCTTTGCGCAGTTTTTTAAAAATAATATTAGCCTTATTTTGACCGTCAAGTGTGCAAAAGTTCATCGAGAAGTATCAAAATTCCGCTATGAGGGGAGGGACAATTGGATTCCTTCCTCTTGTTTTGCAGGTCAAGTTTGCAAAATTTAATCACGGAATAAATCTTGTTGACAGATTTATCTATCGAGTTCACCGTCAGATTTATATAAAAATCAAATCCACTTCGAATAGATTTTTCACTAGACAAAAAACACACCGTTCATGAGAATGAGGGAGAAGTTACTTAGGTTATGTATCTAACAGCGATATGCCTATAACTCTACTAATCTGTGCATGACTAGAATACGAGCATCCAGACGACTGGATGAAGAGTACTTACGAAACTATGTATGAATGAGAACCAAGCAAGGAATGTGTGTCGAGATATATTCGTGTGACACTCTATCCTTTCTGTATACCCCTGATAATGGTTGATGGTTGGTTATATCAGACTTCGGACCGTGAGTCAGCGATTGTGACCACTGCAAATGACAAATCACTAATCAACATCGCCTTCAGACAAAGGCCGCACCGAGTTAATGGTTTACTATAAACTATATAACAGTGCGGTGGCATCTCTTATTGCCAGTCAAGAATTTCAATAACATTATTTGCATTTTCACAAGACGCCGTGTTGTGAGACCATTGTCATATTCATGTTGATTATGGATGAGTTTTTAGAAATTGTTCAGCATAGATGTTGATGTTGTCTGTATAGCGACATTTCAACAATGGTTGCCAAGCGATCACACGAAGAGGTCGGCCAGTCAGATTAGCGACATCAACTATCAAGTGTGGCTATGTTTAGTGAACAGAATTGAATAATCGGGGTCTTCCAACCATAATATGTCCTTTCTAGAAGAACTAGCACTGCGAAATTTTCAACTTAACATCGTGTCAATTAAACAACTCTATTCTAAAACAAATATTCCTTTATTTTCATAACTACAAAACACAAGAAATAACAACTAACACGCATATTAGAAACACTAGATCTCAGAGTGAAAAAAATATTCAACAAGCATCTCCGAATACAACATTTGGACAACTAAAATAAAAAAAAAACTGGATACAAAACATAGGGCGATCGAAAATAAAAACATACTTACACCAAATACAGACTGAAACAGTAACCAATCAACTGCACTAATAAAACTAGCTATATAATTTATTTTTTATAATATAAAACTAGCTCCACAATTCTTTCAGTAACTTCATAAACCATGTAGCACCCACCTAATTTTTTTGTAATCGTACAAGTGTAATTTTTCTGAGCAATAAACAGAACTTAAAAGAATGGAAATAATTCAAAACAGAGGCATGATGTCTATATTGTGCTGTAGCAGATATACTAGGATAAAACCAGAGAACCAGTTACTTCTGGCGTACCACAGGGATCAATCCTAGGTCCGCTGTTATTTATACTTTTTATTAATACTGTTTCTGAATGTTTCATGCATTGTTTATTTCTCTTTAAGGGACGTGCTTGACTTACTCTAATCGGTGATTCCAGACATTATTTGGAGTAAAAATGTAAGTAAAATGTTGGCATCCGGTGACTTATTTTGATTTAATTTTAATTTTTTCTTAAATCCTTTTTTTTCTTCCGCATGACATAACAGGTCACGCAGCCGACCGAACTAACCTAACCTCTCACCCCGATCCTAACTGTCCAATAACTACTGATTTTTTAATGTTTTAAGTTGAAAAAAAAACATTAAAAATATCACCATGGACCGAAATTAAAATTACATCTCTACATCAAATAATGTCAGGAATCACTGCGAATCACTGGTTAAAAAAATTCAGTCTTAAATATTATACATAATTATATAATATTACACAAATATTACATCCTAAATATTATCAATTTATTAATTATTGTCACCTAAATAATTCATGTATAGTGAAGAAAATCATTCAACTTCTAAAGCTGATGTGTCTGGAATTTCTAGGTAGGTACTATATCAGCTCTTAAATACGGAGTTCTTTATCATTAAATTAGTAGACGAAATATATATATACTTTGGTAGGTACACAGTAAATTCAAAATCTTATCTTAACTAACTTTAGAAAAAATTCACCCATTCCACGTATATGTGCCCAATATAATACTAAATTTCAAAACATAGACATTTTCAGCAATACACTTCACAAATATCGATTAGAAGTAACTCGTACGATCGAAAATTAATACAATAGTATGGAATGTATCCAGAGCATCTCCTATCCTCATCCTAAATTCCTATTCATCCCCTCCTCACCTATAATATATTTATATATTTTTTATGCAATAAAACTCCATCTCCAATCGATTCTAATATAGGAGACTTTTTTGGCTTGACTATAATTAACATATATATATATTTATATTTGCTCTGTTAAAGCTGTTTGTCTCTCTACAAAAAATAAATAAATAAATCTTATTTAGAGGTTTTTATGTGGGTTAAAAACAAATGTGCCAACTTTTTGTATCAACCCTTTATGTAGGTACGTTTTTTCCCATCTCTTGACTGACTCGACCCCGTTCGTCAGTATTCAATATTAATTTCTGAATTCAATCTTATATAAATAAACACAAATGTAAATGTTATTTTGTTCAAAATGTTAAATCTCCGTTAGTTCTTCACCTATTGCTTCGAAATTTTGACACAAGGTTGCATTTAAATACGCGTGTGTTTTTTTAAATATATTATTAACACCTTTTTTTGAAAAAACAGTGCCATCTGTTGGACGTAGAAGCAACACGCGCTATTGTTTCTCTATCTGCACAGACAGACTGAGCCACAGTGGCTGGGTAAAGATAGTAAATAAAATATGGTTTGACTGGGGATTGAACCTTCCTACACAGAAACTGGATTCAAAAATTCTACCAACCTCACCAAATGTCGATCGGGTGGGACCGACATTTATTACGTATTTTAATGTCATCTGATTTCAGAAAAATATGTCCGCGTGTATGTACGTGATTGTCACCAAGTTTTAAGAATGCATTGTCATCGACAACGAGTCTATTTCCCGAGTTTCAGCTCGATCAGATGTAGGTTAATTTCCGTTACAAAAAACAAAAGTGAAATGCAAATAGATTTACAAATTTAAAAATAGAATGCGTTTATTCGTTGTCAAACGACAAAGTATAATTTTTGGCAGACGTTTATTTTTACCACTTCAAATCTATTTTCACTAATTTGAAACGTGTGACGTATGGCTTTCTTTCACGTGTCAATATTAAAAGTTTGACTTACTATACAATAAAATATATGTAGTTCCACCAAATTATTCAAAGTTATTCACAGTTTTCCACAGTTATTCACATTTATCACACATATTATTAATTAACGTATTTATTTATCTCTCCACAAAAATTCAGCAAGTAAATACTTTATCACGTAAACGGGTTCCGTGGAACTTTGGGGTTCCGTGGAACTTTGGGGTTCCGTGGAAAATGGGGTTCCGCGGAGGCGCCGCGACGGTTTCCTAAATCTACGAATTCAGCTGTGAGACATAAACCTAACATAAAAAATTAATTCCATATATAATAATAACAAATAACAAATATCAAATAGATTCCAAATACCGGACGGCCGATTCCAAGGACGGCCGGCATAGTCCAGTGGTAACGCATTGGACTGCCATTCCGAAGGTCGCGGGTTCGAACCCGGCGTGCGCAAATAAATTTTATTTGATTAATTTGTGTTATTTCACAATTAATTAATTAAA
The DNA here is from genome assembly GCF_061612785.1 of Hesperophylax consimilis. Classification (NCBI taxonomy): domain Eukaryota; kingdom Metazoa; phylum Arthropoda; class Insecta; order Trichoptera; family Limnephilidae; genus Hesperophylax; species Hesperophylax consimilis. Next base: position 10,272,343 of record NC_142862.1, on the reverse strand, counting down.
ATAATATATAGTATATTTGCGGCACGTTCCAGAGTGGAAGATACTACCAGTATCGCCCTGGTGTAAGACCACCATTCAGAATTGAAACGTTGCTCCAAATGGCTTTAGCCGTGTTTAGTGACTAGATCTGAATAGCCAGGTACTTCCCCACCTTCATCTTTCCCTTCCCCACTTACCTTCAGCCTCACAACATCCCCCAATTGGGGATGCCATAGTCTCACTGGCTCCAGACGGGATCAGTTGGGACTCTTGTGAGGTATTCACTATAAAAAATTAAAAAAATATATATATGTATACATATATGTTATTACTAAAATATTTACAGAATAAATATTATTTGGAAATTGACTTTCCACTTGATATATTTTGAATCCTTTTTATAAAATATTCACAAATTTGAAGACTTAGGTCGGGTTGTTTCAGAGAATTTGAACAATTCCTCAAATTTTAAAGTTAATTTTTTATTATTTCATTTTTGTCAAGAACTGTCATATAATGACATAATAACAGAACTTGAATAGAACTTTCACAGAACCCGAAAATAAACGTTTAAATTTGATGAATTGTTCAAAGTTTATGAAACAACCCACCCTAAATATTTTTTGGAACCCGACTTTCGAATGATAAAAAACGACAGTATTTATAGGTTTAACCTTTTAGAATCAAAATTCAGAAATTTTTTCGCAAAAAATTTTGCCTGCGACGCATTCTTCAGTTTCCTAGTGAATATTATAAATCATATAAATTCTTCTAAGATAACCTGCTTGTGGATGATACAGTTCGTTATAAATCAACAAAGGACTAATGAAATTGACAAACAATATTTTTTTAAACTCCTGCCTTTTTTACTTTCCAGTCAATTTAAGAGTACCTACTAGACAAAGTACTTAGGATCTACATATTTTAATGTCATCATTCACAAACAAATTGTGTAGTCAATTCGCTAATTTATCGCCTACATAGTTAAGCAAATGAATATACAAATGATATCGACATTTTTAATGTAACAAATTCGATGTTTAAAACATACTAAAAAAAATTTTACGTCATGATATTTCTGATAATTTCAGTTTATAATTAGATTTTTATTTGATCCAATTGTAAACCACAGTAATGTAAGAAATAATTTTTGCAACCATTTTCTACAGGGTTTTCCAATAAGAGGTGTTATTTTGAATAGCCCGCTATTTCGGTAGATGTTACTTTTGAAGCTGTCACTTTTTGACATTTGACAAGTAGAAACTACGCCATTAATAAAAATGGAACGATACACGCTTCAACAACGCATTGAAATTATTAAATTTCACTTGAGTGAATCAAATGCAAATCATCTTGAGTGATGAGGCCCATTTCCACCTCGGTGGCTTCGTCAACAAGCAAAATTGTCGCATCTGGGGCTCGGAAAACCCAAGAGTTATTGTTGAAAAGCCTCTCTATCCTCAACGTGTGACTGTTTGGTGCGGTTTATGGTCCGGCGGAGTCATTGGAGCTTACGTTTTTGAAAATGAGGCTGGAGCAACAGTTACGGTGAATGGATCGCTATCGAGAGATGATTAATGATTTTTTATGGCCGGAATTGGATGGTATTGATCTGGACAACGTTTACTTTCAACAAGACGGCGCTACGTGCCACACAAGCAACGAAACCATTGATCTTTTACGGGAAAAGTTTCTTTGAATTTCAAAATAACACCTCTTATTGGAAAACCCTGTATAACCCTTATGTACAAAATTGTAAACATGTCAGTGTACCCTTGTAATAGCCACATAGGCGTATAAAAAGAGTTAGTGAAATAAATTAAATTAAAAAGTGCCGGAGTTTTTGAGAATTTCTTTTTTCTAGGGATGTCCCAAATAAGATATATTTATTTTTCTTAGCCGCTCCTGCATCTAACAAGGCATTCAGCTGTTGTGCCTCATAAAGTAGAAGGCATTATTTTTAATTTTAACGTATTATAGACTAAATAGAAAAAATATTAAACGTACACTCCTGGAGATGGGATATGTAAAAGATGCAATAGAAAATTAAATATGTCCCTGACACGCATTATATTGAAATATTTATTCAATTGAAAAAAGTGGGGATTTGTTTACGCACTTTAACGCAATAAATTTAACATTATCTCAATGTGTGTTGAGAAATGTGAATAAAATATATTGGCACACATGATAATATACCTTTTGAATTATTACCCCAACTTACACCAATCCCAACCGTCGACCAATCTGGAGGCAGTGAGACTATGGCATCCCCCATTGATGTATGTTTATTTATTTGTAAGAAACAGACAGCTTTTACATAATATACAACGATAGATACAAATATACAAGTTAACAGAAGTCAAGCCACAGAAGTTTCTTATGCTAAAGTTCATTGGAAATGAAGTTTTAGTATGTTAAAATTAATTTGGTATTAAAGGAAGGGGAGAGGAAGAGGAAAATAGGAAGAGGATAGGAGATGCTCCCGATACATTCCATACTCTCATACTAATAATCGATCGTAAGCATTACTTCATATCGATATTTCTTTAGGTTATTACCAAAAAGGTCAATGCTGTAAAATTTTGTATTATATTGTGCACACATACGAGGAATTGGGGAATTTTTTCGAATGTTTGTTTTACACGATGGTAGATAAAATAAATCAGATTGTCGGGTTGATCTAGACATCTAGACGGAACATGAAGATTTATTAAATTGGTAAGGTCTGATGAGTCCAGACCATTATTTATAGGATTTTAAACAATAAAATTTGATCAAAAATTAGACGTCGTGTTTGAAGGGAGTTAAAATTATGAAATTTAATGATTCGGTATATTTAGAGAAGTGTAAGTTTAGTTTATAATTTAAGTGTGTATTTTTTTTTAATTCTTTCTATTCTTTCAATATGGGCTTGGTATAAAGGAGTCCAGATCGGTGTACAGTGTTCCAGGTGCGGGCGAATATATGAGGTGTAAAGGGAATATAGAGTGTTTATGTTGTGGAAGGGTTTTGCTATGCGAATTATAAATCCAGCATTTTATTGGCTTTGTTAATGATGTCATCAGTGTGTTGTATGTTGTGGCCAAGGGAGCAAGACGGGGAGGATGTAGAGAAGAGGAAGATTTGGAAAGTACCCGGCTAATCAGATCTGGTCACTGACCACCTTTCTTGTTTCTGTTAGGAAAAATATAACCTCAAAGGCGATTTACAAAGCTAAACTAAAACATAAAACGGTAATTATTCGGGATCGCTGGCAACGTCTTAATACGATTTTTTTAAATAAAACTTTTTGATTTACTTTAAATACTGCCAAAGGAATCTGTCATTTGGGAATTTTTAATTTTAGCGTTTTAATTTTTAATTACGTAAACTGAAAAATCCGTTTCGATGTATGGGATGACAGCCAAAATAATTTCTGTTGATGACATTTTCTTATGTTGGTATTCCTGATACCATACGAATGGCTAGAAGAGAAGTTATTACCATTACTCTATGCAAATTAAGTAGGTACTATTTTGGCCGAACTCCGAAAATAAAATAAAGAATTTTAAGCATGTTTTATAAATAAAAAATATTTAAAAAAAGGTTAGGTTTGGATAGGTTAGGTTAGGTTAAGTCAGGTAAGGTTAGGTTAGGTTATGTTAGGATAGGTTAAGTTAGGTAAGGTTACATTAGGTTAAGTTAGGATGGGTTAGGTTAGTTTTTTTACATACAAAAATATTTTTTAAATGCCTTAATTCGTCCTTCTTTTATTTCCAGTGTTCCGCCAAAATATGCATGAGATAATTATATTAACATTTCTTCTAGCCCCGCGAGTATCGGGAATCGCAACATATGAAAATATCGTTGACAGAAATTATTTAAAATCGTTGTCATCCCATATATTTTACGTAATTAAAATCCATCATTTTACGTAATTAAAAATTAGAATGTTAAAATTAAAAATTTACCTTCCTTATAATAGTATTTAGGGTGAATCAAAAGGTTTTATTAAAAAAACGTGGCCAGCGATCCCTAATAATTACCCTTAAAACTTTGGTTAAATTACATTAAAAAAAATCTGCTTACCAACAACCCAACTATTCACATAAAAGAAATATCGTAAAAAATAATACATCGTGACATCAGTAATGTTTTAAAATCTTATGAGTAAATTTAAATAAAACTTACGATATCGATGGGCCTTCTACGATTCTTCAAACGATTCGCAGAAACGTGTTAATTTATTTATTATTATTTAGGTTTCATTTAATTTCTTCATCGGTGACACTTTTTGCACAATATTTATATTAAAACACCACAAACTAATGGAGAAACGAATATTCAAACAATATTTATAATGCTTATCTTCAATTCAGATTATCTACACAGAGTTACATAAAAATGCCATAGCCGCTAACCTGTACAACAGAAATTTAAAACACACTGTTTACTCACTGGGGCGTCACTAATTCACAGGAAACCACATTTGTATAGCTCTCGGCAATCACACAATTCACTGAAACAGTCTTTTGTATTAACAATTCACTAATAACCGTTCGAATTCCATGTTTTCACCGAACGTATTAATTGACACTGACAATTGGAATTGACAGCTGTGATGTGACAGAAGTGGTAAACAACTTCCCGTAGGATAAACAATTACAGATTTCTCCTTACCGACGCGCTGGGAAAATAAGGATATTTTCAAAAACGACACAAGTTTTTTTTATTATTAATTTACTTTGGATTAGCAATACCTACTGTAAACTTTAACCAGATTTTAATGCTATCAACTTTACCTAGTGACTTTTAGAATGGCTTGTACGCATTTCATAAATTTGAGTTCGTAATATTTAGAACTTTTGGGATGTGTACGTACTTTGGAGATTGAGTAAAATGATGTTGAATTTTTCGAACATAATCATTGGTCATAATCAGAAAAGATGTAATAAGAGAGTTATTGGCTGTGAAAATCTTAAATCATTACGTTAAATGTTATTGTAAATGCGTGTTAAAAATAAGACTTCATTCAGGAATCACAAGGGTTGAAAGGTTTTAGAATTTCTACATTACCGACGCGGCATTTTCAAAAGTTTTGTAAAACATTAAACACTGCTAGAAATATTATTCACCTTTCTTAAATTATTATGGAGCAAGCACTTGAAAACTAATTAATAAATATATATTCAAACAAGATAGAACGCATGTTTTTTTCAAACAAAAGGACCCGTTTTTACCGACAGGTTTCTGGAGCGAGAAGAAATAGGGACGGGCGGGTACAAAATACAGAATCGATATCTTCTGACAGATAAGGGCGATTGATCGTCCCTTTTCATGAAATAAAATTAAGTAAGTAGATATAGAACGCTTGTTCAGATATTTTACGAAAGACCGTTAACCTTTGAGCAGGTCGCAAACACACGTCTTTCCTTCTACAATTTTTTTCCCGACTGCTGAGTAGAAGTGAGTCGTTCGCGAACGAGTCGGCTCAGTGAACCGGATCTTTACACCGATCCGTAAGATCCGGTTCCTAAATCAGCCGCTCACTCGTTCGCGGATCGGTAGTGACTCACCCGTTCGGGAACGGTGAGCCGGTGACCCGGTGACCCGGTGACCCGCTTCACTCGTTCGCGAACGAAGAGCCGGTGAGCCGGTGAGCCGGTGATCCGGTGACCCGCTTCACTCGTTCGCGAACGGTGAGCCGGTGAGCAGGTGACCCGCCAGACCCGAAGAGCCGACTCACCCGTTCGCGAACGAAGATCCGCATACATCGTTCAACGGATCTCACGGCTCGCGGGTCACTACTGACGTACTGACCGGATTGATCATATATACGACATAATAATACTGGTATTCCCGCTTGCATAACATTTTTGTTGTTGTGTCGGCACTTATTTAGTTTATTATAACAGGAACAAGGAAGAGTTATATTATGTTCATGGTTTATTTTCAGTTAATCATTGATATAGAAATAATCGTAAAAAAGAAATGTTGGCATTGAGTACTTACATGAACGACGTTTAGCTATTATTCTCACACCGAAGTATTTTGTTTCACAACACAATTTTTATATTATTATTACACTTATTTGGGACAGAATTAATTTAAAATAGATTTAAGTTTATTTTCATTGTTCTATATTTTGATTCCATTCACCAATTGATTTTTTAAAACTTAATTTAAAGAAATTTTTTCAATAGTATTGATATAGATTATAGATTTTAATTTAAAAATAACACATCTGACAATTTTTGTGGCCGCGGAAAAATGATTCCAAATTTCACTCTTTTTTCTTGTGGGAATCATGGTAAATTTAAATTAAAGCTATTATAAAGTTCGTAATTATGTTTTCCGGGTAAAAAAAACTAAAAAGCGATAAGAAACGTGATTCAACGATTACCGTACGATTGAAGTTTGACGTTTTGTACCAAAAACCTAACAAAACAAAAGATTTCTCGATTTCATTTTTTCATTCTAATAAAAGGGTATTCCAATAAAATTGGGAATCCCCTTTGAATATAATCATAAATATACGATATATTGATCGATTTTTCTGGGCAAAAATTTTGTCTTCGAAATATATAATATTCCCAAAGAAGCAAAAATGTCGGAATGTTTCCTCACGATAGCAAGGTCCCATCTGACGAAGCGCAGTCCTGAGAAATGACCTTTAAAGCATTTATCTTTTCAGCTCATTCTTCCGGAGGGAGCTTTGTCAGACGCAACCTGTTATGAAACATCATAAAACCCTAAAAATATTTTAAATGCAACTTTTATAAAAGAAAAATGAAATCTCATGGTTTCATGTTTAAATACTTTTATTTTATAAGCAATAATTATTAGCCTAAAACACTCATCCACATTGAAAAATCTCCTGATAAAAGATACATGACGCCAACGGGACTTGAACCCGTGTCCTTTCGATTTCCGGTCGACAGCTCTGACCACTGAGCTATGGCGGCTTATCTCTTATCCGCGAAATAATTCAATATATACTAGTGTTTCAGGCTAATAATTATTGCTTATAAAATAATTGTTACCCTTTGTGCTATGCATAAAAAATCTTGTCTTAAACATTAGTTTACCAAAAAAAAAAAAAAAAATACTTTTAATTTCACCAAAACATAAAAATAGCAAATTGTATAATAAACGATCCAATTTGATTTCGGTCACAATGTACAATTAAAATAAATTTCACTAGCGAATCTTAAACATCTTAGGACACTGTAGAGTGTAGAACACATGTCGATTTCAATATCTGTAACATTGTATAAGATCGACGACTACACGTATGTATTCTTTTATCGCGAAGAACTTTGTTTTTATTTTATTTATGGAGGGGGGGAGGGGGGGGGGGGGTTCAATCGAGCCGGTTCACTGAAGCGGATCTTTCAGGTGAACGGGACCCAGTGAACCGGCTCCCTCAACTGAGCCGCTTCGCCCATCTCTACTGCTGAGTGCTGACTGAGACTGACTCACTGACCGGCCCACTGGCCCGTTTGACTAATACAAATGAACCCGGCTTGTTCCAATCAACTTGTAGGTACTAGATCTAACGATTGTGTTACATAAAATAGATCCTTGGAACCGGTTACAACGTCAATATATGTATATATTACTTGTTTGTATTAGGCCGCTTGGTGGCAAAGTTAAATTTAGTTTTCATGCTTAAATTTAATTTTGTTTAATTAAATTCATCAAAATATAACAAAAATATAGCGAAGATTAAGAAAGGGACACTTAATGAAGGAAGAAAGGAGTATATAATATTATTTAATTCATTTGTTTCATTTCGCAATTAAATCTGTTAAAATAAATTATGTGATATATTTTCAGTAATATATACCTATTATATAAAATATAAGATTTAACAATGCATAGGTTAACAAAATAAAGGTAACATGAAAAATTAGAGTTTACAAAGCGTAGGCAACATGGAATTTAAGTGAGTGAAATAAAAATAGATGATCAGCAAAAAAATAAAAAAGTTGAAAAAAAAATAAAAAATCAGTTGAATAAAAAAGTATGAAATTGTTGTTCACATTAGCCTATGAACTATGTAACTTTAATTAACAATCTCCATTACGCTAGATTTGGATAAGAATGAACAAAAAGTCTAATAGAAAAACATCAATATAAACATTCCAATACTGAGTTTAAATTTTGACACTGATTGGCAGCGGTAAACATCGATTGAACCATACTTATTACCAAGTCTGTATAATCTTTGAATAGGCGAGTTTACGAAATAATTGTTGGCAGATTTTGGAACATTATACAAGGCATTGTCATGAAGAAATAATAAATATCATTGACACTGACCATGCGGATCAAGCCATTGACCTACCTGGGGTCCAGGAGTCGAAATTTCTTGCGTAAATTGTCAACATTATTTTTTAAATCGGTGTTTATAGAATATATAACACATGGCATGTGTATCTTTTTTAGAATACTAAGAATGAGGTTGAATGAAATGACACATTGTTCTACAAATAAAGATTTCCATTGTAATGCGTTTTAATTAACCTTTAGACATGTAGATATTAAGATATGTCACTCTTAATCAATTTCCAGCTGAAGTCCCCAGCGCTGCCCGGGCTTTACGCGGAATTTTTCGAAATTTACCTCTTATTTTGACCGTCAATATGCAAATTTTCATCTACAAATAACGGTTGAAAAAAGGGGATGGGGCATTTTTTAATGTTACAGACCACTCTATGTTTAAAAATAGCCCAAGCCATGTTGCGTATAGCGTAATCTGTCAGCCCATAAAAGATATTTCGCAATATCAGTTTTCGTTGTAAACGGTTATCACTTTATTCTTGTGTCTTATCATTTACAGATATTTTATCCGCTGATTTTTAACGAAGATTCAAACGTTGAATTGAATGAACATTTTTTTAGATTGATTAGTTTTTTACAAACGGTAGATAAAATATATTAAAGAGATTAAAAAACACTTTATCTATCTAAAATATTATGTTACCATATATCTCTCTTGACATACCTTAGAAAAAATGCAGAGCGAAAAATTTATTTTTAAACGAAACGTGAGAAACTATTACTTATTTATTTATTAATTTTTAGTTTACATTTAATCAGTTTGTACATAAGTATTTTATAGCTAAAATAAAACCAATTATGAATTTCCTCCTTCTGACTTTACGTCTACTGAGACAGCATAATATGGAATAAGTAAATTAAATTTGTGAGAAAGGAATATGAATTAAAAAAATTATCCAAAACAAAAGATTATATAAAACGAAAAATTTACAACAAAATAAATTTATAGCCATGAATATAAACAATAGAGACATTAAAATCATTCACAAACCATCAGAGAAATATTATTTTATGGACCTCTTGTATTTGGTAAGTTCGCAACTGAAAATATCAACCTTGGATAATACGCTATTGTAATTATTGCATAGTCTGTTCGGGCAAGAATTCTGCTTAGAATTCGTTTTGCTTTGATCATCCCTGAACAGGACACAAGAGCGTGTTGAACGCGCTCCATGATTATTTATCGATTCAATTCCTTGATGTGACCAAATCTTATTCTGAGTCGCTAATATTGTCTTCAATAATTAAATATTACATATGTGTTGCGTAATAATACGTAATTATTGCGAATGTGTTATGAAATAGTTAAGGCGAAAACAAAACATTTAAGAAGTTGTAGTGTTTAATAAACTTAAATCATTATATGTTAAGCCCGCAACTTCTGACTTCGTAGTCGGGGAGAGTGTGTATCATATTCTATTACAACTTTAAAAAAAACATTACGACTTCTTAAATGTTTTGTTTTCGCCTTAACTATTTCATAACACATGCGCAATAATTACGTATTATTGCGCAACACATGTGTAATATTTAATCATTGAAGATTATATTAGCGACTCCCAAATTTGAAACAGAAAAAATCACATTAAGATTCGGTCGCATCAAGGAATTGAGTCCAGGACATTACCTACACTTTTTTCGCTTTGCATTTTTTCTAAGGGAGTGTCAAGAGAGATATAGGGTAACATAAAATTTTAGATATGTATTCGATATAGAAGAAGGGAGGGCAAGATGGAAGGCTTAACTTTAAGATGTAAAAAATATGACAACATAATATCAATCCTTTATTTTAATAAGTCTTCAGAGAGATCTTATATGCTTATAAAATTGAGTTATTAAAAATAATTAAAATTGAGTATAAAATCTGTGAGGACTCATAATCGAAAAACAGGAAAAACTCCATCTTGCCCTAACCCTGAGGGCAAAATGGAAAGCTTATAAGGGCCAGATGGAATGAATAGGATATCCTTACATTTTGCAGTTGACACATAAAAGACAACCGTTTTCTATGTCTGAACATAGTTCATGTGCCCAACCACAACACTGTGGACACTGTACCCATTTAATTCAAACAAAATAGAGTCGTACTTTTTTATTTTTTAAATTTTACACTGATAGAGGACAACCGTTAACGATGCACAAATGGTTATTTATCGCTTGTTAAAACACGTTTAAGATGAAGCTACAAGCCAAAAATGTGTATATTCTTGGTAGGTATACCTTATATTGTAGGTAATATGCATTAAAATCGCTTGACAAAGTGAGTCTAGAAAAGTTCGATTTCAAGCATAAAACTATTTATTTATTTATTTTGTAAATGATTTATATATAAGAAAGCAAAAAAGTTAATCAAGTGAAATTGTCATAGATAATTTTAGCTATATTACTGTATTTTTTAAAGTTGTTTCCTTTATGCGTTAAAAAAATAGTAGTTTACATTTATATTTTTTATTGAGTATTTATTTAACTTTATTTGTATTCTACTCAAGCGAAACGATAGGAAAACCTTTAATTTATCTAAAGCATATTTTTTTTACATTCATAATGTACACCAATTCGTTATAAAGATTAATCAAAATACTGATTTGGCATTAAGCTTCGCCTTAATAGTAAGGCTGCTAATGTTTTGTATTGATCGTATTGAAATGGGTCAACGTAATAAAGAAACACACAAGAAATGTGATGTGGGCGTGTTTCGTACTCCAAAAGTCTGGCCAATCGGGCCTTAAATTTCCAAACAAAAACTCTATAATAACTATGAAATTCAAATGGTATGGCGGTATACTATTGAATAGATATAAATATATGATTTTAAGCTCGGCTTGGTTGGAATGTCGAGCTTAGCACGGCTTTGTACATAATCAGTATATTTATTATTTTTTATTTTTTTATTTTTTTTTATTTATTGATTTTATTTTGGTAATTTGTACATTTAAGTTTACAAATGACTAATTAATTATTACATATAAATATACTATTTTTTTTTCTTGCTTGATGTGGCTCCTACACAACATCTTGAACTTTTCAATTGGGGCAGACTTAAGGTTTTCCGGCAGCGCGTTATAGTATTTCATCCCTTTATATAATATACTATTCTGGGTATTCGCTTTGTCCTTCTTTGGTAGCCTGATTTGATTGCACGTCCTAGTTTTATGTTTGTGTATGTCCTTGTTGTATACAATTTTATTCGAAAAATATTTGGGTAGCAGGTTGTTTACTATTTTGTGTAAAAATATCATCGTGTTCAAGGTCAATAGTGATAGGTCTTAACCGTGGAATATAACTTAATAAGAAATGCCTTGTAGGCGTGTTTGGTTATCCAAATGTATTCCCAATCGAGGCTTAAATTTCCAATACCATCCTGTGCTTAAGAAATGCAATTGAGATGGAGATAGAGACAGAGCGCTTCACTATTGGGCTAAATGAGGCATTGGTTGTCTTTAGTTTTCTTCTTCTTCTAGTTTTCTTCTTTATTCTATGGTCGCGACCCTAGATATCATAATTATTACATGTATTGTCTATGATTTTAACAGAGGAATTTGCTTCTTTTTTCTTTGTAAAACCAATAAACTGTCTATAGAAGTTTATTTTACGCGGGTTAAATTTCGAGTTGATTTATGATAAAGTTGCCTACTTCAATCAGCATGATGCTACGTGGGAGGATAATAAATTGTAAATAGTATTTATTTTACTGGAGTCAGTGCACTATTCATAAAATCATGACGAATTAACCGCTGAAAAATCTGCCCTCAGACCTAACCACATTATTTTAGATTGATTATCAATTAATAACATCACCATTCTTCATTGCTCGGTGAATATAATAATCCGTACTGATAAAATTAGGCAATTTACGTACATTTCGGTGAGATGGAAGTATGCAATTATTTACGTAACTTTCAAATTTGTCATGTGTTGCTGTTAACAGTGCTAACGCCTCGTCGTCAAAAATTATGCGAGGAATGCCGTACCTACAAAGCGAAGATACGGACTGACAGTGGTTTCAAATCAAATCAATATGGAAAGCACACATTTATACATTTTACACGGTTTACACATATCTTGTGTGTATTATCTACGACGAATGCTACACGACAGCTTTATCCACATGTCCAGCCTTTTAGCACGTCAATTGAAAAATCTGGCGGTTGTAAATGTTTATTAAATAAAGTACGATGACCCTGCAAAAAGTTGAGTGAGAAATTTCATATTTTTCTAGGTATATAAATAGAGTCAGCTTTGGCATTCGAAGTATGGGCCACGCATATCGGATCATTGTCCGATCTGAGATACCACAGCACGGGATATTACAAGTACGCGCCGGGCACAGGTCTCCGGCGATAATTTCAAAATGCGATATGCACGCTGAGATATTGTACAAATCGTACTGGAAAATATAGGTAAAGCAAAACCTTTAATCTGTAAGTAGGGTTTTACCATAATCAGTAGTCGTGTAAATTGACTTATTAATGTTAAAAACTCGTGAAGACGCGCGGCCGCCGGTCACCTTCGACACTGTTCGACACGTTCGTCGAGTTCGTTCTCGGTCGGAAGGATTCGGGCGACATCAACAGTCGTCACACCCCTCTTCCTAATTCCCGCACGGGAATAATATTTCTCACTGATATTGCGAGGAATGTAGACTCTATTTATATATAACTCAATGTCTTTATTTGACATACCAGATAAAGTAGACGTACAAGAAAATACATTATAAGTATAAGATATGAGAAAAATAGACATTATAAATTGATATCACATGTTTTATGTATTGAAGGCATAGGTGATGTCTATGCATAGGTGTAAAAATCATTTAGCTACTTAACCGAAAATAATTCAAGGAAGATAAAAATATAACGTTGACATTTATATTATTTAACAGAAAATTTCTAAGTGTGATATATATATTTTTTTTTTCGTGTGAAAAATCCTTTTCCTTCCAAATATTTATATATAGGATATATTTAATTATATATTTGTAGCCAATTTACGTAAGACCTTTTAATACCTTTTGGCCTCTAAAATTGATTGCTGTTCAAGAAAAAACATTGATGTGTGAAAACGTGTGATGTTTTTCACACGATATAGTGATCAATTTTCTTACTTTGGGCACAAAAAACACGCCCACAACACATTTCTACCGTGTTATCTATTCAGTTTATTATGGTTTGAATTTGCAGAGCGACTAAACAGAAAAATAAGTGCCTGGACAGTTTAGAATACACCATTAAAATGCCCAATTGGATAACCCTTAAAACGCCTAAAAAAATCTAAATCCTTAGATTTAAATTACTATTTTAAGTAGATTTAAAACTTTTTCGCTTGTGTTGCTAGTTTTCGGACACATAAAAGGAAAGTTCGTATCTACAAACTAATTCAACGGAACACAAAGTTTGCTTTTGATGCTTCACTAGTGATAACGGTAGCAACACAATATATACCTACACACAATATAATCATCATTAATCATGGCAAAAGATGATCACAAAGCAAGTTACCTACTTTAGATCAAAATGATGTCAACAATATAATTCAATGAATTGCCTCGTGGGTTCATGGCCAGTTTTTCAATACGCTCTTGCCGTTGGTTTATTTAACGGGGCTCTCGCGACAAGAGGCACGTTAAAGTATTGCATTGCTCAATCCATTATCAAAGGATTAAGTAAATGTTCAAAAAGAGGAATATTATAGTTTGAAAGGGAGATATGTTAGAGTGTGCGAGCCAATAAAAAAACGTGAACGAAAATGTTGAATAAATAAAGAATGAATTATTTAAATATGGCTTAAATCTCTCGACAGATCATCACCTAAGTTGGATAAGTTGGTTCTAACAGACATTTTTTTCAAAAATGATCTTTGAATTCAAAACTATTTCGTATATATATTTATAAACAAAATAACTTTCAGAGCCACCTGTGTTGTATTTACGTAGATATTTGTATGACAAAGGTTTTACGTCAAGTTTGTAAAGCTTACAATTATTTTACAAGGTTCTAACTTCACTTTGAACCTGACTGTTTATAGTTTCACTATAGTTCACCACGTTGTAGTTGGATAGGGTTTTAACTTCGCCTTACCATTTTCTGAGGTGTCAACATTTTCAAATACTATTTCTGATAATCTATTTAACATTTTCTGATTTTTAGGTTCATATTTAAATATTTTCCTTTAAAATTTGTTAAGCTTAAATACTTTATACAATATTCAACCTAAAATCATGAATCAGTAAATCGATTTTGAGAAATCGTCTTTGGAGTATTTGGCACCCCATATATCAGAACAAGGTCAAGTGAAGTTAGAACCCAGTCCAACCAAAGTAACGAGACGTCTTCAGTAGCATTTAAAGAAACACCGTGAAGTTTTACAAACATATTACATGTTAAATAACAAAAATAGACGTGCATTTTTTAAAAATCTAATGTACATGGGTCATTCCGCCGTTTCGTTCAAATCGCATGTTCTTGCAAAAAAGTCATATGAAAAATAATGTTTTTCAAGAAAGTTTTATTGGAAAATGTAGTTATTTAAAAAAGGAAAAAGTAGTATTTACCGGATTAGGCATTTGTTACTTAATAACTTTATGGTATACAAAAAACATGCTAAAATCTCATTACCTTCCCCGTGTGAATGAGGGACCGGTAAATTGATCAATAAATAAGAACATTTTACACTAGTAAAATCACTACATTCATTAATCGACCTGAATGTACAACTAATTTTGCATATTTATTGGTGTTTAATTTATTTTTAAAGTTACTGTATCATAGAAAGAATTGAGATTTTGTTTTTGTCCAGAAAAAATCGCTGTCGTCTTCCGCCAAAGCGGTAATTAAAATTGTGACCGTGTTTGTCACTGTTCGTCAGCTGTACCCCACCCCGCGCCTCCGTTACTAATCAGTGTACCGCTATATCTGGACGGGGGAGGACGTGCGTCGCTGAATAAAGAAATATCTGCGATCTCCGTGCTCGAAAACGACTTTGTCACCGACCAGGCATCATTACCTTCCAGCATTTTTTAAAGTAAGTACATGTTTTAAAAATTCGAATCATGAACCTATAAACTATAATTAGTCGGACTATTTTTTATTGAAACATAAAGATTTGTAATGTCATTATTAAGCGAGTTATTAAGGAAAGATTGTCAAAACCTCATTACCCTCCGTCTCATTACCTTCCGTATCGTAAAATTTTTTGCCGGATGGTAATTTAGAGGTGTGGAGGGTAATGATAAATTTGTAAGGGTTATTTTTACGTGCATCTGGGACCATGTTTGGGGGTTCATAAAAGTTAATATTATCAATAAAAGCAGTTTCTTGCGTTCTAGCGTCGGACAATTTCAGTTTTGGTGAAATACATATTTTCGTTTTATCTATTTACTGATATGGAAAAACAATCTGTTAAAATTTACCCTGCGAATTTTTATTTGAAAATCGATTTTTTTATTCAATGATATAATTACGGAGAATTTAATAACAGCACAAACATTAACTACTATGAGTGGACAATAGAAAAACAAACCTACAGGGGAAAGGATGGAATCCAGAAAATGAAAACCATAACAACTAAAAAGAAGCTCGAGGACAACCCTCGTAAAATAATCGAAAAGTTAGATGCCACCACGGATGTTTTCTTAAAACACACACGAAACATCGTAATGCAGTACTCCGCTATCAGAGAATTGAAAGATAATCTGACAGACACGGAGGTTCTCATACATGTTGATTTTAGCGAGAACTATTGGTTGAAATACCATGAAGAAATTCAGTCCTTTCATTTTGGTGGCAGCCGAGGACAAGTCTCTCTTCATACAGGAGTACCTACTTTACTATGTAGACAGCCAGACGGGTAGATGTCACAGTTGACATGAATATTGAAAACTTAAGCCTACAAATTGACTCGCCTACTATTTTCAATAATATTGATGACAATATGCTATTGAGCGAATTCGACGGCTCCATGTTTTTGGACGATACTATTGCTTCAACGCCAGAGCCTGCTAAAACTATAGAAAAGAAATGTAAAGTGAAAATACTCTCAAACGTCCCGTTCGACTATCAGCATTATTCCCTTTATAAAAATAGTACGCAAGAATTCAATCCTTTCGATCAATGTGAGTTCGAGAAGTTCATCCGATCCCTAAGAGTAGAATATCCTGATTTCGATGAATCAAAACAGCAGTCCCCCAAAACTGTGGAACTCCCACACATGGACATTGACGAGGAAACCAACAAAGAGGATAAGGAGGCGCCATTCAAATACTATTTAGATGATTGGATAATGGTTCAATATAAAATAACTAACACGACACATCATTTCATTGGGAAAATTATTGGAAAACATGAGTACACACTAGAGTACAAAGTAATTTTTTTGAAAAAAGCTCAAGGGAATTCCAAAAAATTTGTCTGGCCAACAATTAGTGACGACGATTTCATTTTGGAATCACAAATTCTTCAGCGCTTGCAAGATCCAGATGAGAATGAAAGAGGACAATTCACTTTCAAAAATTTGCCGAACTTTGATTTGAAATAGTTTTCCAGCAAAAACTTTCACAAGAATGATCTCAAGTTCCTTAAATATTATGTTCCTATTTAGATGTAAGACCTTTATCTTGTACTTATTAGTTACATATTATGTTGTGTTTGTTTTAAGTATCTCTGATTTTATTTTAAACTGCATTTCAATTGACTTCTGATTTTTTCTTATTTTTAATTATTATTTTTATTATTTCTATTTTTCAAATATTACAATGTTTGCTTAGGAATGTGAAAATTTTGTATTTCTTGTGTACAAACCTACTTATAAAACGTAATTATAAAGAATTTGACTATTCCTTATAATTTCTGGGTAAGTAGTATAATAGGAAAATTTTAGTTGTGTTGGGTTTGATGTTCCAGCTGCCTTTTCTTAATTTGTATTTTGATATTTTTTTCCATTATTTTTTAACAATTCATACAGATATTGCAAAAGCATAAGTAAGCAGAACTGATTACGTATGAAAAAATGTATTTCTTGTCTCCAATGTTCAAAAGTCTGAATAAAGCATTTAGTTTTTCACTATAATAGGTTTTTCTTCTTTTTCCTAATCCGCTCACCACGTCAAATGATACTTAGCATGATTTGAAATCTATTTTATTATTCAATTTCTATTCAAATTTCATTATTCACAGACATTTTAAGAACCTTAAACATGTTCACTACCATCTATTAATATTTCATTACCAAACTTCATTACCATCCAAATTTTTAAATTACCATCCAACAGTTTTTCATTACCATCCACACCTTCATTACCTTCCATCAATTTTCTTCGAATCCAAGTGTCGCACAAAGGTGCCCTTTTCACTTTTATACATCTGATAGGTACGGGAACCCATTTCTATAAAAATATATAGTAAAAAGGAAAAAAAAAAAAAAATCCGCGGAAACAGGCAAATTTGAACGAAACGGCGGAATGACCCACATATCCTACCGGCTGCGCCAACTGTAATGTACGTGGGTGCGGTGTTAGTATATCCAATGTGGCGATGTGGGTAGTTTAGCTCCAGGTGTTTACTGGAAATATGACAGTATAGGTGATATCTCACAAAAGCGGCGCTATAAAAATCATCCAAAAAATATTTAATAATAATAAATATGGGAAAGAGGATGATAAACAATATTTATCTAACTGTGCAAGTATTCCATCTCGCTTGCACGCATGCTCTTTCATTCACACATTACACTATATAATATATTGTGTTTAGACATTCCAGATTAGAGGTAAATACATTTTTCTTGAGTTCAAAATGTCTACGTAAAAATTAATACATTATCTCAAAGACCTCTGATTCTTTCGAATAGTTTTTTTCCTACATGCCGTAAGGCCCAATAGCATATTTACTTTTCCATGTTCAACAGGAGGCAGTACTGTAACGCTAATTCTATTTCTAAACTCGTGTTTTAATTTAATAAACCCGTGCACGATTATATGACGCACCATTGAATTTAACACAACTTTAGAAAGATAATTAGCGTAACAAACCCGTGCGTGTTTCAAGACTGTGCTGTCCAGTCTGCCTACTATTGAACACGGCAAACGAAATACGCGGCCCGATCCTCGAAAAATATATTCAACGAACGTTGATAAACTTGTCCCCGCAGAGAGAAGCGGTACAATCTGGTTAATTTTCAACAGAATCAGTTGCAAAATACATTTCAAGTATCCACGGCTTTGAATAATAAAGGTTCAATGTAAAATAATTCAAGTCACGGAAAAAATAAAACAAATTAAACAAAGCTAAGTCTATTGATTGTGTTGCTTTGTGCATTGGTTTGAAATTAATTACAATTTATAAGTTACTATCCAGTTACACTCTGCACCGAGAAAAAAATAGGACGTAAAGTAATTGGATACAATATCAATGTATTTATAAATAGCTATCGTAATATTTTTACAAAATAGTCCAAAGTTAGCCAGATATATTTTAATTACTTGGTGTCACTTTGGATTATCACTTGGCTTCATCAATACTTCTTTGGTTCGCCCTAATCTAGAATATGCCTGCGGTATTTGGTCTCCATTTTATGACGTTCACATTAATCATATCGAATCCGTGCTTCGGGGAATTGCTTGGATGTTAGGGCTAGAAAGAGGCGATTACTCGTACTTTGATCTCATCTACATTTTCAAAATTATTAACAGTGTGATTGGTTCACCTACTTAGTTGCAACTAGGGAATGCAATCCCGGTATACCGGGATCCCGAAATACCGAGATCCCGCAGACATTTTGCGGGACTAATCTCGGTCGAAAATTTTGCGGGATCCCGCTGGACTGGCGGGATTACAGAGAAGCGCAACTCATACATTTAAAAATTCGCCCACATAGAACGATCTGCTGCAGACAAAAGACATGGGAAAAAATATTGCTTTATTATTGGACTGTAAAACAAGGTGGTCAAGCCTGTGCGAAATGATATCAATATTTAACAAAGTAAGATTGGGCGTAACGAAAAGTCTGGTTGACTTAGGGCTCGGTGCAAATCTTGACTACTTTTTCACTGAAGAGGAAAATGGTGTGCTGAACGATCTGGAAGGAATATTACAGCCGGTGAAATTAGCAGTCGAAGTTTTATGTAGGCGAGAGTCAAACTTGATTACAAACAAAAAAAACTGAAAAATATTAATAAACCATTAGCCCAAAAATTTGTTGATTCTTTGAGGAAACGGATTTCAGAGCGGCGAACTAACTTGACAGCGGTTTTATTATACTTACATGATCCATATAAGTACGAAGAAGACAGAAGTCAATTTATTAATGTTGATGACACATTTAGTCTACCTTCAAAAAGTGTAATACGCAAGGCAATCAAAACTATAGTCGAAAGACTAGAGTACACGGACACGGGTAACAACGCAGTAGCCACTGCTCCTGCTGACGCTGATGATCCTTACGATGACGATAACGACACTTCTCTCGCTAATCTGGAGACAAACGCAGCAGCAGCAGAAGCACCAATGTCACTTCAAGACGAACTCGAACTTACTTTGATTAGTATGAAGAGTTCGAGATCAACAGCCCATCAACAACCTAGATCTGGCAATATGAGCAACCTTGAGGTTTTGATAAATAAGGAAATGAATTACTTCGAGTACGGTGGATTAAAAGGCACATGCCTTCAATTCACTTACAATGCGCTAATGACTATTGTGCCAACCAGCGTGAAAGCTGAACAAGCTTTTTCAGCCGCTGGCTACCTTGTGTCTAATATCAGAAGCCGTTTATCAGATGACACAATTAATACTTTAACTTTTTTACGAAGCTATTTCCAAAATAATGTTTAATTAAACTTATGATACTCATTGTACAAGAATATTGTTTATCGTGTGAACGTTATTATTTAAATTTAAGTTTCAGTTCAGTTTCAGTTTCAGTGCCGGCAATCCGGTCGTTTATTTTATTTTCATTTGTGTACCTACATAGATTTCTTTTACCCACCTCACTAGACAAATTCTGTTCCGAGGCGGGTATGTTATGTAAATTTATGTGTTATCTTATTCTTTGACAATTTATGAGTTAAACTTTACCTATGTCTAACTAAAGGTATACCTATTAATAAATCATTTAAAATGTCCCACAGAACTTGTTTTATTATAGGTATAAATTTAAAACTCTAAAAACAAGGTTGGTAGAACGAGGTATTAGGTCTTTATTATACCTACTATTGATTAGATATCTAAGTCCACTCTGCTGGATCCCGCAAATACCTGGATCCAGCGGGACTAAGATTGTTCAGTCCCGCAAATACCTGGATTGACATTTTCTTGCGGGATTGCATTCCCTAGTTGCAACTAATCCCTTTAATTACCTCTTCCTGTAGTACTCAGAAATAATGATTTGTTTTTCCTCAATCAACACTCCACAAATATGGTTACCATTCGCCTATGTCCAAAATGGCAAGACTTGTCAACTGAAGTCAGGACCTTGAATTTTTTGGTGTAAGGTTAAATGATTTTTGTCAGTCATTACGCAAGAAGTATTTTATATTAGTGTGGCAGAAGTTGTGAACTCCATCAAAACCTTGTTCCTGCCTTGATGTGACATTATCTTTATTGTTTATGTGACCTATTCTTGTCAAAGCAGTTTTTTTTTAATTATCCTGTATTGAAACATTTCTCCTTGTATTAACTTTATGTAATGTGTTGTAATTAGACATTGTCCGTTAGTAAATGAATAAATAAAAGAGATGAGACACTTGAAAAAGTGGCCCCAATTTGACGGAGGTTGGTATATCCACCTATTATTCAACCACTTTAGTCGATCTACAACTGAACTAAAGATGGTTGATACCTGAAATGGGTTGTCAGTGTTGTCACTGAGATTCCAGTTGTTGGCAAACCGGTTCTTTTTACAGTTACTTTTGGAACTGGTTCCTTAAAAGAAAGAAAAAACATAAGAGGGGTTGCTAGAGAATTTCTGAATTTTTTTTCTCATCCTAGGGGAAAAGGGAATTCAAATCTTATAAATTAAAAATATTTTTTCACAGACATACAATAATTAAAAAATATTTTCTGTGTCTTATTATGTTTATTAGTTTCTGCTTGTTATTTAATAATTAATTAAATATATAATCCAAGACTAAATTAAATACCCTAATAACCTACAAAAATATTACAATAAAATTAAACATTTATACTCGTACACTATTTACTTTTCTAATGGCGACAAAAAACAATGTAATTTGTCTGGGATTATTTTTATTCTCTCACATAGCTTAAAGTGACAAACAATCTATTTCTACAAGCTATCACTAAAAGCTAAACAAACAATGACTTCTGTCTTTCCTATTTACTTTATAAACTAATTAAATACAAATGTGTTTTCGTAAATTTCTGGGAAAACTGTAACATCTTGTGAATATACATACAGTGGCGTTTCGTGATGCTGGCACCAAGGGAAAGGCTTCAAATAGATGTTAAACGTAAAACAGGCAAAATATGTAATTTTTTAAATATATCTTAACTGTGTTCACGTCTATTTTTTTATTAATAAATATTCTGGTACATACATTGGTATAATTTTACAGTAAAGGAAACACTTTTTTTTATATAAACAGTTAAAAAGTAAAGAATAATACATTTAGCAGATAAACCAAAACAATCCCACATAGGCATCGCCAGTTCGTTTGAAGATAATGGATCATTTATGGTAATGACTGCAACATATTATTCTATCGGTAATTCAAAAACTGTGCACAGTGGTCAGTAAGTTTTAAAATTTTTAATCGGCTCCATCCCTTGGTCTCGTAAATGTCACCCGTGTTTGTCACATTTTTTTTAGTTTCATCCCTTAAAATAAAATGTTCTCTTCAATGGGTAGTCATTAACAATCCGTTCTTTCTCTTCTCCCTTCTTCGTATAATCCTAAATAATTAACCTATATTCCACGAAGCACAAATCTCACCGGCTTGCAGTAAGACTGGCTAATGGGAACGTTTGCGCGGCCTTTTCATGCAAAACTTAATTTTGTATTTGTGGCCAAAATACCCAACCAAACTGAATAATAATTTTTTTAATCAAAGGGTGTAGCTATAATTTATTACTGATATTTCAATTGTTTGTGTTTCAAAATATTAAAAAATCGATTATTCTCGGTTTTTGAGGCAAGTTTGGCAATTATTTGTGGTAATTATTAAAAACAAATAATCTTACCTTATCTACTTTGTAAATATAATGAGATAAAAAAATATATTAATAGTAAAAAATAGCATTTTGATGTGTGTTAACTTTAAATTACAAACCACTGATTTACGTCCGAATAAAAATGTAACTTATTTAATTTTAAAATTCCGACCAATTAAACCACTTTTAGCGATGTTTAATTTGTTAAATTTATATTTCATTGTTTTTAAATAGTAGGTTGCGAAAGATAATTTTTTGTAATAATTATCATTAACTCACAAAAAGTTGTCAAATTGGCCTCTAAAATCGTGAAAAATTTAATTCTTTAAAGGCCTTTATTTTCTAATTTAAAACACAAATAAATAAAGCAGCACATATCCGTACTAGATATTTGCTATAGCTTTTGATTTAAAAACAATAGTATTCAGTTCGGTTAAGTATTTTGGCCTCAAATCTTAATTGAAGTTTTGTATGAAGTGTATTCACCACCGAATTATTTCTCGAGCTTCCGCTGCACTATGCACTATGACAATATGTTATTAATATTATAAATATAATTTCCAACACCTGACAAGAGCGACAAACCAAGGTGATTTTTAGAAAACAAATGTCGAGTGTGTTTGATATTGTCCTATATTATATAGTCAGGGCTTTATTAGGTTAGGTTAAGTTCAATTCAAAAAAATCCATGGCAAAGCGAAAATATGTAAGGCTCCCACTATATTCAAATACCTAAAAGCTCGATCGACGCTTGAGCTGGCTGAAGAGATTTTAAAATTTCTGCACCTATGGGAGAAAATCCTGCGATTTTGCCATTTCACGAGAATAACGTGAATTTTTTTTAGTACCTATTTTAAAACAAGAAAGTAAAGTAAAATTATTCGTTCTAAATATTTATTTGTCCGTGGTTTCGGCAAGCTTGAATAACTATAAAAAACGGTGTACCGCCACTTTTTTCTGTAAAATACCACTTACTCTTGTTGAAAAATAACACGGTTTTTTCAAAAAATTTAACCAATAATTTTTTTTTCCATAATACATAAATCATAACTATCTACAGGATTTTCCAATAAGAGGTGTTATTTTGAATAGCCCACTATTTCGGTAGATGTTACTTTTGAAGCTGTCATTTTTTGATATTTTACAAGTAAAAACTACGCCATTAATAAAAATGGAACGATACACGCTTCAACAACGCATTGAAATTATTAAAATTCACTTGAGTGAATCAAATGCAAATCATCTTGAGTGATGAGGCACATTTCCACCTCGGTGACTTCTTCAACAAGCAAAATTGTCGCATCTGGGGCTCGAAAAACCCAAGAGTTATTGTTGAAAAGCCTCTCTATCCTCAACGTGTGACTGTTTGGTGCGGTTTATGGTCCGGCGGAGTCATTGGACCTTACTTTTTTGAAAATGAGGCTGGAGCAACAGTTACGGTGAATGGATTGCGCTATCGAGAGATGATTAATGATTTTTATGGCCGGAATTGGATGGTATTGATCTGGACAACGTTTACTTACAACAAGACGGCGCTACGTGCCACACAAGCAATTAAACCATTGATCTTTTACGATTGAATATCAAAATAACACCTCTTATTGGAAAACCCTGTAGTTATACTAATTTTGAGATTAGTTCTTCAAACGAATACTTCATCATTCCCGCATCGCTTCGTCTTTCACTAATTAGGGCGAGGGATGCTATAGGTTGGTGTGATCACCCCGTCAGTCGTTCTGGCTTACAGTTGTGATCCCGGGAAGGGTTGTCACAGCTGTGATGATAAAGGGACATGTTTTGCTCTAGAACGTTAAGTTCTCCAACTTCGGTTACCTCTGGCAGGACTGACTCAAGCAACGGAGATCAGCTAACCCATAGAGTAAAGAGGAATCATATTATGTTCCTTTGGGGGGAATGATACACGTGTAACCTGTTTCCTCAGTGAACCCATAGAGGGGTTATTAATGTGTATTACACTGTCTTACTATTTTTGAACTGCTATAAATAGTATCATTCTTGCAAATCGATTGTACCCAAAATAAAGACCATCTGTATTCACCATTAAAATTGTGCATTTTATTTAATAATCCCATTACACATTTATTTTAAAATGTCTTTTAAAACTTAAAAAACACACTTTTTTAATTTGATAGAGGATTTTACCTTCCTTCCCAGGTATTGGGGTCACCTGCGCTAACAACCTCGCCAAATCCTGATTGGGTAGGACCGACATTTATTTATGCTTGTGCGTATGTTTGTGTTTGCAAAACTCGAAAAGTAATCGACCAATATCGCTGAAAAGTTCAAAGTTTGTTCTTATTACTGCCATGAGTATTCAAAGAGTGTCTGAGGAATATCTCTGCACCGGAATGAGATACGGAGTCGAATTAAAGTAGATGCAATCCACAAGGTGGAGCAAAAGTAATCGCCCTATTGGAAAACGCTATAACTTTTGCAAATGACGCCAAATGTCGATTCGGTTTTGACATTTGTAAAGTAGACAAACGCAGAATAAAAATCGACAAGACATAAATCGAGTTACTCCGCAATAAACAAATTTCACAAGCAGTACCAAAGTTTATCATAAAAAAAATTACAGCAATGGAACATCGGGTGATTACTTTTGCCCCACCCTATATTTTTTAACAGTAACATTGTGGTATACAGTAGTGAATGGTTTAAGAAGTCGGAGACGACCGAGAAAGACATTACCAATAGCGAAGCATTGTAGGGTCCAGTAATGTATTATAAATGACTGGGCCCGCTCGTATTTGCAGGAAATGTAGATAGATGAAAGAAGCATGCCATTCGTATAGGTGTGTAGTGTGTAAGGATCATTGATTTTTTTAATGATAGAGGAGTTAATAAAAAAGAAAATATTTAGTAGGTAAGCAATGAAAGACAAATCAACATTAAAACCGTTTATTAAATTATAATATATGACTAGACAACATTATATATACACAGAGTTATACCTAGGTTTTTTACGAACACTAATTGTCCTTAACGTTAAGAATGCGTCAAACAGACAAGGTTTTTTCGCCCTTAGTCCTACCTAAAGTTTTATTTTGCGTTAAATAATAATTTGTTAGGAACTTTCAATTTAAAAAATATATAATTTACTGCGATTCTCTCCTTTCTTTCTAAAAAAGTTACAAAAAATAACACGCAAGTTTGAGAAACACAGAGGAAACCAGCAGCCAACTTTTTAAAATACGTTTATACAGCTAAAAAGATTTAGTAAATTTTTTTTTGTGTTTAGAGCCTTGGAGATATCAATAACAATCGCCGATAGTTACGTCAATTGATGCGATTGGCAATTTCTAATTGATGGTTTACAGAATCAATATCAAAGCGAATGAAATTTGTGACTTCCCATTGACGGGAGAATAATAAGTGTTTTGAGTGAGCGAATAGACAAGCACCATTGACGCAGCAGGATGATCGTTTCGCCATGCAATTGACAATTGTTCATTCAATTAATGAATGATACGTGTTTTGAGTGAGCGCATAGACAAGCACCATTGACGCAGCAGGATGATCGTTTCGCCATGAAATTGACAATTGTTCATTCAATTAATGAATGATACGTGTTTTGACAAGCACCATTGACGCAGCAGGAAGATTGCTTCGCCATGCAATTGACAATTCATTCAATCAATTAATGATAAGTGTTTTGAGTGAGCGCATAGACAAGCACCATTGACGCAGCGGGATGATCGTTCCGCCTTGCGATTAACAATTGTTTATTCAATTAATGAATGATAAGTTTGTTTTACCTATAATTGCATTATATCGGTAAGAGTTATGACAGTAAAATTGAAAGTATACCAGTAAAGGAGTGAAGGTTATATTACTCCATAGGTCCACAAAGCAACTAGAGTGAAAATTGTGAAATTCCGTTAATCGCACTTCAATTGCAAATGTCAATTGTTTCAACACATTGACGATTGACATTGATCGTCTCCAGGGCGCATTAACTCCGAAAACGTACTAATTTGACGTGTTGAGTGCCTTAGAAAATTGGCGTCAAATGACGTCAAGTAATGGTTCTTCTCTGGATGATGTCGGAGCCGATGCATAGATATCTTGGTTTTAAAAACATATTAAAAAATATATATTTAATAATAGAAAGGTTGAAAAGTAGACTGAATGCCGTGAAATGAGATCCTTTAGTGTGGTAAACTTTTGTACGGCCGTGCTAAAACTGTGCAAATTCGGAAATATTACAAGGCTGATATAAGCGTAAAGGATACGATTAAGAAAGAGACGCTCGATTTGGGAATGTAGAACGGATGCACAGAGAAAATAATGTAGTCCCAGAGAGAGGTCGTACGTTACCTACGTTATCGTTCCCGTTTCTTCTTTTTTTTCCATTTTCATACAAAACATATGAGAAGGACTAACACAAGGAGAATATGCCGGTATTTTAGCACCCTCTTGATGTCTTGTCCACAGGATAACATATAAATAAACAAACACAAAAAACGCTTACTGTGTGATGACTGATGTTTAGTAAGTTTTTACACGAAAAAAACTTACTGATTTAAAATTTTGTTAATTTAATAAAAATCTGATCAAATTATTCGTTTTACTGTTAAAAACGGGATTGCAGGCCTTCGACAAATGAATTGACAGGTTTCCTAACAAACTGTGGGTAAAACACGAATTTCTTCATTATATTTATCAGGAAAAGCACACCTGCATAAACAAGTGCTCGGATATTTCTGAATTTTATTGGGAAATGTATTGCAATCAAGTTTTTTACAGGACTATATAAATCAGCCATATTAATTTTTCTCCGTGTAGTTCAGAATTGATGTGTTTTTACAGTGGAATTCCTTATTGTGTCATCGTCAAAGATGTGACATGTTATCCTCCCATCTCCTGCATAGTCTGCCTGATCCAGGCGGAGAATGAGTGCACCTTGGTGTAGACTCCTGGCCGGTTCTTCTTGCCGCATCCGTCCCCCCACGAGACCAGTCCGGTCAGCTCGAACCTACCGTCGCGCTGGCAGGCGAGTGGACCACCCGAATCCCCGCCGCACGCGTCTATTCCGCCCTGAAGAAGCCCTAGAAATTTACGATTATCTCAGTCAGTGATACCATAACCCAACAATTGAATTTTTTTACATTAGCTCCACACCGTAGGCCCTGAAAATAAGGATAGGAAGTTCTGAATGAAGGAAAAAAATATTAGAAGTGGGTAGGAACCTGAGGTAAATGTGTCCAGTCACTGCGGTGCAAGACGATGGGTCAAGAGAGTCCGGCTGGAGAGGTCAAAAGGTCTCCCTCAACCAGTCTCTCCATCCAAACGCATCCGCCACCAAGACGTAGACAAACCTCACCCCATGAAACCGGCACCCCTGCTAAGAAACTAAACGTTGCAAACCACTTGGGGTGACCTATGGCAGGGGTGTTGATTATCCAAAAATTGTTTACCGGGGCAGCGGCCTCCCAAATTGAGAACATGTTTCAGGGGTAAAACATCCCTTTTTAAGTGGAATAAAATAAAAATGATAAACCCCAAATTATAATATTTAATCATTGAAGTCAATGAGAAAAATGTGAAACAGAAAAGACAGAAAAAGATTCAGTCGCATCTAGGAATTGAACTCACGACCTCTTCCTTGCAGGGGAAGTGCTCTGACCACCGAGTATTCGATCATATCAACTCAAGTCATTTTTAACTGTATCATCTTCGACTGAGAGCTGAAAACATTATCCTCATTTTCTTAGTGCATACTTTTTGCCTACTGTCTTTATGTATAGGAGACGATATTTTTATGTTAATTGAACTATTTGCCGTAAAATTCAGTTGTTAAAAATGAACGAACCATTAGCAAAGTTCACAACCAGTTACTTTACAGGCTCCTACCTAGCACCTAGCGGTCAGAGGTAAAACTAGGGCTAACAGATAAAACAGATGTTTTGCCTTATCAATTGGCTTTCTTTGACAGTGTTTGTTTACAATTAGCTTGTCAATGTGTTTTACTTGGTTAGATTATAAAAGGCCTCGCCGACTGGATTCCTTCTTCTTCTCTCCTATAAAATAGTAACAAGCAGTCATTATGGTCTACAGATTATTAGTAAAAGTGTTTTGTCCGGGTCGGAAATAGGTTAACTCTTTGTAACATTAAATAAAGTGAAATGCAGTTTTGTGCAGTAAAAACAAAAAAACATGCGTCTGTTATTATCTTCAACAAGCCCAAACAAATCTTAACACAGTAATTGATTAAATTTATTATTATCTCACCAGCACAGATCATGGTGTCCAAAATAGGCTGCTGTCTTCCTCCGTAAATTCCCAGCATCCTGCAGGTACTGGAGTCCACCAGGGGCACCGCAGCCGCTCTCAGAACTGGAGACAGCGTGTCAATATTCTCTGTAAGGCAATCAAATGATAACAAATAGATAAGCAAAGAAATATAGTATTAGCCATTCAAATTATTTTTACATAACAATAATCAATATTTAATAATGTAGTTAGTTTCAGAATTGCGCCTTAAAATACAACTGTCTGCAATATACACAGCATTTATGATATACGCGAAACAAATATTATATTTTTAGGCGCAAGAGCAAGATGTGTCATAATAAATACAATTTTCCGGAGGCGAGCGTTTGGTTTTTTTATGGAGCTATCTTAAACAGGGTGTTAAGGGACGTACTTGACTTGCTTTAACCAGTGATTCCTGATATTATTTTGAGTAAAAAATGTTAGTGATCCTTACTGTCCAATACCTACTGATTTTTTCTGCTTTAAGTGAATCAATGACTGGATTTTGAGGAAGTTACTGTTTTGCCTTGATTTTGTTAAGACCTGCACAATTCAATTTTTATTTTAGGACAAACTTTATGTACTATTTTAAAAACAATACATAAATAAATTAAAAATACTTTACATTTAAAAAAATATTGTTGGAATAGAGTGCAGAGTGAAACAGCAATAGGCGAGCCTTCAATAGAGTAATAGCGCGGTCTCACTAGGGTTGCCAGATAGAACAGATAAAAAAACCGAACATTGTTTTATCAAAGGGTCCCCCCTTTGATTTTTTTTGGTACAATTTGTCGAAAATCAAAGGGTCCTTTGATAATCATAACACCTTTGATTTTGGCCAAAAAAACAGAGAATTTTCTGAGAGTGAGCACAATTAAACACTTAGTAAACATTAAAACTTATATTTATTATTACTATTGGTAAAATAAAATCACTTTTTAACATATTTGCCACTAGACGCTAATGCTTTAAATAATCGTTTATTGCCTGAAATTGTATCTTTAAATTCAGTGCAACTGACATTTAAATTAAAGAAAACAAATAATTCGCTTTTTACGTTATTCACACCTAGTAGATTTCTTTCGTCAGTCCATACATTACCCATTACACTTAAAAATCTTTCAACGAAGGCTTTGGAGACGGGAAAACTCCACACATATTGTACCATTTTCAACAGATTTGAGCAAGTCTTGCTGCCACACGCCAGAATCGCTCACGGTTTTTGCTCTGTAAACAATCTCATTTCTGAGGTATATTTGTGGGGTATTAAAAAAAATCGGACCTTCTACTGTCCGGTTTTCCAAAATTTTCTATACCGAACAGCCGTTCAAAAAACCGTACTGTCCGGTCCAAAACCGGACATCTGACAATCCTAGGTCTCACCCAGCCTCTTTTTACGCCAGACCATTATGTGATAGTGTTATTTACCTAATGAATGTACGGTTTACGATTGTTATAAACAGAAGTGGCGCCCTCTGTTATTTTCAAAAAGAACCATTGATGTAACTACGGCCGGATATTTACAACTGCAGAACATATAAGTATTTTCTTTAAAGCTTTATTAGGTTTGTTTTCATAATGTTACCATTACTAATTTTCATATTATATTATTGCATAATTATAATATTTACCTTGTAGCGCACCCCATCCCGAGACGGAGCAGGGTCCCATGGAGATGGGCGAGGAAGGGAGACAGATGGGCCGCACGTGGGAAGAGAACGGGATGCCGCCAGGTCCCACGCCCACGCTCACTAGCGCTATATCGTTGCTATGGGGACCAACTAGAATATGATGTTTTCACAAACTATTAATACTATTAAAATTGTGATGAAGATTTAAGCTTTCTGAAATAGATAGAAAGAAAAAAAAACATTCTGATCATTGTACTAAAAATGTATAGATTTAATATGTTTAAACGGTTCTAAAACCGAACAATTCCGAAACGGTTTCAAATGGCTACAACGTTATTATGACGCAGAAAACGTGGATTTCAGTTGGCAACATTTTTTTACAGTTTCGTGCAAAGAAATAATAATATATTTTCCCCAAATTATTTTTAACGTACATTTTTACAAGTACCTACATAATTATTTATTTGACAAAACAAAACAGCGATTATTGTTGATAGATTGAAATACTACAAATGCAAAACTCGTATATACTTATTTTCATTTTTCACTGCTTTTTCTACCACAAATCCGGACACCATGAAGCAATTAAAATTCTGACGTCATAATAGTCCAGTCAGTGGGGAGTTTTACCTTGCAAAAGGTTAGGTAGTAGCGATTTTGATATATGTTGTTAAGATTGGGACTCTAAGGAAAAAAAAAAGTTTTCGACCTTGGGAGGGTCGAGCTCGACCCGCCATCTTGGATTGAAGGTGCCAAAATTTGTTTTTTTCAAAATAATTGTGAAGTGGTCGTTTTTACAACCAAATTGTTGAAGGCAAACTTAAAGACAACTAAATTACCTACATTTTTTGTGCATAGTATTTTTTTGTAAGTCTAATAGGTAACGAGTTACAGTGGCGGAAATGTGAATATTTTTCTAAAAAATGATGAAATTCCCAACTTTGTAATTTTTTCGGGTTATTCATTACATAATTATAATAATTTTGTAAACTCATTTCCACACCACCATGAGGTGTAGAACATGGCGCATGTTCTTATTGTGGTATCTCCAGTAGGTCTACTCCACAGATATACCAGCGATGGTAGATTTCGAAATTATGTTACATTACTATGAATTATGTTACTATAAATTATGTTACTTAATAACAGTCTTCGTCACCAATGTCATCATCTAACTCATTGCCTGTGATACTGAGATTCTGGGCTTCCATTGACAAAATCTCTTCTTCTTCGTCCTCGACATCGATGTGAACCTCTAGCGAATTTCAGCATGTTTGACCATTACAGCACCCACATACAATAGAACACTTCAATCCAGCTTTCGTGCAGCTACATGCAACGCCGCATCCTTTTTTACAATTGCATGAAATAAATTTTAATAAATCTAGGGTGCTGGTTTCTTTGTCATTCTTACTGGAACAAGCCCGTTGGTGTCACGTTTCCAGCCCCAGTTTCTGGATTTTTTTGGATTCCATACCTTTTTTGGACTTCATGGTACGTTCTAAATGCATGGTACTGTGCAGCGTCGTTCGTTGGTGGCAAAGAGGCAAGATTGAATTTGCTTTTTGTTGTCGACTTTGCGAAACGTTTGTAGCGGACTTCTTCCAAGGTTTCCTTATCCATGTCACCCCCGTACAAAGCAACAAGAAAGCGTGTTCTTGCCACTGCTATGTCTTCTGGTGTTGCATCATGTTGTTTGAAGATTCCTATCATGGCATTGAGTCTTGTGTCGTTTTGCACAAGTGAACAAAATTTTGTTTTTCCTTGGTTGAAGAAGGACGATGTTGTATCGCAGCCGCTAAATGCCTTAAATGCCATGAAGAAACAGAATATTCTCTGCCGCCTCTTTGTATTTCACACTATTCGCGGAACACAGTCTTTCAAAAGTTTTGCCTCTCCCGGGTTTGCGAAGATATATACTACTTTTGGGTGGTGCTAATGCTGTCAGCAGAACTAGGAGATCAATGTCTTCGCCAATAATGAAAACAGCGTCATATGATGAACACAAGGAAATCGCAGTATTGACAATCAACTCATCAGCATCTTCTTCAGCCTGCTTAACTGTAAAATCATCCTGTATAAATTGCTTTGTAAGCATCGAAATCAGATGGACTTTGTTATTTTCATTGGCTAAAAATCGTTCTTGTGAAACTTGAACTGGCATTGTTTCATCGAAAAGAACATCTGCAGACATTAGCATCCAGGCAACGTCCTGTAACCAGGACTCAATCAGTGTTGCCAAGTCAGCTGTAGACTAGGATCCCACTATAACAAATCAACGTCATAGAGTATACGGATGATGCTATATAAGTATATTGTAACGTAGAAATACGTTAAAATGATATTGTGTAATATGTTCGTACAAAATTTATCAAGAAAACTGGAGTTCTACAATTTTTTGTCAAAATTTTCTTCTTTCAACCGCTGCAACTCGTTACCTATTAGACTTACAAAAAAAAACTTTCTTCAAAAAATGTAGGTAATTTAGTTTTCTTTAAGATTGTATTCAACAATTTGGTTGTAAAATCAACCATTTCATAATTATTTTGAAAAAACCAAATTTTGGCACCTTCAATCCAAGATGGCGGATCGAGCTCGACCCCCACAAGGTCGAAAACTTTTTTTTTTCTTTAGAGTCCCAATCTTAACAACATATGTGAAAATCGCTACTACCTAACCTTTTGCAAGGTGGAGCCCTTTTTTATCCCCCACTGACTGGACTATAAATAACTATAGGTAGTTCTATCGACATTTTCTGGGTCAATGTCATTTTTAACAAGAAGAATGGCGATTTGAAAAATATAATCTATCTATTTACATGAGTAATTAACGTAGGTGTTATTTTCTTCATGTGTAATTACGTCCGTGTGTAATTCTGTCAATGTAATAGTATTGGTATGTGAAATTCACGCCTGTAAAATTTCGTCCAGATGACACCCTAGTCTAGATAAGGTGAAATAAATAACGTTGAACATTATAAAAGACATTGAATTGTAAGAAGAACTTCTACAGATCATTGTCCCTTGACAATGATTCAATCCTTTCCAGTTAGTTCGGTTGTGACCTTCATCTGATTTATGACACCGACTATGCCACCGAAGAGCCTTGCTGTGTTTGATTTGAGTCACCTGCAATGATGATGGTAAAAGAAAGGCTAGCGAAGTGCATCCCGGCACGGTTCATGACTATCGACAGCTAACTTTTTAAATCAAATAATTACAATATTGTTATAGTTATTCATTGAAGACAATAATTAGCGACTATTAAACGGTACATGGAACGTTTTGGTGAAACCCAAACCGTTGGGTTGGATATCTCCAAAGCCTTTGACAGAGTCTGGCACCGGGCGCTTATCGGGAAATTACCATCGTATGGGATCCACCCAACCCTGCATAGTTGGATAGCGGACTTTCTGAGGGGAAGAACAATTCAAACCGTGGTTGACGGCTCTTCTTCCTCACCGCACCAAATCAATGCGGGGGTGCCACAAGGATCTGTGCTGTCTCCGACGCTGTTTTTATTGCACATCAACGATCTCGTTGAATGTGCACCAATTCACTGCTATGCTGATGACAGCACCGTTCACGAGGGTTATCTTTTTGACAGGCCCCCTTCCACCTATGATGTCCGAACAGCTCGGGAAGTTTTGAAGCGAAAAATTGACCACCACCTAGAGATGGTTCGTGCCTGGGGTAAGGCCAACTTGGTCAGTTTCAACGTCTCAAAAACCCAAGCGTGTCTGATTTCGGCAAAGAGGGAGATCAATGACTGTCTGGTGCAATTTGATGGGAGCACTCTCCCCAATAAAGACTCCATTGAAATGTTTGGAGTTACTATATCAGACCAGCTCAAGTATCGGGGATCCATAGAAGCCCGAGTAAATCAGGCCTCCAAAAAGTTGGGCGTC
This sequence comes from Hesperophylax consimilis, assembly GCF_061612785.1. NCBI lineage: Eukaryota > Metazoa > Arthropoda > Insecta > Trichoptera > Limnephilidae > Hesperophylax > Hesperophylax consimilis. The sequence goes on along the minus strand of NC_142862.1, from coordinate 10,238,057 downwards.
TTGTACAGGGCTAAGAGATTCTTCAACAGTGACCAGCTGCTGACCCTGTACAAGTCTCAAGTCCACCCAACTATTGAATTTGGGATCCACCTTTGGGCTGGTGCCCCAAAATACTTGATAAACCTGCTTGAGTCTGTGCAAAGGAGAGCGATCCGTCTGATTGACAATCCGTTGTTAACAGACCGATTGCCTTCTCTGATGCATAGACGCAATGTAGGCATGCTGTGTCTGTTCTACAGGTATTTCAATGGAGCCTGCTCCAAGGAGCTAGCAGCATTGGTTCGTGATGCACCGGTGCACGTGCGCGAAACTCGACGGACACGAACTGAACACCCGTTCACGGTTGACGTTGGCTTCATGAGAACGGGCCGTTTTTACGACTCGTTTTTGTGTAAGTCGGCTCGTATGTGGAACGAGCTACCGGCATCTGTTTTTCCTCCCTCCTATAATCCGAGCCTCTTCAAGGCCCGCACTAACAAATCCCTTCCTACAGCCCCTACCTTACTCCGCCTCACAACGCCGCCCAACCGGGTGGTGACATAAATCCCCTGTCTGTGCACTGCACAGGCAGGGACACTCTTGTGAGGTGTCACATAAAAAAAAAAAAAAAATTAAACGAAAATTTGAAACAGAAAAATTAGAAAAGTTTTGGTCACATCTTGGAGTTGAGCCCACTATGCGACCAAATCTTTTTCCTTTTTTTATGTGAAATCGCACAAGAGTCTCTACTGCTCTGAAGCATTTGGAGCCAGTGAGACTATGGCATCCCTAATTGGGATATGTTGTGAGGCTGAAAGAGGTGGGGAGAGGAAGGAGATGGGGAGGAGGAAGGTGAGGAAGTACCTGGCTTTTCAGATCTGGTCACCAAACACGGCCAATGCCAATTCAAACAACGTTTAAATTATTAATGGTGGTCTTACACCAGGGCTACACTGAGAGTATCCGCAAATATACTATAAATTATTTTAAAGTGAGTAAAAAAAAACAAAAAATTATTAAAACAAAATTTTCTTGCGCACGCCGGTATTTGAACCCGCGACATCCAGCTTACTGGTTGAGAGCCTTACCCTTCGACCATGGAGGCCATCATTGATCAATGTTTTCTTTGGGACTGGGAGCACAATCTGGAAATGTGCCAAACGTGCGCCCTACATTTGTACACGGTTATTACATGATAATAGGTTACATTTATGATTTGTTCTTGTGTTCACAGCGGTTGTGGAAATATTTGCTGGTCTCTGTGTTTCCTCCCTCCTACAACATGGGTCTCTTCATGACCGGGGTTCATTCCCTCTTTTCCTCAAAGGGACAAGGACAATCCACACAGCACCCCCAAAGAAAAATTCCCTCAGAATTCGTCAATTATAAAAGTTTTTTTTTTCTTATATTTTTAATGTGAGTTTGTGTAGTGACACAAACGCTTTTACGAGCAAACCGCGTAATTCATCAAATGCTCAAAAATGGTATGTATACACTTGGTACCTTTTACATAAATACGGTTCTGTGTTAAATGTGTCAAGAAAAACTACAAACTGAAGAAATCCACCAAGCAAGATCTGATTTGATTTCAATTAGTTACTTACATTTCCTGAAATCGGGATGTTTCACCACTCTCTTGATCCTGAAGCTGTGTTCATGTGGATCCCTTATTTTTAATCGGTGTTCTCCCGTCACCACTCTGAAGGATTCCAGCTTCAATGGATTCTGGAAGGAAGTATATTTTTGTTTAAACTATATATTAACTATAATGATCTCCTAGAAGAAAGGAAACCCATATGGATGGACGAAATAGGAAAAAGGGGACACCACCTTTAATAGTCCTGACGATTCCGAGTACCAGAGTAACGAAAAATAGGTCTGATGAAAAGTAATTTTCTTAATATTTCCCGTCTCCACCCAGCCGATTTGTATGTTAATTATTTATTAGTTTTTCAAGCAATCAAAGAGTTTTAACATACACGCACGGAGAAAAATGAGAATTGCTACATTATTAAGAATCTCTTCAAATTATTCGTAATATGGTTAAAAACGGGATCGCAGGTCCAAAACAAATGAATTAATAGGTTTTCTGATAAACTTTTCGTAAATTACGAATATATTATCACGATGTCGGAACACGTGTTCATGAAAATCCTAATATTTTAGCATTTGGTCATTATATTTATCAAGAAAAGGACAACTGCATAAACATGTGACCCGATTTTTCTGAATTTTTTTGGAGAATGGATTGCATTCAAGATTTTTACACGACTATATAAATACTATACTAATTTTTCTCCGAGTAGTTCAGAATGTATGTGTAATTACAGTAGAATTCCTGTGAACACGTGTTCCGATATATTACAAAAAAATATTGGAATTAACTAAAAGTTTATCAGGAATCGGCCTGCAATCCTATTTTTAACAGGATTGCCAATAATTTGAAGAGATTCGCAACACTCACTTTTCTCCGTGTGATTTGTAATTTTTTTCGGGGCACAAGCCTTATAATAAAAAATTTAAATACTTGCTTACTTACAGTCTGATCTACTTGCTGTATTTACTTTATACAGGGTGTCCGGAAACTCGTAGTACAAGCGGGAAACTGGTGAATCTACATCACATTTGGAGTCGATTTTGTAGTATATTTTTTTTTTGATTTGAGCTTTCGTTATCGAGTAAATCGAGTTAGAAGTTGATTTTTTTTTTTTTTAATCAAATTCTTATAAATTATTACTGAAGATCAAAGTACCCAACTAATTAAAACTATTTGAAAGTAAAACAAATGAAAAACTCGGATTTGAAGCATTATTTTTAAATCACCCTTCATTTAATCCGGTGTAATCATAAAATATTTCTGCTCTGCAGGGTTAAAACATCTGTTGTTCAACCCTAAACACCAGAAAAAACTTTAACCCTAAAATAGCCGAAAAATGTTTTTTTTTTTTTTTTTTGTGAAAATGCTCAAATCAAAAAACTTTATGTTTATTTGGGTTCCCCATGTGGTGTAGATTCTCCAGTTTTCCCGCTGGTACTACGAGTTTCCGGACACCGTGTTGTTTTGACATGCTTACTACAGTCTGATCTACTTGCTGTATTTACTTTATATACATGCTTACTACAGTCTGATCTACTTGCTGTATTTACTTTATATACATGCTTACTACAGTCTGATCTACTTGCTGTATTTACTTTATATACATGCCTCCTACAGTCTGATCTACTTGCTGTATTTACTTTATATACATGCTTACTACAGTCTGATCTACTTGCTGTATTTACTTTATATACATGCTTACTACAGTCTGATCTACTTAAACACTTTCTTACTTACAGTCTGATCTACTTGCTGTATTTATTTTAAATATTGCTTACTTACAGTGTGATCTACTTGCTGTGTTTACCTACTTTAAAAATCTAAAATATTTCTGGGTGATCATATTTTCGAAACCAGAAGTTGATTCCAATGATTTTGAAATTCGCGAACCACCTCATATCAGATATTCGATGGACATAATGAATACCTCATCAAAACAGTGCGCCGCGGTGACCACAGTTCGTACTCCCACCACGGCCCCGCCGCAATGATGTTCAAAGGCGTCCGTCTCTGGGTTCATCTTCTTTATCTCCACCTGGAAATAACATTACATGTCATTTACTTTATTATTTTTGTGATGTATGGTAATAAGGATGAGTATTTAATCGATAGATGGCGCTAGTAATAAAGCTTACTCTAGATTCCGTCAGATGTCGCTAGAGTGTAACAGGTACTTATATTGACAGGGAACAAGCTTCTCGAACGAGAGAATTACCAACCCATGGATAATGAACAGTGTAGCTAAATCCAGACCTTTTTATTGTAACGTAATACAATTAACACGATTATAAGAAGAACCTTTTACAATTTTTTTATGGAGTTCCCAACACACAAAGTCTGCACAGTAAATGCAGATATAACAATTCAAACACTAAATATACATTTATTACATTTTGATAAAAATAGCTTTCCGTAATATAAGCTATGTCGGTGTCCGGAAACGCACGCTACAATTGGGAAGTATGTTTATTAGGTTACAGTGCTATTTTTTCGATATGAGGACATTATTTTTCTTAGGATTTTATCAAAATGTTTTTTTTCATTTTTTCGGCAAATAAAGGGTTAAAAAATAATTTTGGAGTCATGTCAACGTTTGGACGCATTTTAAAGAACATTAAACAGCTGATTTTAACTCTCTAAATAAATCCAACTTCGGACATGATTTACTTGTAAACGAAAGCTCAAATAAAAAAATACCAAATCGGCTACAAATGTGATGTAGATTCGCCAGTTTCCCACTTGTACTATAAGTTTCCGGACACCGTGTATAATTAATTTAAGAATCAACTGTAATTGTGTGGTGCTCCGACAAGGGACGAAGGATTAAAAAATTATATGTCTCAAAGTCTAAAAATCTAAATACAAAACTGTTTAAACGTACTTTCAAAATTTTAAATACATTAATTAAATTTCAGAGGAAAGAGTGGCACTTATGTCTTTAACATTTAAGATATTATATTTAAAAAAAAAACAAACAAACAAATACGAAGGTTTTTTTTTAACCTAAAACACTAACTTAGTACTATACAGTATCACAACATGGAAAACAGTTTAAAACGTGGAATTTTAATGGTATTAGCATTTTGTGTCAATACTAAATCAACACCGAGTTATGCCGAAACACGACAAGCAATTCGACAAAAAAATAATGAACACTCACATTTTTCCTTAATTCGCAGAAAGTTAAAAAACGCAAAGCTTCGTCATTAAAAAAATGTCATTCGTCTTCTTGGCAAAACTCTCAAGACATGAATGTATTCAAGCCTTTAAGTAGTGAAATACCGGTTAAACAGACTGTCTTCGTGGTCCAATGATTGCTTATATTATCCTGATCCTAAAACGAAGACGGTTTGTTTATGTTTTGGATAATTTTGGCGACCTCCGCGGTCTGAGTTTTAAGCTCATTGACTCCCCCGGAGGTTGCGGGTTCGAAACCCGGCGATGACAATAAATATTTTATTCAAATTTATGTGGATTTATTCAAATGTGTAATTTAAATAAATTCAACCTCTAGGTAGCATATTGACACCCGAATCCTGGCAAGATACCACCATTCAGATGTTGCTTGAAATAGCTTTAGCAATATTTTTTATTCATCTCTATGATGTTAACCAACGGATAGATTAACTATATTTATCTATCTATATTTATAAAAATATAATGATCACAGTAACACTGTTACACATCAGGGACCAAAGCATTGGAGTACGAGAGATGAGTAGGCACAGAAAGAAAACACAATAAATTGTAGATAAACAAAACAATGAACACAGTATGACAGACGTATCTGTTTACCTGTAAATAGTATAAAACAAAGTCAATATCCGCGTCCGTCTGTTTGTGCGCTTAGTTCTTCTAAAATACGAAACGGATTTTGATGGAATTTCATTTTCATATAGAAAATTTATTCCGGAAGGCTTTTAAAAGTAATCGTTAAGTAGTTTCGTAATCCGGTTAAACATGGGATTGTAAGCCCTTAACGACTGAATTTATAGGTTTCCTCATAAACTTTTAGTAAAACTCGAACGTATTGTCACGATGTAGGAACACGTGTTCATAAAAATCCTAACATTTTCGCATTTCGTTATTACATATTATTGACAAACGTAGGAGCATAAACACGTATTCCGATATTATAACGAATTTACTAAAAGTTTATCAGGAAACGGCCTGCAGTCCCGTTTTTATCCGGATTAAAAATAATAAGAGATTCTTAATAAATTTGCATTACTCATTTTTCTCCGTGTAATCTAACAAACGAGGGAAAATTTTAAAGAAGTGACATACCTGCCAAGGAAAAGCACCGTAAGGGCTTTCTAACCCTCCCACAATCTTCCCGCTCCTTCTGGGTTGAAAGTCCACAGTTCTGGTTCCACACTCCACAAACCCAGAGCCACTTTCGTCGTTTTCTGGGTGCACTGCGTAGGTCATCACTTGTGGGTACACAAAGTTACTGTCGCTGACAAACCCACCGATCCGTGGGTCGTAAAAACAACTCACTGATAAAAGTTGGTGGAGAATGTATAAAAAGATCGAACACGCTTTGAACTTCATTTTCAAAATATTTTTTCAACAATTTTTTTGACTTATTTTCTATTTTCTTCGTCTCTATATCTCCGAATTGAATGAATTTTTGAATTTACACAAATAATGTTGGTTTTTAGTTGCACCAGCAATAATATATTTAAAAAGTTTAAAATTACCAAAAAGAAATTCACTTTTTCTAATTATTACCAAACAAATTTAGACCACGTCTATTGTTAGGTTTTCAATTTTCTCCGATTATGTGGGTCTAAATCGGATTAAATTTTGGATTTTGGATCCCCAGTGGGGAATGGTGACCTTTAGGATAAAAAATAATAAAAAGTTGGCAAATTATTAACCCAAAATTCTCCCGATTATAAATTTTGTAAGTAGGAACAAAATTAAAACTTTCACTTTAAAATATGGAATATCTCTTCTCTGATGTATTAAACTGACCCTTGGTAAATTCGATATTTTGGTAAGGTATATAAATATTTGCACTTTTCACATGTGTTTTTACAATCCCAAAATAAATAAAAATTGGGCAGGTGGATATGTACCTAATCGTACTTAATAATTGTTATTTCATGTAATTCACTTTGGTTAGGCTTACAACGATTTTATATTATGCACCTGAATAATAAGAATTTCTAAATCGGATTTCTTTTTTGATAAATAAAAACTGCACAAAATATTGTTGATATTATTTTTATATATAGTGGTGAATTTGACTGCAAGTAATTTTAGTAGTCGGTGTTCGTACCAACAGCTCGATGTGCACTTTCCAAAAGCAGGCACTGCGGCGGAGCAATGTGTTTGGGCAGTGAGCTTATCCGAGTGTCAAAATCCACTGAGGTATGGAGGACCTTTCCTGATGTATTAAAACAACTCTGCACTACAGGATGCACCCAAATTAACTGCTCAGAAAAGATAATAATTAAAAAATAATTCTAACGCCTCAATATCTTTGTTGCGCATAAAGTCTGTGACAGACCACGCTATATTTTCGTGGCTTCGCCTATTTCATCGCATCGCTCGCAATACACTGCCAATGGGAATGTATCAACACGGGTAAGGTAGGCGACACATTACGCTATACGCATAATGGCTTACTCTATTTTAGAACATCGCTCGCTAAATTAATAATAATTATTTATCCATTGTTATTGTGTTTAGAACTCTATTTATTTATTTTTATATTTAATGAAAATCAATTTTTATAATGTTACTACCTGAAGTGTACCCGACTACTGGGTGCATTTTTAAGGTGAAAATAACATTATTGTATTGTAATAAGTACATGTAACTATTTAACCTAGTTTTTGTTTCATTACATATCATATCTTTATAGCACTTTTTAAAGCTGGGTTGAATTGTCATTTTGAGGAGTTATTATGTAAATATATCATCCCTGTATGGAATAACCACAGTTTGATAGTGGCCATACCTCGAAATCGCTGTCAAGAAATATATACTATTAACATTATTGCATTTTATATTTAATATTTATTAAATAAAGATAAAAACTTTCTGATCACCGCGTGTCCCAGCTGCCCGCTTCGCGTGTCATTTATTTTGGAGGTTACTTATATCTCTTTATCTGAGTGTTTGGTGCATACAACCTGCGGCTATGGACTTACTACAGTCACACTATCCACTACTCTCTACTCGAATGTATGGTGGTCGGACACTAAGGCACCAAGTCACCAAGTCACAAAATTGTCAAATTAAATATTTATGTAAGGTACAAAACCAAAGATCTAAAAGCCTCTATATTAGCATTAGGCAAATTTTGGCCATATTTTCTCGTTAGTTAGTGCGAATTCCAAAGGGATTCTGTCTACACAACAAGGGCTCATTGTATGCAAATTTCGTGCAAATCTGAAATTCTTTCTGTGAAAATATAACTGGTGACAGTGCTGACTGTTTACCAAAACATGAATGTGCACATTTTCTAATACCCACTGTTCAGAGAGTGGCCGGTAATAATGTTCCTGGTAATAATGTTCCATGTCAAAATGCTCCCAGTTACAATGTTCCCTATCAAAATATCACCGGAAAAAAACGTTCCCTATCAAAATACTCCCAGTTTCAATGTTCCCTACAAAAATATAACCGGACAAAACGTTCCCTGCCAAAATTTCCCTTGTTAGGTAATATGCAAACTGTGTAAAAAAAACTCAAATAAATAACACAATGACAATAAATAAAGTAGTTATTCATGTATGGTCACTAAGCGTGACGTTAATTTTTTTAAATGGATGAACTCGCGAAATATTCATATTTACCTCTTGTAATTGTAGTTTAGGTTCTATGTGAGATGGAGAGTATGCTGACTGCCTGCGAAATATATTCTTTTCTTGAAATAATTGGAAGAATTCAAAGAGATTTTTTTCAAATTAATCTGGACGGGTTGTTTCGGAGAATTTGAACAATTCATCAAATTTCAACGTTCATTTTCGGGTTCTGTGAAAGACTTATTCAAGTTCTGTTTTTATATCATTGTAGGCTAGTTGCTCATTAAAACTGAAATAAAAACAGGACTTGAAAAAATCTTTCACAGAACTTGAAAATGAACATTGAAATTTGATGAATTGTTCAGATTCTCCGAAACAACCCGTCTAAACTTTCACTTTTCGAATTAACCCAAATCGAATAATTTTCACAACTTCAACTCCTTTCATAAACGATGTTTAATTTTTGATCAAATCTTCAAAATCCTAAATTCCTCATATAAGTGCGCAGTATAACACAATATGTAAAAAAAACTCGGTATATGTAAGCAACTTTAACAAAAGAACCACTTTTGTCCTAACTTTAATTAACTATAAACATGTTATATAGTTCATTTCATTTATATTCATTCTATCTTTCTATTATATATGTTAGCTGTGTATTTCTTATACAGGATGTCCATGGATAAAGTGCGCTAACTTCAGGGGGGGTGATTCTACATGATTTTATAAACAAAAAAGATGATTGAAAAATCGAAATTCAAGGTAGTTGTGATTTTTGTATGCGAAAATAAATAATGGAATTTCTAAAAAGGTTATTTATGTTTTTTACTTCTACCATCATATAGAATCACCTCCCGAAGTTAGCGCACTTTACCCCTGGATACCCTGTATAAATAAATAAATGTTATGATATTTTACGTATTTATAATTGGGAACATTTTGGTAAGGAACATTATTACTGGAAACATTTTGACAGGGAACATTGCTACCAAGAACAGTTTACCCAGAACCTTTCCAGAGACGTCAGTAGTTTAGTAGGCATCAAGCTGTTTCTGTTGTGAAGTCTTTTTAGAAAATTTTAAAAAAAACTTGTAGCTGCTATGTAGGTACATATTTAAAAACTATTGCTATTTTCGTTCAGATTTTCAGGTTTTCCACATTCCAGCAATTTTCATGTCAGGTACAGTTAATGCATATTCATATAATTGTAATTTCCCGAAATCATTTTCTGGTGTAGATAGGTACTATTCTAGTTACATACCTCGATTAACCTGCTTTATTAATATTGATAATCATGGTGTTTTTTTAATATATCTATGCAGGATGTTACGGAATGTACTTGACATACTTTAACTGGTGATTCCAGATATTATTTGGAGTAAAATATGCTTGCAAATTTGTTCTCTTTTTCGATGTTCTTGCTTAACATTATTTTCCCCAAATAATGCCAGGAATCAACAGGTATGTCGAGTATGTCCTTTAACACTCTGTATATATTGGTACCTGTATATTTTGTATTTTTTTTTTTAATAAGACACAAAAATTGAATGTATTTTCATCTCATGTCTATGTCTTATGTTTTATTTTGATTTTTATTATGGCTTTTATATTTTGTTTCTACATTATAGGAATTTATTTATTGATGTATAAACCAATAAGGAACTTCAGTGAAAAATATTATGGCTTAAAAAATACATATTAATACAGATAAACGAACGCTGATTTTTTGAAAATATAAGTTTTGTTACTTATATAAATATATTACTATATACTTATATGTTTATAGAAATTATTTCAAAGTAATGAATATAATCTTGTCAAATATATAAATTGTCATTTATTGATTTCATATCGACTCGTGTAAGGTCATTGGACGTTACTGTTAACCGACAAAATCGAGGTATGTATGACGTCACGCGAACCACTTCACATTTTTTTTTGTTTTGGTGTGCTTTGAAAAATGCAAGCCTAGCAAACTATTTCAACCATGAAATCGACATTTATAACAATAATATAAAAATACTAGTATTTAAGTTAGAATGTGAACTTTCATAAAAAAATAAATCAACTGGAGTTCCTTATTGCGTTATAAATAATAATAATAATATTTGGATGATTTGTATAGTCACAAAAATCACTATCAAAATCTTATCTAACTTATTTATTTGTATTTTGGTCGAGAGAATTAAAAAAAAGGAACATCAAAAAAGTACAACTTTT